>NC_091000.1:2992500-3617500 GCF_041146395.1 Eulemur rufifrons | reverse complement strand
TGTTAGCTCCCACATATGAATGATATCTTGTGGTATTTATCTGTCTGTGCCTGACTTATTTCCCTTGACATAATGGCCTCCAGGCTCATCCATGTTGCCATGAATGACAGGATTATATTCTTTTTTATCACTGAATAGTATTCCCTTGGGTACATACACCACTTTTCCTTATCCGTTCATTTGTTTGGTAGATATTTAGGGTGATGCTATATTTTGGGTATTGTGAATTATAAAGCAACCCAACCACAGAGCTACGAAAAGTCATTACACAGTAATAATCAGTTTTTTTCCTCAAATTTTGCCTTTGTTTTTATTAATGAAACCCCTTTACTTCTGTAAAAGGAATGTAGAAGTATTTCAGGACTTGCTAAAGAAAAATCATTCACAAACCTTTGGTGTTAAATAGAAGTAAATTACCAACACTTGTGTTAAAATTTATGCAGCAGCCCAACACGTAAAACAGATAAATGCAAATCTATTCTGTTTGAATCAAAGGTTAAAAGCTAAGAATCATGCCATCCAACCCCCACAAACACTCCCTATCCCCACCATGGCACATTAGGGAACTTCGCCAAGCACCAATTAAAAACTCTATCTAGGGCAACCTCATTTCTCATGTAACCATGCACATGTAGCTCTTAATAAGCAAAATAGTTGGCAGACCTCCTAACAATCTTGAACCTGAAACCTAGTGCTCTTGAGTTCTAGTTCATTATCTTTCTACTAAACTATGAAACTGTTTACATTTTAAGTTGCTGAGTCAATGAAAAAATTGATTTAAAATGGAAATTATTTTAAAGGAAAAAGACACTTAAGTAGGATAAATAACTGTTATCAATTTTTTATTCTTATATTCTCTTGTTCATCACTGCTTTATAGTCAAACACCATTAAAGGTTATTAATCGAGTTCACAGAGTGTGTCTTTGTCTGAGGATAATCTCCCATTGAAAAGAGTTTATCTTTGTTGTTTTGCTTTTTTAATATCAGCTTCTGACAGGAAGTTGATGCTGGGAATATCTTTAAAATTGACTATAGCTGGGAAATGTGATTCTCAGCATTTTCCTAATGGCAGCCAAGGACTGATGTTTGCAATGGGATTTTACTCAATAATTCGTATCCCATTGGCATGAAAATGTTGCTGATAAGTGCCACATTTATTTCTCCAAACTTTGAAACTGTGTATCTAAGAGCTTTAGAATTACTTATAAATAATTCTTGATGCAGTCCTTGTTCCTTTAGTATCTCTTTGGTGATTCAGGGGTTGTTTTAAAATGCAGAGACTCACTTCCAAATTAATTCAAAAGCCAAAGTAAAATGCTATTTCTCAAAAGGTCAAACACGGTGATGGAGGGAAGTTAGTATAAGACTTTCAAAATGTCTTGTAAGGAATAAGAACAATTCTGACTTTACCATGTCAAATATACCAAAAATATAAATAACAGTTTTGTTTAAATAGAAGCAAAACTCTATAAAAAATAGAAGTTAAAAAATGAGAAAATATTAACATTAGCATTAAAAACCTCAATAAAGTTGCTTAAAAAAATCTAACTTGCTCTTTTGCCATGACTTAAATATTCTTTAAGCTGTTGGTATACTTTTTCCTGCATGGCAAAAATGCATAAAGAAATGTGCACTTTACATACATGTTTTGGTAAACTTAATTTTGTCATAGTCTCATTCTTACGACTTTAGACAAAATTAATCTCGAGAATTCTGAAATAAAGAAATCTCTGAAGCTATTTGAGATTAATTGCTTTGGAAGTTTTAAATACAGATGCTTTGATCATCAGCTTAAATAAATGTGAAATAAAGAAAGAATATTAAGTTGCCTTATCATTCCCTAAGGCCTTGTGTCTAGAGCTTACTTACTTGAAAGAATAGAAATGTGAGTACAAGAAGTTTAAATATAATTCTGTAAATTAGACCCAATTTCTTAGCAAAATGCTAGGGATGCTGTTAAGTGAAATAATATCTAGTTCTCAAAATACCGCCTATTTTCTAGGCTTTGGATACCCTGAATGTAGACACTTAAAAAATGCAAAAGAGCTACCATCTCAACATGCAATGCTGGTTTGCGTGTCTGTGATTTTATGTGACTTGCTCAAAGTCACACTTACCTCCTCCTTTTCATCATCTGTGCTAGGAATGGGTTCTTCGTGGCAATATGATATACATGGGCAATTTACAATTTTATATCACACGCTTCCATTTTTACAGAAAACATAAAGCAGTAGTCTCAATAGAGAAACTACTCCCACCTTGGGGCACTTTTGAAAATTCTTAGTAGTGTTTGTGGTTTCACAAGGACTGTAGGTGCAGGATGGAGCGTGTCAGGTGCAGGAGGTCGACAGGCAGTTAGCCGGACCCTGTTCTGCAGCGTGTGAAGCAGCCATTGCCATATGCATGCTGCCCTACTGTGGACGGTCTTGCCAAAAATGTGTGGGAGGAAAACTCCTTTAGGATTAATTACCTGAGACTTGTATCTAACTTTTTTTTTGCATGTAAATGAAAAAGATCTAATAAAATTTTAAAATATTAAGAGCAAACATCTCAGAAGTGGATTATTAGGATTTAAAATCTGGATCTGTCACTAGTTGTGTAACCTTGAGCAAGTTGCCTATCTTCTCTGTATTTGGTTTTCCTATTTGTAAAACTGTGATAATCAAAACACTATCAGGTTTCTGTGAGGAGAAAATGTAAACAACCTAAGATAGTGCTTGGCAGACAATAAGCACTCCCTAAATCTTAGCTATTTTTAATATTTTGTAAGAGGGAGGTAATAGGTAAATCAGAGGAAAATTGTACTTTTTCTCCAAGCTTTCTGGAACCTTATTTACCATTTCAAAAAATCTGTACCTACGTTGATAACATAGCAGCTGTTTTATTCACCAGAAATACACGAGATAGCTTTTAGAAAATTTATTTAGGCATCTAGCACTCCCTGCTGGATGCAGGGAATATCTCCCCCACCACTCCAGGGATTTATGTATGTTGACTCTAATGACACACAAATACTAATGGGTGTTAATAAAGCTTATTACTTATGTAGTAAACAGGAAGTGGATTACCTCAATGAGGGACTCAGGTTCTGTCTGAAGAGAAACAATAGCAAGAGGAGATCAGTGGCTTGTAGTTTTCATTTTGGTTAGGGGATGGAGGCAGAGTGGAGGCGCTCTGCCATTATTTCAGTTTCAACCTGTGACATGGGACAGAGGGTATGTGTCTGTGGGGATCTTATTAGATTATCCAGATATGGAGGAAAAGGAAGGTTGTCACTTTGAAAGCCATCAGCTTTCTACCATTAAGAATAGAATCGTTCTTTTTATTACAGTGTCTTTCTGAATTTGCATTGCTCACAGCGATTGTTTCACATTGCAAGCATCTCACTACTTCAATACACTTCTAATGTGGTTATGTCTCATGTTTACATGCACACCATTATTTGTTATTGTTTTCATGTGCCCTTTATAATTGCATTTATGCCATTATCTTTGTTTATGTTACTTATATAGGTAGGTATAAAATCTATAATTTTCATTTTAAGGTAGGACACAATGTTATAAAATGTTTGCTTTTATAAAGTGCCACTGGGTCTTATAGGTTTGAGAATTTCTTAATAAAAATTTTGGCTTTTCTCAGACTTAGAAAAATAGATAAGGAGGGCTGGAAAAAAGTTAAAAGGAAATTCACATGATATATTTTTATAATATAATTCACCAAATGAGATTTATTATCTCATTTTTTTTACCTATCTATACTTACCTACTATGAGGTAGATTTGGGGTAAGATATTACGTCCTGAATCATTCAGGGAAAAACCTTTACTGAACAATCTATACTGCAAAATATAAAAAAGGAATAAATAAAAATCAATATATGCCAGATGGCATCCATAAACCCAGCTGGTGATCCATGAGTTTGGAAGCCTTAGGCTGAATTAACTGCCTTAAATTTTTTAATTAATTGCTTTAAGGAATTGATTTACAATCACTGAGAGCTGCTGTGTAGCAAACAAGAAGTCATATCACAAATAACTATAGAAAATACACACTTTGAATAAGCAAACTGTAAAACACAAGTGAGAAGAAAGCATTGATAAAGAAATTCTATTTATTCAAGAATGTACAATGAGATATCACTTAACTCCAGTGAGAATGGCCTTTATCAAAAAGTCCCAAAACTATACATGTTGGCATGGATGTGGAGAGATAGGTACACTCATACACTGCTGGTGGGACTATAAACTAGTGCAACCCCTGTGGAAAGCAATGTGGAGATACCTTAAACAGATTCAAGTAAACCTACCATTCGATCCAGCAATCCCATTATTGGGCATCTACCCAGAAGAACAAAAGTCATTCTATAAAAAAGACACCTGCACCCAAATGTTTATAGCAGCACAATTCACAATTGCAAAGATGTGGAAACAACCCAAATGCCCATCAATTCATGAATAGATTAGCAAAATGTGGTATATGTATACCATGGAATATTACTCAGCTATTAGAAATAATGGCGATATGGCATCTCTTTGGTTCTCCTGGAGAGAGTTGGAACCCATTCTATTAAGTAAAGTATCCCAAGAATGGAAAAAAAAGCACCACATGTACTCACCAGCAAACTGGTTTCCCTGAGTGCACATTTGGGAATAACACCAATTGGGTATCGGACAGAGGTCGGGGCTGGGTGGAAGGGATGGGTGTATACCTACTTGATGAGTGCGATGCACACTGCCTGGGGAATGGACACGCTTGAAGTTCTGACTGGGGAGGATGGGGTGGGGGGAGGGGATGGGTGCATACCTACATGATGAGTGTGATGTGCACTGTCTAGGGAATGGACACAATTGAAGCTCAGACTCGGGGGGATGGGGAGGCATGGGCAATATATAGAGGCTGAACTTTTGTACTCCCATGATGAGCTGAAAAACAAAACAAAACAAAACAAAAAAAGAATGTAGAGGGATAGAATTAAACAGTCTCCTTGGGGAAATGAAAAGTATCCCTAGTGGAATTCCACAAAACAAATACTGTTGTTCTACATTTAGCCTAAATCTGATTGTAAACTTCGTTTTGGTGGGGAGGTGGGCAAAAATGATGACATTTTTGTAGCTTGCAGTTTTATGGTTATTGGGGATGGGTTCTAATGAAGAGCATCAACAGACTATTCAGTCATATTTTTACATGCTGTTGTAAAGGGTTGCCACCTTTTTAATAAGAATGCTTAAGAGAGATAAGGTTATGTTTCAGTGACTCCACTGTTCACATTTCTGTTCAATTTCATTTCTCCAGAAAAAGGAACATTATTTAGCAGTGAATTTGCATAAACCTCAGGGGACTGGTCATCCACTAGGGAAGGCACAGGGTAGAGGTTCTGTAGGTTGACATTCAGTTCTTTGTCATTTAAAAAAAATCATGTGTCTGTTAATTAGAAATATCTTGACCTGGGTCTTTTATGACAACTCATTATCTTAAATAAACATAATACTTGTTCCTTGTAAACATCCTATCTTTACTGTTAATTTTAAGCCCTCACAAGGACTCAGGTTATCCAACAAAGAGGTGACAGTTCCACAGGGCAATACAAAATAGATTGTTAAAGGGTATGGATGCATACATGTAACCAAAAATATTTTTAATCTCTGTTTTGTTTTTTTTTTTAAGATTCAACTTCTGTGACCAATCTGCTTCTTAATCATTCTCTAGTTTATCTACCTCCAAATAGCTTTTAACCACCAATATCTTTTGAATATTTTGCAAAGTATATGGAAAAGAAAGGGTACAGTGTTTAGGTTTAAAATAGCATATCAATCCCTGATGAAACTTCCCTAAAATTATAGTTAAATTATCTGGAGTAAGAAGACGCAGTAGAAGAAAAAAAGAAAGAAATTCACAACAGCAGAATATTCTAGGTCTAATTTTTTAAGTTTAGCTACAATTTATGTAGAATTTCTAAAAAGTTAATGCAGCTGTACTGTGAAAGGGAAAAGTAATGAAAAGTAGGCTCATGATTTGATTATTATTGACACCATTATTAGTTGCAGTAATAGTTTTGCTAATAGAAATTTTAAGAAAAGAAGAATTAGCAGCCTGGGAGGGGGCAGGTAGAAAGATATTTGATCTATCTTAGACTAATCTTAGAGATTTATACTCTGCGACAGAAAACTGGTTAACCATCTCTATATTGTATAACAAGTGCTCTCAGGAGTAGGTTTCTCCAAATCATTTACTCTAGAGAAATTGAGAAGTAGTTCTAGTTCTAACCAGGACCTTGCCTGGCTGCTTTAGTCGAGCCTTGGTGTTGCAGGGATCTGGCCTGCCCATCGTCACACTGTGGGCGCTGTGTTCTGTTACTGAACATCAGTTATTTCACTGACCAGCAGACAAGTCTGCTCTGTGACCATGATGGATTGAGAATAATGACGTATTCTAAAATAGGACAACTCCATATTCATATCCCAAATATTTTGCAAACAACAAAAGTAACCTCCCTTTGTTATATCCCCGCCCCTTCTGGCTGATACCATTGCTGCTTCTTTAGCAAGTATATATTTAGCCCTCTTTCATCCTTTCTTCTTTCTAGAATTAACCATTGCACCTACTCACAGAATTACTGCTACTTTATACAAACCAGGAGACCCACCTCCTTGAACCTCCCTCAATCACCTTGTGCTAAGCTCAATTTCAATAATAGTTTCTTTCTTATAGTTCCTATGGAAATAAGCAAAGGCCAACCAGATGAGAACAAAGCAAGCTATTTATTCAGAGCTTTTTGCAGCAAGGGAGTCAGCCACCATCACTTGCCTTTTGTCTGAGACTTGAAAGAAGGCAGAGAAATGGGAAAGGTTTATAGAGTAAAAAAGGGAAGATTTTGGGTGTGTCCAGATTGGAGGCTGTTGGCGTGGGGAGGCTGTCGGGGAACTAACTAGAAACAGGGCATGTGACTGGTTAGGGGTACATATTTGGCTTTCTCTTGTTGGTTATGAAATGGAACTGGAGATAGAAATTTGGGAGATGATTTCCAGGATAGATATTAACAAATCTTGGCCATTTGGGGGCTGGTGTTACAAGAGCTAGTGTTTGGCGTCCTGGATTGTTGCTGGAGATGTGTTCAGACTTTCTGCAATTCCGACATATGGTAGGCTGGTTTCCATGGCTGCTTATTGCAGAGAATGATTTGGTTTGCTGGTCCGTTTGCTGCAGATTGTGGATCAGAGTTCTATTTTTTATAGATGGTCTGGCCATTTTTCATTTGTCTATTCAGTCTCTTATTCGTTTTTAATAGTATTTTACTAAGACACCCACAGTGCCTCATGGTGTATAAATTATTTAGACCCAAATTTATGAACAAAATGCCAGCAGTGTTGTTTAGTGAAATAATATCTAGGAACCTGTGTGCTAGGCCTCCCAATACCCTAGAATACAGACACTTCAAAAAAGGCTGAGACTACTTCCACCTGAATGCGGCAATGCCGGCTCTCACGTCTTTGGGGTTTTGTCACTTGCTTAAGTTCACATTTAACCTGCTATTAATTATCTGTTCTATAAATAGGTTTTTGATGCCTATATATTAAAAATGAGCAATTTTCAATATTTTTATTCCATACATCCCATTTTCACATAAAATACAAAATAATCTCACAAGAAGAGCTACTGCAATGTCGGGAAATTTTGTAAATGGTGTTTTTGGTTTTACAAATGGCAATGGGGGTAGGTAGTGAATGGGGCCACAGTTCCACATTCTCCCTGGCTATGATAAATCAATAAACCCACATTTGTTTGACTATAGGTGTATTCCAGGTGACTTTTGGCTGAAGGTCATTGGCAGAAGTGAAGGTTCACCGAGTCTGCATGCTCAGGGTACCACCCTGCCTGTGGCTGGGTGCTAAATTCATGCTGAATGTGTTCTGATAGTCCATTGAGGCCTTTTAGTTTGGGGTTAATTTTGTGAGATTTACAATGTGACAACCGACCTTTGGCCAAGCTCTGGAGGTAAGAGGTCGTGTAATTTTACAGACTTGTGGTTCTTATAGGTCTTCTCAAAATAAAACTAAACTTCTCCCAGGGTAAACCTGTTCTCTTTAAGATTTCTCACAAATTAATTTATGTGTGTATTTCTCTGTCAAAATTTCAACAGTGACAATGCAGTGGCCATTTGAGAACATTTTAGTATAAAAAATAATTTTGAGAGATGCCTTCAAACTAAAATGTAAGGCACCCTCCAGAGAAGAATGTCTTCTCTCCTGTGTTGAAAGGAAAGAGATCACTGGTTTAACACAGGAGACACTCTCCTCCTTTGTTTTCATACTTCAGAAATTAAGGGATGGTTTGGTGAAGTTGTTAAGAAACTGAGTTATTATTTAAAACATCTGTAATGCTTTTCATTCATAAATGAGTATGTCCAGATTGATTTTATTGATTCTAAAGTTTCTCCTGACTTGCAGAGGAGATATAATTTGTCTTTTATGTAATAACTTCATAATTTTTGGAAGCTTACTTTCCTTATATTTCCTTCTTTATTCTTCTATTTCTTTCTCCTTCTGTTAGTAAACTTTAAAGACTAATTAACTAGAAAATGCCCTTCTGTCCTTATTTGAGAACTCTAGGTATATCTAGTTAAGATAATCATTGATAGCGTATAAGAAAAGAAAGAAAATATATCCAAGGGTTTATGTTTCTTTCATAGATAGTGAAAATGGTATTTACATAATAGCTTTTGCCACTATAGTTACAAGGTAAAGAGGAAAAACCTTGGTAGCAAGATTTTCTTAAAAAAGGGGGCATGATGTCCTTTTAAATTTTTGACGTGAATTAGGTTCTTTAAAATTTAGTTTATCATATAAAAATAATGTCATCGGAATATTTTGATTTCTACAAAACCAAAATTAAATTCTTACTATCCTACAAATAATAGGAATATAATGTGTTAGCTAAAATTATAATTTTCAGATCTTTAAGCAACTTTAAAAACTTAGACAAAGGATTTATTTAATTACTAAATAATTTTTACAGGCCTGGATAATTTCTAATTAAGAAACTGGTATAATATACTACCCACCAAATATAATTTTAATTTACTCTTATTTCTTAAATATGCAAGTAACTTGCATATTAAGTAAATGTATATATACATATATAATTTATATATTTATTTTGTTACCTCAAATTTCTTAAAATAATATGAAATAAATACTTATGGTGAAAAAATAGCTAAACTGTATATACTCCAGTTTTTTCTATGTGTAGAGAGAAAATAAAGTCATTTCATTTAACAGTAATAATTAATATAAATGATTGACTATACTAGGTACAGTAAGAGAAATACAAATATATATATATATATATGCACACACACATAAACAATGGGTAATAATAGTCCATTTATGCTCACAAAGTTATTGCCGTTTTTCAAAGTGGTAAATTTAGATCCCTTTCCTGGAAACTGAATGATAATATAACAAAGAGCAAAATTACTGGAAATTAGCCTATTTTACAAATCTATCCACCCTCCAGCAGCAGAACCTAAGAACTACAGTGTCTAAAATGAAATCAGCAAATAAATGTGATCAAACCTATATACCCTTCTGGTGGTGAATGAATTCATTTTTACTAGTTCCAGTGTGATTTAATAGGAAAGAAATGGCTGTTTGTTCTAGTAGAGATGAATTTTGTGCAGTTAGAAAATGGACCCCCATCCTGAAGATTTAGATGCAAGACATATGGAGAAAAACCATTCATCTTACGAACTATAAAGGAATTTTAGGAAACTCTGTGACACCCTCAATAGAACATGCAAAGAAATGAATTCTATACATGGGCAAGGTGGGAATAAATAACAAAAATTTTATCATATAATAAAAAATGACTAAAATAAGGAATAATTAGAAAAAATTGAGAATAATAGAAATTTAAATCAATTTGAAGCCAAAATTTTATTTTATTTTTTTTCATAAACACTCCCAAGCTAGTAGGAGTGTGATGAGCCTGGTACTTGCATACACTTATGGTAGATGACTATGTGGATACTGCCTGCCTGGAAAGAAATTTGGCAATATTACCAAACGAAGACGATATATGCATTCCAATCCTGTGACATAGTTGGAGAAGTTAACGTAATAAAAATAGACAAGTTGTTACCCAGTACCTTATAGATCCATGATGTGTTTCTGAATGTTTATGCCTTAAAAATGGTGAGCTAAAACATTATAAAGTAAAAAAAAAATCACATACTTACCAATAAGATGTTAACCTATTTTAAGTTTGAAAGTTGGAAAAATATGAATATATTTAAGGTGAAGTTTTAAAATACCCTGATAGCTTGATAAAATGCCTACACCATTACTGAATGTATACAGTTCCAAATATAATACATTATGTCTAAAATATGCTAATTTTGCAGTTAAAATCATATAATGATATGCATGGATATGAGTACCCATGTGAATGCTGAATTTCTAAAAATAAGAAAGATGCCGGCCGGGCGTGGTGGCTCACGCCTGTAATCCTAGCACTCTGGGAGGCCGAGGTGGGCGGATCGTTTGAGCTCAGGAGTTCGAGACCAGCCTGAGCAAGAGCGAGACCCCACCTCTACTAAAAATAGAAAGAAATTATATGGACAGCTAAAAAATATATATAGAAAAAATTAGCCGGGCATAGTGGCGCATGCCTGTAGTCCCAGCTACTCGGGAGGCTGAGATAGGAGGATCGCTTGAGCTCAGGAGTTTGAGGTTGCTGTGAGCTAGGCAGACGCCACGGCACTCACTCTACCCTGGGCAACAGAGTGAGACTCTGTCTCAAAAAAAAAAAAAAAAAAAAAAAAAAAAAAAAAAAAAGAAAGATGCCAATAAATGCCGCTATTATGGAGTGTTTTCATTTTGGAGATTTACTTCTCAACATTTTCCAAATATGTTCATGTATTTATTCTTCAGTATTTTCCCACTTTTCTTCAATAAGACAATGTTTATTTTATCTTTAGTAAATATGCCCTATTTTTAGTGCAAATACATTATGTTCTTATTATGTTTATTCTTATTTGCAAAATAATTAGAAAGTATGCAGCGTCACTTTGCTTTATATCACATAAATAAGCAAAATAGAATCCAGAAGAAACCACGTGGCCTAAATACCACCGGGATTTGGCAGATGGGTGTTAGGCTGAGGAGTTTTCTTTAGAAAGGCAAACAAGGGAATGGAACAAACAACAGAAATATATTATATTATAAAGAAAATGCCAGAATAGGACTCAGCAGAAACAGGTTCTTGGTCTACAAGTTTTGCATTTTGGTTTAAGGCAAATGTTATTTCTCTTATCTTCATTGTACAAAGTATAATAGTTATATTAGATATTATCCAATGTCTTATTTAATATTAAATTTAAGATTCTTTTTAAAGTTTATAAAGCTCAATGGTGAAATTTTCAGACCATGAAAATTTGATATTGGCTCCTTTAAAAGGACTGATTATATTGCTTGTGTGCTTTCCTCATGATTTTATTTCCTTTCCCACTGTGTAAATAAGACATACTATTAATTTTTTATTACACTTATGTCTTTATCTTTAATATTTTAATGGCTTAATTCATAACTATGGCTGAGACACAATAACGTGGTCTGATTTTAAAATATTAAGAACAGCATGGGCTAGTTTGTGCATCATGTACATTTCCCAAGAAAAGAAGACTTAACTATATGTTCCTATGTGATTTATGATGTCCTCTATGTATGATTTTGAAATACTAAATAACAAAATCTTCTAAATGGATAAGTATTAAAATCATATAAACTTCTACCATATTAGTCTTGTTTGCATATGGCATTGTGTGATTTAGTAATTGTGAATACTACTTATATTACTTAAGGAAGATAATATATTCATTTAAGCCAATTAAAACTCTTCTAGTTGGCAGTGATGGTGATCTATCAAACACGTGTTTCATCCCATTCTACCCTTTGCTATTGATATTACTACTCCAAAATTATGTCTAATGAAAATATCCTCTACGTTTACTCAGTGAAAGAAGATCATTGCTCAAATAACATTAAAACACTTTTTCACTAAAGCAATATGCTGCAAATAAATATTGGCAGTATACTTAATGAATCTTTCTTATTGGTCAGAACAAAACAGAAGGAAGGGAAGATGCAACAAATGCAGGTGAATGAACAAAATATATTGTTTACTTAAAATACATGTTTTTATAAGGATGGGGACACTTATCAAGAGATAATTTTGCTGCACATCTATTGTTGCTGTTGTGTTAAATATGAGAAAACATGGATTTTGTAAGTTAGAGGCACATTGCATTGTGATAATTTCATATTTTTCGTTTAGCTTTTGTTTCTCTCTGATCTATATTAGAATTTGATTTACAGCGTATCTGACAATGCACTTGTGGCTATTTTTAAGAAGAAGTGTCAGAAGAATAGGATTCTAGGTGTAGGAGTGTGGCTAATTCTGATGATGATGATCATGATGAAGAATTACAGTCCTCTGAGCCACTGATTGCATGAGTGGAACAAAGGCCACCAATAAGTGGGTCATTGCAACGAAAGCTACTACTCCATAGCTTGTACATGGACTGGTAATGTTAGTTATCCTGTTCCATCGTGTGTCATTTGCAACCAAATATAAATATAAATCTGTATTTAGATAAGTAAATATGAATGTAATAAGCATAAAGTTTATATAAATGTAAAAAATTACATTTTATTTATTGCTGTAAATATAGCAATAGCGACAAAATTGTAAAGATAAAACCACAAACTTTCGCCATTTGACAAGGTGCTGATAAATTTAGTTGGCAATTTGAACCTAAAGAAAGATAAAACCGTATTTTTTTTTCAATCACATTCAGTGAAAAATGTCTGGAAGCAAGTTATTTATTCATTGAATGTAACTTCAGAAATGGCTACTTTTATATATCAAATAAATACCTTTTAATCCAGAATATTTTTTTAAAGTTATGAAAATCTAGATAAAGCACAAATACATCTCCTGCTATGTATAATGACAAGGCAATTTATCAGAGAAGAGTTTTTAATAAAGGGTTTGATCTAAAAGGTCAATTGCAAGAATATTTTTAAAAAATAGTGGGTCAGATTTTACTTACTGAGTGCTTTGAAATTAAAGAATGTCTACAGAAACAACAGACATTTTAAAATTAGCTGAACACATCTCTGCAATAAAATCAAGAAAATGTTTTGATTTCAAATGACAAAAATCCCTGGATTTAAAAGAAAATTAAATCTTTGGGAAAATGTTGTTAAATAAAACACTGAAATGTTTCCACTACTGCTTTTGTTTGAAAGCTATAAAAGATCTCAAAAAGTTTCACATTTTATTAAAACCCATATGGAAGAAATGTAG
Source organism: Eulemur rufifrons (assembly GCF_041146395.1). NCBI lineage: Eukaryota > Metazoa > Chordata > Mammalia > Primates > Lemuridae > Eulemur > Eulemur rufifrons. Next base: position 3,604,135 of record NC_091000.1, on the reverse strand, counting down.
AGCACAATTGAACTGTGTTTTCCCTCACTTTTTTTTTTTTTTTTTTTTTTTTTTGAGACAGAGTCTCACTCTGTTGCCCAGGCTAGAGTGAGTGCCGTGGCGTCAGCCTAGCTCACAGCAACCTCAAACTCCTGAGCTCAAGCGATCCTCCTGTCTCAGCCTCCCGAGTAGCTGGGACTACAGGCATGCGCCACCATGCCCGGCTAATTTTTTCTATATATATTTTTAGCTGTCCATATAATTTCTTTCTATTTTTTTTTTAGTAGAGGTGGGGTCTCGCTCTTGCTCAGGCTGGTCTCGAACTCCTGAGCTCAAACGATCCGCCCACCTCGGCCTCCCAGAGTGCTAGGATTACAGGCGTGAGCCACCGCGCCCGGCCTTCCCTCACTTTTAACACTTACGTGTGAAGAGGGAGAGCCTTTTCTTCCAATCTGCTGCACAACCTGAGAACTTGACACAAAGAGGAAGAGGAAGAATTTTACAAAATGCAGACTGAGTATATCATCAAAATGAGATTAGCCCTAATCAGGTTCTGGTTTCTATAAAAGAAGGATATATTGTCATTTTCAGAAAAACAACAAGCATGTTGATGTAGTTTTCAACTTCTTCAATGTTTGAGTGAATTTTTTTTAAATTGAATAGTAGCCATTTTTTATTTCAAAATATTAAAAGGGTACAGATGTTTTAGGTTACATGGATCATTTTTGTAATGCTTGACTCCTGGCTACAGGTGTGCCCGTCACCAAAAGAGTATTCATAGTATGGTACTCATTAGGTTGGTTTCTTCCACTCCTCTCCTTCCTTCCCCCCACCCCCGCCCCTGGTTGCTTTCCACTGAGTTTTATAATGCTTTCCTCTGTGCACATGTGAACTCATCAATTAGTTCCAATTTAAGAGTGAGTGCATGTGGTGTTTGTTTTTCCATTTTTGAGATACTTCACTTAGGAGAATGATCTCCAGTTCCATCCAGATTGTTGCAAAAGGTATTAATTCATCCTTTTTATGGCTGAGTAGTATTCCATGGTGTACATATACCACATTTTCTTAATACGATCATGAACTTATGGGCACTTGAGTTGATTCCACATCTTTGAAATTGTGAATTGTATTGCCATAAACATTCAGTTACAGGTGTCTTTTGGATAAAATGACTTCTTTTCTTTTGGGTAAATATCCAGTAGTGGAATTGCTAGATCAAATGGTAGGTAGGTCTACTTTTAGTTCTTTGAGGAATCTCTATACTGTTTTCCATACAGGTTGTACTAATTTGCAGTCCCACCAACAGTGTATAAGCATTTCTTTCTCTCTGTATCCATGCCAGCATCTATTATTTTTGGACTTTTTAATGAAGCTATTTTAACTGGGGTAAGGTGATGTCTCATCGTGCTTTTAATTTGCATTTTCCTGTTGATTAGTGATGTTAAGCATTTTTTCATATGCCTCTTGGCCATTTGTCATCTTCTTATTTAAAAAGAACCAAGAGCAAAGTCTGAAATTATCTCATTTTAGTTATTATGAAATCCCTGCGTGCTTATCCCCTTAGTTAACTAAAGTTACTTATTTGTTCAGTGTAAAATCAATAAAGAGGTAAATTCATTAATTATTTCTTGAGTAGGAAAAAAACCTTACTTGTAGGCATATATAAGCATGTACAAAGATCAGTAAACTAACACACATGTAAAATAAATTTGTAACTTCTAGCCCTGTATTTGGACTTGATCATGTTACTCAGGAAGAAATGTTTTCTTATCAAAAGGGTGTATAAAATTGTTTATTAAGCTATATTTATTTATTCTTTTACTCAAATGATTATTTTATTAATATATTTATTTTCAACATTGTCAACAAATTTTCATTTTATAAATTATCTTAATTAAAAACAATTTTATATCCACTAGGTTAATTCTACCAGGCCTACCTTTAGAAAATTAAATGTCATTTGGTTTACTGCAGTTATTTATCAGAAAATGGTTGCCTGATATTTTAAAAATTTGTGAAAAAGAAAGAAAGATTAATTTTAGGAAAGATCAGTTACACTTAACATGACTTATGTTGTCAATATTTTTTGTTTACTTTTATCAATAAATTATGGTTAAAAGTCACTTTTATTTTACATAAGAAAAAAAAAAAACCTCCCTTACTATATTTCACATATCACACTGCATTAACTCATTAGCACACTGTATAGTAGAAATTTGTGATGAGGATTTTAGGACTTTTTCAGCAAGCTAAAAAATCAATTAGGAATTTTATAAAATAGAAATTTCTTGTACCCACAATATTTATGCAATTAGAATTAATATCCTCTGTAGTGAGGAGAAACAACACAAACAGGAGAATAAGCTAGCTAAAAATAAGCAGATCTACAGAAAATATTTTGCTATTCAAACACTATTATTAGATTGTAGTAAAAAAAATTCACTGAGAATATTCACTTGCCTTGACATATAGATATTATAATTTTTGTGTGTAGTTTGAGAGCTGAACGTTAATTCAACAGCTGGTCCAGGGTAAAATGTTTGAGGAGGTCTGCTATAGAATTATGAGAGTGAATTAACTTTAACTTTACAAAACAACATAGATAAGTCTGATTAAATGACATTGCCATTGCGAATAGGAAGTAAAAACCAAAAACTATCCATAGTGTGTTGACAAAACAAACCATTAGTCTTTCAGAGTAAGGGTTGCTCTTGAAGGTTGTAGTGACTGGAAGGGGACGTGAGGCATCTTCTGTGGGTTTAGTAGTGTTCCATGTCTTTATCTTGTGTAGATTGATCACGTGTGTTCATCTGAGGAAAATTTATTCAAGGACACTCGTGTTTTGTGCATTTTAGTGCATATTAAACATCAACAAAATTTATAAAAAACAAATCAAAGCCAGATATGCATTTTGAAATAATATATTCAAATAAAGTTATGTTTATTAAATGTATGTTTTTGGAGGAAGTCATGAAAGTTACACGAAGAGAAAAGGGAATAAACAGAGAGAAGTATTGAGAGACCAGTGATTTTATTGTATTGCGAACTGTATCAGAAACCGAGCCCTCTGATTTAAGAAAAAAATGCAAAGGAAGGTAAAACAAGATACAACAAAACAATCAAAACCCTTCACGACTTAGCAATGAAAGCAAAAGTGATCCATATTTAATTTAATTTTAAAATGCATACATGTTTGTATGCATTGACTACTTCCCAGTAGTCGAAAGAATAAGTAATGTGTGTTTCAGTTCTTTGGTCTATGTGGAGAAAAACCAAGAACCCTGTGACTACCATGTAAGTGACCTGCACAGGTTTCTAAAAGTTAGATCTAAAAATTATTTTGTATAATCATTTTTATAGCTGGAGAGAATGTATATAAATTCCACAAATATTTTAATATTCTAATAATATTCTAATAACTTCCTATTTAGGATTAATTTATTTCCATCACCCTGAAACATTGTATTTGTGCATGTGGATGTGCACGTGTGTTATGTGTGATCACATTTAGCTACGGCAACGCATAATGAAATCCGTATCCCAAATGTTCCTGTTTTTCAGTTGTCTTCTCTGTCTCTCATATCTGAAATCCTTCATGAAACTAGAGCTATTATCTGATTCTGAAATTTGGAGAATGATTATTGATTAACATATTCTTTTTTTTTTTTTTTTTTTTTTGAGACAGAGTCTCACTTTGTTGCCCGGGCTAGAGTGAGTGCCGTGGCGTCAGTGTAGCTCACAGCAACCTCAAACTCCTGGGCTCAAGCGATCCTACTGCCTCAGCCTCCCAAGTAGCTGGGACTACAGGCACACGCCACCATGCCCGGCTAATTTTTTCTATATATATGTTTTATTTGTCCATATAAGTTCTTTCTATTTTTTTAGTAGAGACGGGGTCTCACTCTTGCTCAGGCTGGTCTCGAACTCCTGACCTTGAGCGATCCACCCGCCTCGGCCTCCCAGAGTGCTAGGATTACAGGCGTGAGCCACCGCGCCCGGCCACATATTCTTAATTAACCCTAAATTAGCTACATTGTGTGTATATATGTCTGTATATAAAATTGAAAGTTGCTGTATGGAATCATGAATTATATTACACACAAGAGGAAGTTACTGTCTGTAAAAATATTCTCCCGAAAGCCCTAGGCTGTCAGCCTCAGCTTTGGCAGTCAAACAATGCACTTCATATTATGCAGGGGCAGCTCTCGAACTGAGAGTGTGAAAAATCCCTGGGAATAATTTATGAGCAAACATTCTTTTATGACTGCTTCAGATATCAGATCCTCAGATGGTAGAAAATAGATATAAACAAATAATTTATTTTGTCTCATGCTCGTGCACAGACATATCATAAGTTACAGATCCTGGTGCTGGAAGAAACTTGTAAAGGTCAGCTCATCATTTTGTGCAGTTTTTAGGAAGTGGCTGTAGAGGTAATCTAGCAAATCTCTCATGTTACTAAAAAAAATAGTGAAGTTTAGACAGTTTAACTTCCTTCCCACGGGTAGTTTCAAGGGTAAATCTAACACAGAAAGGGAAAGTCGAGAGAGCCAGAGTGCAGACATTTTGACTGATACTTGACCCTAATCACCCTGAACAAGAAAATCGCCAGCAAGTTGCCAGCCCCTGACCACCGAAAGATGGATGAACTAGTAACTGGGCGCCTTAAAAACTGCTTGTGCTTACCATTCAGTGACAGCGGTTTGTGAGTAACTTTTATGGCCTGACCACAAGACAATGCTGGTCATATATGGCTGTTTCCGAATGGAGATTTTGAACACGTTAAAACATTACCCTTACCCTATAAGAGGTCCCCACCTGCTTGGGAGAAAATCACTGTTGTTCCTGTGGGGTAGGATCTTTTGTCTTTCTCTGTCTCAATAAGCTTTCCTGTCTCTAATTGTCTTGCACTTGAATTCTTTCCTGTGTGAAGCCAAGAACCCACTTAACGAGTTCAGGGGGCTTTCCTCCCTTCACTGGGACACCCCCTGTTTCAAATCTGGGACCCAGGTATCTTTATCCTGGCCATACTCTTTATACTATATAAAAGTGCCTCTATTACCATGATTTCAGGAAAATCTTTTAATGGTGTCAGTGAACATAAAGGCTGATCCTTTGTATTCACTTCAAGGAAATCATGGAAAAACTTTATCTGTATCTTACACGCTAACAATTTTAATGTTTAAAAAAAACTGTCCTGTGTCTAAATGAAGTCCCCAGGGCAGATTTTTAAAACCATATCTAGGCCGGGCGCGGTGGCTCACGCCTGTCATCCTAGCACTCTGGGAGGCCGAGGCAGGCGGATCGCTCAAGGTCAGGAGTTCGAGACCAGCCTGAGCAAGAGCGAGACCCCGTCTCTACTAAAAATAGAAAGAAATTATATGGACAACTAAAAACATATATATAGAAAAATTAGCCGGGCATAGTGGTGCATGCCTGTAGTCCCAGCTACTCGGGAGGCTGAGGCAGGAGGATCGCTTGAGCCCAGGAGTTTGAGGTTGCTGTGAGCTAGGCTGACGCCACGGCACTCACTCTAGCCTGGGCAACAAAGTGAGACTCTGTCTCTAATTATTTGTTCATTGCCATAAAGAGAGATTCTCTAAAGCTTCCTTTCTAGAACTTTAAATATATCTTTAACCAATTTCATCTCCTCTCCCTTCCATCATTTCTCAGAAGCCTAAGTACTTAAATATTTTCTCTAAGTTTAAACTGTATCTTGGATTTCATCTACTTTTACTATTCAAAGATTTTGTTTCTTTGTCAGAGGCTTCAAACTATAATTTCCCACTGGCTACTTATTTTTGTATCTATTGATAATAATCATTTAAGTCTATCTGAATCTCTATCTAAATCTCTATCTATATATATATATACACACATTTACATGGTCATCTATATCTCATCTCTATTATCTATATTTATATCTAGATTTATTTTCTATAATACATCCCCACCCTAATGGAATTTCCAATCTATCCTATTCAGTATTAAAAAAAAAAAATCCAAAAGGAACTTTGATTCACTTGTTCAGTACTTCAGTAAGCTATATGTCCCTAAATGTAGAGAAACACAAAGTCCTTCCTCTGGTTCACAGAGTTTAAAATCATACAAGAGAAAAAAATAGAAACCCTAACAAATACAATAAAATGTGTTCTATGGAATAAAAATGTTTGCACCCATCTCAGTCAGCATGGATCTTGAACAGAACATCTACACCTGCACCACGAAGGCACCTCATATAAAGGGCCCCTGCATCACCCCAGGAACTTCCTGCAGTTCCTGAACTCCTTCACATAATCAGCATCTAGAACTCTTCATTGTTTCTCTCAATTCATTTGACCAAAAGATTTTTTGCTTGAAATCTAAATAGCATTTGACAATTGTCATAGAACATGAAGGAATAATCCCCATTTTGGTTATAATCTATGCACATCCCAATGATGATATTGCCCCTTCCTCTACAGGCTAATTCAGGTCATCTCCTCACTGATTTTATCACCCTTTTCTCCTCTACCTTTGCCTTCACTGCATCTTCCTCAAGTAAAATGTGTGACTTTCTCTGAAGTCTGTCTCAAATCAGCACTTTAACTGGCACAAACTGCTGCTCATTCATACCACCCCCGTAGCTGGGACATCAGAATGTAGGGCCCCCAATTCACAGGTAGGCCAGGTAAGGGACATGGAATGAGACATCCAGAATGAATAGTAATTCACCTGACTTATTCATAAAAATGACTTTATCATGTAGTTTAATGCTTTCCAAAAGGAGGAGTAATATTATATTCCATAAGTTTTTATTCATTTTTGAATGTATAAATGCAATAATGTGACACAAAGAGTGGAAAAGTGATATATCTCCATTGTATACTGATTCCTTAAGCACATATTTTCTACCTCAGAGGCTAATATCTGTCCTTCCTGAGACCTTTTATATTTATGTACATATGTACATGTATACACCACTTTTAGACTGTACATGAACTGAAGGTATCTTCTGTATAGGTTTTTGTTTTAATTCAAGAATTAACTTTCTTCTATACCAGTGTCTATAAATCGGGCTCATTCTTTTTACTAGCTATATTACATTAATTAAGTAAACATTTGGTCCTGTCTTTCCTCCCCCCTCTTCCTTTTTATCCCTTTGGAATGTTGCTATTAAAAATAACACTTTAAAAGATAGATAGAAAAAAAATCCTTGTACATGTTACTCACATATGGGTAAGAATGTCCATTAAATAAATTCCTAAAGTGTGATACTGCTGGATCAAACATTATATGTGTTATTTTATATAGATATTATAAAATTGTCCTCAATCGAGGTTTGTACTTCACTACCACTGTGTCAGGATACCTTTTTTCCCATCCACACATTAAAATATTGTTATCAAACTTCTTGTGATTTATCAAAATAGTATAAAGGCTGGTATCTCAAAGTAGTTTTGAGTTACATTTCTCTTACCAGGAGTGCAATTGTGCACATATATATAACATATAGATACATATGTGTATACGTGTGTGTATATATATGCATATATGTGTGTTTATTTAAGAGTAATTTGTATTTGCTTTTCTCAATTCACATTGTCCTCTTTGTTTACTGCACTTTAAAAATGTTGATTTTCAGAAACTCTTTAGAAATTAAGAAAACCATTCTTATCTAAGATATGAGTTTCATTTTCTTAAACAACTGGTCATTTGTCTTTTGATATTGTTTTATTTTTATGTATTAAAATATGTGACCTCTGTGTCACAGTAGAATTTCTTTTCAGTGTATGCATTTGATATTCTTATTGCTCACTTATAAGAGGGAGCTAAAAAGTTGATCTTAAAGAGTAGAATGGTAGTTATAGAGGCTGGAAAGGGTGTGTGGGTACAAGGGAGGGGTTGAAGAAAGGTCGGTTAATGGGCGCAAACAGATAATACAAATGCTAATATATGTACCTGAAAAGATTCTTAAATCATTAGTTATCAGTAAAATTCAAATTAAATTCACAATGAGATTCCATTATATTAATACATCCATTAGAATAGCTGAAATTTAAAAGATTGACAGTATGTGTTGAAGATGTTGAGCAGTTGGAATTTTCGTACCATACTGCTGAGAAAGCAAAGTAGAAAAGCCATGCAGCAAAACAATTGGGCCATTTCTATTAAATTTAAACATACACATCCATCTGACTCAGGAATTTTATTCCTAGGTTTTTATCCCCGCCAATGAAAACACACAACTAAATCAATACATGTACGTGAATGGTCAAAGCAGTTTTACTTATAATAACCCCAAGTAGAAAATAATACAATTGCTCATCAACAGTTGAATAGGTGGACATATATGGTAGACAGCTACACAAAGGGATACTATCCAGAAAGAAAGAAAGGATCTCCTGTCCACACAATAACATAGATAAATCTTATAAGCACAAACTGGCTGACAAAAAGACAGACACAAAAGAGTACATCAGTGCCCCCATTTTTATTAAATTCTAGAAATGGAAATGAATCTTCAGTAACTAAAAGCGGATTAGAGGTTGCCTGGTTACCGTATTGGAGAGAATTAACTGCAAAGAGCCTGGAGAGAAATCTTTGGAATCATGAAAATGTTCAAATCTTTTTGGAGTTTTCAATTATATTAAAGTATATATTTGACAAATTTCATCAAACAATACACTAATAATCTGCACACTGAATTTTATGTAAATTGATTTTAAATTGGCCTTTATAAGTTCTAAATTTTTGTCTAATACCTATGAAATAATTTCAGAATTTTGATTGTCAGGGGAAAGAGATTATAGATATTTTTATTTAGCTTATGATTGTACTAAAATGCACAGTGTGCAGTGTACAAACATCTGCAGACACATTCAGGCTCATTATTTCTGCCTTTAGTGCCTGCTAACTCCTAGCTCAGCTTCATTAGAAGGATCCATGAAGTAGTTGGATAAAGGGGTGAATTATCTAAAAATCAGTTGAAGAAACTTTATAGTTAGTCTATATTTTTCTATAGTTGGTTTACATTATTGGTCTGATTCTATTTTGTACGGAATAACAGAAAGTTCAGGCACACTGCCATATTACTCCAAGTGCCCTTTCAAATGAATTGGGTTTATATAATTTCAATAAATGTATAAGAAAGAGGGGAAATCAAGGATCCTTTCCTCTCGAATGAGATTTTAAAAATTCATTAAGCCGAAATGCATGTAAAGTTTGTTTTTCAGGCAATATGGAAGAATCTGTTTGTGGTGATAAGACAGCAACATACTTGGCTGTTTGACACAAGGCAGCAGAAGTCTCAGATTGAAGTGTAATCAAAATTATTTTCCCCTTTCTCTCTCTCTCTCTCTCTCTCTCTCTTTTTACTTGATTGCAGCTTCAATCAATAGTCTTGAGGCTCTAGATGATCTATCAAACTGAGAAAACCTGTCTTAGGTAGCTAGATTCTCTAATAAAATATTGACAGATAAGATCTTCAGGGTGATAAAAAACAGATTTAAACTCAGAGTGAGATTCTTTTATGAGATTCTCAGAATATCTATTCAAGTCAAGATGAAGCATGTAGTGTATAGTAAATATTTAGCTCTCAAGTTATTACTATTCCTTAATAATATACTTATAGTTTATTACTGTTTTAATTATTACGTATTTAAAACTAAGGTCAAACCGTTTCCTTTATGTATAACTAAGATATTTAACCTATATCTGTAACTTGATCTAAATCCCAAGTATATAACTAGAAACAATCAGTTTGTGAAAGTAATATGGAATCAGAGTTTAAACTTAGGAAAATGATTATTAGTCAAGTATTTATGAATCTTATTTTTTAAATTTCAGATCTCGCAATGCCCCTCTCTGGAATCCTAAATTACTTTAAAAATTAGATAAGTAAATATACCTTCTTAGACGAGAGATTTCAGGGAAATGAGAGAACTTTGTTCATTTTGGAAATATTTAGTATGTGAACACAAAATTTACAGGGCTGCATGGCATTTCTGCACATTTTTAGTGGATCCCTGTGTTTTTGAACTAATGAACAGACATTAGAGGATGAAGTGTAAAACTGTGGGTGAGGGTAAGTAGGAAAATGGTTCTTTATACCCAATGGTATAAATCTATACAGAATTTGAGTACAATCATTTTTCTCTAAAATATTGCCTGTGACCTACCATGGGAAAGAAGAATCACATTGTATTCATTGTTTAACAGTGAAAACTTAATACATTATTTAAATGCATAATACCTTGCATGAAGGAGGCAATAAAGTCTAGTCTATGAATCATGCCTGGCGGTAAGTCTGGGTCCTTGGAAGACGAAAACTTGGAGTCAGGCCTAGATGTAAATCAAAGTTTTATACTATGTAAGAGACCCAAATCACATCTTGACCTTCTATTTTAATGTTGGGATTGTCAGCCAGCATCATCACCATTTACTGCCATCAAACTCTTACCACATCAATAATTTTGACATTTCTTCCTCATTTTTTCATCACTCAGTTTTCCAAAGATGAGAGAAATTTGAGGAAAGTGTTATTCAGGAACTGCAGCAGGTCAGTTATATAACCAAGGTTTCAGCAACAGTTCTTCACTGGGAATAAGATTCCTCAATCACTACTACCACAAAGCACTGCACTTTATGAGTACACATATTCAAAGGAAGTGAAGATACTAAAAATGAACCACAAGACTTTCTTGCATAATTATCAATACTCTCTAGTATTTTTAATTAATGGGTAGAAGAGAGGGTGAATTTGTTAAATACAAGGGAGAGTAGAAATATAAGGTGCTTTTTTTTCTCAGCAGTTGAATCCAGAAAACAAGAATATTACTCCCCTCACTCTGTGGTGCTGATATTTGCTCAAGAGGGAGAGTTTGAGTATCCTAATGCAGGCAATTCTAAATGTTCCTAATTTTTAAAATATTTCTGATAACCATGGAAGATAACCTCACATATGGCACTTTACTACATTTTGTGTATGATTCCTTGGTCCTTGTAGTCTATGAGATACAAGCCTTAAATATCAAGGAAAGAGCCTTTTCCCAATAGCAATAGTCCCAACCATGAATTAACTCTCAAATCAAAGTAGCAAAAACCAGATCCAGTCAGAGGAACACCTTGATGATATATTAGTTTATTAGATAAATCATAACCAAAATGAGGATAGAAATGCTCTATGCATGTTCATAGAAAAGTACTCTTATGATATTTGATTCTTTAATATGAAGTGATATATTCTTTTTAATGTCTATTTTATTTTATTTTTTAAATTTTTTTATTGATACATAATAGTTGTACATATTCATGGAGTACATGTTACATCTTGATACAAGCACACAACATGTAATGATCAAATCAGGGTAACAGGGACAAGATTCACCTGAAACATTCATCATTGCTTTATGTTGGGAGCATTTGAAAACTTCTAGCTATTCTGAAATACAATAAACTTTTATCAACTATAGTTGCCCCATTGTACCACTGAACATCAGGGAGTACAAGTGTTCTTGTTACATAAATATATAATGCTTAAGTCGGGGTTTTTGGTGTACCCATCACCACAGTAGTGTTCATTGTACCCAATAGGTAAGTTTTTATCCCACACACCCACCCTCCTGCTCTCCTCTCTTCTTGGTTTCTCATGTCCTTTATCTTGCTTTGTGACCATGTCTACTGATCTGTTAGCTACCACTTGTTAGTGAGAACATACAGTATTTGGTTTTCCATTCTTGAGATACTTCATTTAGGATAATGGTTTCCATTTCACTTGAATGTGCTGCAAATGACATTATTTCATTCTGTTTTATGGTTGAGTAGTACTTTATGGTATCTGTGTGTGTGTGTGTGTGTGTGTGTGTGTGTGTAGAGAGAGAGAGAGAGAAACAGAGAGAAAGGGGGAGAGAGAGAGAGGTTGAGAGAGAGCGAGCACATTTTCTTTATCCACTCTGAATTGAAGAGCACTTAGGTTGATACCACATCTTTGCAATTGTGAATTGCACTGCGATAAACATTTGAGTACAGTTGTCTTTCTGATTAAATTACTTCATTTCCTTTGGGTAAATACCCAGCAGTGGGATTGCTAGATCGAATGATAGTTCTACATTTATTTCTTTGAGGAATCTCCTACTGTTTTCCACAGAGGTTGTAATAACTTGCAGTCCCACCAACAGTGTATAAGCATTCCTTTCTCTCTACAGCCATGCCAGCATCTATTGTTTTTTGACTTTTTAATAACAGTTATTCTGATAGGGGTAAGGTGATAGATACCTCATTGTAGTTTTAATTTGCATTTCCCTGTTGATTAGTGATGCTGAGCATTTTTTTTCATATGTTTGTTGGCCATTTGTCTATCTTCTTTGAAAAACTTATGTTCATATCATTTGTCCACTTTCTGATGGGGTTGTTTTTTCTTGTTGATTTGTTTGAGTTCTTTGTAGATTCTGAATATCAGTCCTTTGTCCAACGTATAGTTTGTGAATATGTTTTCCCATTCAGTAGGTTGTCTATTGACCCTGTTGATTATTTCCTTTGTTGTGCAGAATCTTAGTTCTATACTGTACAGACTTATCTCCTTTTATTGTGCTTCAGTTTATTGTGCTTTTTTTACGAATTGAAGGTTTGCGTCAACCTTATGTCAAGCAAATCTGGTGCCCTTTGCAGCAGCATATGCTCACTTCATGTCTCTATTACGCTTTTGAAATTCTTGTAATATTTCAAACTTTATTATTAATTTTATTATAGCTGATATGGTGATCTGCAGTGTCACTATTGTAATTGTTTGGGGGCACCATGTGCCAGGCTTAAGTAAGATGGGAAACTTAATCAAAGAATGTTTTGTGTTCTGACTGCTCCACTGAGTGGCCATTCCCCTTCTCTGTCCCTCTCCTCAAGCCTCTCTATTCCCTGAGACACACAATATTGAAATTAGGCCAATTAATAATCCTACAACAGCTTCTAAGTGTTCAGTGAAAGGAAGAGTCATGTGTCTCTCACTTTAAAACAAAGGCTGGAAATGATTAAGCTTAGTGAGGAAGACATGCTGAAAGCTGATATAGGTAGAGTTCTAGGCCTCCTGCACCAGTTAGCCAAGGTGTGAATACAAAGAAAACATTTTTGAAGGAAATTAAAATTGCTGCTCCAGTGAACAAAATGATAAGAAAACAAAACAGCATCATTGCTAATATGTAGAAAATTTTATTAATAGTGACCTGGAGAAAAGATCAAACCAGCCACAACATTCCCTTAAGCCAAACCCTATTTTAGAGCAAGGCCCCAACTCTCTTCAATTCTATGAAGTCTGAGAGGGGTTGGGAAGTTCCAGAACAAAAGTCTGAAGCTAGGAGAAGTTGGTTCATGGGGTTTAAGGAAAGAAGCCATCTCCATAACATAAAAGTGCAAGGTGTAGTAGCAGATGCTGATGAAGATGCTGCAGCAAGTCACCCAGAAGATCCAGCTAAGATAATTGGTGAAGGTGGCTGCACTAAACAGTTTCTATGTAGACACAACAGCCTTCTATTGGAAGAAAATCTCATTTAGTACTTTTATAGTTAGAAAGGATAATTCAATACCTGCCTTCAAAGCTTCAAAGGACAGACTAACTTTCCTATTAGAAACTTTAAGTTGAAGCCAATACTCATTTACCATTCTGAAAATCTTAGGACTCTTAATAATTATGCCAAATCCACTCTGCCTGTGCTCTAGAAATGGAAAAACAAGGCCTGGATGACGGCACACCTGTTTACAGCATGGTTTACTGAATATTTTAAGCCCACTTTTAAGACGTATTGCTGATCAGCCAAGAGTTCTGGTGGAGATGTACAAGGAGATTAGTGTTTTCATGCCTGCTAACATAATATCCATTCTGCAGCCCATGTATCAAGGGTATAGTTTTGACTTCCAAGTCTTATTATTAAAAAATATATATTTTATAAGGTCATAGGTACCGTAGATAGTGATTCTTCTTGATCAATCTGTGTGAAGTCAATTGAAAACTTTCTGGAGAGGATTCACCATTCTAGATGCCATTAAGAATGTTCGTGATTGATGGGAGGAGGTCAAAATATCAACATTAATAGAAATTTGAAAGATATTAATTCCAGACCTCATGGATAACTTTGAAGGGTTCAAGACTTCAATGGAGGAAGTAACTACAGATGCGATGCAAATAGCAAGAGAACGACATTAGAAGTGGAGCCTGAAGAGGTGACTGAATCGCTGCCATTTCATGATAAAAGTTTAATGGATAAAGAGTCTCGTCTTATGGATGAGCAAAGAAAGTGATTTCTTGAGATGAAACCTACTCCTGGTGAAGATACTGTGAGTATTGTTAAAATGACAACAAAGGATTATATCAGTTGTGACAAATGTATCGTGCTAGTGTGGTATGTTGACACCGGTAAGTCTGTTTGCACGTGAAAGTAAGGAATATATAGGAACTCTTTACACTTTACATGACATTTCACCCAGAACCTAAAACTACTCTAAAATAAACTTTATTAATTAAAGAAATAAATAACTATAACAATGGAGTAATAGTTGACTAATGTTATTTTAATAATTGAAATAATCCATGTAAATGTATGTAGCATAGTACCTAGGACATCATAATCTCTCAAAAATGTGAGCCATTTATTTAGGATGAATATGACATTTTTTCCTTTATATGCAATATTTGGAGATGTTTAGAAACAAAGCTTGCTATTTACTGAAAAGCATAGTATTAGAACAAGAAAAAAGAATAATAATTAGATGATTAATATTAAAATAATTTATGCAAATATTCAAATGTTAATAGGATAAATATATTGCAAAATTTTCAGTCAAAATATAGACCCAAACTAATCAATTCATAATCACAAGATTATTAATTCCTTGGCTTGATACAATTTCCCTTCATTCCTTTCTCTGTGCTTTAATAAGCTGAACTATTTTTAATCAAATCCCCAAACACTGTCTCTCTTTTTAAATCACCTGAAATGTATCCAGTGCATTAATTAAAGTTAGTTTTGAAGGGAAGGGCATGATACAGCGAGGCTAGACAGTGGCTGGAATTAATGGGTTATTCATTGGAAAGGTAATGAGAAACAGAGCAATTCATGCTTGGTTCTCTTGGCCATCTGCTGAAAA
The DNA here is from genome assembly GCF_041146395.1 of Eulemur rufifrons. Taxonomy (NCBI): domain Eukaryota; kingdom Metazoa; phylum Chordata; class Mammalia; order Primates; family Lemuridae; genus Eulemur; species Eulemur rufifrons. The sequence continues at coordinate 3,589,042 of NC_091000.1, read as the reverse complement.
GGGCTATTAACTTTTTAATAGGAGTACAACTAGCTAATGATTTATATATAAATCTCAAGAAGTCAAAGAGCTCAGTGTGGAGAATTTTACCTGTTTACTGTATTTCACTGTAGCAGGAGTTCTATAGTGATAAAAGAGATGCAAATTTCAATTGTTGGGAAAATTAGTATACAATATATATTTTAGTATGCCTCATGCAACAAATAAATATGTATATAAAGACATATGCTTTAATAGAAGAATAGAAACATTTGAATTAATGTCAGAAATCTATCTCAAAATAACTGAATAGGTTGTCAGATTAATGCTCTTCTCACTGGAAATAACAACCAACATCAATTGACAGTTGCGAATGATACAAAAAAATTGCAGTACAAATCGAATTTGAAGATTGAGTCTGGAGGTTAACAAATTGATACTAACAATGACTTAGTTTTATGTCTAATTGGATGTTAATATTTTTATTTATTTTTCAATAAAATTCTTATTTTAAAAAGATATTTACCTTATTTTCTAAGGTACATCGTTGTGTGGTACATTAGTCAATACTACGTTTCCAGTGAACAAAACTTAGATAATTTCTTTTTTTTTTTTTTTTTTTTTTGAGACAGAGTCTCGCTCTGTTGCCCAGGCTAGAGTGAGTGCCGTGGCGTCAGCCTAGCTCACAGCAACCTCAAACTCCTGGGCTTAAGGGATCCTCCTGTCTCAGCCTCCCGAGTAGCTGGGACTACAGGCATGCACCACCATGCCCGGCTAATTTTTTCTATATATATTTTTAGCTGTCCATATAATTTCTTTCTATTTTTAGTAGAGGTGGGGTCTCGCTCTTGCTCAGGCTGGTCTCGAACTCCTGAGCTCAAACGATCCGCCCACCTCGGCCTCCCAGAGAGCTAGGATTACAGGCGTGAGCCACCGCGCCCGGCCTAAAACTTAGATAATTTCATTAAAAAAATAATTACTAGTTTTGGAGCTTTATTTGTGCTAGGGATGATAGATAAGAAATTTATTTGTATAAATTATATCAATTTTGAGAGTAACCCTAAGAGAAAGATATTGTTAACATTTCCAAAACAAACATTAGATTCAGAAATGTATTTTTAAGATCAATAAACTGGTAAGGGATGAAGGAAAGGCTCAAATTCTTATTTTATCACTTTAAAGATTCTACTCTTATCCACTATACTATATATTTTATAATCCCTTGACAACCTAAACTTTAGATCACAAAATATGTACCTGTCCTTTACATTATACTTATACATCTTTGTCCACAAAAAACTATTATATTAATATATACAATATTATTAGTTTCCTCATTATAAGAATGCTAAATGAATGAATGGACAAATGATTTGGGGATGCTTATCTGAGAGAGAGAATTCAGGTAGCGTCAGGAAGTTGTTATGATTTAGGGAGTAAATCAAAATAGGAATGGTGGAGCCTTGTTCTCCTGCTGTCCTGTGCTATCTTGCATGAATTGTATGAGTTATGCTTACTCTTGTCATTTTTACTTTTAAAATTTTACTGTACAAACTTGGGGGTGAGTCTGGAAGTGCTACTGCAAAACCCAACCTGGTTTACTTCACAGTTTACAACACACACAGACACATACACCGAGAGACACACCATGGTTATACAGTGTCTACCCAAGGCTGGGTAATTTATAAAGAACAAAAGGTTATTTTGCTGGTGGTTCTGGATCTGGTGAGGGTGCCAGGATGCTTCCACTTAGCTGAAGGCAAAGCAGACCAGTGGGTGCAGAGAGCACATGGCGAGGGAGGAAGCAGGACACAGGGAAGGGAGGTGCCAGGCTCTTTTTAACAACCAGCTCTCATGAGGACTAGTAGAGTGAGAACTCACTGTCACCCACCCAGGGAGGGCACTAATCTAATTATAAGGGATCTACCCTCATGAGCCAAACACCTCCTGGTAGGCCCCACCTCCAAATCTGGGGATCAAATTTCAACACCAAGTTTGGAAGGGACAAACGGCCAAACCATGGCATGCAGTCTCTCATATTGCATGGGAATCCAATCAAAAATGTTCACACGTGCTTGTCTTCCCTGTCAAATGACAATGAGTCCCCAGTAACCACAACACAGTGCTAGGCACTAGAAGTTACCCAATATTTTATTTCTCCAGACACCAGACAGCATTGTGTTTATTTTACTCAAGAAATATTTGAGCAGCTAAAAATTATTTTTCTTTGAGATAGAGGAGAAGCCATCAAATTCAAATTATATTTCACAGTCTCAGTAAATATGAAGTGGTAGTAAATCTGCTTAAATAAATTCCAAAGCTTTCATAAATTTTGACAATAAATATTGGAAAAATTAGAATAAATAAAAGTGATTCTGCTCTGCTGACAGGATATTATAAAAGAAGGCATTTTGAAGTATACTCCATATAGCAGTTCAAACCTGACAAGAACTGGAGGTATGGTACAAAAATGTTTGATTGAGAACAAGTTTATATTGTATTTGGCATTACTTCATAACAAACCTTAAAGAAGGTTTGTGTTGTTTCTAGATTATACATAGTCTGAAAAATAATTACAAACTACTAGAATAATAATGAAAGTCAGAACTGAAGGAAAAATAGGGGTAACTAAATCTCTTATTGTCTGTGTTATATTATTCTTTGTCCTCAGATGATAATATGGCGTAACATCACTGAAAATAAAGAATACTTTTGACTAAGTTTTGAGTGTTTCTTAAATAGTGCCTGTAAAAATATTAATATTTCCTGCATTCTCATGAATGCCTAAATTAATCTCAGTACTGTATTTAATATTCTTAAGAACTCACTATTCAACTCAAATATTTAATACTTATCTCTGCCTAATACAAATGATTCTTTGAAATGGAGTGAAGAAAGAAAAAACAATTTGGAATCTTTATACTTAATTGATCATAAAGTAAAATGTTTGCTTACTTGAAGTATCATATAGCCTAAAAGTCTCTCACGTCTTATGAAGAAGGCATATTCTATTTATGTACTAAAATGGAAAGTTTTTCACAGTTTATATTCATTTGTGTTGATATAGTCATTACCTATAAACCATGCATTTTGCTCTTCCATAAAGTTTTATGGTGCAAATTTCAAGAAATATCTGAAAACATTTAACAGCCTCTGTTATATCTTCTGTGAAATATTCCCTAATTGCAAATTAGGTGGTTAGTGGTTTGAAAGAGTTAATGTGCCTCCAAACCTCTCTTATTATCTGGGAATAATTGTAGGCATTGGGCTCATTAAGCAATGCATTGATCCTCCTCTGCTAATACAGAAACTTCACATTTATGCTTTTTTTCTTCTTTTTTAAACATTGGTTTTCTTTCCTTTTTATTATTTTTAAATTGTCTGAATTCAGTTCAGCAATGTCAGCTTATAATTTTCATGAATTGTAAACTCTTTTAACATTAACATTTCATGAATGTATGTAATTTTGACAAAGGCCTTTTTTAAAAGTCTTTGTTGAGTGACATAGTTCAGGTTAATACATGTACCATATCACCGATGCAAATACAAATAAATTACTTTTTACAGAAATACTCCAGTGGTCAAGATTGTATTACTGTTAAGATGCCCAGTCATTTTATCTTAGCCCCTAACTGTAACTGTCCCTCTGGGTTTTTATGGAAGGATTGACAGAGTTCTCATATATCATCACAGACTGATATGTTTTAACTCCATATACTTTGGTATTTACTGCTCATATCATCTTGCTTAATTAATACCTGTCACTGTGCTTCCGTCCCGTTGTGACCAATTGGCTTGTTCACGGGCTGTTACTAACCCCACCATGGCATTTTGTACTGTCAGCAGGAAAGATCCTCCGGCATAGTTACAAAAATCTGGATTTTATTTCTATCAAATTTCACAGGAATCAAAAGCAGGACTAACTTTGGAGACGATCAAGACAGGATCGTGTTCTCCTTTGAGTCGGTATTCTCTTCAATTTGCAGGCTCTAATTCTTAGCTTGATGCAATTTTCTCAGTGTCTTTTGTTTGTTTGTTTGTTTTCCATCTGCAGATCTTGATTCATGTGATAGGTCTGTATATATCTGAACCTCAACTGCAGCCTGGGTTCAAATTCTTGTCAACAGAAGTACTGTTTCTCATGTTAAGCAATATATAATGAAATTCTTTTTAGAGCTTTTGAATATTTTATGACCTTAAAAATTTTGAGAATTACCCATAGGGTGCAGGGTACCCATCTATGAGTCAGCCTCTTCAGCTGTCCCCAACCTTTTTGGCACCAGGGACCGTTTTCACGGAAGACAATTTTTCCACACACCGGGGAGTGAACGGATGGCTTCAGGATGATTCAAGAGCTTTACATTTATTGTGTACTTTATTTCTATTTTTATTACATTGTAATATATAATAAAATAATTATACAACTCACCGTAGGTTGGGGATCCCTGCTGAACCACCTAAAATTGTCTCTTTCTAAGCACAAAACTTTTTAAAGAGATTATGTTATTTTCAAGGAAATTAGAGCCTGTCTCTTCTTGGCTATTGTCAAATACTCTATCCAAAGAAATGTTAATTCTTTTATTTATCTTCTTTATAAAACAATATATGACATAATTTCTTTTATTACTGTATCTTCAAAATCATATTATAATCAATTTAACTTTATTTGTATTAAAACATTTAAAAAGATCACCAAATCCTAAAATATTTCTAAAGATAGAGAAATCAAAAAGAATAGATAAAAAATTAAGTTTTGGACATATTGTTTCCAAAAATAGCAAGCTAATAAGTTCAAAACAAATTATTATAAAAACTCAAAACTTATATATGCTACAAAATTTTTCTTAAAAGCATCCAAGAGCTGAACTAAAGATATTTTTGGACTAAAACTAAGGAGAAAATACAGCTTAGATAAATGGAGTCTTGAGAGTGCTTTTTCCCTAAATGTGTTTGCCAGTATTAAGAAATTTAAGATCTCTTAAGCCCAGGAGTTTGAGGCTGCAGTGACCTATGATTGCACCATTGCACTGCAGCTGGAAAACAGAGTGAGATCAAGTCTCAAAAAAAAAAAAAGAAAAAGAAAAAAAAGAAAGAAAAAAAAACACCATAAAACAAAAACCCAGAAAGAAAGAAATTTAAATTCTGCTTTTAAATTGTCTCATCACTCAGGGTGAAAGAAAGATTCTAAAAGATGACTCTTCTCTACTATGGGAACATGCATAGAAGGGCTGTATCTTTAAATTGAGGGTCAAAGAACAGGGAATGTACCAATCTGGGAGTGGAAGGAAAGCTTCCCCTGTTTTATTACCTGAGTCATTCAGAAAAATCTTAAGTCTCAAAACAGTTTTGTCATGATTCCAGAACAGAATTATACTCAGGAAACTATCATCAGGAGAATGTCAAAGACTCAGAACCTCTCTGGAGTAACATGCCATAATCAGTATCCTCAATTTTGATTAAAAATAATGCTTTAGGATATTAGAATATAGCAAAAAACCACAAAAAACAGTTGTATAAACAATCTTTTCTCCATGGGCAAGACTAGAAGAAATAATCAGTCACAGAAAAAATCAATAGAGTTCTTCAGGAGTTAATTATTAAACACAAACAATAGGATAGCTATATTTACTATAAATATGTTTTAAGAAAGATGAGCCAGAAAGAAATTTTTAAATGTAATAGAGCTAACTAGAAAAAGAATTCTTGGATATTTTATAAATAAAAATTTAATAATTCAAGTATCAATATTAGTAATTCAGTGAATGGGTTTAATACCATTAAGTCAAAGCTAAAAATAGAATTTATTAATCAGAAGATAAGGTAACATAAATTACAATGTCAAAAATAAAAAATTATCAGATGAGATAAAAAGCAAACCAATGCCATTCGTTGAAGAGAAAAATCGACTATTGAAATAGAACTAAAAATTGTAGAGATGATGGAATTAGCAGACAAGAGTATTAAAATGGCTAAAATGAATATGTACCACATATTCAAATTGTTATAAGAAAACAGGAACATGAAAGAAAAAATGACAGTTATAAATGTGTTAATATTTCTATAATTGAAAAATATAATATTTGAGATGAAAAATGTACTGTACTGGCTAAACTGGATGTTAGAAAGCGAAAGATCATTGAACTGAAAACCTAGCAATAGAAATTATTCAAAACGTATCACAAAGAAAAATAAAGACTGAAAATAGAAACATTCATAGCTGTATAAACTGGTATAACATATACATAAGTGGAGCCTTAGAATAAAAGGTGGGAAATTGGGGGGCAAAAAATAATGATAGAAACTTTCTATATGCAATGAAAACTATAAACATGCAGATCAAAAAAGCTCAACAAACTGCAAGCAGGCCACTTACAAAGAAAATTACACTAAAGCACAAAATGATTGGAATGCTAAAACTAGGGGGAAAAAGAAAATCTTTAAAGCATCCAGAGAAGAAGACACCTTACATACAAAGGAAGAAAGATAAGAGTTATAGTAGTATTCTCACTGGAAACCATGCAAGCCAGAAGACAATGGAGAGACACATTGCGGATGGCTTTGTCAAATAAAGTGTGGCATTTTCTTATAAAGTTATACATACTTGTACCATGTGGCCATAGTCCATTCTAGTATTTACTCAAGAGAAAAAAATAAATAACAACAAAAAAAAACCTTGTGGAACACCAAATGGTATAAAATAAAATGTTGAAGACCTTCAAGTATTAAAGACCAATTAAAACTTTACTTTGTTTCAAGAACCAAATGACATATCACTCTGTTTGGACTAGAGAGATTACAAAGTTCATTATTTTCCAGATGCAATTGTACTGACAAAAAAAATTCCTTGGGCCCAAATGTAAGAATCAAATTGAGAAATCCTCTTAGCAAACTGGTAAAGCATGTTTTAAAGGGACTACTTTTTTTGTGGCCAGAGAGAACATTGAGATTGCAGGAAATTCCCAGAGACTAGGGCCACAAAATATTAGAAAATTGAAGATTCTGTCTATAGGAATGACATGGAGGCCTAATCACAGCACATTACCCATGCCCAGGCCAGAGAGACTTCACACTCTACACTTTGATATTTCAGAATGGCTACAGCCCAGTAATTTTAATGGGTCTTTCTTCTTATCCCTACAAATAGAAATGTTTAGTTTTCCTTTCCCTGTTCTATGATAATATATAGAGAGAATATTTTTTATGAGAACAAAGCATCTTCTTATGTCACCATTTTCTAGATCAAGAGGAGTAATATCCAAAATATTACAGAGTACAAATGTTTTTGTTACAGGATACATTGTATAATGCTTAATAGTGTTCATTGTACCCCATAGGTAGGTTTTTATCCCACACTTCCCTTCCCAACCCCCCCTTCTTGGTTTCCAATGTCCTTTATATCTCTTTGTGCCTGTATGTACTCACTGTTTAGTTCCTACTTATGAAAAAAATAAAAAAGAGGAGTAATATCCAGATATGATTTAGAGACCGTCATGAATTACCTCTTATTTAAAATTTACTCTGAGTCATGAAGAAATCTTGGCTTTAAGGTCATAGTGTGAATGAATTAGGTTTTGTATTTATCTCTCTATAGGGGTAAATGGTTATACTTTGCCTAAGGGAGGGTGAGACAGCCAAATATTTCGTGACCACAGGACTGATTATGGTAGTTCACTCATGCTGTATGTTGACTACTTCTATCTCTCTAAGTCCCCAGCACATGGGAGGAATGTGTTCATTAGGCCTTTTGTGATAGAGGGGTTACCTGATTAACAGTAGGAAGTAAATGGTGAGCAAAAGTGAAACATGCTTTTCTCAGGCCAAATATTTTATGTATAACTCAAGACTCTCCAGAACTATCTTTCTCTCTGATTCTGTAATAGGGTATTATAATAGACACTGGCTACATCTTTAGTCTGGGAGACAAGAGAAGGAGACTCCAGTCTAGGAACAAATGGTATGAGTGGTATGTAGACATTTGATCATGTGGCATTTTTTTTTAACTTCAGCATAACCTAGTTCAGGGTTTCTCAACTTTGGCAGGCTTATGTTTGGGCTGGATAACTCATTGTTGTGGGGGCAGGGGGTTCTCATGCATTATAGGACGTTGGCAATTTTTCCAGCTTCTGTACACTGGATGTCAGGTATGAGTAGCAATGCCACCCACCCACCCAACTGTCAAAACCAAATATGTTTCCAGACATTTCCACATGTTTCCTGGAGGTAAAATCACCCCGATTGAGAACCACTGCTTATCCTGGCTTATAAAATTGGTAAAGCAAACAAATGACTATATAAAACAATAACAACTTTATCGTCTTAAAACCAAATAGAATTAAAATACATAAATAGCCAGGAGGAGAAAATAAGATTTAAACTGCCTTAAAGTTCTTGTATTTTCATAAAGATATTAAGTTATGTTATTATTTTAGATAATGATTCATGCTGTAAATTTTATGTTAACCATTAGAAGGTTAAAGTGTTTAACATCTGACATAGAAGAAAGGTAAAGAAAAAACCAAATGGAATAGCACACACACACAGCACGCACAAGGATAATACATTTAAACCGTAATATATTAGTGGTTATATTAAATTTTGAATTTTCACATTTAAGAAAAAAGTTTATCAGCCTAATGAAATAGAATCCAATTATATGCAGGTTACTACTGTAGTAAGTAAAACAGTAAACAGATGGAAATGTATAAGAATCAAAATATTGTCAGTAGAGAACTAATTAAAAGCATGTTTACTCAGTTATATTAGTATCAAACAAAATATATACCAAACCAAGAAAGCATTAATCAGAATCAATGTATATATAATGTCCAACTATTAAAACAGATATAATCATTTTAAATTTGTATCACTTAATAAAATAGCCACTCTCTCTTTCTCTGTCTCTCAGCGCACACACATGTGCATGCATACACATAGCAAAAAGTAGAAAATTACAAGAAAAAAACTAGACAATTCCAAAATCCACACAGTGGGGAATTTTAACATACTTCTCTTACTGATAGAACAAATGGACAAAGAAAAAAAAACAGTAGAGATATATAGAAGATTTGAACAACAATTTAACAAGCATGATCTAAGCGTGACCAAACATAACATAGAGAAGACTGTTCCCAATAAGAGAGGGGCATGTGCTTTTTAAGCTTAAACAGAATATTTATAAAATTCAACATCGAAAAACTATAAAGTTTTAAGAAAGTATCAGCAAATCTCAGATCACTGAAATCAGATATCACATAAAGTGTGTTCTCTGTCCAAATCCATTTATGTTAGAAATCAATAAGACAATTCCTCCAAAATTATATTTGGAAATTTCAAATATACTTCTAAGTCATAGATAACCCATTATTCAAAGAAGAAATTAGAAAAGAAATTAGAATATATTCTGAACTGAATATCAATGAAAATGCTACCTAGCAAAATTTCTGGTATCCTAATATAGTGCTATGAACTATTAAATTTATAGCATTAAACATTTAATATGAATATTATTTAATTTATTATAGAAGAAGAAAAGCTAAAAATCTAATGATTCCAGTATTCATCTCAAGAAGTTTGAAAAAGAAGAACAAAATAAATCCTCAAAGAGGAGAAAGCAATTAATAGAAAGGAGATAAATTTTTAAAAGACAAAAAATATATTAGGAAAATTAAACAAAAATGTAAATAGTGAAAGATTGTGGAGACTAAAATATTAAAAGACAGAATGTATAAAATAGTAAAAAAATTATATGGACAAAATGAATATAAATAGGAAAAGTATAAGTAAGTGATTATCACAAAAGTTTGAAAGAGGTTATATCCACAAAGGGAGATAGAGGTTTCTTAGTAAGAAGGCATTTACTAGATCTAAGTAGGGTTTGCATAGCCTTTGTAATTATTCACTATGCTGTACATTGATATTTAATATAATTTTGTTTTGTCTATTGTTTTTCAATCAAAACATTATTAAAATAGATTTATAGTAATCTTTAGGGAAAATCCAAATATATAATCACTGCCATTGCTTTGAAGACATTTTAATTATCATAATCCTATATCCAAGAAAGATAACACTCAATTTGATTCAAAATTAAATTACTCATAGGTAATAAGATAGAATTATGTCTGATGAGTTTAAATGTCAAAAATGATTACAGAGGCCGGCGCGGTGGCCCACGCCTGTAATCCTAGCACTCTGGGAGGCCGAGGCGGGTGGATTGCTCAAGGTCAGGAGTTGAAGACCAGCCTGAGCACGAGTGAGACCCCCATCTCTACTAAAAATAGAAAGAAATTATCTGGCCAACTAAAATATATATAGAAAAAATTAGCCAGGCATGGTGGCGCATGCCTGTAGTCCCAGCTACTCGGGAGGCCGAGGCAGTAGGATCGCTTGACCCCAGGAGTTTGAGGTTGCTGTGAGCTAGGCTGATGCCATGGCACTCACTCTAGCCCGGGCAACAAAGCGAGACTCTGTCTCAAAAAAAAAAAAAAAAAAATGATTACAGAGTTTTATATGTAGTAGTTTACACAACATGCCAAGGGCCAAAAATTATTTTAGAAATTATTAAAAGCATAATCCTTGCTAGGCAGTTAAATAAGTGATCTCATTTATACAACACAATAGTCCAAAATGTTTGCATAAGAGATACGTTATTATCCACACAATATAGATGAGAGAACTTGGAATCAAAACTTAAATAATTTACTCACTTTCGTTAGTAAGCAGCAAACCAAGGCTTTAAAACTTTATTTTTTTTCTTCCAAAGCCAAATCCCTTACACTTGATTAACTATGCTGTTTAAAAATCAGTTTTGATAAATGATTTAAGAGGTTATACTCCCAAATCATTTTGAAACTAGCATGGTCTTGATAACAAAACTTAACAAAGATAGTACCTAAAAGGAAATTCCATTTCGAATTTCCTGATTGTAGCTTGTAAAGTTAATTTTTGAAATCAAATTATTCATATGACTGAAAAGCCAAAAAGAAACCTGGAATTGAAAGATGTACAAACAATTCTTATTTTTTATGCATCATTTTCCTGCCTCCAGGAAACATTTTCTTAGTATTTTTGAAAAACTGTGATCATAAAATTTAGAATACAAATAAATGTAAATGAGTGTAATATAAATATAAGTGTGCAGTGAATTTTAAATGGCATAAGACAAAGTACTTCCTATACTATGTACAGCTCCAAATATGCCTATTACAAAGAATCGTGCAATGTTGTTTACATTATATTTTGTTTAGAAGGATATAGTAAAATATATCTCATTTCTGCCTTTTTATACTTCTGTGCTTTCTGTGTGGCTTATAAATTATTAACTATTGGTGAATCTAAGAATTAAGACAGACAGAAATACTAATGTATATAAATATATTTTGCATACAAATGATTTCACAAAAAGCTATGACTGACAATCCTGAATTTGCCTCATGCTCCTTGCAATCCACTTACCACCTATGTTCTCAGTGAGTCTTACATAGAAATTCATGTTCCCTCATTTGTGGAGCCATAGTTGGTTAGAACACGGACAGTGACTTTTCAAACAGAAATAAAATTTTTCTTTAAAAAAATTTATGAGGCAAATGCTATATTTTGCAACATTCCAAAAAGTCCACCCTTTTATCAGGAAAGTAGTATTTATTTTGTTCTTGCAAGTTGCAAAAGATGTGCTTCTTTTGTAAAATAATAATAAAAATAATTAATAAATAATAAAACATCTCATGGGTGAGGATATACTATTTAAATTCCTTCTAAGAAATTGAAGAGCCACTTTTTCCTTATTCCAAATTTCAGTGAAAGACTTTTCAGATATCATATTATTTTTCTTTTCTCATACCATAAAAAACGCTTTTTCTACTACCTAAATCTGAAAATGAGAGGGAGGAAAATGAGCAGCCAAGGATAAAGTTAAGTAAGCCTTTTTTCTGGAGTCCAGAAGGAGTCCAGAGAAAATTAGCTAAGATGTGTGAAGATGTGTTTTAAAAGAAAGATATATGAGTAAAATTGACAGAAAGCCCTCCTTTTTTTTTCTTTATTGTGAAAGGTTAAGAGAGTCAAATCAATTAGATGTTATTAATGATAAGGTTAATGTTCAAACCTGTGTACTAATGCAGCTGGCTTGTATGAGCACCACTCACTTTATGTTCCTGATTGCCCTTTCTTAATGAATGCAGGAGAATGTATCTCTAATATGCCAAGGTTTTGCCCTATATTTCAGAGACTAAAATTCTGCTTTAATTCAAGAACCAAGCAATTCCATTAAGAAGGTTTTGATTAACATTTGACATCAATTTTGAGCTCTGAAGCATTTTAGTAGAGGTTACACAGGATTTAATATCTTGGAACACACACTTAAGTGTATTACCTAAGAAGGCATGGGGACCCCACAGTAGAAAGAGTCATGTCCTGAAATATTAATTTGATTTAGTGCCTTGGAAGCAGAGTTAGGAAGGCTTACTAATAAGAGAAAGTGGGAGGGGCAAGGAAAATCCATTTGCTCTCCTACCATATTATTTAATTACTATCATTGAGTTGCCCAATTCACTGGGTAACAATCAAATCCATCCATCTAATTGTAGCTATTTTATGTGATTTGTAGTTTGGCCATAGAATTCATAATTAGGCAATACATTCTCATCTGTATCTATCTCCATAAAAATACATCATCAATTAAAGATTCTAAATGCATTTTCTACTGGCAGCCATATTTCTCAATAAACAGAATCATTTTCAATAACAATTCACTGAGTTGATGCTCATTTTTATTTTATTTGCAAGAATTATTGAATAACCTGATAAAATAATTCTTGTCGAAAATAACCATATGTTTAATAAAATCCATCTAAATTTCTTCAGGTAATGAAATGCTTGTGTTTCTATTTATTCAGTGTAAATCGAAAGCAGTGTGATATATCTCTTGTTGTCAAAAGTTTAAAATTCTCTGAGGCATCAGGGACATTGAAAATTGAGACGAGGCAAGACAACTGCTCTCTAGATAAAAAAAAATCAAAAATAAAAAAAATAAAATAATTCATTATAAAAGGAAATTTTATTTTTAAGAAGTCATTTAGCAAAACATTAAAATGGTGCAGAATTATTTTGTAAAACAGAAGTGTTTCTGATGTGTCTTTATGTAACAGTCGCCTGTGTCTCCCTCTGAAGATAAATATTCCATCTAGACTATTTTATGTTTATTGTTCTAGAGATATTTTATTCATTTAAAGGCAAATATTTGTATGTTAGGAATATGTTGTTATTTGCATTGCTTTTATTGTTTTTGTAAATCTTTCAATATTCAGAGATTAAAAAATATGCTCATTTATCTTTTTGACAAATGATGTTGGGAAAACTGGATATCCACATGCAAAACACGAAGTTGGAGCCTTATCTTACACCATCAGCAAAAATTAACTCGAAATGGATTAAAGACCTAAACATAATTCCCAAAGCTACAAAAGTCTTATTAGAAAAGAGAGGGGGGAAATTCCATGACATTGGATTTGACAATGGTTTCTTCAATATGACACCAAAAGCACAGAAATAAAAGCAAAAATAGACAAATGGTAATTGCAGTAAACAAATACTTTCATGCACTTCTGGTTTCTGGCCTGGCTTAAGAAGAGCTCGCATATCCCTTATTCCATCCTTATGAGAAATAAAAAGCTGAACAAACTGAAAACTCCACAGTCCCACTTTGATCTGTCAGAGAAGTGAGGTCACACTTTCCCCAAATTGAAGAGACAGACAGGTAGACACAGAATCACAGCTTACGAATGCAGAAAACCCTGAGCCAAGTTCAGGGCAGACCAGCCTTCCTGATAAATACATACAACATACAAATTTTTATGTACATATTTAAAAATAAGTAAATGAATAATTTTCCTAAAAACCCCTCCAGGTGCGCCAGATCGGGTGGTGGTGGGAGTAGGAAGGACACTTTTGTGAGTTTTGTCTCCATGAGCTGTATGTACCAGGTTCTCACTGTGAATACTGGAGAAAAATCCTTTTCTGCTTCTGACTGTGTGAAGGGGAAAGTATTCATTTTTAAATATGCCAGAGCAATCTGTTCTTCTGAAGTCTGCCCTCAAGAGAAACTGTTTTATCTGAGCCTAACTTGCTGTGGTTTTATTACAGCCTCATTGACCTTGGGGAAGGCAAATACCAACCACCACCCCTCCAGTGATCCTTTGTTCAGAGAAAACAAATGAGCTATGAAGAAATGAAAAGGCACGAAGGAAATGTAAATGCACATTATTGACTGAAAAAAGCTAATCTGAAAAGACAACATACTGTATAATTCCAACTCTATGACATTCTGGAAAACACAAACCACAAAAACTGAAAAGATCAGTGGTTGCCAGGGGTTAGGGAAAGGGGAGTTATGAATAGGCAGAGCACAGAGGACTTTTAAGGCAGTGAAACTACTCTGTAGGGTAATTCATTGGTGAGTATATGTTATTATACATTTGTCAAGGCCCACAGAATGTGTAACAGCAAGAGTGAACCCTAATGTAAACTATTCATTTTGGGTGAGAATGAGCTGTCAATGTAGGTTCATTAATTATATTAATAAAAAAGGTACCATTGTGGTGTAAGATGTCAATAGTGGAAGGGTTTTTGCATATGATGGGGTAAGAGATATATGAGAACACTCAGTAGTTTCCTCTTAATTTTGCTGTGAACCAAAATTGCTCTGAAAAATGAATTTTATTAAAAAAACTTCTATGCATCAAAGGACACAATTCATGGAGTGAAAAAGCAAGCTACAGAATGGAAGAAAATATTTACTAATCATATATCTAAGAAGGCATTAATATCCATAATATTTAAAGGACTCCTACAACTCAACAACCAAAATTTTCATAACCTGATTAAAAAATGGGGAAAGGACTTGAATAGACATTTTTCCAAGGATGATGTTCAAATGGTCAACAAGCATATGAACAATGTTCAACATCACCAATCATTGGAGAAATGCAAATCAAAGCCACAATGAGATGTCACCTTACAGCCATGGGATGGCTATGATAAATCAAAACAAAACAGAAAATAATGTGTTGGTGAGAACGTGGAGAAATCGGAACCCTTATGCAATGTTAGTTGGAATGTGAAATGGTTCAACCTCTATGGAAAACAGTATGGAAGCTCTTTACAAATGCTAAAGTAGAGCTACCATATGTTCAAGCAGTTCCATTTCTGAGTATATTTCAAAACATATTGAAAGCATATTCTTGAAGAGATATTTATATGGCTATTCATTGCAGTATTATTTACAATAGCCAAGAAGTGGAAGAAACCCAAATATCCATCAACAGATGATTAAACAATATGCTGTATATGCACACAGTTAAATTTTACTCAGCCTTAACAACAAAGGAAAACCTATCATATTTTATGACATGAATAAATCCTTAGGGTATTTTGCCAAGTGAAATACACCAGTCACAAAAATACAAATATTGTATGATTCACTTATTTGTGGTATCTGTAATAGTCAAATTAATAGAAACAGAAAGTGGAATGGTAGTTACCAGGATCTTGGCAAAGGGGGAAACAGGGAGTTTTTCTTTAAGGGGTATAGAGTTTCAGCTTTGCAAGATAAAAGTTCTACAGATCTGTTGCACAACAAAGTGAATGTGTTTAACACTACTCAACTGTACATTTTAAGAATGATAAAATGATAAAAAAAATTAAAGTTAAATTTTAAAAGTATCCTCACTTATATGTATAATATAGAGTATTATATTATGTGGATATACTTTAATATAGTGAATCAATTTATTTTTTATGAACATGTGATTTGTTTTATGTGTTATGAAAAAATTGCTATAAAAACTGTGAAATAGTGTACATGCTCTGGAGTAGTCCAATATTTAGAGATCATAAAGGAAGGAGAAATCTGCCCAAAAGTTTGAGTATTAGGTACCATGAAGTAAAAGGAAAATGAGAGATGGTAGCTTTTAAGGTAAGAAAATACAGTATCACAGGAAGGAGAGTGAATCATTGTGTAAGTTTCTGCTATTTAGTTTGAATCCAGTGAAAGAGCAGAATTGATCATTGAATTTGGCAAGATGGGATCACTGATACCTTATTATATGTAAGACTGCCATTTCAGAAGAGGGAAGGGAATGAAACCTCGTTGGAGAGAGTTCATTGTTTATGAGTCATGTGGAAGCATAAGCGAGACCTATTACTATAAACAAGTCTTTTGAGATTACTTGTTGTGGAGGAGAAATGAAGCAGTAGCTGGATGAAAAGTGAGCTCAGGGAAGTTTTTTTGTTTGCTGTGGTTTTACCTTTTACTTATTTTTTTAATTACAATTCTTATTGTAAAGTAACTATAGATTCACATTCATGGCAAGACATAGTACAAAGAGGTCCTATGTGTCCTTTAGCATTCTGGGAACAAAAGTAAGTGCTGGTTTTTTATGAGATCTGGGCAAGTTCAAGTATTATAAGAGACAAAGTATCTTCCCATCACTTTTATTTGGGCAATGACTTAAGTGATGTTGTCAACTAAAAATGAAAATAAATGTTGAATGTTTAGTGGAAAATGGTATAAAATAATCTTTTCTAAGAGCAGTAAGGTGTGTAGATAAAAACTATAGGTTTGCCACAGCCATATTGAAAACCCGTCTGTTGTTCGTAAAGACAACTGTCAAATGAAATCGTCTCATATGGTCTGTGCTCCCTCTTCCCAAAGATAAAAGAAGCTAATTTTACTAATCATTATATTAATCAGGGTTGTAGCTTTGCAAGAATGTTAAAAATGTGAGAGAATGAGGAAATGGTGTTGATGGTATATGGAACCGTTGATTGTTCTAATGTACCACAGATTATTTTCTCATAAATGGGGGACAATATGCAATGAAAAGGTTTTAAGATTAGTGAAGTGGTGGCAATAATGGAATCAAAGAACAGTTACCATCAATGGACTAGGAAATGAAAAGAGAGAGACAAATGTCTGAAATGCAGTGAAGATCAAGAAGAGCCCATGCCCACCCCAAGCACTATGGCACCTGTGACATGGAAGGAGACTGATCCTCTTGCAAAAACCAGGTTTCAGTTTGAGCAAGACTGATGGCCATGACGGGCGGTGTTTAACGATTTGGAGATATGCTGATGACAGAGCATGCAATCCTCATAGCACAGTGCAGGGTGGGAGCTCAGGAGAGGTGTGGATGCCTGGGTCCCACGGGAAAGTAGAGAATGATTTGATATAGGGGGTTCATTGATAAGCATTCCATGTGAAGCTGCATTTCCTATGGAAATGGAGGCACATAAGATTTAGTACATGAAAAAAATTAGTTTCGATATTCTCTGAAGAGTAATTGAATAATTGTGTCTAATTAAAGCCACCTTTGGCTATTATTTGTTATCTTTAGAGGTGACAAAGACAATCTTTCTAGGAACCTGAGGGGGCTGTTTCAATTAAACACGGTGTAAGGAAGCATTGCTTTACCCATTTGATATATGTTATGTCTCAGTTTCCTCATTTGAAGGCCTTCAAGTGTGAAGTGAGTAGTAATTAGTGAACAGTACAAAACAAAGTTTGTGTTACATGGTGTGTCTTTTTCTATCACTGTCTTACTCTTGGATTTTCAGTCTCCGTATGGACTTCCATCTCTGTCTATATATAAACAGTGGGTCGTCAGGGACCACATTGGACAGATGAATGTGCTTTGGAATTATGGCACTTCAGTAACCAGCTGTATATCTGTCCTTGGGCATTCATTCCTGATACTATAACATTAAATCACCTAGTGAACTTCCTTCCCAAGATTAAAGGTTCCCAAACAAAGGAGGCAGAACAGATGTTTTCAAAACAAATACAGATTATATTAATCTTATCTTACTTAAAACCAGGTGTTATAGTTTGTCCCCAAATGCCTTCTTAAAAAATTAAGGGTGATCACATACTTCAAAATTTTCATACACAATTCAACTAGTTTTATAAAATAACAAATGCATATTCTGTGTGCACACATGCATAATTTATTTTTATTTTAAATATATACAAAAATATGCATTATAGTATTATTTCCTAATTTTAATTCAAAATTAATTTTAGCCACAATGATTAAAAACTATTGAGAAATTGGCAAGATGTAGTAAACCAATCTCATAGTTTCTTTAGCTATAGTTTATAATTCACTCCGCCCAGCCCCTCTGTTAGTAAATAGGACTGATAACTAGAATCTATTTAGAACTCAGGAAAATCAGCAAGAAAAAAATCAAACAACCCTATCAAAAAGTGGGCAAAGGACATGAATAGAAATTTTTCAAAAGAAGACAGAAGAATGGCCAACAAACCTGAAAAAATGCTCAACATTTCTAATCATCAGGGAAATGCAAATCAAAACCACAATGAGATATCACTTAACTCCAGTAAGAATGGCCTGTATCAAAAAGTCCCATAACAATAAATGTTGGCATGGATGCGGAGAGACAGGAACACTCATACACTGCTGGTGGGCCTGCAAACTGGTGCAACCTCTGTGGAAAGCAATATGGAGATACCTTAAACAGATACAAGTAGACCTACCATTTGATCCAGCAATCCCATTATTGCACATCTACCCAAAAGAAAAAAAGACATTCTATAAAAAGGACGTCTGCACTTGAATGTTTACAGCAGCACAATTCACAATTGCAAAGATGTGGAAACAGCCCAAGTGCCCATCAGTACATGAATGGATTAATAAAATGTGGTATATTTATACCATGGAGTACTACTCAGCTATAAGAAACAGTGGTGATATAGCACCTCTTGTATTTTCCTGGATAGAGCTGGAACCCATTCTACTAAGTGAAGTATTCCAAAAGTGGAAAAATAAGCACCACATGTACTCACCATCAAATTGGTTTCACTGATCATCACCTTAAGAGCACATTTAGTAATAACATTAATCGGGTGTCAGGCAGATGTGGGGCAGGGGAGGGGATGGGTGTATGCATACATAATGAGTGTGATGCACACTGTCTAGGGGATGGACACGCTTGAAGCTCTGACTTGAGGGAGTGGGGACACAAGGGAAATATACGTAACCTAAACTTATGTACCCCCATAATATGCTGAAATAATAATTTAAAAATATATACAATGGAAAAAACAATAAAATAAAAATAATTTTTCTACATAACATAAGCCAATTAATATTTATATTTCACTATGTCAAATCTACTTAATTCAAATTCACATAAAATAAGCCTAAACATCTAATAAAGAAAATACCATGTGTGTACATATGTGTATATGTGTGTGCATATATATACGTGGGTATACATATATACGTATACACACATACACATAATCAGCCTAATTTTCTTCTATATTTTAATTAATGACAATCCAGTATTCTTTTAGTAATTATAGATATTCAGGGAATATCACATAGAAATATTAAGCTTAAAATGTTCAAAAACTACCATCTACCTCCTGTAATCCTTACCCTAATGAATGGGGACAGCACATGACCATTTGTCCATGTCGGGCACCTGGACTTATTCTCCATCCACCCTGGCCTGAACATCAAGATTTAGTTTTATTAGTGTTTTCTAACATCTAGCACAGCATATGAAACATGGTGGGAATGCAGTGATTATACTTGCAGTGTGACTGAAGTGACACGCTCAAAACCATGTGGAACTGTCATATATACTTTGTTCATGATGAAGAAAAGGAGTCAGGAGGCTGAAATGAGTGGACAGACAGCAGGAAAGTCAGAGGGTTGCCAGGAACAAGAGGCAAAAATGAAAAGAAATAGTGAATGGCTTTCTGGGGGAATAAAGATAAAGAGCATTAAGTGAAAAATGGCTGTTGTTTTTGGTGATTAAGGACTAATTTGTGACTTCAGAGAAATTAATTTCAGTAGACGATACATGCACATGTGGTGTGTCTGGTCTGTACATATGATGAGGTTCTTAAGGATGAGAAAGAATAGACTATTACTTCAAGAAATGAAAAATGAGAAAGTTAGGCTGGTAGTAAGACGGTCCGTCCTTGTGAGAACTCAACTTCTATAATTCTAGCATATCTTTGGAGTTTCTGAATTTGTACCATGTCTGCTTACAAAAGATTGCTCATTGACATCATTTGAACTTATGGCTAAGGTTTAATACACAGAATGTCTTGGAGTAACAATTTGTCCCTAACACAATATGTCTTTTTGCATTCAATAGATAATTATTGATGACCTACCAAGTTTTGAAAGGTCATGAGAAATCAGTGATGAGTAAGAAAGCCAAGGTCCCTACTGTTATCTTCTAGTGGAGATTTAAAAAAATAAAGCAAGAAACAAATAAATGGAAAAGATAGTTTCCAATGGTAATAAAGTGGTATTAAAACAATAAAATAGGATGATGCTATGGAAAGCGAAAGGGATTATAAATGTTGTAGATGGGCTTATCAGGGCAGGCCCTTCAGCTAAATTTTTTTTTTGACTGGCACCTGAATAATTAGCCAGTTGTGTGAATATTTGCAGGCAAAACATTTCAGGCAGTAAAGACAAGATGTGTAGGTGTTTTGAGGTGGTAAGACATAAAATAATGAGAAATAACACCAGCATTCTTTGATTTTAGTGAGCAGTGTAATCATCAACAATTTTATTGTAAATCCAATTCACAGAACATAAACTCTGGCATTCAACAACATTAGGCTTGAGTCCCAGCTCTGTCAGTTTATAGTTACGCAAAACTAACATAACTTCTACAAGTTTCAAATACTTTATATACAGTATAGAGATAATGATATTACCGCTACTATAGATCTCTGGAAATAGTGAGATATTTCATATATTAATAATAATCTATGCCTAGGTACTATTAAGATTTTAGAAGGCTAGTATTTGCTTATCATACTAAGTGATTAGTGCTTAATATTCTAAACCTAAACATTCAAAATGTAAGCACCTTCGCCATGGGAGATGCATCACACAGAGCAAAAACATGAATGTATCATATTTTTTAAAATGCCATATTTCTCATGTTACCAAATTTCTACACATGTTACGAACTTCTGGATTTGAAGTCTAATTTGTAAAACTTTTCATTTTTCTTCCTTGACTTTTGATGACCAAATGTAAGGTTCTCTAGAGATTCGTTTGAGGGTGGAATGGCCACGTCTCCCTACCTACAGCAAGTTCCTCTAACAGTGTGAATAATAAGAGAGGTGTGTCTGAAACTGCATACCTACGTCATTCTCTCAGAATCCAGGGGTGGGGAAAAGTGAATATTTTCTCTTTCACGTGAATGGGGTTTCTGTTCTCATGGTTCAGATAGAGTGTTAGCTTACTTAGCCTTTATATCATTATTTTTAACATTTTCTTTCATGTGTGTCAGAGGAAATGCTTTATTTTGAAATAAGCGGTCACCTTATTTTCAGCCAAATAACATTCCTTAGTGTGGCAAGTGAGCTTTTCTTGGAAAATGACATTCACAGATAGTTACTATTAATATATCTTCACCTGCTACCTTATGATTATGTTGTTTCTGATTGGCTGGAGGAAGAAACGCTGCAATTAGCAAAGTGTTTGCATTTCTAGCTGTTGCTTGGTGACGCTTGGCTGGAACTCGTTCTGGAGCACTTGGACACTGAAGTTAATGCAGCAGCAGCACATGCTGCTGGGAAGAGTGGGCATATTTTGCTCATTGGGTTGTTTTTACTCAAATACCATTATTTATTTATTTGTTACTTAACATATCATAAAAATGGTAGCGAGAATGTGAAGTGATTAAATGTTATCTTTGCCATTTTCCCAGGGCGGGGGCGGCGCAAAACTAGAGACAACAAGCTTTCCTACTAATATTTTAATTGGGGTAGGAGGGGCGGGGAGGAAGTGAGGGAAAAAAAATATAATGAGAAAAAAGTGAACAAAAGGAAATAGAGGAGATTCATTACCACACTGTCGCAACTACAAAATAAGGTTACTGATTGCTCATTCTCACGGGTACGTATTTAGACGGGACTTTGAAACCGTCGCATCCCAGGACATTCAGTTGGAACAGATGTGGAGGATGCACAAACTACTCGTCTTTGCCTTCCTCTTCCTTCCATCTCCTGCAGAACGATCTACCCCGGAGCACACCACTTCCTGCACTCTGGGTTGTGTCTTCAAGCATCTTTATTTAGGCCCCGGGGAAGCCACAGCCCTGGGGGTGGAGTTGAGCCGGTGCACGCGCACACTGTGTGAACGTGCATCTGTGCGTGGGGGCTCTAGCGGCGACTTCAGTGGCAGGGGCAGCAGCACGGACTTTATGATCACAGGAAAAATGCAGCCTGCCCCTGAGACCGAGAAGGAAAGTTGCCTGCTCTTGGAGGACGCCTGAACTAAGTCCAGTGCAGTCCTGGTGTCGTTTGGATTCACTCTACCCTCTCAGCTAAATCCAGGCTGTCCTACAGATGTTTGAGAAAAAATTAAGCGGTGGTTGTTGCAAAGACCTGAGATTTGGGGGTGGTTTGATACACGGCATTATTGCTGCAGTAGCTGACCAATACATGAGGCTGTGTAGGCCATTTTCAACAAAGCAACATGAAACTATTGAATTCCAGACTGACTATTGATGGGAAAAAGAAAAAGGTATTTATCTGTTGCCCGCAGCCTGTCTCCCAAATCCCTCCTTCCTCATGGAGCCTCAACTCCCCTGCAATAGAAGGTTGTGTTAACCAAACCGGCAGCGTAATTTCTGGACTTCAATGCCTCTCTCCTTCCAGTCTGCCAGTTTGCAGCAGGCAAGATCAACTCTTCACCAGTAGTGAAGGGCTTCTTAGCTTTAGCAATGTGGTCAGCCACTAAGAATGATGCTCTCAGTGCAGACACATTTGATGAAGTGGTGGCCTTCCATAATTGCTTGTGTTCTGCATGTTCACACTTTCTTCTTTTGAAAAACTCCAAAGGTTTGTCTTTTAACGCAGGGTGCTTGGCCTCTATGTGGTGAAGCAGTTTTAAAGGTTCCATGGCTTCGTTGGATAGCTGGTCACCACATATTATACAAAGTGGTTTTAGAGAATATGAATCACTTGTTGCAATGAACCTGTAATTTAAATAGGACTCTTGGTATATTCTTTTAAATGCAGCTTTCATTTTGTTGGCAGTCTTAGCGTCTTCTGCTGTCTCGTCATTGGGTCCTTCCCCCTTTTCAAAGAAGCTCTCCAGCAACGCTTGTGTTTTACTCATTTTTGCTAGGGTTAACTTGTGGGCTTACCAAAGCTGTGACTGAGACAAGTCTGCAGTGTGGGAAAGAGGCACAGACGGAAGTGGTAGATGAAATAATGGGCATGCTACACATGGACTAAAATAAGTGTCAGATTCTGACTTAAAACCTGCCACCAGATACAGCTGTACAATTGAAGTACATCACCTCACCTGCCACCACAAATCCTGCCTCCAGATGCAGCTTTACAATTGAAGTAAGATGCTCACTTGCCACTATAAAGCCTGCCACCAGATGCAGCCTAATTGTCACTTGCCACTCACCGAGAGGGTTTTGATATGAGTCTGAGAGCAATTGATTTATTATGGTCTGTGTGCAGTCAAACCTCTCTGCTAATGATAATCTGTATTTGCAGCCGATCCCCAGTGCTAGCATCGCCGCCTCAGCTCCACCTCAGATAATCAGGCATTAGATTCTCATATGGAGCACACAACCTAGATCCCTCGCATGCACAGCTTACAGTAGGGTTCCTGCTCCTATGAGAATCTAGGATCGACAGGAGCTGGAGCTCTGGCAGAGCTGTGAGCAATGGGGAGCAGCTGTAAATGGGATGCCACAGACTGTTACCAGTCCATGGCCCAGGGAGCAGGGACCACAGCTTTAGGGTATAACTGTGGTGAGTGACAATTACATTGACTTTTGCAAAATTTTGAACAATGTGTCAACACATTCAGGCCCTGACAAACATAATTCTGAACCCCTGTGGAAGTGTCATACTGAGAAATATTGCCAAAAAAATGATTCTTATAACTAATTTTTATAACTAATAAATGAAATTGTAAGAAATGAATTAGTGTGTAGCACATGATATTTATCAGTTGAGTTTAAATTCTTCTTAATACAACAAATTTCTATACATCAATCAATTGTATACAGTATAATTAGTGTTTTCTTTGGAGAAAATTTTTGTTAATATTTGGTTGTGTTTCACTCATTGGTTTATCATTCAGTAACCTTGGATTTAAAGGCTTTTTTTTTTTCAAGTAACAAAAAAATCAAGATAATTGGGAAAAGACATGAATGAGTGCCATCAGAGTAATGTATATTTGCAATATATTGTTTATTTATTGCTTATAAAAAACAAGGTAAAAAGTTCTTGATTTGTAAGCTTTTTGTTGTTTTGTTTTGCATTTCAGGATTTGCATTAGTTTAATAGACTTAGAAAAGAAAATTCAGTGTTCATGGACAAACTACTAGTTTTCGTTATGATATTCAGTTAATTTCATTTTGGAGAAGAATGTGTATGTGTATGTGTCCGTATGTGTTTATGAAAATTAATGTCCATGCCTGCTTTTTGGCATGTTTTTTCCTTAGCACAAGTCCCTGTTTAGAATCTAGCATTCAAGATGGGTAACATTGGGTAAAGTATTTAGTATCTCTAAACCTCAATTCTCTTCTAAAAATTGAGATGATACTGGTTTTCACTGGACAATTTTGAGGTTAATGAAAATAATCAAGCAAAATAATTGTCACAGAGTATATTAACTTTTTAGATCCTTCTATTTTTTTCTAAGATAATCCCCTGCAATTGTGTCTTTTCCATTTCTGTGTTAATTTATTCAGAATGGCCACACTCTTTATGTAAGAAAGAGGTAACCAATAAATTTAAATGCCAACAATATAATGTTAGTGTAGTGTTTCTTATGCATAAATATACATTGAACTTTCTCTATGACCACTAATATACTGAGAGCAAACATATCTTTAAAAGTGAATGAAATTACATTATCAATATATTCTTCTCTTTTGATGTGGTGACAGTGAACGTAAGTTTTAGGCAGCATTTTTGACATGACTCGTAATGTTGGAAAGCCAATGGACAAGTGTCCTCTAGCTGTCAGTTTCTGGCTGGAGTCCCAAGTGAAAATGAAAGAGCAAAGAAATTTGAGACAGCCAAGTCACAGCGTACAAATTGCACGATCATGTGGTTAACAATTTTTCCTTGTAATGACCCAATGGATCAGATGTAGGAAAGTCATTTCAAAGCTGACCACAGAATCAATATTGACTTATTTCTGAAAGTTTTCAAAGTCAAGTTATGAAATTAATGTAATGATTTTGTGTTTTTTCTAAGATTCCACTTTTAGCAGCTTGGTAATGAGCTATATAACTAATCATTATTTCTAAATAATTTCATGATTTGGTCTTATAAAAAGGTAGAATACATTTCTTATTTTAATCAATTACTGAGAAATATTAAGTTATCTTTCTATTTTTATTCATTTGATTAAAAATATCTATTTTCTATCATAATCTAAAGTAAATAAAGCATTTCTAATCTATATACTCTTAGGTTGGAAATTTTTGTTTGTTTTTTCCTTTGCACAGATTTTGTACAAGGGGAATTAAGAATTTAATTAAAACTGTTATTAGATATTCTTGAAAACAGAAACAGTACATTGAACTGTAAATTAATGTATACAGGATAAATTAGAAGTCTTTTTTTTCACAACCACTAAACCTGAATAAATTTTCATGTATCACACATTGAATCAAATTGAAGCAGAAACATAACCTTGGATCATCAGAAGGAAAACACTCTATGTTTTATGTTGGAAGTGGATTGAAGTCAGCAATGTCAATTTTACAGAAAAAATGTTTATCACATATTATTTAAGAAAAGCTCAAGAAATTATGCTAGCATGAATTTCACAATATATATACATTTTTTATCAGTGACTTCTTGCTCCTGAAAGAGAAGGAGGTACATTTAACATCTTTTAAAATTTTTTATTTATTTAAAACAAACATTTCTTCTGAAAAATAGGAATATTAAGAACCTGGTTTTTTTGAAAACCAGATTTTTTTTTTATTATTAACTGCAGTCATCATGCTTTACAATAGATTGCTGCTTTTTATTTTAAAATCATTTTGAAATGAGCAATATATTCTTGTAGAAGAACTCTTACAACTTTCTATTTCTGTAGGCTCTATTGCATTCAAATTAAGCTATAAGTGAATTAGAGCACTTCAGTTAAATTTATTATAGCCTATCCAAATCTGCAAATGATTAAAAGTATAGAATGTTATAAAAGTTAAATTTTCATTTAAAAGTTTAGAAGCTATTTTAATATGATTTAATTTTATTGACACATTCCATGGATATAGACCCAAATTAGAAAGCACTTCCCCAAGTAACTTTAAGTCTTGAAATTATATTTTTTTGATTGTATATTCACTTATGTTTCCTATGGCTGTCTCTCTTTCATAACTCTTGCATCCCTTAGGGTAGACATGTATCTTGTATATTTGGTGTCTTTTCTAACTATTGCAATGCTGTTTACATAGGAAGTACATAATGATTTATGAGCAAATGGGGGGATGAACAGAAATATAGAAAGATAAATAAGCAGACAGAAATAAAGTGGTAGGTAATTTTAAGTACACATAAAGAAACTTTACCTAAATAGATGTTGTAAAAAATAGGCATTAATATAGTTGCCTCATTGCAGCTGCTTCTCTAAGTCAGTCCATTAAATGAATAAATATTGAAGCATATATTGAATGACTAAAATTTCATATTATAGTAGAAATTTATGAATTAAAATTTAAACCCAGAAAATAGTTTAAAAATTCATCTAGCCCTTTTACACTACAGAGATCCTCTTAAAAACTGGATTTTGGAGGCATACAAAGAAAACATATATGTGTGTGTGTGTGTGTGTGTGTGTATTTTTTATATATATATTATATATATATCCTCAAACCTACCTGATGAAGTCATGTACAGGCCAGTAATAAAATTATAACTGGAAGTTATAACTGAAAGACACAATGTATACTGTTTTACATAAAAATATTTCCTGAATATGTTAAAATTGTGCATACAGGGAGTTTGGCAGCAAAATAAAATATCCAGAGAACTAGTTACCCAAAGAGGTTTCTGGATATTTTAATCAGAGGTAGTGGAGAATTTGTAAATACTTTAAAATTTTAGTATATTTTGTGAAATGTGACAATAAGACCTGCCATTTCTAATTAATTTAAGAAGTGCATCTCTCTAAGCCAGTAGTTGGCCTCTTTGCTATATTTGAATCAACATTTGCTAACAAACTGATGCACTGTTGTATATTGTCTTTTACTGGACATTTGGAAAGGCACAGAATTTTGAAAGGACATTCTGATCTGGCATGAGGTTTTAGAGAATGGCCATGAAACTGAGGTCTAAGGATACACTGTCATGTACTATATGGAAATTTTAACAGTGTGTTTTTTAGGGGTTGGATATTTAGTTCTTCCTTTATCACAACTTCACAACACCTCAAGAATTTTAGGAATACATCAGACCCAACAGCACTCCTCAGAACATCAAATTAATTTTATTAATAATAAGAGATAACTAAAGGAAGCCTAGAAAAGGATATCCAAGGAATTAATAGCTATACATATATGTTTTTTAAGTGGCTGATTTTAAGTGCACTGTAAAATTTACAATATCTGGTTACAAAAGTAGTTGCTGGATTTCCGAATGGTCAGCACCCAATAATAGCATTAGAACTCCTCTGGTTCAGCAAAACCAACTTCTCTGGATCTGCCGAAGTTTCATCCAAGGTCTCATGGTCCTTAGGTGAACCCCCCAGATGTCAGCAACAATAATTTAGCTGCTAACACATGATAACTGCCAACACTGTGTGCATGTATGTGTGTGTCTACATACCCTTATTATTGTTCCTAAACAACACAGTAAGACATGGCAAAAATAGTGAAAGTGTCTAAGCATTGAGTGTTTTGCCTCTAGTATCAATACTTTCCATCAGCTGCCCAAGTCTTTCTAAAGATATTAGTTCTACTATTTATATGACCAATAATGATGTTTAAACTTAAATTTTCTTAAGCTTATAGAAAGCATTTTTAGAAAACTTCTATTGTTTTAATGATCAACAACATAAAATATAAATTAAAAAAAGCATCATGCTCTGCGAATGTGATTGTAGAAGAGATGACCTATCTTGAGCCCCACTTTATAGAAAACTACAGGTACAACTTTTTAGCTCACTTTATATAGAATCCTGAGCACACCAGTTCAGAAGCTAAGTTGAAATATTTTCAAGGAGATCAATATAATAACATAAAATCAGAGGTTGTGCAAGTTATTTTTTCATTTATAGATTACATACTCTAATACTTTGTGGTGCTTATGGCATAACTCTATATAAATAAGTTTTGTTTCATTTATAATTGCCTGTTATTTAATGGCAGTATCCATAGATTATGAAACTTCTTTATCCCCATTGTACATTTCATTGTGATGGACAAAAATTAGACAGTCCATAAACATCTGATTGACAGTAAATGTATTTTGCTTAAGAAAAAGGTATATCAAATAGTACTGAATGAACTTGGCAAGGGCTGTGAAATAGTACATTCCCAGAGAAAAGGGGCTCTCTTTGGTTAACCAAATATTAATAGCAATTTCCTACTTAGATTATTATGCATAATCTAGGTAATT
The DNA here is from genome assembly GCF_041146395.1 of Eulemur rufifrons. Taxonomy (NCBI): domain Eukaryota; kingdom Metazoa; phylum Chordata; class Mammalia; order Primates; family Lemuridae; genus Eulemur; species Eulemur rufifrons. The sequence goes on along the minus strand of NC_091000.1, from coordinate 3,560,400 downwards.
TTCAGAATATTGCATCAATAAGATAGTTTAGAACAAATACATTAGACCTCTTGCCAATGAATGTAAATTTTTATCTCCTGTATGTTAGAAAATCACTAGCCCTAATTCTGCTCCCAACTATCTCAGTGATTTTATTAAAGTCCCTTGTACTGTCTTAATTTTAATTTCCTCAGACGTAATTTCAAGGGGTTGATCTACTATTACAAGATTTTTTGATTCTATAACCTTTGAATTGTTCTGCTTGGTTACTGAACACAAATAACTATATTCAGCAGTAATAGAGAAAATGAAAAGATAACAAAACAGTGATGGGGTTTCTGAAGTGTTATTTTGAGGTTAATCTGTAATCAAGAAGGAATACTCATACAGGCAATGTGAAATTGCCTTTTTCTTTCCCATTAATCCTGATCACATATTTTATTGATTCGAAATATTCTGGTGAAAAAGTGTTTGGAAACTTTTTAAAAATCTTAATTAATTTTATCCTTCATAATAAATATTATGGTCAAAAACTTCTCATGTCTTGCAAATGGAATACATATAAGTAACTCATCTACTACATAGTTTTAGCTGATAGAGGAAGTAATATTGTAGTGTATAGTATCATTTAATTTTTTGATAAAATTTAAGGACATTTTATGGTATATATTTTTTTTCAGCAGGGAAGATTTTGTGATAAATTGGGTTTTCACAGTCCCTTTTACCATTTCATTTAGAATTAAGGGCACTGGGAATGTTTACATTTTATGCCAAATGCTGAATATTAGAACTAATGTTTGAAACAATCCAAATTTTAATTTATTCATACAGAACTGAAAATAACTCACCAGATTTTTCAAAGTAAAATAATGTATCAAAGAATAATATAGATATTTTAATGATCATTCAGATCCATATTTTTAATATTCTGTATTCCTATTTTATAATATTAGGCAAATGATAAGCTACATCATTTTCTTAACAATATTTTTATATTATACAAAGCAATCAAGTAATTTTTAACAAAAAATTAAAATATAACAAATTTTTAGAGCTTTTTAAAATTCATTTCATCACAAGAAAGAAAGAATGGATATTATACCCAATTATAATCCTTAATCACAAAATTAAATATGCCCTGACTCTGGAGAAAGAAAGAAATGTTTCAAATGAAGTCTTATTTTTCACTTAAACTCGGTAATCTTTCCATTTGGGGGCATACTATGCTTCAAATCTTTTAAGCCTGATTAATACACTATGAAAGCTGTTCCTTTTTTTCAGAAGCCATACTCATCATCTTTCAGACCAATTGGACACCCACTTACGGAAGTGAATCAATCTTGTCTTGCAGTGAGCTAAAGGTTCCACTGGCATTCTATAACGTACCACAGAATTTGTCACTGGGCACTTTTTACTCATTTAGTTGTGCTGGGCTCAGGAGAATCAAACGTGATGATCTCTTTTCTGGCTTCTATGTCTGGTAGTTGACAAGAATTTACCCTCAATATGGAGAGTAAACTTTGCTCTTATAAGCCACTGAGACAGAATCAAGAATATTAAAATGAATGGTTCACAAAGGGAGCAATCAAGTACCAGGCTGATTTAATTAGTAAAGGATCCAGTTTAGGAGTTGTATTTATTACTTTTTCACGGAGTATTTTCAATCAATTCAATATGTGGTCAAGATTAATGGGAAAGAAAAAGGCAATTTCACATTGCCTGTATGCGTATTCCTTCTTGATTACAGATTAACCTCAAAATAACACTTCAGAAACCCCATCACTGTTTTGTTATCTTTTCATTTTCTCTATTACTGCTGAATATAGTTATTTGTGTTCAGTAACCAAGCAGAACAATTCAAAGGTTATAGAATCAAAAAATCTTGTAATAGTAGATCAACCCCTTGAAATTACGTCTGAGGAAATTAAAATTAAGACAGTACAAGGGACTTTAATAAAATCACTGAGATAGTTGGGAGCAGAATTAGGGCTAGTGATTTTCTAACATACAGGAGATAAAAATTTACATTCATTGGCAAGAGGTCTAATGTATTTGTTCTAAACTATCTTGATGCAATATTCTGAAAATTACCTAGATTGTGCATAATAATACTGGTTCATCTAAGTAGGAAATTGCTATTAATATTTGATTAACCAAAGAAAGCCCTTTTTCTCTGGGAATGTACTGTTCAATTTTATTTGAACAAATACATGAATAACACCCTGAAGGTTTTTGACTCAGACTTACAACTAGCTCTGAGTGTCGTCCTTAAGGTAGCCTACTGGTTAATTTTATATTTAGGTTTCACAAATTATAACCATGAGTTTTTATACTTTTGCTGCTAAATTCATTTTTAGAATGCAGCTTCATTTTTAGAGTACGTTAAATGGAAGAGAGTAAATAAAAAAGTAGAAAAATATGCAATCACCACTCTTCTAGAATAAGAACAGGCAAAAATTAATTTAGAATATTATCGAAGATATGTATTTTTCTAACTGTTTTGAAGGATTTGCATGCACTAATGTGAATAATAAATTGCTGCATACTCTTTTTTCTCCATAATATAACTCTTTAAATTTTTTTATTTATATGAATGTCTAATACTTCTATCAGTTTTGAGATGGCTTTCATTTTTTCCCTGCTTTAGTTGTTTGATCTTTTGATTGATGAAGCCCAGAGAGGATCTCGTTCTGCTTATTAAACACATTAACTCTTCAATTGTAGAGGTCAGAAGAATAGGGCTCTAGTCTTGGCTCCACCATATTAGTATATAACTATTCAGGGCCATTCAGGTGACCTGAGTCTCCTTCATAGCAAATGCAGGTTAATGCGGGCTTTATGAACTTCATAAGATTATTATAAACACTGTATAAAATACCATATTCACAGGCATCTTTAAAAATTAATCGCCAGGTTATATGGCTTGGAAGTCAGAAGCTTAATATTATAATTTTTATGAATTTCATTTTCATGATTTTTAAATGGGCCACTCATTCCAATAGCCTGATATCAATTCTGTTCATAAATCATCTTGCTTATATTTTAAACAAGTATTTTTTCCAACTTCACTTGAAATTAAAATATATATTGATTGTGACTCAGTTTGAATTCATCATAAGCAAATTCCCTATGTGCATTCCAAGGATTTTGATAGAAATTTGCAACAAAAATGAACAATAAAACTCTATTTTTGTTCATCCAGGCCTTTCACATCATTTTTATTGTCCAAATTAGAAAAGTATATAATAGGAAATTTGACTTGTAGTTTTACCAATAGCTATTTTATTATTAAAGACAAATTGCTTAATAAGTACTGAATTGTACTCATCAAGAAATTGAGGTATGATCTAACAGACTTTATAGAATGCAGACAGAAACTACAAGTGCATTTCAGTGACAACCTTCACCCATGAAACATATTAACCAGACTGATTACCAAATACCCAAATATTTGGGAATTTTGCTTTGAGAATATACTCAAAAAAAGTGCAAGATATTTAAATTTGAACAAACATTTCTCAGACACCCAGTATATTTTTAAAAGAATATGACTCACAAAATTAGGGATGACTAGTTGCCTAAGCAGGCACTAGAGCATTTCACTCGAAAGAAAGGAACTCATTTATAGAGATCATAGTAATTAGCACAAGGGATCACACTATGTGTGTGTTTGCCGGGGGTGGGGGCAGTTATTATTTTCTTTTGTGGGATACAAGATCTGCAGATTGTTCTCCATATAATCATAAGCCTTTTTGGAGGCAGTTTAGTAATAATCATGTCAAAGAAATAATAATTAGTTTTCTCGATTTAGTCTTTAGTCTTACTATAAACAATGAATTATGAAAGAATATAATACATTTCAACTTAAAAATATTTAATTTCAGGCAGGGCATGGTGGCTCATGCCTTTAATTCTAGCACTTTGGGAGGCCAAGGTGGGAGGATCACTTGAGGCCAGCAGTGCAAGACCAGCCTGAGCAAGAATGACACCCATCTCTACACAAAATAGAAAAACATTAGCTGGGTGTGGTGGCACACGTCTATAGTCCCAGCTACTCAGGAGGCTGAGACAGGAGGATCACTCGAGCCCCAGAGTTTGAAGTTGCCGTGAGCTATGATGATGCCACTGCACTCTAGCCCTGATTACAGAGCAAGACTCTGTTGCAAAATAAAAAAAAAGAATTCAATTTCAATGAAATATTTCAATTATGAACAAAAATTTTCATTTCCAAATAAATATCACACCTTACTCTCATACTCTATTTCACTGTTTTAAATGTTAAATAGTGATTACAAAGAATGATAGAATTGAAGCAAATGAAATGTCTTCCTTCCCTTTATTGTCTTCTATCTATTCTTTTTAAAATATACTTTTAAACACAGAGCAATGTGTGTCCACGGGGTTTGGAGATAACAAACTCTAGGTTGAAATTTTCAGCCATAGTCTCAAAATGAATGTAGCAGCTAAGTCCACATGTATCATTGTTCACTGTGTAACTGGTTGTTCTTTGAATTAACCTCTATGCAAAATACACCATTTATTAAAAGAACAGTTCTTGAAAAGTGCTGATTTGAAGCTTACATATATATAGTTAAATATCTGTGTGTGTATATAATTAAAGCTCATTAGCAAATCTTTAAAACTTAATACAACAAAAATTTTTCCATGAGGGACTATTTTATCACTGTCAATCTTTAGAATTGCCATCACGTGGTGATTATAAAAAATAGACCAAATTTTAATTGATCCCTTATTGTTTTTAAAGCCTCTGCAGCAAGTGCAGACCCTAACTGCCTACCGTGTGGAGAATCGCTCGCTCCCGCGACCTCACTATTCTCTACTATTGCCAATTCAAGAAGACAAGTATGTGTCCGTGTCAATGCAAGTAAATGACACGGCAGGCTAAATTACAGAGATGTCTCCTGATTATTAAAGGATGTTTTTCTTGAATGGTAACCCAAGATTATTGAACTAAGTTGTCCTCTATCATTTTGCAGTCACTTCCAACGAGATTTTCCTAATATTTTTTTAATTTTTTGGTTTCCTTAATTAAGTAGAAAGGGCCTTTGCTCTGTTCAGTTAAGAATGCACAGTGAGTGCAAAATTTAAGTGAATTTTCTTAGTAAAATTAAGCCATAGAACTACACAAAAATATTAGGGCTCTATTTGTGCCATGATTAAATTACTACATAATATTTTCCATATATTATACTTGAGATCTAAGCAAATGTTAGGTCTATTGTAATCACCAATGGCTTCACCGGATAGCCAAGGTCTGCACATAACCAAGGCAAAATAGCATGCTTATATCAGAATGGATGGATTAAGTAACCATTATGTATAAAATATGTTGATTACTATGGTACTGATAAGTTAACATAAAAATATAAAATGTAACTTAAATATTGCATTAAGTGGTATTATCAGATAAAATAAATTTTCCATTTTAAAATTTTATTTAATAAAAAAGAATATTTGCAATTGCTTTAATTTTAAATAAAATAATACATTTTTAAGTATTCAAGTATCTTAGAAAAATAGAAAACTAGAATCACAAAAATAGAAGTTTTTGTAAAAGCTCAAGTTATTATTTACCTCTAGAAACTTATGATTTGTTTTCTCAATGATACATTTCTCACATGGAAAAGCTATAAGTAGAAGATGAGTTAATAGTATCATATTGAGATGGTGATTATTTTAAAGGTATTTTTTATTTGAATTTATTTCCAATTACACAGAACAAACAATTTCTAGAATACTTATGTAAAACAATGATACACAACTTACAGCACGTAAATGAATACACTTGAGCACTGTCACATTCTCGGCAGGTGTAGCTCAAGGCAGAGCAACGTACAGCCTGCCTGACAGCTTTCTGATCTGATGAGGACATAGTGTGTTCAAGACCTTGTAATAACAATCAAGGACAATATGCCGAGGGGAGAAGAATGAAAGTGTATAAATTAAGTTGCAAATCTGATGCCCAGATCTGATCATTTATACAATTTAGTGCTTAGTCAAAATGGCTACATTATTTTAAAGAAATAACACCCACATTTCACTCTTAATAATGTTTGAAGATATTCTTCAAAGGTATAGAGAAATGAAACAAAGCAAGAAACTTTAAAGGATTTAATTAGAAATTCTCTACAACATGTATATATCCTTGACACAGGAAATTGATTTCCTCGTGCTTTTAGATCTGCCTACATCCTTTTCCTGACTACTTTGACTTTGCACTTTATAACCTGCCAGTTTAAAGGTTTTGAACTAGGTTTTCATGTCTGTGGAAATTTCAGAAGCCTATATTTATATATAGCTCTGATTATTTCTGGTAGTTAGTAAGTCTTCTAAATATTATTGGACTCTGATTGACTAGAAAATTGGATTAGCTCAGTATAGTCTGTGGAAAATATTGTGCAGAAATTAAATGATGTTCTTTTGGTTTGAACATTTTTGTACTCTAAAACTGTTTGGCTTATTGTTGTAAATTTATTGGCAAAGAATTTTCAAGTTATCTAACTTTGTGTGCATTTCTTCAGTCTCAGACATCATCAATAGTAATTTTATGAGCATATGCTATAAGTATCCCTAGGATTCAGAATTATTTCAGCATAATGGAAACTGAACCAGTTTCTTAAAACCTGATTCAAATACAGGTAAATGAAAACATAAAGAGCTCTATAGCCTTCCTTATCGACTAGCAGTACCCCTACCCAGGAAAACAAAGCAAGTTTACTTTGCGTCTAACTGAAAGGTATCCGGAACTATTCATAAATATATGAAACTATATATAATATTATATATTTGTATATATGAAGTACCAGAGAATCCAGATATCCTAATAGATGTGGATACAAGAGCATAAAATTCATAGTGTTTTAATCTTCTTATATTTATTTCTTGTCTAATATTTATTTTTGTATTTCACTAGTCTTTGATATTTTTTCATTATTATGAATATTCACAAGTTGTAAATATCCCTCACACTCAAGAAGTATAGGAAAAGGGACTTTTCTTATCACCTCAGGGATAAAGACTATTAATATATCTTAACTATATCTTAATATATCTTATTTTTATGCAAAATTTCCTATATACATATACATATGTGTACATAAACATACATATGCTTTTTCAAACAGTAGTATGTTTTCTTGTACCTTGCTTTTCTCATCTAATGATGAACTTTAGAGAATTTTCTGTACGATTACAAAGTTCAGAAGTCCTTGTTCTTTATAAATGGCTATTTTGAATTCCATTAATGTATGTACAATTTTTTTTCAGCTAGATATCCGGGTTGTTTATACTTTTATAGTAATTAGCTCTGCAGTCAACATCCTCTTGTACATACCTTTAAACATAAACATGACTATGTCTCCAAGATAAAATAGAAGTAAATTTCTGAGTGAGAAAGTACTTAAATTTAAATTTTTTGAGGTGCTGCCAGGTGTCCCTCCAGTGTTCACCAATTTATACCCAAAGTAATGGCGACCGTGGGTACACATGATCTACAAAGCCCTACTGTAATCCCTCAGGCCTCTCTTTATCTCTCTGACCTCATCTCTTCAACTCTTCCTCTCAGTTCACTGATCACTCAGTCCTTTTGTTATTCTTTGCACACCAGGTACTCTCCCAACTCAAGGCCTTTGCATTTAGTTGTTCTAAAAATAGCCTCATCTGACTATTGTTAGAGGTACTAAATCCCTCATTTCTGCAACTGATACCAACGCACAGCCGATATTTAATACTTCCATATTTACTTTCTTTTCAACCAGAATCTCAACTGGAGGGTTCCATATTAGAGAGGTGGTGCAAGTCTTGTTTTTAGAGAGATCAAGCTCTCTGTGAAGCATTTTGTTGTGGTTGTTGCTATAGAGATCCACTAATTTTACTACTGGGCATAGAAGTACAAAGAAGTGCCTCAGGTAACACTCGACTTCAGTTTCTAGCAAGAACTCAAATTCTCCTTGGTAATCAGCATCATTAACTTTCATCCAGTAGAGTAACATCTTTCTTTTCCTGTTGGTCCATGGTGTGTTCCACTGAACTGTTTTCCCTGGTGGAAATCTTCTTCTCTAGGTAACTAAGAAATACAAACCAGCAGCACTCAAAGTTGTAGAAGTCAGACTTCTACACCAGGGTTGTTAGGCTTGATGGTGACAAACTATTTCCACTTCCATCCTTTTTTTCTAATACTTGTGTATTCTGGCTGTACCAGATATAGCATCATATGCTGCTGACTGTGTCAATTACATGCTGAATCCCGCAAGATGGAACTTGTGTTCTCAGGGTCTTTTCACCTCCCAGTGCCATAATTGGGTCTCCAGGGTGACGTTGCACTGTCTGCTAGTTCCACTGCTTCTCAGTGAAAGCACAGTGGTAACCAAACCCCATAGAGGGGGGCCCATAACTGCACGTTTTCTGCTGTGAACTTAGTTATGTGATTAAAAGCATTATTGGGCAGAATAATATAGCTAAATAAATACCATCCTACATAAGTCTACGAGCATTCTTATTCTCATCCCCATTCAAAAGTGACAGACTTGCAAGTTATTGAATACATTGGTTTAAATAGCAATTTATTGCCTATGAAACTCATAGTGGCTCGCCAAGCACTGATTCCTTGATATTGCTGGATGATCCAGGATAAGGTGACCTGTCTTTCACTGGAGAGGGGATAACGCCATAAGATCCCAATCACTGGACTGCTAGAAACAGTACTGGATTTGTGTACCCCAGCAAATCACTGAACTAGTCCCCTAATCCCTGAGAGATTCTATGGCAGTGAAAGTACTTGCACTTCCTGCTCACTTGTTCTGGTTGGTGCATATCATAATAAAATGATCAGTGTGATGTGGGGGATTTCCAGATGACCAAGATTTCTCCAGATGATGGCACATCAGGGGGTGGGAGACATGATGCACCCCTGAGGCAAGGCTATGAGAGTCTGCTTTCACACCCGCCAGGCAGTACACTGTTTATGGTGGCTCCTGTGACATTTTATGAAGATAAAAGCAAAAAACAACAACAGAACATTTGCCAGGTTAATAACTAACTATCAGATGCCAGGGACCTACATCTGCAATAGTAGCTGAAACTGGTTAAGCTTCCTGATTACGTTTACGAAGACCTATAGTCATCTGGAAAATCCTATCTGATTTCTACGTAGGCAAACAGAGAAGCTGGATTGCGATGTGATCTGTATTCCCACCACTGCATGTTTTATGTCATTAGTGGTGGCTCTAATCTGCACAGCTATCCCAGAGATGGAGGATAGCTTTTACATTACTAATTTAAAAATAAAGAAATATTCTAGGTCCTTCAATTTAGACCTTAGCACATAAATGCCCTTACTCTTGGGCAAGAAAACCAATGTGGTCATTTTATATTTTCCTGAGTATGCCAATTCCTACTGTCCATTGGTGCTGAGGAAACTATTACAGAAAGGGGCCGCTGTGGGGGCCTATCACTGACCCACTGTGACTTAGACTTAGGCCAGAACTTTATCACATAAACACCGTATGCCTTACATTTAACCCATGGACAATATCACACTTTGGGTTCTTACGAATTAGTACCACTTCAAAGGCAATGTTTAGTAATCCCCAGTAGATCTGGGCGTTTCCATCATCCCAACGGACAGCCAGTCTAGAAAACAACCTCATATCATCACTATATAAACTTGGGAAAGTAAAGGGAACACAGTTTCCCCTTTACCCAAAAGAATCTTGGTCTGTGAACTGATTTAGGGTCTGGAAGCATGGCAAGAAACTGAGAATGTCTTTTTGGCCAACTTGAATTGTGTTTCTGTTCATTAGTCCTGGAGCTATCTTATAGATCTGATGACATTTTAGTTGGCTGCCCACCTGTTTTGTTCTTGTAGACATAGAGATCAATTCAACACAGCCATGATCCCTATGTGTCAAAACCTTCTGCTCACCAGGTTATCCCAGCTGCCCATGACAGCAGTTGTCACTTCATCTTCTGAAGTTAAGAGGTGCAAGTGGCCTATGCAATACAGGGATCCGATTTTTCCCGTTGAAATCAGGGAGCCCTTATCAATGGCAGCATCTCCACCATCGGAGCTTGTCAGGGAAGTTGGCACTCACTTCACTAAGGGTTTCAATGCTCTGTGAAGGGGATGCTTTCTGGGCCCTCTTATGAGATGGAGAGTATGAGTGTACGTGTAGTTCACACGTGCATTCAACAGTCCTATCTCCTCAATCCACCTTCTACATGTGGCAGGGACAGTTCTAGCATCCCCATGTCACTAAGCAGAGGCCACTGCTGAGTGCAGATTTCAGTCTACCAAGCAAGTACGCTGTTAGAGTGGTTTGCAGCTGAATGAGCCAACAAACTAAATCCAGGATCCCTGGTAAACACATCTGTATAGATAAATTCAACTGAATCTGGTATTATACTTGATCCTCCCTAATATAATACCTTTGGAATTCATTTCCACACATATTCCTCAGGGTTCTGCCAATGTAAATTAGCAAAATATTCCAATTAAGTTTTATATAAACCATTTTTTCTTGTATCAGAATATTACTTGCCTTGCTGGAAAATACTAAGATATAGCCCTAGTTATAAGTTTAATTGGAGCAAGGAGTGTTCAAGGTTTTAGGCAAACGGTGATTTTCTTGGAAGGAAAATCCCTAGGTGTGATTATTACTGTTTTTCCAAGCAAAGGAAGAATGAATATGCACATATCTAAGAGTGAAAGCTGCTTCCAAACAAATGCCTTAATTCAAAAGTTTAGGTTTACACTCCTTACTAAAAAACAATGCACTGAATTTTTTATAAGACTTGAGGCATTGGATCAAAATTATGTTTCAATTCTTCAGTAAGTAAAATTAAATTTTTTAAAAAAGCAGCAGTTTTAGGTTCAGGGGCCACAAAAAATAAAGAAATATTTTAGAAATGTCTCAGATATACTCTTACATCTCTGACTGTAATTTGTGGTCATGGTTTAAAGACCTCAAGCTTGGCATGTTGTCTCTGTAAGTGATCCAGTGTACTGAGAAGAATATACCCCACATGATAGTCTTTGTAGTCATTGTCACTGCCATAGCAGACAAATGCAATAGCTGCCTGGTTCCTCAAGGCACTTGCTTCAGTAGAGACTTCATCACAATTAGTCATAGGTGGAAATTTTATTATTCATAATTCATAATGTGTCATGTATTACTAACATCCCATTTCCAGTTTGCAAGAGAATTAGCTCTGTGGGCAAGCAGGAGGACAAGACTACACCAAACTCAACACTTGATGCTGTGGATTCTGTTTCTCGGGATTACTCCCAGCAGCATGCCTGCTATTGTCAAGGTCCAGTCACGAGACAGGAACTACACCAATTATTTGAACAGAAAAACATTTATTGTGACAAATTGCTCAAGTATAAAGTTGTTCAGCTAATTTGAGGCACTAAACAAATAAATAAAACCCGAAGTTATCACGCACAAAAAAATAACAGAAAGGCAGCTACCACCCCCAGGCTTGGTGGACAAAGGAAAAAGGATGGAGCCTTATCAAAATTTAGATGTTTGGCAAACTCCGTCCCCTGGGGAGAAGGAGCTGCGTGATTGTGGTGTGAGTCACTGATCTTGGAGATGTCCCTGGGGCTGGCCCCAGACCGACAGTGGACAGTTTGCTGTTTCTGAGAGAATTTGATGAGGCTGGTGATCGGCAAGGGATAGGAGGAGAAATGCACAAGAAGGAGATGGTGCTGCTAGGATGAGGAAGCAGGAGATGCTAACGCGCAAGGAGGCTGCAGGAGTCCTGTGGGACCCACAATTCACACTTCCTAGAGTCTTGGAGGCTCCCTGCAGCACCCCCTAGTGGCGGAGCCCGCTGACAAGAAATGTGCTTTTTGAGGGCTTAGCACAAAGCAGGGTATAGAAAGTTTGATTTGGAAATGAGAGACGCTATCTTCACTGCCCCATCAAAAGTAGATACAATTTTCAGACATCTCCTACAAATCCCCCAAATACTCAAAAGCTTTACTGAAACATCAACAGTTTTGGAAGTTGTGGTAATCCGTTTGCTTTCTAAACTTTTATTTAAAAATATTTCCTAAGCTATGCTTAGTCTATCCTTTCTCACTTCCTTCACACACAAAAGACTCTTAGCAAGGAGGCTCACTGGTGAAACAAGGAAAGACAGGGTTTTTGTTTTTTTTTTTAAGTAAATAAAAAGCTTTTATTTAATATATCAGGATGTATATCAGTTAGGTATTGGTCTGGAGGCAGAAACAGCTCTCATTAATTGAAGAAGGGAATTTAATGATATTTTATATATGTTGTTAACTAATAAAAGATGATTAACTACTAAGAGTGGTAAGAAAATTCTAACAGGACCAGAAACAGCAAGTGAAATAAAGCAAATTATACTATAGGCTGAGGAACATGGACAAAGTAGGTACTAAGTACCTGGGAGAAGACACCAACTCCCAACTGGCCAGGCTGATACTCAAGACTCTTCCACGAAGCATATCCACCCTAGAACACGACCTGCCAGAGGCTCTGGGCACGTGGGAGCTGGTCCATAGAAGATGCTCAGTAGCACTGCTGGGTGACTGGGAGCAACTCCCTAAAACTAGTTGGAACTGCCATGGAAGCAGCTACCAGCCATACAGGAACCGTCCTGAAGGCCACAGGGGTAATGTTCCTAGGCTTTCTGCACAAGAATCCGTGAGTCCCTGCACCAAAGGAAGGAAAACTGGAAGATCTACAAGTCCTACTGCAGTATCAGAAAACATAGCCAAGAAGAGTGGATTTAGACATGAGAGGCCATAGATTGATCATTGTCATATTTGTCTATTTTTTATCTCAAATAAAAAGAAAAATTAGAAATCAGTCTGGAAACCTTTACTGGTTCACATTAGGTCAAAACTACAATATCTCCATCTGTAATCAATTGTATTTTCTATTTCATGATGTAGTCAGAGCTAAGGGACAATTCTGTATGTCTTTTACAATAAAACTCAAATTATTTTCCCCAGTCTAGCAACATTAGCATCACCAGGGAACTTTTTAGAAAGCAAATTCTTGCACCACACCTCTAACCTTAGTCAGTAACTGCTGAGCAATCTGTGTTTAAATAACTCGTACAGGTGATTGTGCTATATTCTAAAGTTTGGGAACCTTTAATCTATACATTCAAAATTGATTTCCATGAACCAGAACATGAAATAGCAAGAGTGTTAAACCTTACAATGGCTACTTTAAAAAGAGGCAAAAAATGATAAGCTTCCCTTTTTGGGAAAAAAATATTAGAAATGTGATTTAAAGTTAATGAAATATTAATATTAAAGAAATGAAGAGTCAGAAAGATTGACTCTTTGCACCTCTCATTAATAAATTAATACATAAAAGGTTGATCAAGTAAAGCCCTTCATTATTGACCTAATAGCCAAACCCTAGCACACCACCCTGTTATTATTTCCTAGCAATCTGCTTCTTTTAGTAGTGATTTTTGGTAATGTCCAAGACAATATGTAAGCTTGAGTTGGATTTGAGTTTCCACTTAACTTTTATGTGCAAGAAATGAAAACACTTTTTTAAAAAAAATCTAATTTTATTAAATGCCAATTTAATGTTTTAAAATAAGTCTAATGATACATTGCTATTTGCATGTCAGTGATGATATAATATTAAATTCAGCATTTCAGTTGTACTACTCAATCACATCTTTTATATAGTACCTGTTTTTTTTTTTCCTAAGACAGATTAAGTGGCCATCCTTTTCCATAGTCGTTTATTAAAGTATAACAAGCTAAATTTTAGTTTCATTTCTGAATGGCATTTAATCAGTGTAACTCATGTGATCTTGACTTCATATGTAAGGGTCACATCAAGTATATTATAACCCCTAGGCAATTGAAAGTTAACAGCTTAATAAATATGTCACAATGACAAAAGAGCCATAAAGTTGATATAAATTTAATATGAATGGTCATCCTTCTTGAATTTCCTTCTTGCATGAGAAAAGTTATTTATTTTATTATTACCATGATTTTAAATAACCTTAATATAGTAGCCAGATTGGATCATAATACATATTATGATATATTATAAATATATATAGCTAAACAGAAGTGTACAATAGAAGCAATTATAGAATGTTCTTTAAAAACTAGTCAAAACTTTTGATATCTTTGGACACTCCCTTAAACAGTGGTAAATATATTTTTTAGAAACTATATCACTGAAATATTGTTACCTTTAATGTAAAGATAACCAAACCTTTAGGAAAATAGTATCTGAAGAGTTTTGTTACAAATTCTCAAAAAGTAATTATAGAATAGGAAATAATAGAATGTTAAAATTTTATTCAAATATGTAAATATTTGTGTAACATCGCAATTAAAATCAAGTGACTGTAGTCAACTGAATTCAATGGTCTTCTATGGACTTCAGTTCCCTTCTGTGTTATTTATTTTTAAAAACTGAATAGAATTGACAGTAGGAACAGTTTGCGAGTAGGGTTAAACATTTGATTTATCTGAAGTTCTGTGTTAATGATTACTTTTTTGGAAATGAAAGAGTCAACAAAATGTAAATAAAAATGTAGAAATTTAGAAATGTGGAGTTATTTTGAATCTTCTAATCTAGGTGGAAAACATTAAGAATAAAGATGATTATACTAATAACCAGTTGAAATATACTTTTGGCATATTTTAAACAGATTCACTATTACAATTAACATTACTGCCCCCTAACTCAGTTTCTCCCTTGGTGAATAGTTGTCATTTTCTTTTATTCAGATACTCATAAACTGAGAGACCAATGGATATCACGACATATAAAATTACACCTCTGCATATTTTAAAATATGTTTTCTTTAAAGTTCTAGCTAAGGCACTAACAGACTGTTAGGGGTAAGAGAATTATTAGAGCATATCAATAATAAGTTTACTACCCTTATGAAGGTTACTTTTACAAGATAAACGAGGCAGCAATGAAAGATGCTAGAGGGAAAGTAAAGTAGTAGCTGGACCAGAGCTGAACGCCTTAGAAGTGTAGATATGTCCTCAGTCAAACACGAACTTCATTAACATAGAAGTCTTATTTTTAAAACTTTCCTATTGCCAGGTGGTTAATCCCTATCCTAAAATGACTGTCCCATCAAGCCCAGTGAGGGCAAATATTTGCTCTATTTCCCAAGTCCAAACATTGACTGGGTCTGGTTGGACTTGATGTCAGTGAGGATAAGATGAATGAGAAATTCTCTCTCTAAAGTTTTCCTTCAGATCACCAACTTATCACAGCTGAAGTTGGTAAGTCCCTCCTTGAGTAGATTTCACATTGTGAAAAGCAACCCTGTTCTGCTTTGGGATGACAATATTTGAGAGAAAATATCTTCTCATGTTGAGATGTAACTAAGCTTTAATGAATTCTAGTTATGACTAGTTTGTTGAACGTCTATAAATATTTTTATTCCGCTTTTCTCATTTAGCTATGTTTCTGTATAACTTTATTTTCATGATTCTTAAACATCACTGTTTTAACACACAATTAGCAGGCATATTTAACAAGTAAAGAAAAAATAAAATTACCATAGAATAACAAACACTTTTAATATGGTCCAGATGATAGCCACAAATAAGTTTTTTTTAACCTTCTTGTAAAATTATTTTGAAACTATAGTGAAATCACTAAGGCATATGATCAAACAAATCAATAAAAAATCTAACTTAAAAAAATCCCAAATTAGGCAAGAAAGGACAGAAAAAGGAAAGAAAATGGAAGCAGAACAACCACAAAGAACAAAATAGGATATAGATTTATTTTTGTTTGCCTATTTATTTATTTATTTAGAGACAGAGTCTCATTCTGTTGCCCTGGCTAGAGAGCAGTGGCATCATCAGAGCTCGCTGCAACCTCAAACTTCTGAGATCAAGTTATGTTCCTGCCTCAGCCTCCCGAATAGCTGGGACTATACGCATGTGCCACCACACGCATGGCTAGTTTTTCTATTGGTCTTGCTCTTGATCAGGCTGGTCTCGAACTCGTGACCTCAAGTGATCTCCCTGCCTTGGCCTCCCAGAGTGCTAGGATTACAGCCGTGAGCCACTATTCCCGGCCTATTTCATTATTTTTTGAAAGTCAGGTTTATTGAAATATAATGTATAAACAGTAAAAGTCACTCTCTGTAGGTGTGTAGGTCTATAAATATTGACCAATGTATACAACTGTGTAAGCACCATGACTCTCAATATATAGAATACTTACATTATTCCAAAAAGTTTTTTCATGCTCCTTTTAGCCAATCCTATGCTCCCACCTCATCCCCAGGAAACCACTGATCTATATCAGTTCTAAACCACCATAGTGTTGGCTCTTTGAGAATATCACATAAAGAAAATTATACAGGCTTTGTGTTTACCATCCTTCACTTAGCAAAATGCTTTTGAGAATCATCCATGCAGTTTTGTATATGGTAGTTAGTTCCTTTTCATCACTAAGCAATAGTCCATTATATGAATATACTACATTTTGTTTATTATCCAATTAATGGACATTGGATTTTTTCCAGTTCATGGTGATTATGAATAAAGTTTCTATAAATATTCAGAGGCAAGTCTTTGTATAAGCATATGCTTTTTTTTTTCTTGAGTAAATACTAAGAAATGGAATTGCTTGGCCATGTGGTAACTGTATGTTTAAATTTATAAGGAACTATCAGACTGTTTTCCAAAGTAGCTGCACTATTGTTCATACCCAACAGAAATGTATAAAAGTTCCAATTGTTCCACATTCTCACTTATGAAAATATCATAATTTTAATTACTAGAGCTTTATATTATGTTTTTATATCCAGTGTTCAATTTGTCCTTCCTTTTACTTATTTAGCAAACTTATCAGGGTATCCTTCCACAGTTACTCATCCATATCAATTTTAAAATAATATTGATAAATTCCATAAAACCTTGAGGTATTTGAAGCTGTTATTCCATTGTTTGTTTTCTGGCTTTCACGATTTCTTTTAGAAATTCAGCTGTAAGCATTATTGTGTCTCTTGTGTTAATAATCTGCCTTTTCTCTCCAACTGTAAGATAGTCACTCTCACTTTAGGGTAATGTGTTTCACTGTGATTGTGAAGGTGTGGATTTCTTTTTATTTCATATGTTTGAGATTTTTTGTGCCTCCTGATTCTGAAGATTCTTTTCTTTATTCAATTCTTCAAAATTCTGATCCACTAACTTTCAAAATATTGCCTTTATTCCATTTTCTTTATTATCACCTTCTGGAACTCTTAGATATATAATAAACTTTTTTATGCTATCATTCCTATCTCTCAACATCTCTTTTATAATTTAAATTCCTATGTCTCTCTGTGTTGCATTCTGTGCAATTATATCAGATTCATCTTTTAGTTTACTCATTCTTTTGTCAATTGCTTTTCTTTCTTTTTTTCTTTTTTTAATTTAAATAGATTTACAGGATACAAGTTGAATTTCATTACTTGTATATATTGTTTGGTGGTGAAGTGTGGGCTTTTAGTATACCGAACACTTGAATAGTGTACAGTGTAACCAATGGGTAATTTTTCATCTCTCACCTCCTTTTACCCTCCCCCCTTTTAAGTCTCCAGTGTCCATTATAACACTCTGTGTGTCCTTACATAGCCATTGCTTAGCTCCCATTTATAAGTGAAAAGTTTTGGCATTTATTTTTCTGTTCCTGAATTACTTCGCTTATGATAATGGCCTCCAGTTCCATATACATTGTTGCAAAAGACATTATTTAATTCTTTCTTATGACTGAGTAGTACTGCATGGGTGTGTGTGTGTGTGTGTGTGTGTGTGTGTATCACATTTTCCTTATCCATTCATTGGTTGATGGGCATTTAGGTTGATTCCATATCTTTTCAGTTGTGAATTGTGCTGTGATAAACACGTGAATGCAGATATCTTTTTGTTAAAATGATTTCTTTTCCTTTAGGAAGATACCCAGCAGTGGGATTACAGGATTGAATGGTAGATCTACCTTTATTTCTTTGAGAAATCTTCAGATTGATTTCCATAGAGATTGTACTAATTGTATATTCCCCACCAATGGTGTATGAGCATTTCCTTTTCACCTCATCCTCACCAACATCGATAGTTTCTTTTCTTTTTTTTTTTTTTTTTACATAATGGTCATTCTAATTGGAGTAAGATGGTATTTCATTGTGGTTTTAAGTTACGTGTATCTGAAGATTAGTGATGTTGAGCATTTTTTCATATGTTTGCTGGTCATTTGTATATTTTCTTTGAGAAAATGACTGTTCATATCTTTTGCCCATTTTTTAATGTTTTTTTTCTTGCTAAGTCACTTGAGTTCCTTGTAGAATCTGTATATTAGTTCTCTGTGGAATTCATAGTTTGAGAACATTTTCTCCTTTTCTGTAGGTTGTTTATTTATTCTTTTGATTATTTATTTTGCTGTTTAGAAACTTTCCTAGTTAGAGAATATTTTCTCCCATTCTCTAGGTTGTCTACTTACTCTTTTGATTATTTATATTGCTGTGCAGAAGCTTTTTCTTTTAATGAAGACCCATTTGTATATTTTTTGTTGTTGTTGCATCTGCTTTTGGGGCCTTAGTCGTAAATTCTTTACCTAGGTCAATGTTCAGAAGAGTTTTTTCCTAAGTTTTCTTCTAGAATATTTATGGTTTCAAGTCTTACATTTAGTCCTTTAATCCATCTCGAGTTAATTTTTGTATTAATCTATGGTGAGAGATAAGGATCCAGTTTTATTCTTCAGTATATGGCTATCCAATTTCCCCACCACCATTTACTGAATAGTGCATCCTTTCTCAAGTGTATGTTTTTGTATACGTTCTGAAGATCAGTTGGTTGTAGGCACATGGTTTTATTTTTATGGGTTCTCTATTTTGTTCCATTGATCTACGTGATCTACCTTTATGCCAGCACCATGCTGTTTTGGTTATTATAGACAAATAGTATAATTTGAAGTTAGGTAATTTGATGGCTCCAGTTTTTTTCTTTTTGCTTAAGATTGCTTTGGCTATTTGGGCTCTTTTTTGGTTCCATATGAATGTGAGGATTGTTTTTCTGATTATCTGGAAAATGACATTGGTATTTTAATAAGAATTACATTGAATTTCTAGATTGCTTTGGGCAATATGGTCATTTTCACAGTATTGATTCTTTCAACCCATAAGCACAGGATATTTTTCCACT
The DNA here is from genome assembly GCF_041146395.1 of Eulemur rufifrons. Classification (NCBI taxonomy): domain Eukaryota; kingdom Metazoa; phylum Chordata; class Mammalia; order Primates; family Lemuridae; genus Eulemur; species Eulemur rufifrons. The sequence continues at coordinate 3,541,226 of NC_091000.1, read as the reverse complement.
TGTTTGTGTCATCTATGATTTCTTTCATCAGTGATTTGTTATTCTTGTAGAATCGTTTCCTTGGTTAAACATATTCCTAGGTATTTTCTTTCTTTCTTTATTTGCAGCTATTGTAAATGGGATTGAGTTCTTGGTTATAGCATGGTTATAGCATGGTCATTATTGGTGTATAGAAATCCTATTGATTTTTTAAGTTGATTTTATAGCCTAAAACTTTGCTGAATTCATTTATCAAATCTAGGAGTGTTTTGAGAGATTCCTTAAAATTTTCTAGGTATAAGATCATATCATCATCAAACAGAGATAATTTGACTTCCTCTTTTCCAGTTTGAATGCCCTTTATTTCTTTCTCTTTCCTGAATTACCTGACTAGGACTTCCAGTACTTTGTTGAATAGAGGTAGTGAAAGTGGGCATCTTTGTCTTGTTCCAGAGCTTTCAGGGAATGCTTTCATCTTTCCTCATTCAATATGATGTTGGCTGTAAGTTTGTCTTTTTTTTTATTATTTTGAGGTATGTTACTTCTATGTTAAGTTTTTCTTAATGGTTTTTAATATGAAGGGATGGTGGATTTTACTGAATGCTTTTTCCACATCTATTGAGATGGTCATATGGTTTTTGTTCTTAGTTCTGTTTATGTGGTAGATAACATTTATTGACTTGTGTATGTGGAACCATTCTTGCATCCTGGGGGTGAAAATCACTTCGTCATGGTGAATTATTCTTTTAAGGTGCTGTTGGATTTGATTTTCCAGTATTTTGTTGAGGATTTTTGCATCTGTATTCATCAGAGATATTAGTCTTTAATTTTCTTTTTTTGTTTCATCCATTCCTGGCTTTGATATCAGGGCAATATTGGCTTTCTAGAATGAGTTAAGGAAGACTCCCTCCTTCTTGATCTTTTGTAACATTTTTAATAAGAATAGCACCTCTCATTTTAGTTTTTGACAAATTTTCCCATGAGTGCCCTACACTATTTGCCACCCTGCTGAATGCGTTCAGATGGCCTTAGACCATCTGTTAGGAACCAGGCCACAAAGCAAGAGGTGAGCAGTGAGTGAGGGAGGGAAGCTTCATCTGTATTTACAGCTGCTCCCCATCGCTCACATCACTGCATAAGCTCCACTTCCTGTCAGATCAGCGGTGACATTAGATTCTCATAGGAGCACAAACCCTACTGTAAACTGCTCATGGGAGGGATCTAGGTTTCACAGCTTTTGAGAATCTAATGTCTGATGGTCTAAGGTGGAGCTGAGTCTGTGATGATAGCACTTGGGAGTGGGTGCAAATAAAGATTATCATTAGCAGAGAAGTTTGACTACACAATAAATGTAATACAATTCACTCATCCTGAAACCATCCCCTCCCCCTGGGTCCATGGAAAAATTATCTTCCATGAAACAAGTCCCTGGTGCCAAAAAGGTTGGAGACCACTTATTTATATCATGCAACATTTAATTAAGGCTACTATTTAATATTAACAGACTTCAACCCGCAGGATGAGAACACACCGCAGTATTGGCCTCTGTCGTGCTTTTTGTCCCACTGAGATGATGTAGAGAGGCCTAGATGGATACTGTGTACTTAGTGGGTTTGTGCTACAGCTGAAGAACCCCAAAATTAGGAAATTCCAGTCTTTTAAATGGTACTGCTAGCAAACCTACACAATCTTCGCTTTGGAAGAACTCATTATTTTTATTATTCTAGACAGCAGAAATTCTATTCTATGCCCAAGCAGAAGACACTTGCTCTATCTTGCAAGTCTGTTCACTACCAGACATTCTTGAGAAGATGGGTCACAACAACATCTATGAATGTCTGTTAAGAAGATGTGCAGAGATGTGAGAACATTTATGGAGAAGTGTCTCCCAACCTTATGAACAAAAATTGCATGTTTTACCCTAGCAACAGCTGTTCAAAGCATATTGTCATAAAAATAATTGATTTGTAGGCACCAAAAAATAAATATAATTTTTATATGACCAATATAAAAATGAATGTAGAAAAACCAATATTTAAAAGGAATTACTGGATAGATGCCCTCTGTTTCTGGATAGAGAAATTAAATATCATAAATAGTTTCACAACTTTATCAACAGGTTTAGTGAAATATAACGTGATTTCAAAATTTATATATAATAGAAAAGACCTATTAATAATCAAGATAATTCTATCAAAAAGAATGAAAATAAGCGGAAAAGGCCCTAGCAAATATTAAAATTTACTATAAAGATATAACAACTAAAATGGTCTGGATTTTACAGTAATTTACAAGTAGACAAATGGTACAGAATCCTGCAAATCAATATACACAATTAAACTTTAATTAAAATATATATATATATACACACACACACTGGTTGTATTAGACACATAAAAAATCCTACTAGATGTGATAAAAAATTTGCCCAAACACTGATAGATCTGCTCAGTGTAAATATAGAATTTATTTTGTTAGAGTGAAACTCAACCCAGAGAAGTAGCATTTTTCATGCTTATATTACCCACAGAGATACATGCTTAAGTAAAGAATCTTTGAATGGTGTCTATAGGAAGAGGTCCTATCACCATAGATATGGCTCCAAAAGATGGGCTACTTCCTTTTATACTGCATAGTATTAGGGGCAAGGAAATAGCTAGTTGTAGGAAGATTTCTTTTTGCCACAATGGCTTCATTAGAAAATGACAGGCTACTGAATATCATCTACAGAAGGTAATACTAGAACTAGGCTAAAGTTGCAATTGGTAAATGCTGTCATGTAACAAATTACCCCAGAATTTAGCAACTTAAAATAATAACATTTATTAACTTATAGTTTCTGTATACTAGGGACCAGAGTATACCTTAGTTAGGTTCTCTGCTCAGGGTGTCTAACAGGTTCAAGCGAAGCGTCCATTGGACTGCTATCATCTCAAGGCTCAACTGGGGAAAAATCAGCTTCCAGCATCACTCATCTGGCTGTCGGCATGATTGAGTTGCTCACAGGTGGTTGGACTGAAGACCTGAAAACCTCGGTCCCTCCCTGGCTGTTGACCAGATACTTTGCTGAGATGCTTGCTACCCGGGGATCTCCACAGGAGAGCTCCCAAAATAGTACCTCCTTCACTGGACTGAGCGAGAAGGTATTGCATCCCACAGTAGTCCAGGAAAGAGAAAAAGCAGTGGGATTATTTTGCCCAGCTCCTTCCCAGACCCTGCTTCTCTTTGGTTAAGGAGATGCCATAGGGAACTAACTTACACTTTCAAGAGAATCAACTGGCCATTCAGTAACCTCTCAGGCAACCAAGCCAGAGTGTTTCATCCAAATTTGAAAGCAGGGAGCAACCTGGTACTAGAAGTGCACCAATAAAGAGAGAAAAAGAAGGCCAGAGTCAGAAGTCTGAGGAAGCACACAAACTTCACGTCCAAATGTAAATGCTTAAATATGATATTGTATGGATTATAATCTTCACACTTTTTCAGATAAGTTATTACTTAGCAAATGGAGAAGAAATTATACACTGTTGTTCACAACTCATAAAACTTGAAGTCAGAGTCATATATAATGATTTGATTTGGTTTATTTTGTTACTTCAAGCTCTGATGAAGATAGAAGTTCATTGCCCACAAAATCTACAAAGGAAATATGCGGCTGGCCACAAAGATGGAATCATAATGGCCTCTCAAATTACATTATGGCAATGTAAATAAACATTATGCAAAACAGCTGCTGCCCTTGCACAACAGCTGCTTGATATAATTAAATAAGTCAGATGCTTCAACGAACGCAATAAGGCAAGAGCATAGCAACAACAAAAGCCCGCATTAAGGACACTATAATATATCTACATATTAATTTTGAAAATGTAAGTAATCATTAATAACTTCCAACAATTTGTTAATATTACCATCTTCTGAGATCGTGACCTAAGTTCTTAAAATGGTGTCACCCACTTCAAGTTAAGTGCAAAATATAAAAAGGAAATTACAAAAGGACACTGAAAAACCAGGTCAAATACTACAGCACTTGATTGCACTGGGATAATATAATACCCTCTTCCTGCTGCAAAGGCGAGGTATTAGGGCATAGTTTCTTAGATGTATATGAGCATCAGTGTGATGAGAGGTGTGAGTAAATGACTGTTGGAAGAAACAGGAAAAGGGATTAAACATAGGAGGGTGCTGAATTCTCTCTTATATTTTCCATTTGAATGTCTAGATTTTACCCCACACATTGGTAATTCTCATCTGCACTCTGAAGAGCTTCTTGTAGAGCAAATGAGAGAAAGAATACACAAAAAACGAAAGAATACAATAGACAATCCACACAGATATCTGTTTCTTTACAATAAGACAATTTTCTACATTTAGTATGTTTTATTAATGTTCAACATAGTTTGAAAATTTTGGTTATATGTAGTATATAATATGTAAAATATAATTAAGATGTAAATTATAGTAACACTTTCTTAAAAAAATAGGACAAAATGTGGATTCTGAGAAAGTTCAACACACGAATTCATCCACTGGATGTCTGTGCTGCTTCAGTTTTTGCTCATAACTTCTGTATGGTAAATATTTGCTGTGCCGTAATTTCAAGCAGGGATACAGATGGAGTGATTTAAACCTCATCCAGAATCCGTGTAGAGATTAGGAAAATTGTCAATCAATATACCAGAGGGAACAAGGATTATAAAACATACTTGAGAGCAGGAGATTTTTCTTGCCATGTAAGTGTAATTCCAGTAAGCACCATATGGCTTAGACGGTAAAATCAGGTGGATACGGAGACTCATACTGTTAGTGTTTCTATTGTTTAGGGTTATGATTTTAAACAACTATTAATCTATATCCATATTTATGTATATATGTATTATATAGATATACAGATATATGTTAATTAAAAGAGAAGATTGAGTTTAAATAATTATAGGGTCCTGATATCACAAAGGTTATTTCCATTTCCTCATTTCTATTCTGCTCTGTTTTCTATTTTTTCTTAGCTCAAATCAATCAGTGGAAGTGTCCTTTATGGGAAAATATTATTTTTAATGTGAACATATTTTTAAAAGAAATTCTTTAATCAAGCATAGAAATTTTTAAACCTATTTTTGGAAACTTTCCAGTTATTAAAATCTATAGGTTTCCTAATTAAAATATCCTTTTTGATTTAAAATTAAGAGAAAGTAATATGTAGAAATGTGTCTACCTCTGTATTTTCACCTGTGTTTGTAAAAATACAGATTTCATCAGTTTGGAGTTTGTTTAAAATAGTGACAGAGACATTTTACAATTCTGCATTAAATACTTTAAGACACAAAATGCCAGTCTTCTTAACTGGATAAATCCTTATCACTATAAAATGCAGATCTGTATTTATTGTATAAAATTTATAGTGGATTCAGAAAATTTATATGACTTCCAAAAGTATCTAATGGCCCCTAATCTTAAGAAGAAAAACAACGGCAAACGATTCTCTTATAAGGTAATAAAGTTCTCAAATATAAACATGAAATTTTAGTTAATTTTATGTCATTATCACATTTCTTCTTCATCTAACCCAAATAATATACATTCCATTAAACTGAATATAAAATTTCAGGTGATTTTAGAGCACTGGATTCAGGAAAGGGCCCATGTTTAACAATCAAATTTCAAGGAATTAAATATAATAAGCTCAGATTTAACAAATTCAATAATATGGAATAAAAGTAAAGAAAAATCTCTTTTGATTTTATCTGAATTAATTTTCTTAAAATACTGAAAATGATATTACTATTATTTACTAATACAACTAATAAAAATATGCAATGCCAAGCATTTATTTGTGCTTTCTGTGGGCTTAGAAGTTTATCTCAATTCGTCTTCATTACATCTCTATAGGTGAGTGTGGTGGTTCACTTACCCTAGTGTTCACTTGCTTGAGTCATGTGATACCCAGATAGGTGGCAGACATTGTTTCTGGGTGTGCCTGTGAGGCTGGAAGAGACTAGCGTTTGAATCAGTAGACTGAGTAAAGAAGATCCTTCACCAAGGTGGCCAGGCATCATCCAATCCACTGAGGGCCTGAATAGAACAAAAGGGAAGAAGAATGGGAAATTTTCTCCTTCTTGAGCTGGGACATCCGTCTTCTCGGGTCCTTGGCACTCCTGGTTTAGGAGTCTTGGATTCTGATGGAATCACATCAGCAGCTTTTCTGCTTCTTCAGCTTGCAGAGTGCAGATCATGGCCTCCATAATTGTCTCACAGTAAATCTCATATATATCCATATGTATAGATGGATAGATATATCCTATTGGTTCTGTTTCTCTGGAGACTGATAGTGTAGGAACTCTGATATTGCCCATTTTATAAAGAAGAAAACTGAAGCTTATTTGTTCAGTCTTACACATCTAGGAGGGCTGGATTTAAAACAAGGCAAGCTGAGGTCATGGCTGCCTCCTTTAATCGTGACCTTTCTGAGACTGGTGTGTATGTGTGCGGGGAGGTGGGCTATAGAGAGAGGCACTGCTATATTCATTTTTTTCAGGATTGGTAATGAAGACAATCTTGGTAAAGCATCCTTAATTATAATTGAAAGACCTCAATTCCAGCCCCCATTTGCCTCTAAGCATTGGAGAAAGATGTATAATTTCTATTCCCAAAACCATTTTTTCTTGTTTATACATAAAGTGTATTATCAGTTTTGGGGGGAAAATATGTCATTCAAATGGCAATAATTTGTGGGGAGTTTAACAAAAGGATAATTTATGAAGTTAGTAACATGTAGGAACATCACGTGGAATAGGGCAGGATCCAGAAGAAAATGCAGAGCAGTGGCCTCTCCCAGGCGCGAGGAAGGGAGTGCAGAGAACAGCCCTGAACTTGGAGGGAGAGGGCTGTGTAGACAGTGATGACTCACAGAACCTCTGGCCTGATGTTGAAGGTTGAGATCATCCGGTGTCACCCTGCAGCGGAAGAAATACTTCAGTCTCACCCTCGCCCCCTTCCTCTAGTCACTTTCTGGTCAGTGGTTGGTTTTGAATGAGGGATCCAGTGAACGTGGTCCACACCGGCTCGGAGGCAGCACAGAGCAGCAGGAGATGGATGGGAGGTAGATCAGTGGGTCAACAGGAAGCTACACAACACAAAGGGGGATATTTGTAATAGATAATACCAAGGACTCTTTTTCTCTCTTACTTCACAACTAAATGGAAAACTTAAAGCTATTCTGTATATGAGTAAATCCAGGATTCCCTTATAATCTTAAACACTTGGCTTTGAACTTCCTATTAAAAGAATGTGAACTGGAACTAACCGATGTGCACACAAGTGCGCAGAGGGAAGTAAAAGTCATAGGAAACCAAGCGGGGGCGGGGTAAAAACCCACCTGACGGGTACAGTGAACACTATTTGGGTGATGGGCACCTGTATGGCCCTGACTCAAGCCATGTATCAGAAACATTTGTACCCCCTTAAAAAATATGAACCCACGTTTATAGGATTTAATATCTCATATCTCATTTTTAGTAGTATTGTGAATAAGATAATAGTAATGAAAGGTTATTTGAGACTTAAAAGCTATTATACTATTATCACAATAAACAATTGATTCAAGGAGGAAAATGAACATTTTGTATTGAAGAGGAACGAATCCAGTATTTCTTTATAATTGTAATCAAGTAGAGTGAAGTTGCCCATTAACACAGTAAGAGCCTGAATATGTTGTTGTTTTCTTAATTTTAAATATTATCATGTATAAAAAATAAAGTAATTAAAAACACCATGAGGGAAATTTCACATTAGTGTTTATTTAAAATCATAATTGTGACTTATTAATAGCAATGGCTAATGTCTATCGAGTGAAAAAGAACAGGCACTGCTATAAGCGCTTTCTGAGTATCATCTCATTAAATCCTCACGACAGCCCTGTGAAAAGAGTTATTTGTTATGAGCATTGTTCCCTGAGAACAAAGGACAGAGACGCATGGAAGCCCGGTCTGCCTGTTCATTTTCCTTTTCTCTGTGGGTTGAGAATCCAATCGAGAGGAGGAGCAGGAATGGGACCCTGGACCCATCCCCAGAGACCCAAACCCTCTGAGTCAGTGACTTACTGAAGATACAACAACAAACAAAACAAAGTGACTACTTTCATGGAGCTAACATTATCAGGGAAATATTAACAATATAGGTAAAAAATAATAAAGGTAAAACATAATTTCAGATGCACTAAAAACCTGATACCTGTCACAAGCTTAAAATGCCTCACCTCAAAAGAGTCATACATAGACAAATACAAATACCCTGTTACTGGTATGCTTTTTAAATTCTGTTGTAAAACAAGCAAAGTGTATTTATCTTTTAAAACTCACTTTATGCCACCTTGTCATTTTTGGCTTCCGGACTTTCCTTCCTAAGGTCCTCTGCCATGAGCACAGCATATGTCTGTACGTAGCCCTCATCAAATTTGGTATTCTTGATGAAGAATATATTGGTAACTTTGATCTGATGTGAAGGATCATTGAAATTAAACTAACTACAATTGTATGAGCAGTTAACCAGCTGCTAGATATTTTAAAATTATATATACGATTATATAAATATGAATTTTAAAATAGTTTAGATTAAACTTATATGTATGTCTGTGTATATATCTGTATGTGTGTGTGTGTGTTAGTAGAAATGCAGGATTGCTTGAAAGACTCCAGCATTCTACTAAGTCAAGACATACTTCAAAGAAAGGAATGTAGGAAATGCAGAAGAGAATATTTGAATTGATAATTTTATTTCATGAAATATAGAAAGATGTGAGTCATGAAATTAAAAGTGTACTCATATAACAGAGCATATTGAAACTACAAACTATATATTTTTTATATTATGCCCCATCTCTTGACAAAAGATACTTTTAAAAAATACTAATCGCAATGTGGACTCTAAACCCATATCAATGAAAGTTTTATACCCTGTTACATTAAAATTCATTTGTCTTTCTTTCTTGTGGGGGGATCTTTTGCTATGTGTAGTTTTGTAACATAATGCAATGGTCATTTTGAAAACATTGGTTTAGTGTGTTATTCGTATCTTCCAAATGTTGACAGATTTCATTATACAAAAATAAGATAAGAATCACACTTTTAAATATCACCACTCTTCTCATCAGAGAAGTGTTAGGCACAAGTAAGCTATCAGACTCACGGTGGCAGATACAATTTTTTCAAAATCGGATTTCTTTGAAAGCTCAGTTTCTATCATTGGCAACACATACTGTCAGTTGTTTACCTTGACACGACACACTCATTTCATTCATTTTCAAGAAAATGTCTGCCCCACACCCAAATCAGAAAAATTATGGTTTCTCATTCCTTCAAGCTAAATTAAACTGTGTTCTATGAAAATAGTGACTGATTTTCCTCAGAACTCAAATGATTGCACAAGTGCTTTTCCTTGAGATAAGCATTGCACATCATTATTCAGAAGTGTTGCATGCATATTTTCTTTTTCGTCAAACAGAATATTTTAAAAACATCTATTTGAGGTCAAGCTTTAATAAAGTATAATTTGAATTGCTTCATTATGTACATTCTTCAGTGAAATAACATTATTTTTACTGTGAGTGCAGGGAGATCAAAACCATAATGACTACTAGTACAGTTGGTGCCATGGCCTTGATTCATGCTACGGAGCTGTTGCTTTTGCACCATGGTACAAACGTCACTGCAGTGAAAAAGGCAAATGACATCTGAGTTTTTTGTTTTGTTTTTTTTTTTAGTTGGGGTAGTAAAAACATCTTAGTTTTATCATGAAAATAATTTTGACTTTCTGGTTTGTCGCAGGACCCCCACTGTTCCACAGACCACACTTTGGTCATAGAAGGACAACTGCCTAAAAGGATTTAAAACACTAAGTACTTTCTATGCAGATCTAATAAATAGTATATTGCATGCATATGCATGTCATTTTGCTGCTTTGAAAAAGAAAATGCAGATACATTTAAAAGTGTAACTGAATGTAAAGGGGCTATCTACATTACATTTTTAGTTAACAAACATAAAAATTAAAAAATGTATCATATAGTGGCCCTTGGCATTTATTTTAAATGTCAAAAATCATTCTTCTTATTTAAAAAGTCCAGAACTAGGGAATTTGCTGTTTGCAATGATACCTTCAACCTTGCTTCTCAAAATGTATTCCACAGGCAGAAATCCCTGGCATCATTTAAGTATCTTAGGCTCAACTGCAGGCCGGTTGATCAGACTCTGCATTTTACCAAGATACCCAGGTGATTCATGTACATATTCAAGTTTGAGAAATCATGTGCTAAGCTACTTTGTGACAGAGATAAAAGTCTTTTTATATCCTCTCTGATTCATTTATTCATCTACTCATTTATTAATCTGTCTATTCTATAAATAACTATGGTAAATCTCTCTTGTGGTACTCTTGATTGACATTAAATATATCACAATAAACAAAATATAGCCCTTCTGACTAAGTGCAGACACCAAGCAAGATGTAAGTAGTTAATAAGTAGTACTCATTTTCAACAAGCAATATAGAAAAGTTTTTTCATTTTCTATAAGGGGAAGCAGAGAATGTTCCCAGATAACCTCTGCAAATAAATATGTGCACTGTGCTTATTACTCATGCAGATAACAACCACAGCCACATTCTTTCCAGAGTAGGACATTTAACAAACTGAAAAAGTATCATTGGACTTAAGTGAAATAAAATAACAGTACTCAGCTAAATACCACCATGTAAGCATGTTAATAATAGTCTTCCCCACCTATTCTTTGGAAGAATTGAGCAGTGTATTATTGGAATCACAACTTGGTTTTATAGAATTTAAGACATAGGCTTTTCTTTGCAGGCTTTTGGGGAAATCACTGTTGTTTTCTATGTAACTTTTCCTAAGAAATATTCTGAAATTGTAAAAGTCAACCAGGGACCAATTGTAAAAGTCAAGCAGGAAATGGTAGGGTCAGACAATAAATACTGAATTCATGAACATTTCTTGTGACGACAGTTGCCATTTGACAGAATCAATCTACATAATGGAGAAACATTGTCAATCCACTACATAGTTGCTGAGAGTTCCAAAGAGGTTGATGTGATACCGCCCTGTGTCTCTCTTCTAAACCTCAGGGAATGCTGGAAAACTTGCCACCTACAACCCAAAGTACCTAAGACAGAAGGCTAACTAATATTATTAAGTCACAACTGCTGTATAGCTGACAGACAACCTGTATCGTCAGTCTGTTTTAAAGGCTTTTTTAATTTTTTTAATAGAATGAGTTGCCTGGGTGGAAATCATTGGCTCTAACATGAAAGAAAAATCAATCTCTCTCTCTCTCTCCCCCCGCTCCCACCTTCTCCTCTCCCCACTCCCCCCTCTCCCTTCATCTTTCATAGGTAAACTTAAACTAATAACATGCTAAGTGAAAGGGGCGGCCTTGCAAAAATAACAGGAAGATACCAAATCCTGCAATTTCCCCAGTTAACTGTTAAAGATTAGTCCTACTCACTAACAGTTACTCTGCAGGAGTTCTGTTTTGCACAACTTCTGGAAGGATCTGAATGAATGGAAAAGAGATGTAAATCTCTCTCTTTCAAAATCTTTTCTTTGAGAATCTGCTTTTTACAGAGTTCCTGAGTAAACAGCAGGAGAACAAGCTCCAAGCCTCAACCCTATTTTGAGGACAGAGTCACATCTCCTATGATAATCCCTTCTCCAAGGAAAAGCAGGAAACCAACTCGTGGACTTGGACATCCTTACAGTTTTTGTTATGTATCTGCTGCCACTTTTGTTATCAACTGACAGCCACCACTATTTTTTTTTTCCTCTTCATCCCCCTTAGAATCAGTGAGCCACTTGGCCTCGCTGCTGGCATCTCCCTTCTGTTTCTTTGGGATGCCACGCCGTCTCCCTGCTCCCTTGCCCCACTCCCTTCTTTGTTTCTCTCTCTGTCTTTCTCTTTCTTTCTCTCTCTCTTTCTCTCTCTTCTCTAAGAAGGATAAAATAAACTTTTTTAGTTCTATATCTTAATCTCTGCTTGAGAAAGCTTTCTCCACTTGAGTCCTGAGCATCGACTAGCCTTTCCACCCTAACATCTGGTGGCCCGCCAGGGGACTTGTCTCTGCCTCCACACGGGGAGAAGTCACTTTTCTCCCCCATGGGGGGACTGTCTCATTCTCTCATTTGTCTGCCTCTGAATGGGTAGCTGCTTCAGTCTGGAAACTGCTCCCTCCTCTGCAATTCCTGTGGTATATATCTTAATTTCTGTGTGAGAAATCTTTCTCCACCTGCACCATGAGCACCTACTAGACTTTCCACCCTCACATTTGGTGGCCCGTATGCAGACAGAGTCATTTGGTCTCAAATCTTTCTCAAAAACCCATGTGCACTGGCATCACCACCCTAACACTAAATGCATAACCTCCCCCGACACCCAACCCACAGGGAAAGTAGCCAAATTACCTTTTGTAACGTTTGTGGTAGTGATTTCTCTGGTGAGGTTATGGCTGTCCTCAAAATGCCCCCTCCCCACAGGGAACGTTCACGTACTGGGCACGAGGGAACCCTGACTGGGGTGCTCCAACAGAGACATCTTTCCATTCATTGATTCCTATATTGACTAAAAATAGATTGATCCATTGAATCACATCTTAGTTCTAGACGATCAGGACACGGCATATAAGGAGCTTATAAAATACAGGGTAGAAGAAAAAGGGAACAATGGTAGCAGATAAAGCAACTTCCAACAGTGAACCTGAAACAGAATTATTGAATCTCTAGAATAGGAAAGAGTTTTCCTCCCCTGCTTGTCAGTTGCTTCTTAATTATGGGGAAGTTTAAAGAAAATTGAACGCTTGCAGCTGCCATTGGGTACTGGAGTTGCTGGTACAAATGAAAGGTGCTGCTGTATCAGGAAAGAAGAGAAACACTTCCAGTTTCCCACGAGGCGTGGTGGTGTGCCTAATCACAGAGTTTCCTACGTATCTTCCTCTGTGTGTGTGTGTGTGTGTGTGGGTGTGTGTGGGGGTGTGTGTTTAAATAAATTCCAACAATTTTCAGTTCTCTGTTCGTTTCAACCTGAAAGCCCTAAGCTAAGTTAAAAACAACAAAGGAAGCTAAATAAAAACAGCAAGGGAACAATTAAGTTTGTCCTATACAAAATTGGATGGGGAAGATGTTTTCCAAATAGAATACCGCACCCCTCAGTGTCTCCCTTTAGTCTATAGTCAACATCTGAATAGTTGAAGAGAAGGGGGAAGGCCTGGCAATTATTTCTTGTGATAGCAAAACCACAATCACTTAAATAACAGGACAGATTTTTTTTGTTCATTTAAGTAGGAAGGACTCATGCATTAAACAATAATTTAAAAAACTCTGCCCAAGCACTTTCTGCAGGTGACCATCTGCCCTGTGCCCTACAACAGTGGTTCTCAAGTTTAGTCGGCCTTTTGCGCCATCTAGCAAGCTTCAGTATGAAGCATTCTGGAGTCCCATCTACTGAGTTCAGAAATGTAAGAGATTTGGTTCTGTGGTCTGGAATGGGGCCCAGGAATATTCATTTTAAAAGGCCTCCAAGATGATGGTGTCATGAATGATGCAGGGAATAGTTTGTTGAAACACCATATTGAGTTATTTCAGGTTCATCTTTATCAAAATAAGAGAAGGGAAGGTTTGAGCTATACTGTATGGAGAATTTGTATCCTTGAAAGGATGTTTTGCAATGTGCTGGCTGGTAACAGGAAAAAAAAATAATAATTATAGCTTTGCACTCTTCTAAATAATTCCCTGCTCTTTAACATATGGGTCCAATATGCCATTAAACAACTTGTTAGCTTGGGGTAACTGTTATGGTCTGAGACGTGAGAAATGACCACCTAAAGACCGAATTGAGCCAAATCAGGAGTCTTTATTAGCTGGCCAATGACTATCCTCTGCACCACCAAAGGTGGCACAGAGAGCAGCAGCGGGCCTTTGAAATGGAAAGTTTTTATATTGTAAGTTTGTGGGTGGAAAATTATTAAGATAGAGCAAGTATGTATATAAAAAGCCTTGAGCGAGCATTACATCATTTTTTTTTTATCTTTGGTGTAACAGGATCTGGGCAATTTGGGCTCCAGGCCATATCTTGTTCACGTAAAATATGAGTATTGTAATTGTTTTACATAGAACATGGGTGTTGTAGTCACTTAGGAATTTCTGTGCTGGGGGTACTATCTTGAGTAAGCAGGAGCAAGCAGGTTTGCAGAAGCAGAATGGCAGATTAATGATTTTTCGGTGTGAAACTCACACTCTAACAGTAACATCCGCAGCACCAGCACTCCGTCGTGGAACATCAGTGCAACAGGCAGCAATGGCATCCTTCGGGTTACACCAAGCTGCTGACACGTGTCTTACTTCCTAGTGATGCATGTTTTCCTCTTTTATCGTTAGGTAGTTTAGGTCTTAGGAAATATGCATAAAATGTTAAGATTCTCTTAGGGAGATCTGTGTGTGTGTGTGTGTGTGTGTGTGCGCGCGCGCGCATGCGTGTGGTTGTAAAATATGCAGCGTAAGTAATTCAGGTCTAGCATGAAATGCTTTTACTTTTTGCAATTATTCCTCCTTAATGCTAACAGTAACTGAATTATTTCCCCCTCAAATAGTTCTCCTGTTCCCTTTATAACAAAATGAGACTCATTGAAATATCACAAGAAGCCTGGTTTGCTAAGTTCTTCCCCCCATCTCTTTTTAACATGAAATGTATTGCTTCTAAAATCCTAATCATCAAAAAATAATTGGTGACCATACCACAGAAAAGTCCACCCATTGACCAACAAGACTAAGGATGACTGCAGCTATAAAATGTCTAAACATTTTGGGAGAGGAATGGTAGTTAAGAATTTCTCAAAGTTTTGCTTGGTCAATGAGAATGACTATTCAAGTTTACAAACGGCATCAGAACCCAGCCAATTTTGGTAGCGTAGACACGCTGAAATGTTGGCTATGAAGTGTTTCGGGTTGTGATGGCCTCCTCAGATACCATGGGAGTTGCAACAGCTAGTGTGAAAACTGCCCTGACCTGACCTCAAGGAACTCACAAGTGCGGGTGAGGATAGGCCACACAGAGGACCTAGTGTGACCAAAGCCCACAGGTGGAGATTGCTAGGGTTCAGATTAGTTGGGAGTCTTACCTGCAAAGTAGGAAACTAGAGTCACTTTATCAGTCAGTCAAGAATTAATTGACACAATGTTTAGTATCATTGCTAAAAAGAAGGCACATTGTTCTGGATTGATCAGGTTAAGAGTATTTTTTTTTTTTTTTTTTGGTTACTGAAACCGAAATAGTGAAGACACCATAGTGCCTAATTACAAGCTGTCATGCCAATTCCATTTACGAGAGGAAATCAAGGAGATATGTAAGACAAGCCCAGACGTAGACCCTGTTAAAGCAGCCTCTCTCCCATATCCCACATTAGGGTAAACATACCTTCTGTATGGCTCCTTTTCCAGTGAATTGTGAAGGCTGTAGCTTTCCTTCACATGACAGTGTTTACATATAAGATGTCTTTTTGGTTATATGGTAGGACAAAAATATATAGAGTAGGCTGCTAGAAGCTTTGCTTTTAAGTTATTACAAGTTATCTAGATTAGATATGACTGTTGATCACAATACATCTTATTTCTCCCTATTTCCCTTTCTCTGTTCTCAAAACTCACTCATAGATTTTTGAAGGGATGGGTTACCAAAGGATAGAATTAGGTGATGTCTTTTTTCTCTAACTTATATCCATTTAATAACTGATTTTATTACTCAGGGGAATTACCTTAAATACTTTTAGAAAAATATTTCAACTTCTTTTTCAAGAAATAACAACAGTATAATAACAGCAAATTATCAATATGCCCTAACATCAAAGATTTTAATCAAGAAGAGAAGAAACCACATAGCAGAAATAGCAGATTGTGTGTGTGTATGTGTGTGTGAATGTTCATTTGTGTGCTTGGATTCCAAATGCCTCTTCTATTTTTGTTCCCTCTATACAGTGTTGAAGCTTAAGAATAGTTTTCTAAGCAGCTACCAGGTATATTTTTAAATATCAGGATAAGTTAGAAGTAGGTCATGACAAGGGTAATGTATAACATAACTCTTGTGTATTTATTATCTGGAATTGTATCAACAAAATGAAGTCTAATCTGTCCAATATCCCAGATATCTGAGCCAAATTTCAAAGAAGTGCCAGAGGCATGAAGATTCAGACTGGATATTGATAAGTTCTGACACCTTAAATTAGTTTCACTGTTTAAGAATTGAGTCAATAGAGATGTAATCTATGAATGTGTATCATTAGTTTAATAAACACATTATTTAATATGCTGTTGAAATATATTCTAACACTGTTTAGTTGTTTTATTTTTCCCTGTAGAATTATTTTGATACATTTGTAAGATACAATTTGATGGCTTGTATTTTTATTTTAGAAGAATCATTTAGATTTCTAATAAGATTGCTGACATATCTTTGTTTTTCCATGACATACAAAACTTATCTCACAAATTAACATTATGCAAAATATTTCAATTATACATTCTACTGTTTGAGAAAAACTCTGTGATGGAGGAGAATCAAATGTATCATTAGTATGTATGCTAGTTTTAATCTTCCTAATAAATTAACTTTCCATTTTTCTATAAACAATAAAAATATCCTACTGAAAATAGGGCAATCTATTAGTATAATTAAGATTGAATTCCAAATGATTACATGTAAAAACATAAGGCATGTAGCTTCCAATCACAGAAATATATACCACCTTGGGTTTCTTTATTATAAAGTGAATAACTGATGTGCAATAGAGATGAAGATGACATTAATTTACTTAAGAAATTAGTTTTGGAAACAATAGAAAATATAGTACAATGAATGCTTAGCCTACAAAGCTCTTAAAAAGCTTTTAGTATTTGCATGTTCTAGTATGTTGAAGGAGCTCAGCATCATTTATTAAACGTATGTGTGGAAATATCAATAACCTATAATATGAATTAGTGCACATGAAACAGAAATGCCTTTTGATTTGTTTCATGGACCAAGGACACATGGTTTCATTAATATACAACCTAATTTATGCCCTATCCTATGATACATGCTGTTGTGTGGTGGTCAGGGATGCATAAAAGCCTTAACCACTGTAACTTCAGTACTATCTGATTCATAAATTACTATGGTAGGTAAATTCAGAGCAGGCATTTATGAATTTCAATTTTATGAGAATTACCACTACTCATACATAAAGGGACTCGAACTTTCCCTTTAGTACTTTTGATTTGGATGCCAAGTCTGTTGGAGGCAAACATATTCAGTGATATTTTCTTATTATCCTCCAGACATCTTTTTATTACTCCTATTCCTTAGCCTATATGGGTTTTAATAAAGTGAAGTGATAATGGCCACCCCGGTGTACTACAATACAGTTCAGTTAGGGCTGGTGCTTTGTGGCAATTTACCAATCGCAGGGCCAGGTCATTTCATATCATTAGCTTTCTAATAAAAATACTCTTCCGTTGAGAAGTAGGTCAGGGAAAGGCTAATAAAAGAGCAGGAGAAAAAAGAGATAAAAACATGAAAGGATCTGAGAATATACTAAAAGCCGCTGAATTGTGCACTTTAAGCAGGAGAATTGTATAGTAGGGGAAGTATGTCTCAATAAAACTGTTTTAAACAAGCATAGAAGGGGCAGGAGAGTGTCCAGTGAGCAGGAGGGATGGAGGATCTTTTTAAAGCCACAGTAATTTCAGTAAATGCTTAGTGTGAACATCTCAGGCTGAATTTATGTTGTTTCCATCCAAGTTTTTAACCATATGGATTACAATAAGAGTAATCAACCTCTAAACTATGTATCACAGCTCTAATTTTTCACTTCTCTAATATTCTAATATTTTAGAGTTTCTTGTACAGAGTTAGTGTACAATAAAAAGAACAAATATTAATTACTGAACATATACTTTATAGGATCTATGAGAGGAATTATTAAACTAAGAAAACTCTTATCATCTCTCAGGCATTATGTTAACTAAACTATATACGTGACTTCTTTTGATTCTTGCCAAACCCCTCTTCAACGAATGCCGTGTTATACAGTAGCACACCGAGCTCTGGTGGGAGATTACTAGCTGGCTTGCCTTTGCATCAGCATCAGAATAAAGAACTGCTACCCGCAGCTGGGTGAGGCTAGTAAAAGCTAGTCAGAGTACTGAGACCCTATTGGTCACTTTCATTTTTTAGAGATTCAACATCATGTAAGTGTCAATACTGAAGATAAAATAAATGGGAAACCATTGATACTATCCCTAGAAATATAGTCTGTCAGAAGATATATTCTTGCCATCAATATTCTAGAGAGATACTAAAATGTACATATCTGGACATGAGTAGATATTTTCATTTTTAGGATCATCAAAATATGTGTGCCACTGGAAATAGAGAGATTCTCTATAATATATGAATCATTCTCAACCACCATATTTCCACAGGTGGAGCATTGTAAATGTACAATTTTCTTATCAGGCTGTTTTCTATTTTAGAAGATAAAACTGCCTATTGTATTAATCATTTAGTGTTTTTCCCCTTTCCCTAGGCAGCAGCACTCCATGGCAACATGACATAGTTGACAACATGGAAGAAACTATCAGAGAAAACACCTATTCCTCATTGTTTGAAAGGTTTACAAAAATGCCTTTTTAAATAAATCATTCTTGTGGTTTAGGCTTTGCCAATTTCAATACGTTACATCTAATCACAACTTTCCATATGGTAAGAATTGTCAATTTGATATTTAATTACAGGTTTGGTTTATTTATTTTCCAACCAGAAAGTATTCAAACTTAAAATTTACAATATAGTTTCTTCCATCTATTCCTATGACTCAAAAAATGCTGTTTATGTATTTTTAAATAGCTGGTAGTAAGTTAAAATTCAGTGCCTAATTAACAATTGAATCAGAACTAAAATATAGTATTATATATAATATACAAAAACATACATTTTCTCTTATGGGAGCTAATAATTCATGCAGAAAAGTTTTTAATATCCAGGCACCATTTTACCATAGATTACACTTATAATGTCAGGTAACTTTAGTATTAACTAACATTTTATATCTACCACAAATCAGATATGTATTTGGTAATACCCAAGTAACACAGTTTAGAGTCTACTACTGAATATGGTTTATAAATTGAAGTCAAATGAATTGAACTGACATTTAAGGTTTTTGTTATGTATGAAAAACTATGCTAAAATTAAAAGATGAGTCAGTCAAGATCCAGTCCTCATGGTGGCTTAAAATTTAAAAAAAAAGAAAGCATTAATATATGTGCACACTAATATATAAGCAAAATCGTTGTGGTTATATCAAACAAAGAGAGGAGAATTTCTTCTTTTTATGAACCAAGAGGTTCCATTTAATGCATAACATTTTAAATAGTGGATCAGTACAGAAGAAGGGGAAGGATATCTAAAGTCATGCTCTAAGGCATAAAGAAAAGGCAATAAAGTTCTATTAAAATATTCCATATTTTTATGTTTGACTTACTTAGAAACACAAGATACAAAGGGGAGAATATGTATTAAAAGGATTGAAAAGATGGCTGCAAATTTCATTCAGCATACATTGACTAGTGTTCTCCCGTTCTATTTTCTGTTTTTGTTGTTTTTGTTTTCTTGAGCATGTGAGTGGCATGACAATAACTCTGTTTTTAAGAATAATTTTGTTATAAAGATTTCTTAGAGGCAGAGCTAACAGATGGCAATCATGGTTTACATCCATCCATAGGTAAAAGCATAGCTTCTCAGGAAAAATACTGTGTATGTTGAATTTGAGTAAACCCATTACACAGAAGCAAGAAGTATCAGCTAACATGGCAATCCTGTGCATTGCTAGATCTAAAAAATTGCTGAGAACAGCAGAGCGAAGCACTTAATGATTATAAAGTTAACAAGTCCTATAAATTGTGTACAAAGATTGTTAGTGAGAACAGGAGAGAAACCAATGATTGTATCTTGGCAATGTCTCATATAGGAACAACGTGAGACAAATTCGAGAGATTCTATGAGAGAATTACATTCCAAGGTAAAAGACTTAGAATGGGCTAGAGATAAACATGGTAAAGAAGTTATAAAAATGAAGTCTCAAATGAGTGAATGAGAAAATCTAAGAAGAATTAAGGTTTTATGCTAGTCACACCCTCTTTGTAATTTTAGCCTGTCTGCATATATTGGCTTAATTTTTATCTATTTTTTTTTAAATATTTTTACTTTTACATTTGTTTTCACATACTAAAACATTTATTGCTATTTCATTTGAAAAGTCAAACTGAATGTATCCCTATAAAGTAATTGCCTCTAGGGACTGACAGACTAAGATCTTAGTCACTAACAGGTTTACAACCAATGATTTTCTTTATGTTCTTAGGCAAAACAAGAGTTTTGCCCTTTTAGGCTCCAAAGTAGTTAGCAGTAAAGCCTTTGAAAGCTTGTAAGAATGCTAATTAAAGTAATTATGACTTGATTGAATTATCTTGGTACACAATGACATCAAAGAATTGATTGTGTGATACTTGATACTCCATGCCATCACCTATATATTTCGTCAGTCTGTTTCATAAGTCATTGTCATCTAGAGCGATGGTTCTCAATATTATATACATATTACAATAGGCAGGGACTTTAAAAATAAAAATGTCATAACCTATCCAAAATTAATTATATCAGAAACTCTGAAGATGGGACCTGAGAACTGGTGTGCTTTGAAAGTATCCCCACATGACAAAAATGTTTAGGTCAGGGTTGAGAACAACTGAGATAGAGACAGTAAATATAGCACCTAAGAGCAAGCACAACCTTTGGAGTTAGACTGCATGAGTTCAAATTCAAATTTTGGCAAATATTACTCTACAATTTTGAATATATTACTTAAGCTTTCTATGCTTAAGGTTTGTTGGTTTGTACTGTTTTGTGGTAAAGGGTAATTGTGAGGAGGAAACAATTAAAATTTTAAAATTATAATGCCTAGGATATTTTAAGTTCTCAGTAATTAGGCAAGTATTATTACCTATAAACAAAAATTAAATGTAAATAAAAATATGTTGCAGAAATAAAATTTATGAATAACTCACTTATTTTCTGACTGTGGTTGACCATGAGTCACTGAAACCATAAACAGTGAAACCATGGATAAGGGGAAACTACTATAAATAAATGATTTAAATAAGTAATTAGTTAATTTGTATTTCCTAAAGATATTAAAATTTAAATATATAAATTTATTCTCCTGGTTGAGGACTGTGTAATGGGTGCTAAAATTACCACTCCAAGCAAAACAGGCACCTTTTAAATGGCCAATTCACTGAATCTGCTCCTTCCAATAACAGGAAGCTGACAAAGTGAAGACTTCTTTCTGGATGGGGTTTTATGGGAAGATCAATTTGGATGGTATTTTTTGTGGACTGACTTAGGAAAAAGAAGCCAACATGAGAGTATTTGAATACTGGTATGCCCACTCTATAGTTATTTTGCATTTAAATAGGAAGAGCCATGATATTGAAAGAGCAAATCTGAGCTCCACTTAACTATCCTGTCTTTAGAAATGTCACTTAATTTTCCTGAGCTTTATGCTCATTTTTAAAAATGAGGTTAGCAGTTCCTGTTCTAGTCTACCTCATATGATTGCTGTAAGAACCTAATAAAAAGAGTGACTACTAAAGGATTTTCGAAAACCCTCCAAAAGCACTAAAGAATTTGAATATATTCAAGAAATCTCTGTTTTCTGTAGAATCTAATGCTACCTTTGCACCACTCATTTTAGTCTAAAATGATACTACCGTGTTACTGTGATGTTCACTTCTATAACAAAGTGTCATGTATGGAGAATTTCATTTGTCATTTATCTTCACTGTATCCCACGCATGAGTGGGTATCATCTTAGTTTTTCATAAGAGAAAACTGAGCTGAATGAGGATACGAAAATTGTTCACAGCTACACAGTGAACACGTAAAAATGTGAAATTATAACTCTCCTTTATTTATATATGAAGGCTGAAGTCTTTCTGTATCTTTGTGAAATGATTTAGGTTTTAAGATTTGTTCTCTACATTATTTTTCCTTTTCTATTCTTTTCTTTCTTTTCCTTCCTCTTTCCTTTGATCCTGACTGTAAACTACATAACCCATTTTCTTTGAGCCAAAAAGAAAGAAAATTCCTTTCTTGGTGTTAGTACAGAATTTGGTTTGTCTCAGCCCAGCACTTTTTTATTTGCATGACAGAGCGACTGCATTCTCTGGCCAGGCTTCAATTTTCATACTTTTTATAATCTCAGTTTCCACCATCTCTGCCAGAAACGTATTTAATGTGACATGTGAATAATGTTGCTTTGAATAGATTTTAAATGACCTCTCTCAAACTACCCAATATTCTAGATTTGGTGAATAAATGCAGATGCAATTCAGGTTAATATTTCATGGTTTTACATTGGATATAGTACCCAACCAAAAAAATATAAGCTACTAAAATATTACTTCAGTTTTAAAAATTCAAATTCTTTATAAAAATATTGAAAATGCTGGAGAGGAATACGTTCAAAATAAGACTACAATAATGTAGTCATGTCTCATTTAACACCAGGGATATGTTCTGAGAAATGTGTCATTACACCCTTTCATCATTGTGCGAACATCCTAGAGTGTAATATAAAGCAAAATGGTATAGCCTACTATACACCTAGGCTGCATGGTGCAGCTTACTGCTTTCAGGCTATAAACCTACATAGCATGTTATTGTACTGAACGCTGTAGGCAACTGTAACACAATGATAAGTATGTGTATATCTAAGCACATCTAAACATAGAAAAGATACAATAAAATATGTATAAAAGATAAAAAATGATACATCTGTGTAGGGCACTTACCATGAATGGAGCTTGCAGGAGTGGAAGTTTCTCTGGGTGAGTAAGTGAGTGAGTGGTGGGTGAACGTGAAGGCCTCGGCCACTACACTACTGTAGACTTTAAAAACACTGAACAATTGGGCTATACTAAATTAATATAAAAGCATTTTCTTTCTTCAATAATAAACGTAGTTTGCTGTAATTTTTCCTTTATGTACTTTTAATTTTTTAACTTTTTGACTCTTGTAATAACACAGCTTAAAACACAAACACATTTTATAGCTTTTCAAAATTATTTTCTTTCTTTATATCCTTATTCTATAAGGTTTTTTCTACTTTTAATTTTTTTTTATTTCTTAAACTTTTTTGTTCAAAACTAAGACACAGACAATACGTTAGCCCAGGCCTGCACATGGTCAGGATCATAATGTGTCTTTTACCTCCACATGTTGTCCCACTGGAAGGTCTTCAGGGGCAATAACATGCAAGGAGCTATCATCTCCTGCGGTAACAGCGCCTTCTTCTGGATACCTCCTGGAGGACCTGCCTGAAGCTGTTTTAACTTTTCTTTAAAATAATTATAAAAAGTATAATGAATACATAAACCAGTAACATCCTTTATTATCAAGTATTATGTACGGTACACAATTGTATATGCTGTACTTTTATATGACAGGCAGTACAGTAAGGTGGTTACACCCACACCACCACAAACACGTAAGTAATGCATTGCCCTACAGTGTCACTAGGCAATAGGAATTTTTTGGCTCCGTTGTACTCTTATGGCACCACTGTTATATTTGTGGTTTGTTGCTGACCAAAACATCAGTGTATAACTGTATTAGTAACTGCAGGAAATGTCTCCTTCTGCCTGGTGATGCTATTGTTAGAAACATTGTGTTTGAACAAGAAGCCAGGAGTCCTGGTTTGTCAGCCATGTTGCTGTAGCAGTGCTATCATGTTATATCTTGTCATAAAAAGTTTTAAATTTTATGCAGTCAAGTTTATCCTATATTTTCCTTCATTGCCTCCAGATTTTGTTCAGAGAAGGGATTTATTTCTTCTTCAGTATAAAAAAATTTTGTGGGGTTTATTTTTCAGGCACAAAATGGTTTCAGTTTTATATTTATATCTCTAATCAATTGGAAACTTAACCATCATAAGTTACAGAACCAATTGTAACCTAGCCAGTTGTTATACACTTGACCCAATGTCATTTAACTTAAAAATCCTGACTATTACTTTTTATTTGTTTTCCTTTCATATACTTAAAATAAACTTATCAGGTGTCAGGGGAAAATATTATTGACATTATATTGGATTCTTAAATAAAATATTAAATTAATTAGTTGGGGATAATTAGCTCTATGAGGTAGAATCCTTCTAACCAAGAACCTGCTAAATTTTCTTTTTTCCCAATGTATTATACAATTGAAACATTCAGGATATTTTATGAATTTTCTTAAACATGTTCACTCATTTCTTAAAATAGTTCCTATTATTTAATAAGATTTTTAAATTTACATATTATATAGGTATTATCTTCTACTTAAACATCTTACTGATTATGATCTGTATATATGAAGGATAGTGATTCTTACAGTTTTTAAGTAAAATGTTACCTTACTGAATTTTCTTTTGTTGATAGTATTTTAAAATTGTTATTCTTGAGTTTTTAAGGCATACTACCATATCAGCTTCAACAGAGAAAGTTTTACATATTCTTTTACCAGTAATTTATCTTTAATTTCTTTTTCTTCTAAAGCTAGTTTGGCAAATATTATCAAATAGTAATGATGGTGGCTGGTATTCTTTCCTTTCCCTGTCTTTAGTGAGAATGTCCCCAGTTTTCCTCCATTAAGCTTCCCTTTGAGACCAATCTAGGTAATACACAAACATTTTCACATATATATAAAATCAGTTTGACAAAGCATCTATCTATTAGTAGTTCTATTGAGTGCTTACAGCATTAATATATATTGACTTTTCAAAATGATTTTTGGTAACTATGGGGATAAGTATTTGTTTAATTTATAAGTGTAGCAAATTTTAATGGATTTCTATATATCAAATAATTTATATAGATTGGTATTATCTGAACTTCTAAGGTTTTATGGAATTCTTTTTTGAAACTACATAGAACTGACCTTATTTGGGGAGAATTTCTCCAGACAACTTTACTGTCTTCTATGGACATTCTCAGGGGTACAGTATTTTCTGAGTTCTTACATGGTCAATTTTTTAGTAGTTTTGATATATAAAAGGTGGCTTGGCTAGATATCCGGTTCTTGGTGTACATTGTCTTTTCTTGAGCAGTTTTGAGATATAGATCCTTTATTTTACTGACACTTTAAGGAAGCATGATACAAACCTGGTTTTGTTTTTGTGATGGTTTCTTTGAAAGTTAGTTTGTCTTTTTGTTGGTTGTTTGCCCGTAGGCCCAGAGGGGTTATTTACTTACTGTTCATGTACTAAAGTGTAATAATTTTCCTAGAGTATGTTTTGGGTCTGGCTCTTGTGGATGAATCTTCCCTTATGATTGTGTTCTTACAGGGATTCTTTACTGGCGAACTCTAAGTGTTCTTATTTTCTCAGTTGTATGGAAAGATGTGTTGATCGGAGGCTTGCTTTTTCACTAAGTAATGTGCCAACGGAGTG
Organism: Eulemur rufifrons; assembly: GCF_041146395.1. Lineage (NCBI taxonomy): Eukaryota > Metazoa > Chordata > Mammalia > Primates > Lemuridae > Eulemur > Eulemur rufifrons. Next base: position 3,515,675 of record NC_091000.1, on the reverse strand, counting down.
TGCTGCTTGGCTACCTGATCTATATGCAGACATAAGTGGACTTTAGGGGTATCAAAAGTTGCAGTGTTCCTGGGCAGGACAGAGTTGTAAATTCTAATCAGGTCAAAGGAAGGAACATACCACAGAAGGCCAGAGCTCAGGATAGACGAGTATACAGGACATGTGGCATGTCGGGTTCCTGACACCAGGAGCAGTTGAAAACATCCACCTGAAAGAGACCAGGTTTAAGGATAAAAAGCAGATAAAATTTAAAAAAAAAGGTTTTGGTCACATGTCCTCTAATATACCGAAATCTACCATGGCTTAGATTTTTAGACAAATTCGGGTTTGCGATAGTTGTATAGGAGAGAACAATGAGAGAACTTTGCTGAGACAAGATAATCTCTCATATGGAGACAAGAGACTTCTGGAAAGTGGATATACAAATTGACCATTTTTCACATTTTGTAAGGCACATCTCTGTTTTTGCTGGTTTATATGCAAATTCTCAGGGAGTGGCCAGTGGGGTTCCTTCAACCTTCTGAGTTTTTCAGAAGATCCGGAGTGGTCTGTGCCAGGCATTGGCTCGTCCTAATATCTCTTCTTTTGATTACAAGAACATATTAAGCCAATAGGTTAACTAAGGTCAGTGTAAATGATGATTCAAAATCAATTTTCTTGTTAATATGATATTTTCTTTACCTGAAACGCATCCTTTGTGCTTTTAGACCCTACTCACATCTACATTTTACCAGTAGAGGCACCTTAACAAAGTTGATGTGTAGTGTACCTCTTCCTTCTTCATCAAGGTAATGCTCTTGTGAAATATTCCTTATTTATGTGTCTTGGCCTCTGTGAAAAAGGTTTTCAAAATGAATTGATGTGGAGGTCCGGAGGGAGAATAGAGGATCGTCAAAGTGCTTTTCACACACTCTGCCCTTACCCTTCCTTGTCCCATGTCAGAATATGCTACTACTTGAATATTCCTGGATCAACCATATGTAAAGATAAAATAAGGAGAAAAATTAATGACACCAGGAAGAAGTACTGATAACTGTCATTTTGCTTGAATGAAAGAACTTAGGATCAGTAATGTTTAAATTAAAACCAAGGATAAGTTATGGTGGTAGGCAGGATTGTGTCTCCCCAAAGATGTCCACACCCTCCTCCCTGGAACCTGTGCATATGCTTTTGGCAAAGGGGAATTAAAGGTAGAAGAGGGAATTATACTTGCTAATCAGCTGACCTTAAAATAGAAAGATTGTCCTTCATTATCTCAGTAGACACACTGTAATAGCAAGAAGGGTCCTAAAGAGAAGGAATGGTGCAGAAAGGGAGTCAGCCAGAGCAGAGATGTAACTATGGAAGAAAAGCACAGAGAAACGCAACAGGGCTGGCTCTGAAGGAGGAGGGGGACCATGAGTTGAGGAATGTGGCAGCTTCAGAAGCTGGAGAAGGCCAGGGAATGGATTCCCCTCTAGAGCCCAAGGAGCACAACCTGCGCACAGCTTGCTTTACGCCAGACAGACCAGTGCTGGACTCCTAACCGACAGAATTGTGAGAATTGTGAGATAGCAAATTTGTGTGGATTTAAGCCACTTGATTTGTGATAACAACAATAGTGAACTAAGGCAGTGATAAGTACTGAATTAATACTGAATAAAACCATCTACTTTAGTAAATGATACTGTCTTCTGGATTTAAATTATTTTAATTGTATCCAGAGATGTTTCCTTTATGGAAAATCATGTTTTTGAATCTTTTATTTTATATGTCTTTAATCCTAATCATAATAGTTTCAAAGCATAAAAGAAATGAATTTATTGCAAATCTTTATTTACTCTAGCTAAAGCCCTATTGTAGGTAAATTAAAATTTTACTTTTTAGCATCTAGCTAAATATATTAATATATATACACATATATATTAATTTATGTTATATGAAAAAAAGATTTATTTTTCATAAAAATTGCAAAATAGGTAAAAATATAACATCAAACCACACATCTGAGAAAATGGAAAATGCACATTTAAACCTGAAGTAAAAATTTTATTTAGGTCGGTCACTAACAGTTATGTAACACAACTTATATAAGGAATTTTAATTATACCATTTGTTCCGCTGTATTTTCAAATGTTGCAGAAAGTGCTGAGGTGGAAATAATTTGCAAGTGTAAATGCTTTTTCTCACTTATTAGAACGAGACCAAGGAGATGCAAAGGTATATTTTCCATTACCTAATATTATCATAGAACTAAGATCTCTAATTGGTACTATGATAATGTTGAATGTAATAAATATTTCACAAAATTATATGAAATTTAAATAATTTAGACATTTTACTTTTCACAAAGCTCCACTTTAAAAACATAAATCAAAAAATAAGGGTAACAAGAGTATATTGATAACTCACATTTATGTGATATTCCTTTTTAATGTTAACTGTACACCCATGATGTAGAATCATGACATATTTAATATATATTTTGTAATGATATGGTTCAGTGATTAGGATTACACGCTCTGCAGTCACTTGGCTTTGTGTTAAGCCTGTCTTCTTTACTTTCTAAATGAGTGAGTATGGCTATGTTCCTATAAAATTTTATTTATAGACACTGAAATTTGAATTTCATACAAATTTCATGTGTCAAGGGGTATTATTCTTCTCTTGATTTTTTTTTCACCCACCTAAAATGTAAAAACCATTTTTATCTGGGTTCTCTGTACATGAGCAAGCAGCAGGCTGGGTTTGGCCTGCAGGTCCTAATGTGCCAACCCCTTCTCTAGAAGCTGTATTAAGATATCATAGTTACAGTCTTGAACATTGCTGAGCTAATTCCCCTTGTTTTTCTCATTAAGAAGATTTTCAATAATGATGATTTTCTATTCATATTGTCCATTGTAAATACTGAGTAGCCAACACAAGTTAGGTTGATTATAGTAGTTTTCTTTGAAGAAAACAGTCATTCTGATTATTATATCATATTCTTGGTATTTCAGCAATAACGAGTCAGTGACAAAGAGCCAGATCACCTCGAGAGACTGACAAAATCAAATTTCTAAACTTACAAACACAACGACTTAACTCTGAAATGTGACACCCACCCCAGGGTATTATGTCCTGTAAAGCCTTGGGGCAGGCAGTTGACCTCTACTGGGGCACAATATAGGCTAGGACTAGAGTATGCCAGGAATTCTATCTGCTGTCCCCAATAGGCATTTTCATCTGTGACACTAGTAATACTAGTTTGAATATACTGTATCTTTAATATACTTGTATTCTTACAAATTATCTCTAAACATGAAATTTAGTTCTTCCTCTCTAATTAATAAGATATATAATTGAATTTTTAAAATTAAACATCAAATGAAAGTTGGAAATGATTTTTACTGTCTTTAAATAATTTACAGTAACCAAAGATTTTAAGTCTATTTCCAACAGCAAAATCAAGGTAATTAAAACAAAGCATTAGGCCGGGCGCGGTGGCTCACGCCTGTAATCCTAGCACTCTGGGAGGCCGAGGCAGGTGGATCGCTCAAGGTCAGGAGTTCGAGACCAGCCTGAGCAAGAGTGAGACCCCGTCTCTACTAAAAATAGAAAGAAATTATATGGACAACTAAAAGATATATATACAAAAAATTAGCCGGGCATGGTGGCACATGCCTGTAGTCCCAGCTACTCGGGAGGCTAAGGCAGTAGGATTGCTTAAGTCCAGGAGTTTGAGGTTGCTGTGAGCTAGACTGACGCCACGGCACTCTAGCCCGGGCAACAGAGTGAGACTCTGTCTCAAAAAAAATAAATAAATAAAACAAAGCATTAAAGAAAAATGCTGGAGTGCCTCATAGGCAGGAGCTCCATGGCCCATGGACTGGTGCTGATGGAAGACCAGCAGCAGACAAACGAAATCCGGAGGCGAGGAGAACACCAGGCTTCTCCTGCAGCTGTCAGCAGCACAGCGCAAAGCACCTGCCCGGGGGTCTTGAGCTGCGAAAAGGATATTTTAGTTTTTGAAATAACAAAAGGCATGAAATCTTTTAGAGACAAAACAAAAATAAAGCTATGCTGAATTTCTTTTTATGAGTGTGTCCTAATACCTGTTATGGAGACAGTTTAGATTTGGGATTAAATTGATTCAAAATACACTATGGAATACAATAGAAATTAACACTTGAATGTTAAATGAGTGCAACACAAGTAACATAATTTTCTTATAAATACCCAGGTCCAGTGATGGATTATTTATTGATCAATATGAGTACTGCAAATTAAGAAGAAACGATAAAATCCTTACTCTTTGTAACTATAAATATTTTATTGACAAAACATAGGAAATTAACTTTCTCCTTTAAAAGGTAATTTTACATTTCTATTTTATTTTAAGCTCCTGTGTGGGCATGGGGGCATAGTCCACCCAATTTAAACACTGATAAATTTAGTTTCATATTGTCATTTACATGAATTATAAGTTCAAAGTACAATAAAGATATGGATTGATTTCCCTTCTTTTAGTATTGACCAAATTATAGCAAAACAATGTTTGGTTAAATTATGTTAAAACATTATTTCCAAAAATTTTTATGTGTTCAATCCATGATATGTGTTATTCTGAAATTAAATGGGGATTAATTCACCTAATTGTTTTTTTTTAAAAAATTCTGTACAGATGATGCAAGACTCTATTACAGAATCATAACTTTTTTAGTCAGAGAATTTATATCAATAACCAAGGGAGCAAGACTTATTAATGTGTTCTTACTAGAACTATTTGACTAAGATTTAACCAGGACTTTAGATTTTAATAGCAAATTGTTCCCTAATGTGGGCTTCTTAAAAGTGCAGTAGAGTAGAAATTCTCTTGCAGATCTAAAGTAGATTGGGACTGTTAAAATCTCATAAAACTTTGCAAATTTTCTGAAAAGTTAGGGAAATGAGGCCCGAAACAGCACCCATTTCTAGATGTCACATGGATTTTTATTTAACCAATCTTTTCAGTATTTAAGTGGTTAGTGAGGGAGGTAGTCAGTTGTAAGGTGACAACTTAAATGGTGGAAACTTTGAAAACTAGCCACTGAATCCTCATAGGCTCCACTCCAGTTGGTACAGTGTATTTATATTATTACTTTGACATTATAGTATTTTATATTTCGGAGTGCAACCCTTTATAAACCGTACAACACCCTTGTGTGATAGGAAGGTGGTATTATCATCTCGTTGCAGAGGAAAACAATGTTCCTCAGATGTTAAGTCACTTGCCATAAGCCACAGTGCGTCACAGCTGCCAAGCAGGGACTGGGTGGTGGAAGCCTTGATTTGATTCTGAGGAATGAGCTCAGAATCCACCAACAATCAAATCAAGAGAGTAGCTATACAACTTTAATATACTCCTTTTTGTGTTTACATTTAAAGATAGTTTTTCTAAGAAGATTTTTATTAGGCAATGATACTGAGAAGTAAATACAGTAAGTATGCAAAAATTGCCTTGCAACATATAAAGTATTCTAGGAACACTTAGATAGCATGGTATGACATTATATAAAATGTTGTATAATAATTTCTTTGCAATCATCTCTTGCTACATAACAAACCTTGCCAAAACATATTGGCTTAAAACAATTGATTTATTATCTCTTACAACCTCTGCATGTTAGGAATTCAGGATGGACCGAACTGGGCAGTTCCGAGTCAGGGTTTCATGTACAGTTGCAATCATGGTGGCTGGAGCCTGCAGCCAATGAGGGCTACCACACATGTCTCTCTCTCCATGGGGTCACAGAGCCTCTCTGTGGGGTTGCCACAGGAACTATTTTGCATGGTAGCCTCAGGGTAGTCAAAATGCCTACATGCTAGCACAGGCCTCCGAGGAGAGTGTTTCAGCAAGCAAGGCATAATTTGCATTGCTTTTTCTAAGCTATCCTCGGAAATCATGCAGAGTCACTTCTGCTATATTCTGTTGGTGACAAATGAGTATGGCACCCTCTCCCCATTCAACTGGAGGCACATATATGGGGATTGATGGGGGCGATGTCAAGGTCCAATTGTAGAATAGTTTGTAGAATGGGAGATCTATGGCAGCCATAGTTGTATAATAAAATCCATTGCAACATCTCACAGAGAACAGAGTCTTTTGTAAATCATTACAGAAATGATTGAGAAAGAGGTTTTGTGGATACAAAACACACATGCCGCACTGACAATTAACACATATGGAATTAGAAGATCGTGCTCTGAAGAAAGCCTCTGAGGACGGGAAGCTTATATAACTGTCCCAGATGACTTTGTGCAGATGGCTGTGCAAAGGACATTGTAGTGTAGAAGAAGGGGCACAAGTTGGAAGCTTTAGGAAGTGGAGTGTCAGTTCAAACTTGGTATTGATGATGTTTAGTAGGCATTAAAAGATGTATTTCAAATACAGAAAGAGGAAAAGAAGGCCAAAATAAGTCCCCTCACTTATGGAAGTGGTGGAGTGTATATTTATAGGATATTCTACCAAATGTGAGTTTCTGATTGTAGTTTGCTAGCCATTGGATTTTCCCTGGTCTCTACAACTTTTCCCTAAATAGGAAAATTTGTCTAGTCCTCTTTATTTTTCAACATTGCCAGTTGTTGAAAAACTATGTAAATTTTTATAGCAGTGCCTGGCAATTAGTGAGCACAAAAAAAGTGTTAGTTATTAGTTTTCATATTATCATTGTCACAATAATCATTACTCCCCACGACTTCATTGATTCCTGAGTTACAATATTGGTTTTCCCATTGGATGCACCTGGTGTCTACCACCTGTTTGGACTTAGTAGAATTTTTGGCTTTTCTCTTCTGCTACTCTGGAATGTTTGTAAAATTAAGGAAAGTATCTGCCTTGTTCTTCACTCTATTCCTAATGGATAAATGACACTTTTCAAAATCTTATGTACAAATATGTATCTTTATCTATTCCTCAGGCACTAATACTTTTGCTTTAAAATATTAAGAATTATACAAAAATTAATATAGTTTTCCTTACTAATAAGATAAAAACAGCATATATATATGAGCATGATCAAAGTACAGCATATATGTGTACTTTTACATGAGCAAAATAGAGCACATATGTATGTTTCTTTTACCTCATTAGTAAGGAAATACATGTTTTATATATTTTTATATAAAATCTGAGAATCTGAGTTCAGGTTATACATAAGTTGCAAAGGCTAACTCTCTTTGGAGAAATAATCTGTGATAAATGTGATTTATGAAGCATCTCACCTGATGTTGGTAAAATATGATTGTCTAATGTTTTAGTTACCTGAGCTTTACAGAGGATTTTATATGACTACTATAATGGCTTAAATAACCTTTTGGTTTTTCAAGTCATAAAAAGACATTCTGTCCCTGCAAATATAAATTATACAAATATACTGTGATTCTGTGGGACAACAATCTTTTCAGGTCACTCCACTCATAATTACAACTAATTAAAATGTGCCAGAGAAAAGATAGAAATTTATCACTGCTCATTAAACCTGTAAAGACTGTGTTAATTAGATGTCAGGCTCAGTAACTCACATAAATGTTTGCTGCCAGTCTAATTTTAGAGAAAAAGGAAAGGGAACTTCAGAATATTCTAGCTGGGAGTCTAAAGTTATTAAAAAAATCTCTAGCTTTAGAGAGACAAGAAATTTTCAGCTTTCTTATGGATATCATCATCATCAACCATTGGCCTAAACAAATGGAACAAATTGGCATGATATTTGTTTACTTTTAACTGATTTAAGTTTACAGTAACCCACAAGGCAGAGCATTGAACAAGCCAGGCTCATTGGCAGAGCTGAAGAATTTCAAGAGACAATTTTTTTTAAACACCTTATCTTTCTTAAAATATTTATTATATTTAGAAAAATAAGTGTTTGAATTGAAGAAAAAGTGGTTTTTTTCTGCAAAGGATACATTTTATACACAATCCATTATCAAATTTTTTATTCCGTACATACATGCACTCCATCATTAGATTCTTCTATAGAAAGCATACTTTGTATGCATAATGAAGAATTGCATGAGCAAAGTAAAACAAACTTGCAGGAGAACCAGATATGGTTATGAATAATGAAGCTATTAATAGTAATAGATGATAAGCCAAATACAAAAATGTCTCCTTTTTCTTGCCTAAAAAGTAGGTGTAAAGAGTGTACCATTATGCGTAGGAAGGACAAGGACTCTACAAGGGTGGAGGTCTCAGGATTCAGGCAGAAAGAATTGTGAGTCTTGGAAATGTTGATTAAGCATTGCATTAGTCTGGCTTCTCACATGTTCCTATCACAATTTCCTGGCCTTTGTCTTATGTCTAGTCATGACCTTATGTCTTAAAAATTTAGATACCCTTTTTTACTGTTCTTCAAATAGACATCTTAACAAAAAGCTGGGGGTTGTTGTTGTTGTTGTTGTTGTTATTTACATGGTCATTTTTTTTGAATTTCTGTTTCAAGCAAGCACAGTTTTTATACCATCTATATAGTCACTCTCCCACAAGCCTAAGGACAGTCACAAAATCTGAGATCCCCTAGAAGTATGAGTTTGTATACCTGCAGAATATTCCTCTTGGCTCCCACAGCTGAACTTCATAACCTAACTATGTTTAGCACAGTTTTCGTCAACCTGAATGATGTAGATTATAGATATACACAGAATAATACACAAGGAGGCAGTCAGCCACTCATTGGTTGGCTTGATTATTTTTCTCATGTGTTTATCTAATTTAAAAAAATGTCTAATTTCAAAATTATGGCTTTAGTTCAGTTGATTTTCTCACATCATAATTACCTTTTTAAAAAATGTCTTGAGTGTTATTATGTTCTGAGAATCAATTAATTCCTCTTTGTTTTAAAGTATGTTATCCTTTGAAATGATATTTTCCCTAAGATGAACAAAAGACAAAGGAGGTGTTAAATTGACAGCCACAGGACTCTTCCTTTGTTAGTAAATTCCAGCAGCAGGAAGTAGCTAATATCTAAATTTTCATTTGTTTCTGTAGAATAGCCATTTGTTAAGTTTATATACATATATATATAGTTGGTTTGTTTGTTTTAATTTTAGGTTTTTGATCTGGTTTTGGTTTTCTGCCCCGCTTCTCCACTTACCTATTCTTGCAGAGGTCATCAGTGACTTCCCTGTTGACATATCTGTGGACGTGTGAATAACACAACCCTCCCTCGTGCTGCTCTACCTGTCAGGCTAAAACTCCTTTCCTCTGAAAACACTCCTGTCTTAGCTGAACGATGCCACCCCCCCCGCCCCCCGTGATATCATTCCGCAACCTTTCCTTCCTTCCGAGTCTACAGTCACAGCAGCAGGCTTCTCAAAAACCTCTCCCCAGTTTGGATGTCTCAAGACTTGGTACTGGGCATTGCTTTCTTTGAAGATCTCTACTATGTAGTCTCTTTTCCCATGGTTTAATTTGCCATAATGGCCTAATAAATTCTATATGTGGATTTCCAGCCCACCTTAATTTAAATATCTCAGAATAAAATGTCCCAAATGAAACCTATGTTCTCACTCTTCTTAGTCTTCCCTGTTTCTGAAAGTCATAAAATTCACCCAGTTCTTTAAGCCCAAAACTGAAGAGTCAGCTTAGATTGTTTTTCTTCCCTCATTATCTATATCTGAGTCTTACCCCCAGAAAATATCCTGTATATATTCTCTACACTTTTCTCCAAACGACTTCTATCTACCTAACCTGGAACAACATTGCTACTTCCCTCGATTGCTATAATAACTTCCTACTTCAATAGTTTTCTCACATAGTGAAAAAAAAAATCTAGAAAACATAAATATTTTGGAAAAGGCACAACTGTGGAGACAATAAATCAGTGGTTGCCAGGAGTTATCAGGGAGGGAGAGATAAGCGGCTCACAGAGGTTTTAAGACAGTGAAAGTCTTCTCCATGATACTATAACAGGGGATACATGCCATTACACCTTTGTCAAAACTCCTAGAATGTACGATACCGGGAGTGAACCCAACGTTAACTATGGGCTTTGAATGATGTAACAAATGAACCCCTCTGGTGGGGATGGTGATAGTTGTAGAGGTCAAAATGTGGGAGATGGGGCAGAGTTTGTGTGGGGGCTCTCTGTACTTTCCTCTCAATAAGTCCAGGAATATTCCAAGATAAGTCATAAAGCAATGGAGACAACTCGCAATATTAACAACGCATGTGGCCCAGGAACTGCTAACGAACATACAGTGTTGTGGTGGTTTAGGAAGTTTTGCAAAGGAGACCAGAGCCTTGAATATGAGTAGCACAGTGGCCGGCCATCGGAAGGTGACAATGACCAATTGAAAGCAATCATCGAAGCTGATCCTCTTACAACTACTCACGAGAAGTTGCCAAAGAACTCAAGGTGGGACCATTCTATGGTTGTTTGGCATTTGAAGCAAATTGGAAAGGTGAAAAAGCTCATTAAGTGGGTGCCTCATGAGCTGACCAAAAATCAAAAAAAAAATCATCGTTTTGAAGTATCTTCTTCTCTTCTTGGACACAACAACAACAAACTATTTCTCAATCGGATTGTGATGTGCGACAAAAAGTGGATTTTATATGACAACCTGCGACAACCAGGTCAGTGGTTGGACCAAAAAGAAGCTCCAAAAAGCACTTCCCAAAGCCAAACTTGCACCAAAAAAGGTCATGGTCACTATTTGGTGGTCTGCTGCTGCTCTGATCCACTACAGCTTTCTGAATCCTGGTGAAACCATTACATTTGAGAAGTAGGCTCAGCAAATCGATGAGATGCACTGAAAACTGCAAGGCCTGCAGCTGGCATTAGTCAAGAGAAAGAGCCCAATTCTTCTCCAGGACAACACCCAACTGCATGTCCCACAACCAACACTTCAAAAGTTGGACGAATTGGGCTACCAAATTTTGCCTCATCTGCCATATTCACCTGACCTCTCACCAGCTATCACTTCTTCAAGCATCTTGACAACTTTTTGCAGGGAAAACTCTTCCAAAACCAGCAGGATGCAGAAAATGCTTTCCAAGAGTTCGTTGAATCCCGAAGCATGGATTTTTTATGCCACAGGAATAAACAAACTTATTTCTCACTGGCAAAAATGTATTGATTGTAATGGTTCCTATTTTGATTAATAAACATGTGTTTGAGCCTAGTTATAATGATTTTAAATTCATGGTCTGAAACTACAATTACTTTTGCACCAACCTAATAGTTGCATGTGAAAAATGTTTTAAGGTAGAAGAGGGAGAGGGAAGAGTAGTAAGTTTGCTTTTAGAGCAGCTGTGAGTCTCTGGAATCACTTATTCAGAAGACAATCATTTCAGCATCAATTGCTTTGTCTTTTCACTCATATATGTCACTCTGAGTCCTTCAAGAGTAGGCATTATTTAATTGCCCATAGTAATCAAGAAATATATCCTTTCAAAAAATGAATATACCAATTACTTCCGTATAATTACCCTCTCACTTTAGGGTACAGTGGCCATATTTTTAGGTAATAATGTTTATTCCTTTCTTAAGAATAATTTTTCTATCTGTGTATGCCAACTTGCTTCTTCTCAAAGCATGCATTTTCCATTGAATATACCATTTATCTACCTAAAAAATTAGTCATGTCCTGTATTTTAAAAAACAAGGAATATTTATGGAGTAATATCAATTAATTTAAGTCATTCTAAGTCTGCCTGTATGCAGTAGCATTTACAGAGATTTATAAATGCTAAGAAATCCTATTGAATAGCTGGGGTTTTAAAAGGTGGTATTTTTTCCATAAGAATAGAAATGTCTTCCCCAAATCATTAAATGGGCTGTAATTATGGCTTTTGTTCTAAGCTTTTTGTACAAAAAGCAGGCAATTGATTTCTTTCTAGCTACCTCAATGCTTTTCTGGATTTATACTAACATTAAGTTTAAGTGATTGAAGAAATACCATAAAGAAATTTTCCACTGGAAGAAAAAATAAATGGCAGAGATGAGAGATATATATTTCAAAGACTGTCTTCTAAAAGCCTGTCACAGAAAACATTGAATTGAATAATAGTAGATATAAGTTTAAGTCCACAACTCACATGTACAAAAACTTTTGCATTTCTTTAGTTTATTTAGATCAACTACATTTTTATTCTGATGTCTGCTCACATTAAACTCATTCTTGAGATTTCCTCCCTCTAAGGGTGATGTTCCAAGACTCACGTGGCACCAAAGTGATGATTAAGCCACTTTGTTCTTCATTTTTCCATCAGTCAAGGTTACTGTAAAGGTGTCTTCAGATGCAGGAGCTTTTCTTCAATCCCTGGTCTATGCAAGGGGTAGCCATGATTCTTTAGACCTGGCCTCTACATGCTTTTCCCCACTGAAGTCTTTCCATTTCTAAGACTTTTCTAAGACTCTGGGTAGCAGAGATAGTGTCCTTTTAGCTAGCAGAACTTCAAAATCTTGCACCTTATGAGCTTTCTGTCCTCACTCTTTTTTCTTCCTTTTCAAGACACTTATAAAAAACACATCAATGGATCTGTGCCTTGAAAACACTCAGGAAAAGGTGTCACCCATAATTTAATAGGACATATTGCCCACATTATCTGACACTTAAATAGTATTAGTAGATTCTACCATAAGTACATGATGGTAAAGATCAAGTTTTCTAAAATGAGGATTCAGAAGCTTAAATTTATTCCTTGCATTTTATGAATTGAAAGCATACCTTATGTTCCTTGTTTCTTTCACAGATGAAATAATACTTTTAAAAATAATGCTCCGGGAATTGAGATCAATCCTTGGTCTAAAGCTAGCAAGAATATGGTGCCAGGACTATGTGTGTGAGAAACTGAGTTTTGCCAATAACCTGAATGAATTGGGAAGAAGACCCTGAGCCTCAAGTTAGATAAGAGCCCCACTGACACAGGGATTTCAGCGTGGAGAGAGCTGGGCGGGAATCTAGTTAACCCAGGCCTGGAATTTTGACACAGTGAAACTCTGTGATAGTAATTTTTGTTGTGGTAAGACCTTCGGTTGGTGGTTGTTACATAGCAATAGAAAGCTAATACAGATACTAAGAAAAGTTGTTCCAGTCATGTGCAAGTGGTGAATGTGACAGTTCAATTTACGGTTTAATTTCTTTGTAGAATCTGAATGAATTAATGCAGAAAAAAGAAATGATAACATTGTCAAATAAATGGAGAACATATCATCACCAATTAGTTTTAACCTTGTTTAAAAACTCTTTTTTCCCCTCCCGGAATGAATTCTGCTGACTGGCATCGTCCTTTGATGTTGTGTGCTCAGCGCGGTGCATTCTTTCCGGGATCACGGCGGTGAAATTGCAGCGTCAGCGCTTTCTAACAGGGCGTGCTTAGGGCACGGGTGGGCACGCTACCCACTCGAACTCTGGTTTGTGTTTTCAATAAAAGAATGGAATTTTTTTTTCTTTACTTTTAACATTATTCTGAGGATTCAGGGCTCGAGCCTCATTTATCTTAATTAAAGCTCATCTTAATCAAGATACTGTCTGTCAGACAATATTTCTTGAAAGACAGTTCTTAGTCTCATCATCATAACACCAGTCACAAGGGAAGAACCGCCAGGGGTGCATATTTGAATACACAACCGCAAGTCAAAATGAATCCTCAGTTCTAAAATCTTACATAAATGAATCCTCATTTACTGAATAAAATGTGATAATCACTTAATTTAAATATTTGTAGCTTGGTGTCCTAGCTCTTTATTTAGAATCTGCACAAGTGATGTTATATACATAATGTATACATTAATGTTATATATGTATGAAAATATTATATTAATTAAATATGTCTAAAAACTTTGATACACAATATCTGTAGTTGACAAGGCCTGTATGCATGCCCAGAGGAACCACGAGAACTCAGCAGAAAGTGAAAGCCTAGGCAGACAGGAAAAAGCCTGAATTTTAAATACATTTCACAAACTACACACTGATCCACCAGTAAGGACTGGAAGCCTCACTAGCTCCATGTGTTCGAATATGACAATAGTCTGGATATATACTACTCTAGGCAAATGTTAGAGAGAGGTGTAAATATAAATGATTCTATACTATATTTTTTTCTCATTTTCTCTCAATTTTATAAAATGCATAAGATTTTATAAAGCAATAATTATAACATTGTATTATTTCATTTATATCATATTTAGATATATATTAAATATAATAAAATAAAGGAATGAGAAAGAAAAGATTATTTATAGAATAAAATATCTATATTTTATCAGAATCATGTTAATGCCCTTAAATGTTATCTAGAACCCTAAATAAGTAATAAGTTAACAAGTATTAAATATAATCCTTGGAGCAAATGCTAAGAAAATAACTCAAAAAAGATAGCAAGATAACCTACAGAGGAATAATAATGGTAGATAAAAAGGATATTTATTACACAGAAAAATCAAAGAGGGAAGAAACAAAGAAAAAAATTGAGACAAACAAAAAAGACAGATATGAATACAATACCAATAATTACATTAGATGGGAAATGAACAATCGAGCCAAAAAGTCAGAGATTATCAGATTTGCTTTAAAAAATCAAAAGTCAACAATATGTTATCTACAGAAGATTCAGCTTAGATTCAAAATCACAAAAAGTTTGAAAGTAAAATGATATAAAAAATAATATGAAAAGAGTAACTTTGAGAGAGTTGAGGTGGCAATATTAATATTAGGCAAATTTACTATGAGACAAGAAATAGTACTAGTGAAAAAATAAGTATATTTTATTATAATAAAATTCATCAGAAAGCTATAGCAACAATGAACCTATATGCATCAAAAAGTGGCATCCCACTCTCGACAGCCACCAGTACAGTGGCCTGGTCTCCCATCAGCAGCCCTGGAGAAACATGGTGCATTAAACAAGCAATTGCCCTAAATCACATGACCACTTTATACAAAATTAACTAACATGGGTCACAAAATTAAATGTAAAATTTTAGGGTTTAATTTTAGACAAAGCATTCTTAAACTTGACACCACAAACGTGATAGTTAAAAGAAAAAAATAATATACTGGATTTTATCAAAATTAAAAACTGTTGCTCTCTGAAAACTTTATAATGGAAATGAAAAGATAAGTTACAAAATGGGAGAAAATATTTTGAAATCACATATCTGACAAAGGACAAGAATACATAAGGAACTCTCAAAACTTAACAGTTAGAAGAAACAATTCAGTTTGAAAATGGAAAAAAGCATGAATAGGCATTTTACCAAAGGGAATAAACAGATGGTAAGTAGGCACACGGACAGATGTTCAACTTCATTAACGATTAAAAAAATGCAAATTGAAATAACAATATGATATATTACTATACCCCTATCAAATGGATGGGGAAATAAGTGGTAACATCAAGTCTTTGTAATGATACAGAAAAAACGGATTATTCATGGATTGCTGGTGGGAATGTAAAATGGTAGTGCTACTCTGAAAAACAGTTTGGCAGTTAATTTCAAATCTCAATATATGACTACCACACTATCTAGCTTTTATACTTCTGGGCATTTATCCTATTGAAATGAAAATTATTTTCATACATAAACCTGTACAGAAATGTTTATAGCAGCTTTGTTTATAATAGCCCCAAACTGGAAACTATCCAGATATCTTCAATGGGTGGATTAAGTGAAACAATGATACCTCCATACTATGCATTACTACTCAACTACATAAAAGCAAGTGTTGATGCATGCAACAGCTGGAATACATCTCCAGAGATGTATGCTGAGTAAAAAGAAAAGCCAACAGCAAAAGATTATATATTAGAAAATTCAATTTATTTAACATTCCTAAAAGGACAAAATTCTAGAAATGGAAAACAGATCAGTGGTTGCTAGGGGTGATGGATGGGAGAGCGGTGGTGTGAAGTGGTTGTGGTTATAAAATGGCCAAGGACAGTTTTGTGTTGATTAAGCAGCTCTTTATTTTGGCTATGGTGGATATGTGAATGCACACATGTGATGAAATTACATATAACTATACACGTATGAATGAGTCCAAGAAAACTGGGAAAATCTGAAAAAGATCAGCCGATTGTAGCAATGTCAATATCCCAATTGTGATACTGTACCATAGTTTTGAAAGATTACAGTATGGTGGGAAACTGTATAGAGGGTTCAGGAAATAGCATTGGCATCATTGATTCAAAGTTCAATATTACCAAATGATGTCTTCATTATCTCCTTGGAAATTTGGTACTGAAATAGGAAAATATTGAAATTGTATTAATTTGAAGTGAATACAAACATTCAGATTAAGATTTGAATGTTTATATTGAAATAGATTTGTTTCAAGAAATTTTATAATTAAATTCTTGGTTGTCCCTCTCAGGGGGTACAGAGCAAATCTATCTGTGGAAATATGTGCAATACAGTATTTTTTCCAAATAAAGTGAACTTCAACACTGGTTAAATAATTCCTAGTTCCATTATTTTTCTATAATTCCAAAGGGCATGCCATTTTAATTAGATAACTTCTATTAAAATTAAATAAGCATTATAAAACCATATACAATTAGCATTTAATAGGAATCAACTAATAGCTGCTTAATTGGAATATTTTACTCAAAACTAATATATTTTTTAAATTCTTTAACAGCCTTTAAAATCTGCTTAAATAGGGCATCTCTTATAAACCATGTTGATTATTAGACATGCAAAAAATATATTTATTTTGTACCTGTAATTTTTATCTAATAGGAAATATTAAAATAATACCAATTTCTTCATTTTTAAAGTATAGCATGCTTAAAATTATAGGCATATAACAACTAAAAACATGTAGTAATAGGTGTATCAAAGACTAATATTAAAACATTAGTGATAGCATTATTAAGTGAAAATTGAATATATATTTTTAAAAAACCAAAATTTGGTGGTCAAAAACTATATTGACATTGGTGTCTTCATTGTTATTTCAAAATTGTAACTGTAATCATATGAAATTTCTTATGAGTGGGGGGCAAGAAAGAATGTATTATTTTGCAGTTCATTGAGGCATAACTGATTTCTAATAAACTGCATGTGTGTACATATATATGCATTCATACACATATTTAACACAATTTGATGAGTTTTGAGATATGTATACATCCACAAAACCATCACCATAATTTAGATAATGAAAATATCCAACATTCCCGGAAGTTTCTTCATGCTTCTTGTAATATATTTCCCTTTCCCTTCTAATTTCTGTTGCCGTATATTAGTTTGAATTTCCTAGATTTTTTTGAGTAATAATTGGTCTTTCTATTTTTTTTTATTTTTGGAGAATAATATTTATTTACTCATTTAACAAATAGTTAGTGAGCTCCTACCACATGCTAGGCCTGATCTGATTGATTGCATTTACTCAACAATTTGTCTAAAAGTAAGTTGGGGATATAATTTTCTTTTTTTAAATTAACATATAATAACTCTACATATTTATGGGGTATGTAGTAATGGTTTGATACATATAATGTATATATAGTGATCAGATCAAGGTAATTAGCATATCTATCATCTCAAATATTTATCATTTTTGGGGGAACATTCAATATTTTCCTTTATTTATTTGAAACTCTGTAATATAAAATTGTATATAAATTAAAACATATGCACTGTTTTTTATCATCATTTTTTCCATTCAGAAAAATTCATTTGGGATTTATCTATGATGTCATATGTAACAATAGTTTGTTCCTGTTTATTGTTAGTATCATTTCATCATTCCATTTATATTTTGATAGGCATTTGAAATGTCTCCAGTTTCTGGATATTGCCAATACAGGCCATGAAAATACATGTAATTTATGGTATAATTATTTTGGGTAAATGTCTGTGTGTACAATGGCCATAGTAAGTATATGTTAAACTCCTTAAGAAAATGTCAAACTAACAAAATTGTTGTACCATCTTACTTTACCACTTAGCAGCATCTAAGAGTTCCAGTTGGCTCCATCTTTACCAAGACTGAAATAACTTAACTTTAGTGTATAGTGTGCAGTTATCATAATTAATTTTTGGCAAATATCACTATCCTATTATGCCAGTACCATTTGCTGAAAAGATTATTCTTTCCATACTGAATCATGACCTTGGTGCCTTTATGATAAATTAATTAATTTGATAGAAGTGATTCGATGTCTGGACTTGTCATTTTGCTATATTAGTCTATAGCACTATTTTTATTTCTCAATCATACTCTTGATTATTGTGGCTTTGGTAGTATGCCATGCAATTAGGTAGTATAAGTTCAAACTTAGTTTGTTTTCAAAGTTGTTTTGGCTATTCGATGTTCTTTGTACTTTTATATAAATTTTATAATCCACTTGTCACCTTCTCTAAGAAATAGTCTGCTAGGCTTTTGCTTGGAATTGCTTTGATTCATACATCATTTTGAGAAAATTAATGTCTTAACAATACTAAATATTCTGAGTCATGGTCCATGTATGATTCTGCACATATTTTGTCAAAATTATCACTAAGCATTTTATAATTCAATGTTGTTTTAATGATAAATTTTAGATTTGCAATTTGTATTCCTATTATATGGAAATATAAGTGATTACTGTGTATTGACTTGGCATCCTATAAACTTGTTATACTCCTTTATTAGTTCCAATAGATTTGTTTTTGTAGGTTTTTTTTTTTTTTAGGACTTTCTATATAAGCAATTACCTGTAAATAAAGACAGAAATTTATATTTTCTTTTCCAATCTATATGCTTCTAATTTTGTTTTCTTGTCCTATTTTTTTGGCTGGAATCTCCACAAGAACATTCAATAGACGTTCTTAGAGTGGGCATTATTGCCTTTTTCTGGGTATTAGGAATTCATCATTAAGAATATAGCCATAGATAGTTTGTTTTATAAATGTCTTTCATCACTTTGAGCAACCTCCCATATATATCTTGTTTATTGAGAGGTTGTCATTATTAATTGATGTTAAATATTGCCAAATATTGCCTACATCTATCAAAATAAAACTAGTGTTTTTCTAATTTAGTCTGTTCATATTGTGATTTTAATTGATCAATTTTTGAAAACTGTCCCAATCTTGTATCTCTGGGATAAACCTCACCTAGGCATAGTATGTTATCATTTTTATAAATTGTTGAATTCAATTTTTTAATTTTTTGATGACTTTGGATTCTGTATTCATAAAGGATATTGGTATATAGTTTTCATTGATTGCATGTTTTTGTCTGGTTTTGGTATGAGGCTAATGCTGGCTTTATAGAATCAGTTGCAAAGTTTTCCCTATTCATTAATTTTCTAGAATATTTTATAGAATTGTTATTTCTTTTGTAATATTTTTACACATTTATCAGAGAAGACATTTAAGTCTGAAGTTGTCTTTGTGGATAGGCTTTTAACTGCAAATTTAATTTCTTTAGTAGATATGGGGATATTCATGTTACTTATTTTTTTCTTGAATTAGTTTTGATACTTTGTGTCTTTCAATGAATGTGTCCCTTTTGGTCTACATGATCTAATTTATTGGCATAAACTTTCTCATAATAGTCCCTTTTAATCATTGTATTGTCTGTAGACTTTTTGTGATTTCTCCATGTTATTCCTGATGTTGATAATTTGTTTCTTTGGGTTTTTTTTTTCTTTTCTGTGATCACTCTGACTAAACTGATAACAGCTTATCAACTTTATTGATATTTTTAACGAATTATAGATTAACAATTTATAGGTTTTATTTATTTATTTGCTATTATAAGCACTTAGTGTTATAAAATTGATATGGTTTGGATATTTGTCCCTTCTAAATCTCATGTTGAAATTTGATCCCCAGAGTTGGAGGTGTGGCTTAGTGGGAGGTTTTGGGGTCATGGGGGTGGATCTCTCATGAATGGCTTTGTGCTCTCCTTGTGGTACTGAGTGAATTCTCCCTCCACTAGTTCATGGGAGAGCTGGTTGTTTCGAGGAGCCTGACATCTCCCTCCTGTCTCTCTTCTCTTGCCATTTGACACACCTTCTCCACCTTCTCCTTTCAGGACAATTGGAAGCTCCCCGAAGCCTTTACCAGAAGCACATGTCAGTGCCATGCTTCCTGTACAGCCTGCAGAACTGTGAGCCAAATAAACCTATTTTCATTATAAATTACCCAGTTTCAGGTATTTCTTTATAACAGTGCAAAATGGACTAATACAAAAATACAATCTAAGCACTGTTTTAGCTGCAGCTTATAAAATTTGCAGTATCGCATTTTCATTTTCATGCAATGCTTATTCTTTAAGATTGTTTAATTTCTTAAAACTTTGAGTCAAAAAGGTAAGTTTTTGTTCAGTTTTTTAAATGTTTGTGCATTCCCACATATATTTGTCTTATTGAAGTTTAATTTAATTACATAGGATTCAAGGGATATTAATTGTATGATTTGAATTGTTTTAAACATATTGAAACTTGCTTTATTGTCTAGAATATAATTTATTTTGGTTAAGTGTTTCTTGTGCTCTTGAAAATGACATGTATTCAGCTTTGGTTGAATGGAGTGTTACATAAATGTCAATTCAGGTAAGTTAATTAACAGTGTTATTCGATTTTTTCTGTAGGGAAAACACAGCCTGTTGGCCAAATTTTTATAAGTAAAGTTTTATTGGAACACCACTGTACCAATTCATTTATGTATTTTCTATGGTTGTTTTGTGCTATGAGGGCCAGATTAAGTAGTTGCTATGGTGACCATACAGTTCACAAAACCTAAAACATTCACTATGTGATTCTTCATTGAAAACAATTTCCTGGCCATTGTTATCTACTCTCAATCATTTTCTTTTCTATTTATTGAGTGAGTTGTATTGAAATCTCTTAATTATAGACTTAAATTTTATTTTTCCCCTTAGATCTTACTGTGTTTGCTATGTGTATTTTGAAGTTCTAGTTATTATGTGCATAAACATTTCTTCTTGATGAATTGACCTCTTTATCCTAATGTAAAGGCCCTCTTTAACTCTGATAATCTTTGCTCTAAAATATCTTTTGCCTGATATTAATCTAACCTCATTATGTTTATTTTTTATTGTTAGCGTGATACATACTCTCAATCCTATAACTTTTAACCTAATTGTATCAATATGTTTAAAGTGGGTTTTTGTTTTGTATATGGTAACATTTTACATCTATATAATCTGACAATAGTTACCTTTTAAATTATATGCCTGCTTAATTTATATTTAAGGTGATTATTAATCTGTTTGAGTGTATATTATCAAGTAGCCATTTGTTTCTCAGTGGTCCTGTGTTTTTTTTTTTTATCTTTTTCTTCATTTTCTACCATCTTTGGATTATCATTTTCATGATTCCAATGTGAGTGCAATTCATTCTATTTTTGTGTATTAACTATGTATCTCCTTTGTACTTTTATGATCACTTTTGAGTTTATAGTATTTATCTTTTACTTATCACTTGAGGCGCTTCAAGCTATGATGTATTAATTCATTTTTAATATAAGAACCTTACTGCAGTATAATTACTTTTCTCCTCTCCCAGCCTTTGTGCTTTTAATGTCATACATTTTATTTATATGTGTGTATTAAACCCTACATTATATAGCTATATGTTTTAAACAATTTTATTTTTAAAAAATTAAAACTAAAAAATACTTTACATTATTTTATATTTATCCATATATTTGCCATTCCTGGCACCCACTTGTGTGATAATGGATGTCTATATGGCATCAGCTTTCTTCTGTCTCAAGAACTTTTTTTTAGCATTCCTTGAAGTTTTTAATCTTCTTCTAGTTTTAATTATTTTAACTTTTATGTATAGGAAACTTTCTTTGCTTCCTTTTTAAAAATATATTTTATTGAGTATAAGATTCTGGGTAACAACATTTTTTCCTTCAGTTCTTAGAGATGTCATTTCACTGTCTCCTGTCATGCATTTTTAATAACACTGTTATCTCCTCCCTTTGTACATAATGTGCCTCTTTCCTTTGGCTCTTTGGCTGATTTTTTATTCATCATGGGTTTTAGGCAGATTATGTCATGGCATGGTGTAGTTGTTTTTGTTGTTATCGTTGTTCTTGTGCTTGGAAATTTATGAGCTTCTGGGATCTGTGGGTTTACTGTTTTCATCATGTTTTAAGTTGGCATTAGTTAATTAATTTTCATACTCTTTCTTCCCTTTTCTTCTGAGACATATGGGTATACACAGCTGCTTATGAGACTTTGTTCAGTTTTGTTTTTCCACATGCTTTTTATTTTGGATAGTTTACATTGCTGTGTTTTCCGCTTCATTAACTTTTTCTTCTGCAAATGTGGAAGCTATCATCTGTAACATGAATAACTCACCTACACAAGCACAATTAGGTGTACTTTGAACACTTTATGTTTCTTACCATACTCACGCTTTCCTCTACCTTACTGAACTTAATAAATTTATAACCAATGCAATGTCCTTGTCTTCTAATTCTATCACCTATGTCAGTTTTGTCTCGTTACACTGTTTTTTCTCCTTATTAGGAGCGGCATAGCAAACAGAGACCAGAATAGCTTCTCGTTCCGATTATTGTGCTCCGTTATGAAAGCCACATCCTTCTGGGTTGTCTACCTCAGATATGATGTATTGCAAAGATTTTTTCATTTGTTTGTTTTTCAGTCTGGATGATGGGAATATTAGTTATTACCATTTTTCTGTGGGATCCAAAGCTTGTACTGCTTCTTTCACTATGGTCTTCCTCAGCTTTGGATGTTTTCCTTCTGCAGATGTGAGGATCACCATGCAGGAGAAGAATAGTTGGGAAACTCTTTTTCTGATGACCCTTCTCCTGTTTATGCTGTTCTTTTCTTTTCTTTTCTTTTCTTTTTTTTTTTCAATTTTTTGGATTGCACATTTTAGCTGCTTTTTTCTCTCCAAATTCTAAACTTTTTATCCTCAACTGAGGGGCCTGCAGCGTTCTGTTTGGGCTCATCCCCTCTGCGCTGTGTCCTGTGAACTTTCTTCAGGCAACGAATTGAGACAAGTGTAGGACTCAACTCATACTTCTACTGTCTAGGAGATGACTTTCATGTGCAGTTTACTGTCAGTTGTCTAAAAACCTTTGTTTCATGTACTTTGTTCTATGTTTTAATTGTTTAAAGCAGAAAGATAAGTCCTCTGTTACCCCATTATGGCTGAAAGCAGAAGTCTTATCTCCCAAATCCAGTGTTTTTTTAATGCCTTATTGTTATTGCAGCATTTATTATTAAACAGACTCAGAATAATAGCATATTTCACTGAATCTAAAATGCCATTGAGTTTTAAATACACTATTACTTTATGTAACAAAAGAAAGAATAGCACTTCCATTTTTATTTTTACATACTGTCACTATATGCAGATATCAGAGATAATAAAGGTACAAAATGAGCTCAAATTAAGGAAATGTGGTCTCACTGGCAATATATGATAAACATAATAAGATTTAATTTCATATGAGATAATCTTTAGTTTTTCCTTCTCTATTTTATGCAAATTAGACATAAATAAATATTTAGTCTGTTTATAATTATTCTTGTAAACAAGCTCTTTTGTATAAGTTGACCAGGGCCCTTCAGAAACTGAAAATTACATAAAATGGGAATTTCTGACATTCATTGGTCTCTTAAAGGCTTCAAATATATCTCTCTGGAACAATGACAAACTGAGACTCTCTGTAAATTTCTTATACAATTAGAGACTTCAAATAGCACTGTGGTGTTTCTTTAATCAAACTGGATTGAAAGAAAATACGAAAAGGGAATAAAGATTATAGCAAAACATAACTTTTAAATTCTTTGGAGTAAATGCTTATCATATCACTACACTGAAATGTTCAGATTATTATATTTCTAGCTCAGCAATCCCTTAGGTGAGTGATATCCTTCCAAACTGAAATTCAAATTTGAAAACTAGAAGCAAGGCCACAGGATTCTTAATAGATGAACTAAAATAACTCTCACAATTCTTTGAAGCATTGCTGGCTACAGACATGTAGGAAGTCTGAAATAAACAGTTATCTTGTCTTCACAAGTATAATAAAAAAAATGGATAACTGGAGCCAGGTTTAGACAACTTATGTAAAGTTGAAAAATATTAAAGGAAAAAAATACTATGACACTTAAGATGGTAGGAACTTATTCAGAATTATTTGATAGGTCTCAAGACTATTTCAATAGGGGAGATTAATCAGCCTGAACTCCAAATACAACAAGAACAAGTAGGGATTTATGGGCTTCCATTCATGAAAAATGACTAAGGGTAATCAGATATCACTGGGAAGGGAGATAAACAATTTGATCAGATATTGAGAGGGATAAGATATCAAGGGTGAGGGATGCCTTCTAAATTGTCTTAGCAGGATTCTTGCTAAAACTTGGCAATGCGAGGATAAATGCAGAACCTGAAGGTTGAAGCCTCATTGAGAAAAAAGCTCAGAAGAGCCTAACCAAAGCTTGGTCAAGAAGAGAGTCTTTGTCCATCACTCTTCTTGTTAAAGGAAAGGAGATACTTTCTTTTTCTTTTGATCAGTATAATTCCATTTTTCATTCAGTCATCCTTTTTTTAATTAAAAACCAGATGAAGAATCTGTTGAGACTTGGTAATAGAGGATATTTGTTAGACAGTAGAAACCATTAGGCACATAAATTATGGAGCGTTCTATGATAATTTTAAAAAATCAAAAGTTTACTGGCTGGAGCAGACCATAGGCCTACTTTCTGAGTCCAGTGGGCAGGAAGTCAAGAGGACTTAGGCTTGAAACATCTTCAGACAATTGGGTGAGGACAGCAACGGCAATCTGACCGGGTTCTTGGTTTGCAGTTGGAATGTCTTTGTTGATAGCGTGGATGTCAGTGTCACAGCCGTGGTTATTTTCAGAGAAGAGCACAGAAATGTCTAGCAGGGCTCCTTCAGATATCCTCAATAAGGATCTGGGAAGTCATGTTTCAGCTCAGTGGTGTCAACTCAGAAAAGTGGGAAAAAAATCAGAAACATTAATTTAGAGAGTTGTAGCCAAACATAGGAGGAAACTAGAACTGAGAATCTGGTAAGGACTGAGAAAATGTGCAAAGACAACCAAAACCAGTCGAGTTTATAAGTAGATTACAAAGTAAAAAGTAAAATGGGGTTTTCCAAGAAGTGAGAATAGGTCAAAGACAATGAAGAAGGCTACAATTTAATATCCCACAGGGTGTGCTATATTTTTTCCACCAAAATATAAAATTTTTATCTATGGTCACCCCTCTTTTGATTCGTGTTTAAAAAATAAGTATGGTCTAATTACATTTGTACTGATTACTTAAAATGTGATAAGACTAGTCATTGACCAGTTAGGCTTTTTTAAGTTTGCTTTGCTAGAACTTTTCATAAAGAATCTTAGCTACACTTTCAAAAGCCTCTCAAGGCTAGCAAGCCAAGCCAATAATTTGCCACCAGATTTTACCTTTGGAACCCATAGATTTGGGTCATTTTCTCTTTTCTAGAGTTCTCCAAAATATCCTAAGATTCCTGGATCTGCTGGGAAGTGATGAATACATGAGGCATAGGCAAGTCTTTCCAAGAGAGCTTTGCAAGCATTGGCTTTATAAAGTCGTATCTGCTTTTATGCACATCATTCCCAAATAGGACAATCCACTAAAAACCTCGGTGATATAATGAATGTCTCCAATTATGTTGCAAGAAGGACATATTTTTATTGAACATATGCAAATAATCAAAGTCATGGAAATAAGAATACTCAATGAGAGTGTACAAATTTTGGAAATATCATTTAGGGAGAAAAGATAAAAATTTAATTTCTGTTCATAAAAGTATAATTATAAATAATTATGAATATAGTTGCTTAAGATAAAGTGAAAGGATTTTTTAATATTCAGAAAATATATCATTAAAGAATAAGCAATATTCCAAGCAAAAAGCCATAAAGATTATAATCATTCTTCATCAGTCCATTTGATCCCATGTAATTAGTTCTTATTCACTTGATCTTGGGTTAACAGTCTGATGAACCTGTTAGCGTCTCCATTATGGTTCTAGAAATCCTTATCCAGTCCAGTGGTGTGGTCTCAAAGTTATGTGAGCAATGCCATCAGAAGCCTGTACCTCAGATTGCCTGCTGTGGGTATAATCCTGCCTGTGGGTCTCAGAGACAGTCACATTTTGCTGAAGATGAAGCTCGAGTCTTATGAGAGCCCTTGGGTGGCATGGGCCCAAAGTTCAAGGGACTACAGAGAGCTGAGGGGCTAGAATGGGAAGGGAGAAGTCTGCCAGGGTTGAACAGGGATGGAGGCAGTGTGGGGTTGAAGGGGGAATATAAAAGGATTCCAGGGAGCTGAAGGGACCATTGAAGATGGTAAAAAAAAAATGAAAGAAGAGTGGAAATGAGTGAAGGGAGAGATCTTAAAGGCAACAGTTTGAGGGGATCTTAGTTTTCCAAAGGGGCCACTGAAGTTCCATATTATTCTTAGTGTTAATAAAATCATGCCACAAGAAAGGAAGGGGACAGAGGTATCACTGTAGCAGTAGAACACATACGCAGAAGGAGTTCGAGAAGAGAGGTGGTTTCAGTCAACTGAGAAGCCCCCATGTTCTTAACCAATAGTACCTTTATGCTTAGGAGCAAAAACTCTTGGACACTCTCCAAGCCCGTTTCTCGTAGAGACTAGACTAGCCTCCTACAAACAGAGAAGCCTAAGGCTCTTACCAAGTCTCTGTTTTCTCTGCGACTCTAACTCAGTTTCTAAAATATAGTCAACATCTTAAGAATCAAAATCTGTCCTTACTGTGCTTCAACGGACTGTCATCCACAGCACTGGCTCAGAAGTCACTGTCACCAATGAATTCCTGATCAGTCAGTCAGGTAGAGAAAGGCTTCAGACGTGCACACACTTAGGGTCCTGGGTGAGAGATTCATCACAATGAATCTGGTCTTGCCAGGATCATGGCACCACAGCTTTCCTCTACTAAGTGTTATACTTCTATGAAGTCTGTGAACTCATAAAAGCCATAGAAGCCATTGTGGTTTTAACTGCCATTATAATGTTTAGAACATTGTAGACACTCAAATATTTGTAGAATTGAGTTATCAATGAGCTGTGAGAAAGTAAAGCTCTAATAGTTCATATCCACAGTCAAATTTAATGTTAATTAATAATTAGAAATTTAGGATCCTGACTCAGTTTACCCGGGATCCTAGACCTTCACAAAATGTTGAAGTGAACAAATGGGTCATCATTATGGAGTCAAGTTATGATATGATTAAACATTTCATATCATTTTGAGGCTTCATTACTAAGAATTCTTGTTAATGAGGTAACTTGGAGTAGTTTACAGTTTGGAGAAAGGTCACCATGAACACATTTGTATGTATCATAAAATAAGAATTACACAGTAATTAATTTTATGGTCCATAACTATGCAATTAAGGATGTGAAGCCATCAAATTTTCTATAACTTCCAAGTGTTTATCCCTGGTGACCATTTAAATTAGTTACATTATTATATATCTCTCCTGTATGGCTGAGTGACAGTTTGTGGCTGCACTATACATACATAGCCAATTCCATGTAGCTTCTGTCCTGAGTACATCAAGTTTCCTCTTTCATGAGGGGCAGAAACTTAATAAATCCAGAACACAAAGTAGCTTACCCAGTTTCAGCAATAGAGAACCAGGAGGCAACAGCATATGATCTATTAATTTAGATCACATAGGCCAAGTTCCTCTATCGATACAACACGGTTAAAAGAGAAGAAATGTTTCTTATTACTTCTGTAACTAGCTAAAATGTTTGAAAATCAGTGACCCATTCATATTATAACATTCAATAAGTATCTATTTATTGAATTATTTTTGTCATTAAGGGTACAAGAGGGAACAAAATATAGTCCTTTGCTTTTAGGATCTAACAGACTATGTCATCACTTTCATCTGTTACTAAAGGAAATAAAATTCCATCACATTTGATATTCTAAAAGGTTTCAATTATGGTGAAATAAATATCTGAAGATTTTATGAAGTCAACTACCAAATATCATTATATATATATATATTAAAAAAGAAATTATACCAGAAGAACAAAATAAATGAGGATTCTCTAGTGAATCATGCCCAAAGTTATAAAACAGTGATAAAGTATTTACTGCCTGAGATAGTTTTTGAGCACTGGGGGTAATGGCCAGTGACCGTGAATCACCTCTGAAAAGTGACAGTGTAGCAGATTTTAAATCATTAATGGTTATTTTATACTAGGTATTCATAGTTTTAGTAATAGCAGTATTGAATTTCAAGTAGTATTTAATTAATTACAACACTATTTAAAATTTCTTGGAAAAGAGAGGCATATAAATACCTATGAAATGATTTACCTTTGGATTTTGAAAAATTAAAGAATTCCAGATGCTCTGAGTTTTATAAATTAACTGATGCTTGTAAAGATTAACAAAGACCCATTGAAATTTAATAAACCAACTCTTATATGTTTATCAATATGTGCTCAGGGTTTTCACAGTTCACACTCATGGGGGAACATTAAATATAATGAAATATACTATTACAGGAGCATTAGGGGCAATTGCAGAAAAACTAAACCATGAAAATACAAACCTGGAAATCAAAAAGTTAGAGAGTTATCCATGTAAGAAATGGAACATGCTTTTAGTTCAGCTGTATTTTCTCTGTTTCTGTGGGGGGGAAAAATGCAATTGAAAGGCACAGTCATTATGGAAGAAAAAAATCTTAAAAAATTCTAGTAATTTGAATACTACAAGTAAACACTTTCCCTCAGCTAGAAAATAAGCATATTCCTGAAACTTGGAGTTATTTTTATTCACTAAAAATAGCAACATCATCTCATACATATTTTATCAGTTAGTGTTTTATTCAGGAAAACAAAAACTTCCCCAGGTGTTTTGAGGGGGAAGAAGTCTAAAATAGAAAAACTGAGGTTTAACCAGATGCAAGCTGGAGGAATACAGTCAGAGAATCGGGAATGGCTGGAGTGGTGGCCTCAGAGGTCCGTAGCACCTAGATGGGCATTTTTCAGGAGAACATTCAGAACTGTTAGAAGGCACCGCCGATGGCATCTGCTGCACACGGTACCAACGTGAGTGACTCTCGACACTGTGCAAAAGCTGCCGATAGATCAGTCTCTGATGTTCCATGTTTTCCACACGACTTCCCAAAGCTGCCATGGAAGAATGATGGCTTTTCTTCCGTTTCCCTCGTCCCGGTCTGCATGTGGCCATTCATTGGTGGAATCTGACAGGAACTCTCCTGGCAGGGAAGTTGGGGAAATGAAGTTTCCAGGCTTTGTGCCTCCATGGGGGGAAGAGAGGAGCTCTGAGGAGCAGAGATGCCACTGACGATGCACAAACACCTGGCCTGTCTTTTCACCGCGTTTCACATCTGCCTTGCTTAACGGACACCTTGTGATCTTTTCTATATGGATAAGTGTTCTTATAAATCAAGTAATTGTATATTGTTATGGTTTTATATATATAATTTTAAATATTTGGGGGCATACATCTTTGACAAATGTAGCTTAGGCTTAACGTCTTTACCCTTCACCCATTCCAACAGTTTGATGCGTCCACACTATTGAAATTCTTCCCGCTAGTGTCAGCAAAGACTGGTCCCAGTGCCTATGCTCCT
This sequence comes from Eulemur rufifrons, assembly GCF_041146395.1. NCBI lineage: Eukaryota > Metazoa > Chordata > Mammalia > Primates > Lemuridae > Eulemur > Eulemur rufifrons. Next base: position 3,486,084 of record NC_091000.1, on the reverse strand, counting down.
TTAAAATCCTTGTTACGTTTTACTGCTTTGTGTTATGAGTAACGATTCACGTTCTTGAAATCACTGTCCACTTGACCTTTATTCACTTGACCTTCATTATTGACCCTGTTTTATTCAACATCTATTTTTATTACCATTTCTTTTTTATCTCTTTTTCACCCCTCTGCCTTTACCATCATATTTTTCTCAAAGTCTTGTTTTCTACTCCTTTTTACCTCCTTAAATTCTCTCTTTGTATTATCAGTCCATTCCACTCCTTCAGCTGTATGCCAGTAATTCCTCAGCATTTACACGGAGCCCACCTTCTGGCCTGAATTCCAGATCCGCACGTCTAGTTTTATACTGAATAACTCTATTTAAATAGCTCACAAAAATTATAACTGATACTGTTTATATAATAAGAACAGTAATAAGAAACAAATTAAAAATTTCTCTTCCCACATTCCCTGTTTGGTTTAATGGCTTCATTATTCATCCAGGAAACTAAGTTATCACATTCAACACCTTACAGCCAAAAGCAAAGATGGGAAGTGTGCATTGCCTGATCTTTCACTGTACTCTCGCACACGGCACAATGTCAAATGGTAGTTGGAGAAATAAAATCAGATATTTCTCTAAAGAAAAATTTTAAAAATATTGTATCCATGAATTTGAGACAGTGAAGTGGAAGGGAAAATGTTCAAAGCATCATTTGCCAGCACTCATTTCCCAAACCCAACCGGCCAGTTCTGCAGAAGCATGTGGCCTGACCAGGAACCTCTAAGTGATCAAGACAAAAGTAAAAGGGAGTTCAAATTAGTGAAGATAAGTTTTGTATGTGGATGAGCAACATGTATTTATTTAGGAAGATGTGCTGTAAAGTGTTTATAGTAATAAAATGCATTGGCAGGTTCTCAAAAGCTAACAGCAAGAACATGAAGAAGACAAATCACAGTTTGTAAAGGCAGCTGTCTGTCTCTGGATTGGGAAGCACACAGGCAACTTGACTTTTTACTTTGCATCATTTAAGTATATTTAATGTAGGCAGGAAGATTAGAGGCATGTTATATCCTTTCTAATGGGTATCAAGTGATACTTCATTGTGGTTTGGATTTATATTTCCCTAATAAGACTAATGCTATTGAGTATCTTTTCCTGTGTTTGTTGACTGTTTGTAAATCTTCTTTGGAAAGATGTCTATTCAAGTTCTTTGCCTGTTTTTAAATTGGGATGTTTGTCTTATTTTTTGTTCAGTTGTAAATGTTATTTATATATTCTGAATAATGGGCCCTTATCAAATATGTGATTTGCCAATATTTTCTGTTATTCTCTGTGCTATATTTTCTCTTTCTTCATAGTATTCTTTGAGGTACATTTAAAAACAATTATGATGACCAATTTTTCTATTTCTTTTCTTTTTTGCTAATGATTTTGATGTCACATCTAAGACGCCATTGTCAAATCCAAAGTCTTGAATATTTACACCTGTGTTTTCTTCTAAGCGTTTCAAGGTTTTAGCTCTTATGTTTAGGTCATTGATCCACTGTAAGTTAATTTTTGTAACTGGTGTGAGATAGGGGGTCTAAACTATTCTTTTGCATGTTGTCCAACTGCATCCAGTTGTCCCATGAACATTTGTTGAAGACACTGTTTTTCCCCCAAGGAATAGTCTTGGAGGAAATAATAATAAATTTGCCACAGATGCATGGATTTATGTTTTGACACTCAGTTGTATTCTCATGATCCATATGTTTATCCTTATGCCATCATCAAAATCTTTTGATGATTATATCTTTATAGTAAGTTTTGAAATAAGGAAGTATGAGTCCTCCATCTTTATTCTTTTTTTCAAGATTGTTTCGATTATTAAGGGCCACTTCCATTTCCATATAAATTTAAGGATAGGCTTTTCTATTTCTTTAAAAAAAGGTCATTGAAATTTTGATAGAGATTTCTTTCTCTAGAAATCTATAGATTTGAGGGGAAGTATTGAAATGTAAGCAATACTAAGTCTTCTTATTTATGAACACTAGATGTCTTTCCAGTAATTTAGGTTTCCTTTAAGCAATGTTTTATAGTTTTCATTGTACACAGGTTTTTCACCTCCTTGGTTAAATTTACCCCTAATTATATTATTGTTTTGGATGCTACTATAAATTGAATCATTTTCTTAATTTCCCTTTGTGGATATATATTGCTAGGAAAACAACTGATTTTTCTGTATTGATCATGTACCTTGAAACTTTGATGAATTTGTTTATTAATTCTAGTAGTTTTTCCTGATTTTCTGCATATATAGATCCCTGTCATCTGGAAACAGTTTTACTCCTTCCTTTCCAATTTGGATGTCCTTTAATTCTTTTTTCTATACTCATTGCTCTGAATAATATGTCCAGTAAAATGATAAATAGCATTGGTCAAAGCAGGCATCCTTATTTTGTTCTTCATCTCAAGGAGAAAGCTTTCAGTCTCTTACCAGTAATTATGATGGTAGCTCCAGGTTTTATATAAGTGGATTTTATGATATTAAAGAATTTCCTTCTATTCCTAGTGTGCAGAGTGTTCTTATCATTATTCATAATGAAAAACGTGGTCTGTAATTTTCTTTTCTTCTGATGTCTTAATCTGAGTTTGGCATTAAAGTAATGCTAGCCTCATTAAATGAGTTAGAAAGTGTTCCCTCCTCTTCTATTTTTGGAAGAGTTTGAGAAAGATTAGTGTTAATTTTTTAAATGTTTGGCAGAATTTACCAGTGAAGCCATCTGGTCTTGGACTTTTCTTTGTTGGAAGTATTTTTTTAAATTCCCAAAAAGTTGATTCTGATAGTTTATGCCGGTTTTTTTTTTCTTTTTTTTTTTTTTTTTTTTGAGAGAGAGTCTCACTCTGTTGCCTGGGCTAGAGTGCCGTGGCATCAGCTTAGCTCACAACAACCTCCAACTCCTGGGCTCAAGCAATCCTCCTGCCTCAGCCTCCCCAGTAGTTGGGACTATAGGCATCCACCACCATGCCCAGCTAATTTTTTCTGTATATATTTTTAGTTGTCCATATAATTTTTTTCTATTTTTAGTAGAGGTGGGGGTCTCACTCTTACTCAGGCTGGTCTCGAACTCCTGACCTCAAACAATCCACCTGCCTTGGCCTCCCAGAGTGCTAGGATTACAGGCGTGAGCCACCACACCCAACCATCTGCCAGTTGTTTTTAATGCGTTTTTTGGAAGGGCAGAATTTTAGAATTTCTTTTTTTTTTTTTTTTTTTTTGAGACAGAGTCTCACTCTGTTGCCCAGGCTAGAGTGAGTGCCGTGGCATCAGCCTAGCTCACAGCAACCTCAAACTCCTGAGCTCAAGCTATCCTCCTGTCTCAGCCTCCCGAGTAGCTGGGACTACAGGCATGTGCCACCATGCCCGCCTAATTTTTTCTATATATATTTTTAGCTGTCCATATAATTTCTTTCTATTTTTAGTAGAGGTGGGGTCTCGCTCTTGCTCAGGCTGGTCTCGAACTCCTGAGCTCAAACGATCCGCCCACCTCGGCCTCCCAGAGTGCTAGGATTACAGGCGTGAGCCACCGCGCCCGGCCTAGAATTTCTTATTCCACCATTTTTGCAGATGTCACCTAGTACTTACTTTCTTTTTTTTTTTTTTTTTTTTTTTACCTAGTACTTTCTTAAAGGTGATTTGCCATGTCTAATCTGAAACCATGCCTATAAACTTTTAATACTCTGGGAAATTAAAATCCATCAGTAACTTGGCACCCACATTTTGACTTCCAATATCATTCTCTAATAAAAGGAAACAGGGATCCTTGAGGAAATGGTTGATTCTAGGGCTATGACAAGGGATATCCATGAGGAGCCCAGATCATCTTGTAGTGCCAGTAAGTAAGAAAGTGCACACACAATGATGACGGTATGTGAAAGAGATACAGAAACCGATGTAAAAGAGCTCCCAATGGCCAAACTTGGAAAAATTTGAGCAGTAAAATAAATAATGAAGTATTATAACTTACAATGTTAAAATATATTCATGAGTCCACACTGATGTAAATATCAGTGTGGAAAAAAAATAAATGAGCAAATAAATAAATAGATGATGACAAATGTTCCATGCAGAAGAATTAAAACTGATTTATGTAGATATTAATCCAAAGATTTAGGCTACACACAGTATTTCTTACTCAAGGGTATATTTGGGAAGAAAAGGGCAAGAGTAACTTTATAATAGAGAAAACTGATAAAACACTATCTCAATCAAGTAATAGGTTAACATCAATAGTGATATTATATTGATAATATCCTTTATATGGTTTGATGAAAACAGCAATTTATCTTCATAGTTTTCTCTTCCCTACCCCTGTCAGGGAAAAAAAAGACATAATCATTGTTTAATCATGAGAAAAACATCAGGCACACAAAAATGGAATGTAGTCTATAAAATGTAGAATTAGGATTCCTAAAAACTGTTGAGAACAGTCTGAGAAACTCTCATAGTCTAGAGGAGCCTAAAGATACCTGACAAGTAAATTTAGTGTGGTGCCCTGGATGGAGTCTTCCAATAGAAAAAGGACAGTACATAAAAAATATAGACATATGAATGAAGTGTTGTTTTATTAAATAACAGTGCACAATATTTGTTTATAACTTTAACAAATGTAGTGTAATATTGTATGATGTTGATAATAGGGGAATCTGCATGTGGGGCATAGGGGAACCCTCTGTACTGTCTTTGCAATTTTAAAAAGAAGAGTAATCTTTGTATCACTTAAATATTATGTAAAATTAAAGTGTCGGTGTCTATAAATAAATTTTATCAGAGCATATACACAGAAAAGTCCATTGGTGTATTCTGCACTGAATAAATTTTTAAAGATTAGTTCATGATCATGTAACATATCAGTCATTTGGAAAATTTTGGTTCCCTGAGTTTCACAAGTAAATGTGCTGACACATTTTACTATGTAGTTACAAAAAATTATATTAATGAATTTCACCAGTGTTAGTATCAGAGAATTCCTTAAGACTTGGGAAATTTGAAGTCCATGGTGTTAGACACAGTTTTAAAAAGCTCTAATTTTTATTTATAAACTTGTATTTTATAACTGAAACCAAATACTGCCAGTTGCTTTTATTAAAGTAATAGGCTCACTTTGTTTACCTCATAGTATAATGGCTGTCTCAATGAAAAATTTTTGTGTGACTATATGAGTTATGAGCTAAACTAGTCACTTATATGGAACATTAATTTTGCTTTAAAGAATTACTGACAAAAGATGTTCATCCATATTCCAGTACTTGGCAGACATCATAACTGATTTTATAATGTGAAGGCAATCAATGAAATTATCACACTCTGTTTTGTATGTGTTTCTTTGAACTTAAACACAAACAACTGGAAACATGCCCAGTGCCATCTAAACAGACGGGCTTGATTTCCATCAGGCAGTTGGATATGTGTACATGTACATCAAACACACAAGTATCTCTGCTCTTGAAATCAGACTTTATGTCATTTGAAACTTGTTTGCATAAAAATCAATTATATTTCTGTCTTTGTAAGGCCACTGCACAAATGAAGTGACAATGCTAATAGAGATTAAAAGGTGTCTGTATATTTTCAGTGCATGGGTTGCCTGCTGTAGTTATACAAAATAAAGAAATTAATATTGTGGATCTAGCTGATGGCTAGAATCTCTGGCAAAAAAAAATAACAATTTTTTTCTTTTTCTCCTTTCCCGATTTCAGTCACTGCATCAACACTTGCTGTGTTAAAACAGTATACAGCAATATGGCATTTCACATTTTGTGACTTATAAGTATCCTTTATCAAATATTCTTCACAGAGTTTTCTGAGGATAAAAACAGTCATAATTCTATGCTAAAGCCGACTGCACTGTAAAATGTTGTATGAATCACAGCATTGAAAGAAATTCGTGTAATGATCCCAATATATGGAGAAAAAAAATTTATGTAATAAAGGGAAATACATGAAGTGGGATCAGTAGAATGTGTTCTCCTGTAGCATCTGATACCTTTACTGATTGCCTAAAGCTTTCCCATAAGTTACCTCATTTGAGCCTAATGACAAGCCATGGAAATAAGTAAGGAAGGTGTCATTTTCCCAATTCTAGAAGATGTTGTGGTAGACAGGAAAATGCTCCCTCCAAAGATAAACAATTCTTAAATCCTACGACTGTTATCTTGCATAGAAAAAGGGACTTTGTAGATACGATTAAGCTACCGATCTTGAGATGGGAGATAAGCTCGGATTATCTGGATGAGCCAAATGTAATCACGCGTGTCCTTGTGAGAGGGAGGGAGGAGGAAGAGTGAGAGTCACGGAAGGAGATATGAGGATGGAAGCAAAGACTGCAATGATGGGAGAAAGGGCGGAAACTAACGAGCACAGGCGCCTCTGGAAGCTGAAAAAGGCCAGGAAACAGAGTGTCCCTAAGAACCTGCAGAAGGAACATAGCCTTGCTGACACCTTGGTTTTAGGACTTCTGACTTCCAGAACTGTGAGATAATAAAGGTGTGTTGTTTTAAGCCCCTAAACTTTTAATAATTTTTATAGCAGCAATAAAAATCTAATACAGATGAGAAAACTAAAATTTGGAAATTATATTTGTACCCCAAATCTCAAAACAAATGTATTATTCAACTTAGACCTAACCCAGAATGTCTGACCTGCTTTCAAGAGTTATCTTATCATTCTCATAGAACTGCTATTAAACAATCTCATGTGGAGAAAGGCTCAAGGGATATGAACGGACCTCTGTGGAAAACGAGTAACGGGAGGTCAAAATCACATAAATAAGACAGCACTATTAGGCATTAGAATGGCCCCTTAAATCACCAATAATGTAAAGTAAATATGCATATGGATTTAATTTTAAAGATGTTTTTATACCAAAGAATCATCTTTACAGTATAAGAGATAGTTGGTGAGAACTGGGAATTCATTGATGTGTAGCAGGTCCATTGTGTACTGGCTACACTTATCTGTAAGTGATAAATCCGCTTCCTGTGACTGGTTGCGCGTGCATATGTTCTGTGTCACCAGACTCACACAAGCTGGTAACCAGCACACCGTGGATCTGCTGCAGCAAGGAACAGCAGAAGCCCACGCTCATTGTGAGCCGATTCCCCGAGGCTCTAGAAAGCTTCCTGGGAGGCAGATGGAGCTGCCTCTGAGCATGTCCCACTTGCACTCGAGCTGAAGGACCTGAAAAGAAGCCCATTCTGGGTTTTACACCCTGGGTTCATGGGAGGCACTGGGCCAAGGCATATTAGCTTATTCTCTTTCTGGGTGGGACTGAAACAGAGCCTGGGCTGTCCTGGCCAGTCTGCTCTTAGCTCCGGATGTGGCATTCCCAGCACATTCTACAGTTATTCTTGGGAACTACCAATGAGAAAGGAGGTGGGGAGACTGGGTCGGTCCAAGGCCACCTGGAGGACTGTCCTGCAGTTAACATCTTGCAACTCTTACTGAATCCAGAACAAATTCTGGGAGTTGCCTGCAAGGCAGATTGTCCTAAAAATTTAAAATCAATAGCTTGCTCTCATTCTCTCTGCCTAGAGAAGTGAATTAAGTTATCCTTGATGGGCTTCATCTCCTCTGATAAATGGAACTGAGTGAGAAATGCAGGAAGGTGTCTTTCCAGGCTTTGGTAAATGCAGAACATCTTTATCAGTGCCTTAGAGCTTTGAGCAGGACTGAAAATATGAGTTTAATCACCTCTGTGACCATAATCTAAAGAAAATAAAATCAAAGTCACCTTTGCTCATAATTTAACTTCCCTAGACAGTATTTCTTACCGGATGTCCTAAGAGAACACATTCTGCTATAAACTTAATCTCTTTTCATTAGCCATATTTTAGTTATCTAATTTCTTATGTATAGCATAAATGGTGAAGTTACAGATTTTTAACACTTTGACTGCCTCACTAGAAAAAAAATTTTTTTTTCCTATGGGGCCACAGTGTTTTATTATAAAAATAGAATAAAAATTTGGAAAACAAAACAATCCTTTCCAATTTATTGAAAAATTTGTTGTTTTTATTGTTTTCTGTGCATGAGTTATATGCAACTTGAAAAGTAGTTCAGGCAGCTCCCAAGGTGAAGAGATGTGTGAACTACATATGCTTCACAAGGCCCAGGGCTCAAAACCAGCATGAGTTACATACAACTCACATGGCAGTTAATGTGTTCAAAGTGGGAGGGCAGCATTATTCATTGTCTATAACCAGTTATACCTCACTGAAAGAAATGTCTTCTCACATGCTTCCTGATTTCATTACCCTGACCTCCACTCCACCTCTATCCCAGCTCAGTCACCCCACCAGAGGGTCTGTTTAAATAGCAAAGGAATCCCTCACTTTCCTGCAAAAATCCCTTAAATGTTTACCAAAGGTATCTGAACTACGTCCCTTAGCACTCTATGTCTTACAAAATCTATTCCCCCTACTTCCAGTTCGTGTAATCTGTACTTCCAGAGAACATATTATGTTGTGGACTTTAGACCATGGTTTTAAAATGAGCTGAAATGCCCTTCCTCTGGCATCTGTTTATCCTTCAAACCTTGGCTCAAGATTCTTTAGCCATCTTAATCTGAACTCCACAATCAATATTAGAACTTCTAGTTTTGTGCCACCAGTGCAGTTTGCAAATGCTATTTTACCAATAATCACCATTAACTGTCCTTACTTATTAATTTCTATGAGATTATGAGCTCTCTAAGTATAGGGATCAGTCCTTTATAAAATGTTCACCCTCTTTGCCTTGCACAGAAATTAGTTGTCACATAATAGGCATTGGAGGGCTGTTTGTTTGCAGGATTAATTAATTTTTGGATTTTTTACTTTAAATTAAACAAAACCATGTTTACCTTACATGTAGAGAAGTTATAGCAATTATGAACAGGTCAAAGTAACTGAACTCAGGCTGGTAATTAATTAATAAAAATATTTCAAAGTTCATGTGCTCAATCAGTCTAATATCAATAGTGTACTATGCCTTTTCAGGGTACATGTGTTTTGGAAGCAAACCATCTTGCTCATTAGCACATTTGTTTTTCTGGAAGAAATTAGTTTTTCGCCCAGCAACATGTACTTTTCACTTTAGTTGAAATTGGCCAAACTACCACAGGGAAGAATTGACATTTTTCATCAATTTCTGGAAAGTGCAGTAGTACCAAATGTCATCAGACTTGAGTTATATTGGGAATTATTTTGAACCGCTCATGAACATGCTTGCAAAGTTTAATGTCAATCCTAGTGGCATAACAAGTAGGGCAATCTAATGTCTAGAGCACCAGACTGGCCCCAAGGTTACTGAGTCCTGCATTCAGTTCAATCAATCAAACACTTTTGGACACGTTTTATGGTGCTCGTGTTAGACTAAAACACTGTGGGATTCAAAAAGAGGTGAAGGGATTTATGATTCTACTCGCAAAATCATTCCGTCTAGATGAGGGGGCAAAAAAATCCACATATAAAAAATACCAAATAAAAAGTCAGAGGACTAATTCTCCATAGTTAGGGAAAATATGATTTATGCTTCATAGTCATACATCATGAACAATAAAGTCCTAAGTTGAGTAACAAGTTCTTAAAGACAGGTGGTATTTTATAAATTGCTGGCTGAGTGGATCAGGAATAAAGCAAAAGATCTGGGAAAGTTTGAGATCCAAGTGGTTCGAATGGTCATGAACTCTGAGACTCAGAGGAGATGTTCTGGAAGGGCAGCACAGGAAGAGGCTGGGATGGGGGATGGGAAAGAGCACCAATGTGAACAGAAGGACAGGAAAGGATGCAGCATGGGACAGAACACAGCATGAAGTTAGATGAAGTTGGGGGATGTCAATTTTTTTCTTCTATTAACTATTAATAGCATCAGGTTTAAGGTGGATCAGAAAATGTCCCCAGCCATCCTTTCTTCAGCTGCTGTTTAGGGAGAGGTCACCAGGAAGCAGACAGCCAGAGTCACGGACTGCGGCTCTAGAATTCTGGCTTGGTTATTTTACTTTATCTTGCTCCAGTTGCCTAACTATCCTATTCCCATTTTTTTTAAATCTGTAAAATGGAAATAATAAACTTACAGGTTTATCTGGAGAATAAAATGAAAGAAAGGATGCATATAAATGTCCTTATCATAGTTCCTGGCACATATTATATAGCCATTATCTTTTCCTTTCTTGTCATTCAAGAAAAAACAAACAAACAAACAAACAAAAAACATACAAACAACTCCACCCTCCCACAAAAAAAGCCAACAGCCAAAAAGAAGAGGCCACCTTTGAATTGACTGGTGATTTCTGCAAGAACAAAATCATATTATTTAAATGTTTTCATGAGCCCAGAAAAACAACATAAAAATATCTGTCCAAAATTTAAAATGCCTGCATGCATATATACTAGTATATATTATATATGAGTTTATCAAGTATTTATGCATATAAACATTTTAATATGTGACATTCAAGTAAATATGTATTTTAAAATATTTTTCTTAAGGAGAATTAACCCCAAGTCATTCCATTCCATGAAAAAGTGGCCTAAAACGTGTAAAGATCCACATGTAAAATATTAGCTCTAATTCACAGTTAAATTAGTCCGAAATATTATCCAACCTTCTTGGCTGGAATTGATATTTTAATCTTTTATATATCCTAACATTTACAAAAAGTTAGACACTGATCAAAAAATTCTGTTTTCTAATTTTGAAATATCAAATATATGTAGTCAGACATGAGAGTCCTTCTTAGGGAGAACTATTTTTCAGTTGAAATCTGTGAGTCCCTTGCATGAGGGCAAGTACTACGTGGTAAGTGCCCTCCTTACCTGTAACTGGGGCTCTACACAGGAATCACAGCATCTAATTTGCCTTTGCAGCAGCGTGACAGCAGGTTGCCACTTAGTATTCTCTGGACGAAAGAAAGGATGTTGAAGCACAGCTGTTTTTAAAAGCAGTCCAAACTGGAAGCTGGATGGGATGAATCTATAACATGTCAAAGCACAACTAAGCAAATACACAGTAAAAACGTTTCAAGCATAAAGGGTTAGCAGAAACTCACAAAAAGCAAAAGAAACTTGTGGAAAATATCCTTTACAGGTTTTATTTAAAAGGTTATGTGGGATACGTTTTAGATTGTTGAGAACTTGCTTCTCATTTAGGAACGCATTTGGTCTGCTTTTACAAAGGAATCATAGGGTATGTGTTTTGTAAAGCTCCTTAAAATACGCTGGCACAGTGAAACCCTATTTTAGGTTACACAAATGGATCACATAAAGTTTAATACCACCCAGGATCACTTAAAATATTTTTAAAATATTTAATATTACGTACTCATTTAATCATGAGTGCCACCAAAAATCACTTATGATTTTCATGTTAATTTCTAACAATGGTTGATCTAACCAACTGCCTAGAGTACTGTGTTGATGATTTTGAAGCGATGTCCAAGCTCAGTGAGTGAAGTGTGATTTACTGTCAATGTCTACGTTAAGATCAGATGTGAGAGTGGTTGCACACACACTGTACGTTTGGCAGATGTCAATTTAAATACAGTATATGATAATCACCCCATTCCAAGAAAAAAAAACATTTAAAAAGACACTGGTAGATTTTATTTATTTAATAAAATTTCAAATAACAAATGAAGCAATTCACCAGTAGAGGTATTACACTCTGTATTCTCACCGTGTTTGTTTCTGCCTTTGTGTTAGAACCTACCATGCTTGATTTTCTTCCCATAGGAACCTGTGAGTTCTTTGGAGTTAGGATCACATCATATTCATTTTATACCAAAGCTGACATATTGTCTACAATATAATTGGTCTTCTCTTAAACTTTGTTGAAGGTAGTCAAATGAAGGAAAAATGGACAATTCAATGGAAAATAGAATAAGAGGTTTTAAGGTCTGGAAGAAGGAGCCTACCTATGCTGAGGACTTTTCTGGGGTTTTGAAACTGGGGTCCATATCTATCTGAAAACCTAAAAAAGCATCTAAGACACCTAAGGTAAAACTAAGACTAGAAAGTCTTAGATAAGACTATCTATGCTGTGAAGAGACAGCTAAACCACAGCCTTTGCTTTGTTGAATGTCTATTTTGCTATCACACTTGCTGTTGTAGAAGTAACACCCGATCGCCTTCTCCTTGGATGACTGCTATCTTCCTCCAGTCTAAGTTTGAACTCAATGTATGTCTTGCAGTAAGAGCAAGCAAAGTCCAAAGTCCAAAGTCCAAAGTTTCACAACTATATATCCAGTCTTTGTTGTGATTTACTTTAAAATATTTCAGGATAAAACATATGTATATGTTTGCTTTAATCTAGAACCTAGGCATGGTTAGTCAGCATGTAAGGTAACCAAATCAGGAACCAATTCTCCTGAAGGTGTTATACTTACTCCAATCAGGAATCAATGGAATCAGAATCAATGTAATTAATGCGATCTAATTTTTAAACTTGGTTAATAAAATTGTCACCTGAGCTTGTTCATTAACAAAAAAGGTGTTAGAATTGTTTATGGTGAAATGAGTGGCCACAGTTTTAACTGCTAGAAAATATACAGGCATCTCAAGATGTGCAGAGAAAATGTGTACAATCGGGCCAGGCCAGTGCTGCTAGAACACTGCTCAGCGGCCGGGGTCCTGTTGGTCCTGTGTCCCTCCTTTGCACAAAGGATCTGCCACTTCATTGAGCTACAAGCCTGGCAGGTCTTCTGTGTATGTTTTTTCATCTATTTCTAAGTCATCCTCATGAAAAATGCTGATTATATTGCCTTGGTCAGCAAATGGAAATTCTCACAGGTTTAGAAGAGGTAGATGACTGTTTTTTCTAACTCCTAATAATGTTTGTATGCTTGGAGTAATCTGGCCTTATGTTTACTTTTATTATGAGATTCTACCTGGATATTTGGCCCCTAAAAATCAGACTTGGGGGGATGGGGAGGCAAGGGCAATATATATAACCTGAACTTTTGTACCCCCATAATGAGCTGAAAAATAAAATAAAATATAAAAAAATAAATAAATAAAAAATAAAGTGTACATTATTACCTTAGGGGGGAAAAAAAACATATTTTCCCATTGTTAGCCTAAAAATCTTACTAGGCACCCCCTGCTTGCTGAACCACAAAATTGGCCTGGGTCAGTTTGTAGCAATAATGTTCTCATTGAATGCTCTCATTGCCAATATAGTATTAATACAATCATTGCCATCACAATCTTTCTCCTCCCCAGCAGACTAAACATGCTTTGAAGGGCAGGATTTATATCTTAGTCAGATTGTAATATATGATGGGTTTCTAATAAACAATTTTAGAAGGAATAAATGATTAGCCGCCCTGAATCATTCAGAGAGGAGCATGAATATTCAAAAGTAAAAGCTATCCCTGTTGGTAAATAGACTGTGCTGTTCTTAACAGGCATACACCAATGTTCACAATAAGACATCGACAAGGCCATGTAAACAATCCTTCTCCAATGACCACAACATGGCTATACAATAAATAATAATCCCTCCTTTTGAGGTATCACTGCTTTTTTTTTTTTTTTTTTTCCACAAATGACATCTTGGCGCAGCCTCATTCCTCTCGCCTCCTGAGCAGATGTTACTGAGATATCCACTTGCTAAATGCACTGGCTCCTTGACAGCACCCAATCCAGAACTGATCTTCACTGTGCCTTCCTTAGCATCAGTCATCAAAAGCCCAAACCCTATAAAAAGCTTCTCCCCACTCCTTTTAGCGAGATATTTCCAAGGCCTCTTTTTTTTTTTGAGAGTCTTGCTCTGTTGCCCCGAGTAGGGTGCAGTGGCATCAGCCTCACTCACAGCAACCTCAAACTCCTGGGCTCAAGTGATCCTCCCCCCGTGGCCTCCCAGATTCTAGGGTTACAGGCATGAGCCGCTGCATCCAGCCCCAAGACCTCTTCTGAAATGCATTTTCTCTTCTTCCAGCAAGCTAACTAAATATCATTTATTTGAGTATGGCTGTGTCTCCAGTGTGCTTTGGCTGGTGGGCTTAGAGTAATAGTTAATATAATAAAAATTTGGCTCTAATCTCTCAGAAGTGCATTTTATAAATTACGTATAGCATATACAGAATTATCTGAATATTGTTATTTGTATTTATAAGTATTTTCAACATTCATCTGATTATTTTAATGTGTTCTTAGTTTACAGCCCTTAGAGTCTACAACATCTGTGACTTGTCACCCTTAATCTTCCCTGGTTTGGTATATTATCACCATTAAAGCTCCATTGTGATAACTGTATACTTCATGTAATGGTCTTTCATAGCTTATGTACATATATTTATCTCCTTTATTATGTCACAAGCAAATTAAATGAAAATTAAGGGAAAGTACAATAGTTCCTATTTCCCATCTTCCAATGTGCTCTATAAAGGGAGAGTTTATGGAGTTCTCTGTAGTTATGGAGAACAAACTAGTGAGGGAATTCTATGAGAATGACACCATGCCCAAGATACAGAAAAAAACATGTAACTTCAAAGCTTCTGCTGAGTATTTGTTATTAGCTAACATGTGTTGTATCCTAATCAGGAGTACATACTCCAGGGTGGTTTGTTGTCTTTTACAAGACCCTTAAAAGGAGTTTCCATTCCAATGGTGGCTACTAAGGCTACATTACCTACATATGCACAAAGGAGCTGTTAATTAGCAAAAATATGCTGGAAATGCTTTTTTATTGAGGAATAAATAATGTTCATCTATTAATTGTTTAGAAATATACTAATACAATCATGCTTGAATGAGGAGGAGTATCAGAAATTAGAAAATCTTGCAACCTACACCATTTGAATTTCAGTTAGTGGCCTACAGGATACCCTTGGAGGATTGCATAGTCTAATTTCATTAAAATTTAGCTGAATCCAGTCAACAAAACATTATACCCATTCTCTCAAGCCCTTATTTTATGCAAGTTATTTGTCTAGTGACAAAAATAGGAAGTTAAAATTTCCATGAGACTTTATAGAAAAAAATGTTTGTGACTGTTGGAGCTTATTTGATAATAAATGTCATTTATGGTGGCATAATCTGTTCAGAGACTTGCTTTTATAACATACCGTTTGATTATAAGATTGTGAGGGAGGAGAGCTATAGGAGCCACCTAACTTTAATTATTAGAATCTATGACATTCAATTAAAAAGAACCTGTGAACAATTTGCGCCCAAATTGACTCAAGTCAGTTCACAACACTCCCTGTGATACAAACACCTGTGGTATCTCCAACCGTCAGTGAATTTGCTTGCACAGACCAGATACTCATGCTGTGGGAACAGAGAGCTGGCAAGTTCAAGTGACGTGCCTTCTCTCCTACGTCATCTTTCACTGAGGTCACTGTGACAAGCAGCACTGTGCAGGGAAGGTGGGATGTTCATGCCCAGATTCCTGTGTTTGCCAACAGTAAAACAAATAAAATAACAAAAGTGGAATAGAGAGTGTTGTAGAGAAAGAGGTAATTGGCTGATAACCTATTACACAGAGGACAGATTCAGCAACAGACTTAAGGGAAGTCACTTTTTTCCCCCAAATAATAGAGCATGGTGACCTTTGAAAGAGAGAAGACAGATAGACTTGAGTTAGTGAAGCTTAGTAGATTCTGTGCCTTTCATATCCAAAATAATGCTTAGCAGAGAGAGAGAGAGAGAGAGAGAAATATGTAAAGAATAATCCACATACCCAGTTATTATGTTATAGGACAAAATATTTGAACCAGAAGGTACTTTAGACATTACCCTGTCCCAATCCCTTATATTGCAGGCAAGAATTCTGAGGCAGGGAGAAGATAAATGGCTCATCTCAATGTCATACCAGTTAAAAGTACAACCAGGACTACAGCAAAGCACTTAGTTAAAAATTAATGTTTTGAACTTACTTAGACCTGTGTTTAGATCCCATTTTGGCCACTTACAAATGTGTGACCTTGGGCCAAGTTACTTAAATTTGCTGTGCTTCAGTCTTCTCAGTGTAAAAGAGAAGTAATGGTACTGACCTATTAGAAATGTTGTGAGGCTAAATGTGATTAAAAAGCATTTAACATTAAGTTATTGTTTTGAACTATTTTGATGGCCAAAGACATCGGGTGAGTTAAATAAAGATTTAGTTTAAGATTCGATTTTAATCAAATACCGAATACCATGACTTGATTTAGGTTCAGTAAATTTTGATTGAGAGAGATCTGAAATAAAAAGAGGTCTACAATTTGTGCCTATTTACATATTTTTATTTTATTCAATAAAATAACCCTATGCAAATTTACTTATAAAGAAATGGAATTTCAGAGTTAAAAATGTGCTGCAGTCTTACAGCTAATAACTGGAGGAATAGGCTGTGATCCTGTCTTTTCACTCTGAAGTGTGATATATCACACTGCCCCCATGTGGGGATGAAGACAGCTAAAGGCACTATGGTGATTATAGACACCTCGCTGTTACTGAAAGAGTCACCAAATATCCTGATGGATAGAGTTTACAGATTTAACCTGCTGCACAAGTGTGCTTTGGATGGGCTATGAACAACTATACCCTTCTATCCAAAACAATAGTGACCAAAGATGAAAAGAAAATTCAATTCTTCTATATGATATAATTCCTATTTCGCAGTCCTTAAGAAGATTCACGTTTTTCCTATATAAATAATAATACTGTCATACAATTCTTAAAAAATCATAAAGGTGACTGGTTTTGAAGTATAAATACTGACTTTTATATTGAACATAAAAGCAAATACCTTTGAATCATTAATCTGAAAAGAAATTCAAAAGAACATTTAATCTCCCTTGCCTCAAGAAAGAACTTCACCGAAACTATTTCTATGAGATGCTAAATGCCTCCAGAGAAATATTTCTTACACTTTTCAAGTATTTCAGAATTTTATTCAACCTGATGACACAATATATATTGTATAGGAATCTCGGTCTGCCAACTCACATGTCCAAGAATGAGAAACTTCATTTCCTATAACTTTTTTTTTTTCATTTCTAGTCCACATCCATTGCTGTCAGTAAATTTTCCCAGCTGTGAATTTATTACACAGGCATTTTGGGTTTGGGTTAGGATGTGATTCTTGGGCCATCAGTCTGAGCAGGGATTTGCCAAGATGCTTGTTTTATTGGTCGGCATGACAGTTTCGGTTCCATGATTCTCTGTGTGTGCTTTCACTCGGCTACTTCACTTTCTGACCTTGTCAGAATAGAGACAGGTAGAGTTATCCTCCCTCTGCGGTCTTACCTGTGACTGCTGCAGGGCAGAAGCCAGTTTCTCTCCCTGAGGCGTGGCTGAATCAGACAGGATTAGCAAGATTTAACCTCTTTCATTTGCCATCTCAGGTCTGATTTCCCACATTTTGACTGCAGCCCTAAGCAGATTCTTCCCTCATTGTCTTCAAAGGCATCCTGGTGGAGAGAGAGCTTCTCTTTCCCAGTTGGTTTAACAGAGGAACTTGGTGGTCTCCTGTTCACCTGGCTGAAACTGTGACCCTATCTGAGCCAACCGGTGGAGCGATGGATCCAACACAGTCTGATTTTGATCCTGTGCCCAGTCCTGGATCTGGGGTGGTGTCTGCCCACACATAACACATGAACTGAGTTTGGAGAATGTCAATTACTGAAAGGAACCAATGCATGGGAACTGGAGGCTGACAATTTAAAACAATAAAATCAACCTCATTAGAGTACTAAACTCCTGCAGGCATTCCTCCCACCCCAAACCTCTCTTCCCCTTCATCTCCCATTTCTGGGAAGTCTCACAGTTGTTTCAGAGAAAAAGTCATGTTTGCTAGCTAGTTTTATTTTTCTATTTAAAAACTATTTTTGCCTGAAAGCCATTCATCTGTCAGACAGTAGTAACTTAATATTTAAATAAAATTCAGTGTTAAATACTAAAAACTTAAGCCATTTGTGGCTAAATTTATTGGAGACATTTTTTCAAGTTCACCATTTTTTCTTGAAAGCTAACTTATGTTGCATCAAATATACTTATTTTATATTTACTGTATCATTTTTAAGGTTGGACTTTATAACTATAACTATGATAAATATATGGAATTTTAAAAATTTATGTCTGAAGCAAGTGAAGTAAATATTTATAGTGGGAAAAAATCTAAAAGTGACAGAGTAGCTACCATCTAACTGGGTTCCAATGTTTGTGTGGGTTCTACGTGATTCCTCATTGCAGACAATTTTGAGACACTGGGTTGGGCCAAGAAGGGCCCCATTTGCTACACACACTTAAGCTTCTGACAAAACAGGGAGCACAGGACCTTCTTGTTTTCACCACCCCTCCCCCCGCTATGCTAAAATCTGAATTTAGAATTATTTGTATTCAGACTGCTTGGATGAGGCACAAGATGAAGGACAAAAAGACAAGCAAAAGTACAAGATCATGGCCAAGCTGGGAAGCATTCTTCTGCCAATCCCTACCAATGGCACAAAGGAAATAGAGGGAGAGGAAAGCAGTTGGACTTTTGCTCTGTAGGGAGGATTTAAGAAATCCTTGTGTAGGACACAGCAGCGGTGGAGACTGGAATGTTGAGATTTATGAATATGTTGTAATCTTTCAAGAAATAAAGAAATAGCAACACAACATCAAGTCGCTGGGATTATGGATGCTGTAAGATTTTGAATCTTGATAAAAAATGTAATAAAATATCTAAATTATATTGAGAGCTTACCCTGTGCCAGGGCTTGTCCTATGTTAGCATTTTACACGTAGCATCTCCCTTAATCCTCAAAGCAAACTGAGGGCGTAGGTATTGTTATTATATGCTTTAACAGGTGAAAAGCCTGAGTCTCAGACTGGCTAAGTAACTGGCACAAGACCAGACAGTTAATAAATCAAAGATTAGGCACAAGCCATTCATGTGGGATCTGCCCCCATGACCTAAACACCTTCCATTCCCACTGGGCTCCACCTCCAACACTGGAGATCAAATTCCAAAGATTTGGAGCAGAAATATAGCACTGACCTCTTCTGGTAAATCTATTGGAACCTTTGATCATGCTCTTTAACATGGTAACAAGTAAAACATTCACCTCTTTCTTCACAAAATCTTGATAGTGCGTTTGATCTCTAAGAGTTCAATCTTTCTCATATGATAGAAACTTTAGTTAGACTTGTTAGTTTAATTTTTATCATTTTTAAAGGTGCATTTACCACTGGGAAGATAGCTTCATGTTTATTTCACATATCCCATAGTTTAGTTTATGTTTGGTACCCCATTTATCCAAGAAGGAGCTATTAATACAATTTCTATGTAACACTGTGCCCCTCATTTCCATTTGTTCAATAAATATTCTATACTACAAAATAATATATATCTTCCTTTCTTCTTTTCTGGTTGGATGTTTTTTTTTTTATTTTGTTTTGTTTTGTTTTGTTTTCTCTCAACATTTACTCCAATTTTGTGGGATAATATTCCTTCAATTTTGTTTCAGGGAAATTTATCTTCTACTCTCAGCCCAGATGTTTTAGTCTATCACCTGACTCAGACCACGGCAATGGGTGCCCAACTCTCTCTCTTGTTACTCACATTTGTTCTGGAATGGAGGGAGGCAGGACTCATTTTTGTTCATCAGTTTAGGAATGTGTTTGATTGATTGATGAATCAAACCTTTGTTCTACTGGAGTAAGAGATGAGATGTGAGTGTTGTCATTATGACAGTGGCCATCATGTGTGACTTCTTAAGGAAGTGGAGAGTGCAGACATAATTTGAGCCTTGCTTCAAGCTGCACCTGAAATCTGACTTGAACTGTGAACGTAGATATGTGTGTCAATAAATTCATTTCATTGTTTTCCTTTTCTTTAGGCAACATTGAATTTTTATTAGCTTCTATTAGTGTCCTAGTAGTTACATTTACTAACCAAAAAACATTTTTAAACTTTTAATTTTCTCTTAAATTTATATGGCTCTAAAAGTTGACTGTAAACACTCAATAATTTATACACACATACATTTTATATATGAAAATGCTTTCACTTCATGCATGGTGTTACTAACCTTCTCTCTGTCTCTGCTTCTCTCTCTCTCTGTCCAGGCACATTCACTTACAAACACATCCACAGCCAAGGAGAAGTGTTCAGTGATTTAAAATGAAATGATTATCTTTTAATTGTGAATTATTTTTCCATCTGAATAATGTTGGTTTGTCCAACATATATGTCAGTTTAGATATGAGCAAAAGATATGTGAAATAAAGGTTGTTTCACATTTGGATGGAAACTTTAGAGAAAGATAGTATGATTTAGAAGTGACTTCTTTATAATGATGTCAAATGTAAGAATGGATCCACAAAAGGCAAAATACAGTCAAGTAATTCTTTTCTATGTGATCTGTTAATATTTTTGTTCTTATTGATGAAAAAAGAAGAGGGATTATTATTTAACTAACTGTTTAGCAAATATCCTGGAGTAGGAAAGTGTATATTGAAAAGAAGAAAATTTCACTCAAGGCTAGGAATTTGAAAAATGGAGCAAGAGTTATACTTTTATCAAAATTCAGCAGTTATTTTGATAACCTCATTGTAAGGTAACCACATATTAAAAGATCAAAACTTAAAGGCGAAAATAAATTATTCCAGTGGAAAATCATGACTTTATAATAAGAATGTGCAATTGTCTTCAAATCAACCCTAAAATTATTTACAAAGCGATAAAAAAGTAGATTTAATATTTATTTACAATCATATTTTTTACTTTTAGAAATTTTTCTTAAGTAAATATTTGAAAAGAGCAGAGCAAAAATAAGCTATAAAGCTATTCTTAGCAGTGATGTATAAAAATATTTTTATGTAAATAAGAAGTCTAGTTTTAAGAGCTTGGTTAGATAAGCTAAAGTCATCCAATTAATAAAATATATTAATTCAATGAAAAATATGGTTTATGAATATTTACTAGCCTAAAAGAAGTTTATATTATCTTGTTAAATGTACAGTGTTTAAATGTACAAGTAACAACCTTGAAGCCAATTTTACCATAAGTAATATGTATCTGTGTATGTGTTATATGTGTGGGAATAAAAATAAGAAGTTTATACACCAGATTATTAACAGCTTTCCCTAGGTGGAGGGATTAAAGGATATTTTTGTTTTCTTTATTTTATAAATAAGTATTATTTCTTTCTTTCTCAGTTCACATATATGTGAAATATAATGAAGATTAAATAGAGTCAAAGACTAGGGTTAGCCTTACAATGAGTACCATAAGCAACCTTTATAGTCTTATTTTGAAGGCACACGACCAGCACTGAAATTTAAAATGTTCTTTACCTAGATTACTTGTTGGTGCTTAAAACTATATAATTGACTTTTCATTTTTTTGAGCATTTATAACCCTACCTGAAATATCACGAGGGCAGTGCTACTAATAAAGTAGAACACAGAATGGGGAATACGGGAATTAGGGTCTTAGGAAATGGGCAAGAAAAATAAAAGGAGATAGGAAAAAAAGAGAAACTTCATTTTCTTCCAATTTTTACTAGATCTTGCAGTGACAAAATCACTGCTAAAATTTACCTAGGGTTTATTTGTCAGAAAGCATTATAAAATGGGCATGATATGCATACAGATAACTTTTCAACTCAATTTAGAAATGAATGATTTATATTTCTAAGTAAAGTTTAAAGTCATTTTCAATTGGAAGCTTCAGTTTAAAGTTATGATTCTCAAAGATCTAAAAGGTGAAGAAGACATTCTACTGGGCAAATATCCAAACAATCAACTTTTCTTTTTCTTTGTTGAGACACTGTGGGGTTGAAAGAGGACATTTTCTCATGGTAATATAATTTGCCTACACTAATCACGAAAGGACTGTAAGATAGATTGATTTTCAAAACATCAATCCTCATATCTATCAAAAAGATATATAAAAATTCCATTAAAATCAGCTCATATTACCTAGAAGTATACTCACTATTATAGACATTTTAAAATATTTCTTATGCTGGGGCACCACATTCAAAGATCTATTGAAATATTTATCATAAAGTGAACAGTATTTTTATTTGTTTCAGTTTCCCAAAGATTCTTGTAGTCACCAGGTTGTGTCACTCAGTTCCAAAAAGTTTGTTCAGACTGCTTACATATTACTAGTGATATTTTTCTAGATATGGATTTTTTATCAGAAAATTCCACAGTAATTGAAGTCAAATCTAGGATATAAAAAAGTAACAGAGTGCATAAATGCCTCAAAGTGTCTCCTTTACAGAAAAGAAATATAATTAGTTGGCTGGAATGTCTGAGCTAAAGTGAACCCATAGCACTAAATATTTGATAACTTATTCTAAAATAGAGTGAACAACAAAAGAATGTTTCCATTTATGTGGCAATAACTGTGTTATCGAATTTAACACACATACCCATGCAGCTCCAGTAACTCAGCGTGATGTTTTTATAGAAGCTATTTCCCTTTGAAATAGAACTTTATATTTTGAGTAATGGGCACACAATGGAAATTCATGAATGTAATATTAGAATTGCTTGTCCACTGTTTTATGTAGCTCTAGAAAGAAAAAAGAAAGGAAAAAAGGAAGGAAAGAAAGGAAGAAGGAAATGCTCCCCAAATATCATGTTATTTAATGAAATGTTCAATGTAAATGCTTAAAATTTTCTTATGGATTAAGATAGATAGAGATTAATCAATTTATTTTAAAAAATGGGGAAAATGAATCAACATCCAGAGGGAAAATGTTAGTAAATTTCCAGGGTTTAAAGCCTTGAGATCTGTTGCACAGCAAGGTGAATCTAGTCAATAATAATGTACTGCATATTTCAAAATAAAAACGTAAATTTCAATTGCCTCACCACAAAAAAAAGATAAGTGAGGTATCAGATATATTGATTAGCTTGATTTTATCATTCCATATTGTATACACATATCCCGTCAACACATTGTGTGCCGTAAATTCATACAACTATTTTGTAAATTAAAGGTAATATTAATAAAAAATTAGCGCACCACACACAACAAAATAAATAAATAATTCTAAAAATTGAAATACACTGCTACTGAGTAGGCAAATAAATGAGCTGAGATTTCATAATTTCAAAAATATACTGATTTTAGCCATACTGTAGAATTGTTTTATTGTTTTTATATTTTCTCTTACTCGGACATTGGTGAATAATAAATGTTTCAGCATGGTCTACCTTTCCTTGCTCCCATATCATTTTTGTTTCCTATTTTTATGGAGGGCAGGGTGGATTTCATGTAAACCAGGATGTAATTAATCTTTTTAATACCAATAAGTATGATTCTGTAATGTTGTTTATTTATATTTTCATCTTTGCCTCTGGCTCATGAACATCTTCAGGGAGACAGTAAGATTCCTGATGGAGAGTTTATTTCACCAGATGGTGGAGAGCAGCCTAAATCCAGGAGGTTGACACTTAGGATTCACAAATGTTACTGAAATAATATAGTTTCTTAAAAGACTCAATGTTACAGCCATAGTTAATGTATTATAAAAAGTCCTTTTGGCTTCTTTTTCCTATTTTAAGAGGTGGTAACTGGATTTAAGCTTAAGTAAAGATACGATGTAAAAGTTATACAAGAGTAGCCACTATCTGATACAACTTTTGGCATATTTTACTTTGTAATAACTTGAACATAGGCAAAATTCTTTGCCATACTCTGGCCATCTCTTAATGTTAAGAGAGAAGCAGTTAGATAGCAAATTAGCTGTTCTGTTGCAATATGGTCTGAGCAACCATGTAAACAAAGAAATCTGCTAATCAAAAACAATTTCTCATGAAACAAAGACAGCAACTAATTGAGATTATCTGAGGCTAAAATGAAATTAACTTCAAAATGAAAACCCATGCAGCTTCTTGTAGGAAAGCTGTTGGGATAATATGAAAGCCAACAGCAGTTTAAAAACGGAAATGTTAGTAGAAATGCTGTATTTCCCACTCTGGCAAAATACTTTTACAAACCCCACAATTAACTTTCTCTCTAGTAAAACTGTTCCATAGCACATAAGCAAATGACAAAACAAAATTCTCTCAGGCTTCAGAGTAGAAGAGGATATCGTGGCAAATCTGTGACAGAGTGAGCCAACCGCGGCCTGCTAGATGTGCCTTGCACAGCTGCTGTTTGTGCCTCCAGAGGAGAGGTGGGCCATTCTCGTGGGCTCTGACCCTCTTTGGGGTCAGTGGAGGATGCTGCAGAAACAGTAGCAGCAGCAGATTGTCAGGTGGGAAGAGTCACAGGGTGGAAGACCCGCCCGAGTGCGTGGGAGAGTGAGAGCACAGGAGGGAGGGTGGGCGGCAGCAAACCCACAGGCATGTACTGTGCTGCGAAAGATTACACATTACAGTGCTTCCCAGGGCCAAGGTTTATGGGTTAGAAGTAGAAAATGGGTTCTAAGATAGAATTTCATCTAAAGGAGGGACAGAAGTTAGTGCCACTTTTAGCACATAGCACAGATAGGGTGAAAAAGGATTTCAAAGTAATAGACTCAAACACTCACAGAAATAGGACAAAGCCTGAACGTATTGGCATCTCAGAGCTATTGGCTTCATTTTGTGTCAAAAATGAAATGGTATGTCAATCCTGTTTTTAAAACATAACTAATGTGTGTGTGTATATATATATATATATATGCTTTCCTCATATATAATTAATATCATTTTCAACTAATTATTAAGAATATCACATGTAATTATGTATATAATTATATAGAGAGATTGAACTAGTTATGCACAAACATATATATGAACATATGAGGTATATAATGAGTGATAGGTGAGAGAGAGAGAGAGAGGGAGGGGAAAGAGAGAGGAGAAGAAGCAGAGGAAACAGGGGGAGGGGGAAGGAGGACAAAGAGAGAGGAGGGGAGGGGAGAGGAGCAGGGCTATTTTTCATACATGGAATCAAAGTTGAATATACAGAGATTAAAGTTGCTTTATTTGTCCATTTGGAGACATGATAGCCAAAAATTCATCTTTAATATTGAAGGCACTTCTATTTTTAAGATCAACCTCTTTTGTTTAAACCCGTAATTAAGCACCCTCTCACCTCCACAAACATCCTCTGCTGCCATTTCCTACCTTTCTTCCCACACATGGTCTGGGGTCTACAGGACCTCACATATCACCCTGGTGCTAAGGGGAGGGATATCAGTTCTAAGGTTTTTTATTTTTTGTTTTTTCCTGATCTTTGGTGTTTGTGGTCTTTCTCATCATCTGTTATCACAGCACACACAATAAAAAGTGGGTGCTTGAAGAGAGCTGACGGTTTCTTCCTGCTGGCTCAGTCCCACTTCAGACCTTACTTTAACCCGATATCACATAAGGCAGCACTGATCCTCCAAGGCGAAGTCATTAAGTTTTTACACCTCAGGCTGATCTTCAGCAGAGACACTGTCAACAGCAATTGAAACAACCAAGACAAAGTAAAACAAAACAAAATCCAATAAACTCTGGGGAAGGAGGAGAATATGATTTCTAGAGTTACCACAATATTAGGTCCAAATGAATGTTGAGTTTAACAACAACAAGAAATAGTCATAAAACATACAATCAAACAGGGAATCATAGCCCAATCAAAGGATAAAAGCAAAAACAAAAGAAAAACTAAACTTTAAAAGGTGAGACGACAGATCTTCTAGATAAGGGCTTTAAAACAATTGTTTAAAGATGCTCAAAGAACTAAAAGAATACATAGAGGAAGTCAAGAAAATAATGTATGAAAAAGTGGAAATATAAATAAAAAAATACAAAACATAAAAAGAAGCCAAAAAAGAAATTCAAGAGATAAAAAATATGATAAATTCTAGAAATGGAAAATTTCCTGCAGGTATGCAAAGGCAGATTTTAGCAGAAAGAAGAAAGAACCAGTGAACCTGAAAATAGACCAATGTAAATTATTGAGTCTAAGAAACAGAAAACAAAAATTGGAGAAAAGTGAAAAGAGCCTAAGGAATCCTGTGGGACACCATCAAGCCAACAGATACATGTATTGTGAGAGTCTCAGGAGGACAGAGAGAGAAGGAACAGAGATAATATTTGAAGAAATAATGATCAGATGAATTTAAAGAGATTCACACAAACACTCATTATAATCAAGATGCCAAAGACGAAGAGAGAGTCTAAAAAGCAGCAAGAAAGAAGCAACTAGAAAGATACAAGAATCCTCAGTAAGATTATCAGCATTTATTATCAGAAACTTTGGAGAAAGGAGACAGTGGACTGATTCAAAATGCTAAAAGAAAAAACTATAAAATACATTAAAGCTGTCAGCCAAGAGTCCTATATCTGGCAAAATGGCCCTTTAAAAATGAGAGAGAAATCGAGACATTCCCCAAACAAAAACTGACAAAGTTCATTACCCTACAACTGCCCAGCAAGAAATGCTAAAGGGAGTCTTGCAAGTTGAAATGAAGGAATGCTAGCATGTAACTTGAAGCCATATACATAAAGATTTCAATAAAGGTAAATACATAGGCAATTATAAAAGCTCATACTATTGTAACTGTTTTGCGACAACTTTTTGGTTTCTACAAAAAGAAACTTAAAAGATTAATAATTTGAAAAAATATCATTACTGAAAAAGCTGGTATCATTATAAATTTGTAACTCTACACTTTGACTCCTACATAATGTAAGAAACAACTGCATTAAAACAATTGTTGATGTATGTTTTTGGACACAATGAACAAATATATAATTTTGAGACATCAACAACTAAATGGAGAACAAAGTGAAAATGAGTACTTTTTTTATATATTATTAAAGTTAGGTTGGTATAAATTAAAATTAGAGTGTTATAACTTTAGGATGTTAAATGTAATTTCCATGTAACCACAAAAAGTAGAGCAGAATAGAGGTGTTCTTTGGCTTATGATGAAGGTTACATTTTAATTAACTCATTGTAAGTCAAAAATGCATTTAGTATCTTGATAAACCCTTCATAAAGTTTAAAAAATAAGTTGAACCATCATAAGTTAGAGACTGTCTATATACAAAAGAAATGAGAAGGGAACTGAAACATTTCAGCATAAAAAATCAACTAAAAACAAGAGCGAGTAATGCAGGATATTAGAGACAAAAAAGCTATAAGGCATATAAAAAATAACTAGCAAAATGACAAAAGTAAGTTCTTCCTTATTAGTAATTACTTTAAATGTTTTGTATTAAGTACTCCAATCAAAAGACAAAAAGTGGAAGAATAGATTTTTTTTATTTTTTTTAGTTTTTGATTAACTTTATTATTAATGGCAAAACAAAATATCTAACAATATGTTGAAACTTATTTTTTTATTACTGGGCATGAGATATGGCTAGATAGTAAGAAATACAATTGAAATACTGCTCTACCATAATAGTTAAATGGTAAATGGCACTTGTAAGGTGCCTATTTAGTAGATCAGAAAGTTAGACGGTTATCAAATTGGATTTTAATATAAGGTCAAAAGAATAGATTTTTTTTAAAAAAACCCAACTATATGCTATCTATGAGAGACTCAATTTCGATCTAAACACACAAATAGGTTGGAAGGGAAAGGAAGAAAAAAGATATTCCATGCAAGTAGCAACCATACAAGAGCAGGTATGACTATACTAATATCAGACAAAATAGACTTTCAATCAAAAAGATTATGAGAGAAAAAGGATATTGCATATTAATAGGAAGTTCAATACAGCAAAAAGATATAATAATTATTAACATTTATGTACCTAGTAATGGACCATCAAAATATATAAAGTCAAAATTGGCAGAAATGAAGAGAGTAATAAACAACTCTGTAATAATATTTGGAAACTGTAATATACCACTCTTAATAGTGGACACAACCACCAGACAGAAGACAAGTAAGGAAATGGAGAACTTGAACCACGCAATAGACCACATAGATCTAACAGATATACACATAACACTTTACCTAACAAGATTAGAATACCCATTATTCTCAAGTATACAGGAAGTATTTTTCAGAATAGACTATATTTTAGGCCATAAATTGTCAATAGATTTTTAAAAGACTATATGACATTATGTAAAAGGCAAAACTATGGATACAGGAAAGAAAGATCAGTGGTTCCCAGGGATTGAGGGAAAGGAGGCATGAATAGATGAAGCTGGGAAATTTTTAGGGGAATATAATTATTCTGCATAATACTATAATGATGTATACATTTCTCCAAACCCACAGAATGTACAACAACAGAAGTAAACATTAACAAACTATGGACTGGGTAATAATAATGTGTCTATGTAGGCTCATGTATTGTACATACATATCAATCTAGTGAGGGATGTTGAAAGTGTGTCTGTGGAGGTCTGTGTGAGTGTAGGGGTAAGGATTATATAGAAAAATCTATGTACCTTTCACTCAATTTTACTGTGAACCTAAAACTGCTTTTAAAAATAAAGTCCATTATAAAAAATGATTGATAGCATACAAAACATCTGTTCTCACTACAATGGGATGAAATTAGAAATCAATATCAGAAGGAAAACTGGAAAATTTATAAATTTGTGGAAATCAATCAACACATTCTTAAAGAACCAATGGATCTAAGAAGAAACCACACTGAAATTAGAAAATACCTAGAGATGAATAAGAACCAAAACATAGATACCAAAACTTATGAGATGCTCTGTGCTTAGGGGAAAATCATATCAACAACCTAACTTTACAATTTAAAGAAGTAAAAAAAAAACAAAAGACAAACTAAATCCAAAATAGAACAGTGAGGGAAATATAATGAGTAGAGCAGAAATAAGTAAAATAGAGAATAGACAAACAAACAATAGAGAAAATCAAAGAAACCAAAAATTGACACTTTGAAATATTCAACAAAATTGACAACCATTTAGCTGGGATGACTGAGAAAAAAAGAGACATGACTAAATTACCAAAATGAGAGGGAAATTGGGACGATTATTACTGATTCTATAGAAATAAAAAGGATTATGAGTCTTAAAAAATTTATATGCTAACACACCGAATAACTTAGATAAAATGAAAAAATAAATCCTAGAAACACAAAACGTATTAAGATTGAACTGCAAAGAAATAGAATAGATCCAAATAGATCTGAATCAATGTGAATAAATCTATAACTCATAAGAACATTGAGTCAGTAAACAAAATTCTCCCAACAAATTAAAGTCCTGGACTTAATGGTTTCACTGGTGAATTATATCAAACATTTAAGGAACTGGACCAATAGTTCTCAAACTTTTCAAAAAAAAACTGAAAAGGAAGGAACACTTCCGAACCCACTCTGTGAGGCCAGCATTATGCTGATACAAAAGCCCAAGATACTGCAAGGAAAGGACGCTAGGGATCAATATCCCTTATGAACACAGACAACACTCCTCAACAAAATACTAGCAAACCAAATGCAATGGCACACTAAAAGGATCATACACCAAGTGGGATTTATTTCTAGAATGCAAGGACATTTCAACATACAAAAATTAATGTAACAACACATTAACAGACTAAAGAGAAAAAAATTATCATCTGAATTGAAGGAGAAAATACATTTGACAAAATTCAACACCTTTTCACAATAAAAACACTCAAAAATTTGAATAGAGGAAACAACCTTAACATAATAAAAGTCATATGTGACAAACCCACAGCAAACGTCATACTCCATGGTTAAAGTCTGAAAGCTTTTCCTTTAAGATTAGAAACAAAGCAAGGATGCCTGTTCTTGGAACTTCTACTCCACATAGTACTAGAAGTTCTAGCTAGAACAATTAAATAAGAAAAAGAAATAAAAGGCATCCGAATTAGAAAGGAAATCAAACATTCTTAAAAAGTGTGTTAAATTATCTCTGTTTGCAGATGATATTATATATAGAAAATCCAAAGATTCTTCTAAAAAACCTGTTAGAACTAATAAACAATTCAGCAAAGTAGCAGGATACTAAGTCAGTGTGCAAATATCAGTTGCATTTCTACACAATCTAAAAAGGAAATTATCAAAACAATTCCATTTACAATGGCATCTAAAGAATAAAATACCTAGGAATTAACTTAACCAAGAAGGAGAAAGACTTGTACAATGGAAACTATAAGATATCGCTGAAAAAAATCAAACAAGGCATAAATGAATGGAAACTTATCTAATGTTCATGAATAGGAAGACAATATTATTAAGATGTCAATGTTACTGAAAGCATCCTACAGATTCCATGCAAACCTGATGTCACCAGCGGGTGGAAGAAAGAAACATGAAACAAAGCTACCCTATGTCTGCTGACTTCCATTTAACACTCATAAGTATAAGGTAAATAAAAGCTTTTTGTTGTACAAAAATGAGACTGTGTATGTGCGTGTGTGTTTATGTGTGTGCCCACCTGCTGAATGCAGCAGTACTGTGGCCAGGCGGCCCCCATCTCATTGAAGATGTGTCGGTGAATTTAGCTGAGTGTAGAAGAGCCACCAAACCCAAGAACATTCGCAGTCTGCCAATCTCCAACAAACCATTAGATGCCTGAGCAAATTGATGTTTTTATTATTTCATTCCACGGATTCAGTAACTGTTCATAGAATTACTGTGGCAAAACTAATTGAATCACAAATATAAAAGAGAAAAATTAACATTTTCTCTCTCTAAAGTGTCCATCTCTTGCAAGTAAAAATAGCATGGGTTTTAGATTATATTCCCTCTATTATAGTTTAAAATATCAATTAAAAATAACTCTACTTTAAAACCTAAAGCAAGCCACGGCTTTCTTTCTCTTGGTTGTTCATGCTTTCTCTTTCAGCGGCTGCCACAAACTGGATGGTTAGAAAACAACAGGGCACAAGGAAAAACGTATGAACTAAAGTTCTTGCCTTAATTAATTCACATTATTTCCGACCCACATTTAAACATGACAAGATTGGTATGAGATTATAATTCCATAAGAAATTAAATAGATGTGAGAAGAAAATAAGTGAGCATAGAGTATGTTAAATAAATAAAAGACGCAGTATGGACTTAAGGAGCCCATTGTTAGGAGTGATCCTAGTACACTGGCCACCAATAAGCCTTAGGAACAAATTTAATTGGATGTTTGCAATCACTATATTTTGTTACATATTTTTCTCCTCACAAACTACTTCCAGGTGATGGGCAGTAAAATCTGCATGGATGCTCTATGCTGCAGTGGCTTTACCTATGAAAATTCTACTTAGTCATCAGTACAAATATAATATGAGAAATTCCACACAGATAATGACCATAATACTACTATTATAGCACCCTGTATTTTGCCTTTATAGCACCACTCTCCATTATATTAATTTTGTAGTCTTTGCTCAATTTCTGCCCCCTTGTTAGAAAATAAACCCTGTTAATGCAAGAAGAGTGTGGGTTTTTTGAGTATGTAATGCTGTGTCTTGCAAAACTAATTTTTTATTCATGTGAATCAATGAATGGCTGTGTGTTTAAACATTCTAAGACTCAAGAACAGTATGATAGTCTGTTATGTACAATTAATTGCTGGCTTCTATCTTTAATTATTCTAGGAGACATATTCTGGCCTCAGAAGATGTCTTGACTCTAAGCTTTAACACTATTTTAATGTGGTTAAGAATTACTAAGCTGCTGATAATGCTTGGTACCAACTTTTATTCAAATCTGAAAAACTTTTTAAGTCAGGTATTAATATATAGATACAAATCATGCACAACACCATGTCCCCCTTTCATTCCCTAATTGAAAGTCACAGTTTTGAGGATTTCACTGATGTTTAGTTATTTTTCTTATAAATACCAACCCAATTGCTCACTAGAACTTAGAATGTCAACTTGGTAACATTAATCTAGATGATGTCATTGCTAAAATATAAATATCCTTTAATGACTGAAATTCTAAACTCTACCACTTGCCTTATTTATGCCTAATTTTTATCTACCTTAATCCATTATTCATTAAGAAGGATTTGAACAGAAGTGTTATTTCTATATATCACTGTTCTTATCAGTCATTCTCACTGAGGTGGTGCACACCGGCTGGGGGATGGACACACTTGTAGCTCTGACTCAGGTGGGGCAAAGACAATGTGTGTAACCTAAACATGTGTACCCCTGTAATATTTTGAAATAAATAAATGAATAAAGTAAGAAAAACGGATTGGAGAGAACAACAACAAAAATCCTTAAACAAGTACGGCAATATATTAATATTAATAAAGCTAGATAGCAGCTAAAAAATGTTCTTATCAGCCAATAGATACTGTGTAATGCCATTTGAATTTTGACTACTTCTCTAAGAACATGTTTTCAAATGGAGGAGAAGAGAGAGATCAGGAAGCCACCAGCAACTGAAAGTGAAGGGCTTCTTCCAAGGTGGTTTTGCAGAGAAATAGAATAAGTGCACAGAATGGGGAGAGCTGAAAGCATAACACTTTGGTTGTATTTTTATACTCTGGTCCTACTCATAAGCTTCCCTTAAAGACCCAGCCAGAAAGCACTTAGATGTAGAAGAGTTCACGTGCTCAATGTAAGTGTAAAATATAACTCTGCATATGGCACTTTCATAGGCGACTTGGATAAAGCAAGTCCCCGTTCTCTGGAGTATCTTGAAGAAGAACACTCATGGCACTTCTTTGGCAGGGAATTGCCTGAGCAGCCCACACTCTGCGAGCCAGAAGGGCAGGCCAATATACTCAGATGACTTTTTAAAACAGAGAAAATGAATTTTAAGTGCTTAAAACCATCTAGAAACAAGTGAGAAAAAGAATGGTAGCAGCTAATATTAATCCATCCTGTTACCAGAAATTGATTAACAATCATATTACTGGAAGAGAGGCTCTTTCGGTATCTTCTATGATTTTAATAATACAACCTTATTTTCTACAGTGAAAAATTGTTTCCCTACGTGACTACTGCTTAGTATTGTGCTTCATTATATGCTAACACTTCTTAGGGTACAAAGAAAATGCCCTCAGCTCAATCAATTTTGTAATCAATAAGAAATTCATCACTTTTTAAGCTATGACTGTAATTATTTCAGTATATCATGCTGTGGTTATTACTGTGGTTTCTGCAAATCACCGCAGTAATATTTTTCAACTGCAGTGTGTATAAAATAAGTGACTTTTGTTCTCAACATAATTTTGTAAATTTTTCATCTGGGTAAGATGGGATATTCCTGTAAAACATCAAGAATTTTTTTTAAAATGAACCAACTTTCAGCTTATCAGTGGTCTACAAAATATGCAGAGGAGGCCAAACTAGGGGAAGTGGAGATTCAGTAAGAAAATCTCAACTTGGATTTTTAAAAAAACTGTTTATTTGAACTACATGAGGCTAAAATAATAAGTGATTTTTGTTTTATTGACTCTTAATATCACTCTAATGGGTGAGATACATGCAGAATGCATTGCTTCTCTAGAAGAATTAATGTGTCAATGGCGTACCTATATCCTAATGGTTTACCTGAACATGGGGAAGGGAGCTGCTGCAGGCGGTAGAACGTCCATGAAGGTGAAAGTCGGATCCACAAAATGTTGACCCTTTCAGCCTTTGGTGAGATTAGAAATTCTCAAAATTTGTATTTCGCTCCATACTTTTGCCTTGTGTCTACCAGCGTGTCCTGCTCATGGCAGGTGGCACAATGATTATTGCATTTTACAAGAGATACTATAATCCGCTTTCCTACCCATAGAAATCCAGTATTGATGACTGGACTTGCCTGACTCTCATTTAATTTCACGTTTCAGTAAACAGAAGAAAAAGTTTGATTTAGAAACTAAAATTGGAGAATATAAGAATACTTCAGAGAGGAACATTTCCTAGTTGAATCTAGTGATTTTCTTTCTGTTGTCTTATTCCTCCCCAACCTCCCAACAAAATTTAATAGAAGATTCGATAGTGTAATTAAGCATGTGCAAGGATTCCAATACATCACTGGCCTTCCATGATTGCAAGTGGGGCTGAAATCACAAACCCTGAAGCTCGCCCTCTCACGAATGTCTTGGGAATTCTTCTGTTTGGGAAGCACATGGCAGGGAACCATCCTCTTCCTGCATCCTTATTTTCTTGATTTGTGCCAACAATATATTTTCATTTCTCCTCTGAAAGCCTCAACATAACCAAATTTACAGATTAACTTTTCCTTGAATGATACTCTTGGTTCTCATAATCTAGAATTTCCTTAATACAGACCTTACGGTATGTTCGGTATGTTTTCTATGATGTTTAGATGCCCCCGCTCCCCCGCCACGTAGCTACCTCTCCTAAGATATCTACTTCACATTTCAAGCTGTTTAAGGAAAAGAGCTTGATCACTATGGCAATAATGTTTTGAAGAAACTTATCATAATGTTAAAAAATAGATTAACTTTGTATTTTTTTCCTTTGTTCCAGGATTAAGTTTATCAGGTAAATAAGTTTATCTCCATATTCATTTCTCATGTTCAATACATATGGTTTCTGTAAATATTGAAGTATGTAAAGATTAGATCACAGTGATAAGTTCAAAGTCAAAGTTCTGCCTTAATAAGTATCACTTTCTCCACCACCCTAGAACCCAACTGCCCCCTCTTCTAGGCTTCATCACTCCTCAAGACTTGATTTGAAAACCCCAATTCTTGTTGGAAGTGGCTTATTAACTAAGGACATCTGGTTACAAATGGGTTACTGTCAATTCTCTTGTGCCATAATACCTTCAAAAATACCTTCACAAGTTCCAAGTAAAGTACACTGCTTCTTAAAGATTAATGGGAAGTTTAAGAAATTGTATTCAGGATATTCAGTTTTAATATTAAAGAAGTGCTAAAAGCAAAGCCAGCCAAAGTTATTAAAATTTATGAAAGAAACATGGGGCAATCAAAGAGTACAGTTCTGCTATAAATATCTACCAGTTCAGTCAGCTAGCTGTGACTTCACCGAGATAACTTGTCATACAGTTGCAATCATTTCCCCTCACTCCAATCAGTCCAAGGCACCCCAAAATAGAGATAGAAACTACAGATTCACAACTGTATCCCAGGTGGGTCTATTTAATATGTTTCATGACTTTTATTATATTTTTTAATTAAACTTATTAGTTTGAGAAAATTGTAAGTTTACGTGTTTATTGTAGGAAATGATGCAGAGAGGTGAACCAAGGGATACCTTGCAAAACTACAATACAGTAGCACAACAGGATATTGACATTGATACAATCAAAATGTAGAACATTTCCATCACCAAAAGTGTCCCTTGTGTTTCCATGTACATAGCCTTGCCTCCTACCCTTTTGCCCCAAATCCCTCCTTAATCCCTGTGCTCTATTTCTACAAATTTGTCATTTCAAAGAACGTTATATAAGTGGAATCAAAAAGAATGCTATCTTCCTGTTCTTAGGGGGTTAAGCATTCTGTCTTTAGCCACCACCTGTGATGTTAGCTGTACCTTTTTTGAAGATGCTCGTTATCAAGTTCAGGAAGGCTCCCTTCCATTCCTAGTTTTCTGATAGGTTTTATTATGAATAGGTCTTGAATTTTGTCAAATGCTTTTTTTTTTTTTTTTTTTTTTGGTGCATTGATATAACCATGTGATTGTCCTTCTTTAGCCTATTATTAAAGTAAATCACATTATTGACTTTTCAATGTAGAATCAGTGTTTCATCCCTGGAACAAACCCTACTTTTTAAGGTAGGGTTTATTATTAATATTTAAAATTTATAATTTTAAATTACATTCAAATATATTTAAAATTATAAATTTTATAATATATTTCATCAATGTACATGAAGATACTGCTCTACAGCTTTCTTTTTTTTCTTACAGTGTTTGTCTGGTTTTGGCTTCAGAGCAATACTGGCTTCATAAAATGCATATGAAACTATATCTTCCTCTTATACCTTCTGGGAAAGATCATGTAGGCTAGTGATACTTCTCCCTTAAATGTTTGGTACAATCCTCCAATAAAATAATCTGGATGTAGAGAATTCTTTTTTCAGATGTTTAGCTTATTTGGGATTTACCTAGCTTCTTGAATCTGCATGTTTATATCTTTGCATCAAATTTGGGAGGTTTTAAGCTGCTATTTTAAGCACATTTTAGCTCCCACCTTTATTCTGTACTTCCAAGACTATGAGGACATGAATGTTAGACCCTTTGTTGTAGTCCTACGTGTCTGTGAGGCTCTGTTCAACTTTTGTCAATATATTTTCTCTTATGCTCAGATAGTGTAATTTCTATTGCTATATCTTCCATTTCACTATTTCTTTCCTTTGTTTTCTCTATTCTGCTATTGATCCCATTCATTGAGATTTCCATTTCAATTATTTTGTTTTTCAATAATAAAATTTACATTTGATTCTTCTGTAGTTATTCTATTGCTATGCTGGGAATTCATATTTCCTTTTTGAGTTTTGGTTTTCCTTTGTTTCAAATGCATTTGTAATTGCTTTTTGAAGCATTAAGTTCCCCCTTAATAAATATCACTTTCTCCACCACGCTAGAACCCCACTATCCCCTCTGACCTCAGTAAGAGAGCCGTGGAACAGTTCATCTGCTGGTAATGAAAATGAAATCTCTACTAGCAAGGTTGGCAGTTGTCACCTCACTCTGAACTTTAACAAGGCTGCTGATACATGTGTGATCCATGCTATGAAGAGGAGGGTCTGACTTCGCTGAGAGTAGCCCGTCCAGAAAACTGCTAGGAGAGACAGCATTCAGACAGCCCTCGCACTCCCAGTTTAGAGGGGCTTCTGGCTGTTTACGAAGCCTTGACAGCCTGTGATAGCAGCTCGTTGTTCACATTTCAGATAATCTGTGAAGGACACTGTCTTCAATGCTCTGATGAGACTTTTAGCCAATTTTCATGTTTCAAATAAATTAGAGGCAAAGTAGTCATATAAACTACTTTGACAAGGAAAACAATTAAAGGCCCGGGTGTAGGAGAATAATTCATGCAAAGTCACTTTTTTCTATAGACTACATTTTTATAAGACATTTCTGGAAACAGTTAAGAAAGAACTACAGTTTGAAATTAATCTGATCCCTGCAAGAAAAACTACTTTCTTCATTTTTTTCTTCAACTTGAAATACCGTTTTATTCTAAGGGAAATCAGTGTGGGCCAGATTTCCCTTCCCCTAGTTCTTACCATCACCTGAGTAATTGTGAAAAATGGTTCTGTGTTTGAAGTAATCTAAAGGGCATTTTAAACAAATGACATAATTGAAATGGCTTTGAAGCAAAGAAAATTACAACACACACACACACACACACACACACACACACACAACTTGTTTCTGAATCTTTCTTTTTGTCATTTGAGAAATAAACCGAGAAAGGCGGCTCAGATTCTTTGGCCCAAAGTTATATTCCCACAGACTTAAGTTCCAGAAGGTACTACAAATTTTTTAAAGTCATATTTCTGAAAACATCTGTCCTAAAACTTTGAAGAAATTAAAGTCTGGAAATATTCATTCACCACCACGCCCCATCTACTGGAAGACATAAATTCAATTTTAAATTAGCAGTATTTCAAAAAGAGATGAAGATGAGCTGCATTTAAAAATATGTGTACACACATATAAATGTATGTGAATATGTACAAGCACATTTAAAATATATATATATACACACACATAAATGTAGGTGAATATATACATACACATTTAAAAATATATACACACATATGAATGTGTATGTATGTATACATACACATATATGTAGGGAGAGAGAGAAAGAGAGCGCTATGGACAGAATGGCATCTTACCATGAATTCATTTGTTGAAGCCCTAACCCCCATTGTGATGGTATTGGGAGGTGGGGCCTTTGGGAGATGATTAGGGTTAGATGGGTCATGAGGGAAGGTCCCTCATGGGATTTGTGCCCTTATAAGAGGGGACACTAGGGAGCTTGTTCTTTCCCTCTCTTGCTCAGCTATGTGAAGACACAGAGAGCAGGCAGCCTCTACAAGCCAGGGAGAGATTCCTCCCCAGCACTTGACCATGCGAACACCCGAATTTTGGATTTTTCAGCCTCTAAAACTGTGAGAAATTCCATTTCCAGGTTATGTGGACCTGCAAATTAGAATACTTAGAAGGTTAACATGATCATTACCCATTCGAGCTATAGAAAGTCACCACTTTTTTTCCATTTCCTGAATTCATTCAGTTTGGAAATTTATGAGAATATTTTCATTAGTAAGAAAATTGACAAATGTAAATTTTAAAATTAGAATGACCGAGAATTTGGAATGACAGTAATAAAACTAAAGATAAAATTCTAAATCATTAGAAACATAGATGATTGTTGATACGGTGAAAATCAGGATACTTATTTTTAATAGTTATCAATGAGTTAATACCTGAAATAATGAAATGCACCACTTTTTCTTGGTGATTGTCACAGTCGGGCAAACAATCCTTAGCATTTAGCTTCCAAAATCTTTACCATTTCATTTCAGGCTCATGGTCATCTCTTTGGCAAAAGAATTTTGACAGAGCTCTTGCAACTGACCTCTATATACATTTATATTTCTATTCAAAAATATCAAAATATAAACATAGACATGTCTAAACATAGACATACTTAATGATTAATTCTACATATCCTTTTTTTTTTTTTGAAGGAAAACGTGGCACTTTGGGATATCTATAAGTAGGCTGTATGGCTGTGATTTATTGCTTATTTGGGGTAAAAATCAGGTATGTATTTGGGTTTCTGACTTGAAAAATGCAATATGAAGTAGTGGTCAGGATGGGTTCTGGAAACAGACTGCCTGGGGGTGAGTCAGGGTCTCACTGTTGACCAGATGTGTCAACCCACCTTCTAGTCTGACTCACTTTTTATCCAGGCAGTTTTCTGTCAAAATGAATCTACTCTACTGGTCATCTGGTCACCAACTTCAATCTATTCTATGTGATAAATAACTCTTGGAAGGGAGAGGTTGATTTCATGTTAACATAAGATTTTTCACTACTGACAGGAAACTAGTGTTAAAGATTTTCAATATGTCATCTCCCTTGTAATATGGCTAATAAAACAGTCCTTGACCTAATATATTTAATCATAGTTTAGTGGCTGACAGTTTTTGGTATCAACTTTATATTAGTATTTCTCAGGGATACTCTCTCAATATTTCTTAATATTAGCTTTCATTATTTTATAAAGATTGATGACAGGTCTGGTGTTACAGTGTAAGATTTGGATCAACTGTCATTTCAAATCTTTTACTTTAATTTCACATACCCTTCCTGCGGTACACTTACAGCATAGCAACAGGATACCAGGAATATACTGTAATGTGTGGAAAATAATCAATTGCAGTACAATTCATTTTTCTGGTCTTCTTTAAATTTTAATGTATTCCTTTTCTTACTTTCTTCCTTTGATAATTTATACAATTAAGTCATCTTTTCTTACTTTGATTTTGATTATGGCAGTAAAGTATGGAAGGTGAGAGAAAAAATAAATTATCTTTTAATCTAATGGATCTACTAAACAAACCTGAAAATAGCTTTCAAAAGATACACATTTCAAGAAATGTAAGAGGATTTTGTTTGCAAACATCTGAAAAGGCCATCAAAGAGAAAGTTCAGTAAATAAATATATAAAAGTAAATACAACTTTGAAGGTTGAGAATATATTGAGGAGCTGTTGGAGTTTGGGGATGATTTAAGGTGTATTCTAGGGGAGAGATATTGGAAGTAAAGAAAGGCAGAAGATTTAGAGCAATTAGCAATTTTGAGAGAGTTGAAAGATTTGGATACTGATGGGATAATCAAGGAAATATGTTGAAATATTGGGCAATGCAAAGTAAAATTGTCCATATGTAAGATGCCAGGATAGAGCAGAATTCTCTTACAGCTTAAATATGAGCATAATTTCATAAAGCCAAGGGGTGCCATTTATCTTAGTCAAGAAATAATGAAAACTGGCTTTAAATTTCTTCTAACTCCTAGGTTCTATGTCCAACATAAGACAAATTGAGTCCAAACTCTCAGCATATTTAGGGAAGCATGAACAGGTAAGTAGCTGGGATATTGTCAAACAGTAAAAAGAAAGAAAGAAAGAGAGAGAGAGAGAGAAAAGGAAGGAAGGAAGGGAGAGAGGGAGGGAGGGAGGGAGGGAAAAACTAGGTTTTTAAGCATTATTTTGTTTCTTCAAGTTTTTAGCTAAAATAGTAAGAATATTAATTAGTTGGTTAGGTATGAGGTCACTGTACAAGAACCTGTAGAGCATTAGTTTGTATGATTGGATCTTCCAGGTGTAATAAGGACATACTGCATGTTATTTGTCCAGTCATCAGTTTATGGTCATCTGGGTTATTGTCACTCTTTGGCTATTGTGAATAATGCCATGAACATTTGTATGCAAAATTGTGGGTAGACACATGTATTAATTTCTTACATTTATATATCAAGAAATGGATTTGTGAGTTCATATGGCAATTCTATATTAATATCTCAAGGAACTGCCAAATTGTTTTTCAATGTAGCTGCACAATTATCCATCCCACCAGCAATGATTGAGAGTTCCAGTTTCTAAAAATCTTTGCTTATTTTTACAGATTTTATTATGGCATATTCATTATCATTTAATTCATAATGCTATATGATGCTTTATGCAAAGTTAAAGAAATCTATGCAAAGTGTCTCTGATGTCATAGAATTGAAATGCTTCTAAAAGAAATTAAAAACCCTGAGTTATTGAAAGGAAAGAAAACATGGCTGTAAAAAGCCTTTTACAGAAACTGTAAAAAGCCATGAACAGTTCCCACTGCGTATCCTCTTTGTGTTCATCTGTGACCTATTTCCCCAAAGAGTGTTCCTAATGTCCCACATTGTGGGGTTTGATAGAAGTATTTTGTTTTCTATAAAGAAAATACTTTAGTGGGAGTAAGAGCTAGATGGGAATATATTCATAAACTCAATCTGCAAGTAATTATGCACAGCTATTATGTTCTGGGATACGCTGGTGTATTAGACAAATAAGGGTCCTTTCTCAGGGTACACATTTAACAAATCAGTGATAGGCAGGTAGATGATAGGTAGCTAGCTAGTTAGACAGAGCAATGAAAGTTGGGATATGGCAATTTAATAAAGAATAATATAAAGTGTTTTAAAGTGACCTGCCTGCTTAATACCTCACTCCTACCAAAGGAATGGTAAAAGAAAATTACACCCAAGAGCAAACTAGACATTAGGAATCAAGGGTAATAATACCCTCGGAATAAGAAACTTCAGATGGGAAAGCAATAAGTTGGTAATGAATAGGAAGTTTAAGGAAGTCAAAGGAAAGTTGATCAGGTATGTTTAAGAACAGATCGTTAGGAGTTCATTAGCCACAGTAATGTTTGCTTTTAACTTTTTTTTTTTAAGACAAGGTCTTGCTCTGTTGCCCAGGTTTGAGTGCAGTGGCACCATCATAGCTCACTGTAACCTCAAACTCCTGGGCTCAGGCGATCCTCCTGCCTCAGCCTCCTGAGTAACTGGGACTACAGGTGCATGCTGCTACCCCCGACTAATTTTTCTATTTTTTGTAGAGTCAGGGTCTTGCTCATGCTGGTCTTGAACTCCTGACCTCAAGCAATCCTACCACCTTGGCCTCTCAGAGTGCTACGATTACAGGCCTAAGCCACCAGACCCAGCTACATTTAACTTTAAAATTGATTGAAACCTTTGAATAATTTTAAGAAAAAGAGCCTTGTTCTCTGGTTTATGTTTATAAAGTATCAGTTTTTTGCTATATTCAAACAGACTAAGTGAAGGAGAAGAGAAAAACCGTTAGAAGGTCATTGTAGTGGTCCAAGCCAGAGACATCAAATGAATAGAATGATAGATATACTTGTGCGTTAGCAGGGTTTGCAAATAGATTTAATATTGGATAATGGTTTAAACATATATAAATCAGGGATATATTACATATTTTTAAAATTTGAGATGTTGGCTAGTGACATCATTTACTAACATGGGGGCAACTGTGGGACTAGCAGGTCAGGGAATAATCAAGCTTGGTGTTGGCTGTATCATTAGAAATGACAAATATGTAGTTAGATAAACTCACCTGGAGTTCTTGAAAAAGATGACGGCAGGAGATATATATTGAAAATAATCTCTTCTCTAATGTTGATATGAAATTCTCCAGTGGTATTTCGTGTTCTGAATACATTTCAAATGAAATCTAAATTATTGGACTTATTGTATTTTTAAAAACTTAGTTGTAGAAAAAAATATTCTTTTTTAAATTTTAAACCATATGTTGCCATTTTCATGGTTCTCAGTTTAGTACAAGTCAACAAAGAACATCTTAGTTTCCCCCCAAAAAATATTCTTGTTACATATTAGAACAGATGACTGTTAAAATTGCTTCATACAGGAATATAAGGAAACAAAAGATTATGACACAGTGGCTAGGTAAACCTTAATATTTCAGTATCAATCAATCAATTCTATATTTATTTTTGTGCTTTCTTAGATTTTGATTCTATTTCAATTGATAGAGTTGTGACTCTACAAGTGGCATAGATTTGGTTACTGTAAATTCTACTGGAAGTAGTAATTCCTATTATAGAATATAGTTATTTCCCTTTAAACAGACCTAGAAATATGACTAAATTGTATGAAGGTCTTTTACTGCTTCCAAATATTATGTCTCATTTCTGCTATACATTTTAAATGTTGCTTCCAAAGCATGATGAAATATGCACAGTATGAAAATAATACGAATATGATGATTGCCTTGTCTGCTAAATATGGTCCATTTACAGTCTGTTTTACAACTCAGTACATTTTCCAAGGAATTCACTGTGTTATAATTCAGAATTAAGCTCTCAGGTTTCATCAAGTATCACCATAAGAATCACCCAAATAAAAATCATTTTTTATAGTCTATATCATCATTTTCTTTAACAACAGAAAATTTGTAAATATATCTTTCCTTTTTCTCCTAATCTCTGAGATACTCTGAGAGAGAACAACTAAGCAAATAAATATAACCCAATAATTTAAAAGTTACTAGATTGCTTTAATATTTGCACCTTGAATTTTACTTAAGTATATTTTAATTTTTTGTTTGTGTTGTTAAATGGTAGAGGTTTATCGAGGAGGCCAGATATGAGAGAATATGTAACTGAATACTGTTTTGATACTCACACTTCTTGTAAAACTCCAATTTTCTATAAAGTTTTTGTCATGTAGTTTAGGGTGGGAAAAAGCTGACTGTCAAAGTCACATTTTTGACAAGGCATTTTTTTCTAGTTCAGTTAGTCTGATAAAACATCTTTGCATTTATGTGACATAAAGTCATAAGAAAATGACTTGCAAATGGGATTTAATTAAATAATTTGTGTAGTATATTTATTTTAGTAGGAAAAACTATTTAAGACATAAAATTTAAAACAGAGGAAAACTGGAAGTATAACTATTATAAATTAGGAGGTGTTTAGGATAAGCATACTGGAGCAATCTCACAGTAGGGGACCAAAACAGCTAGCAACTGTGGACACCATTAGCTGACATTCCTCATAAAATCCCCCCTTTTCAACAATTGTCTGGAGCCTTTGTAGCATTTTGGAGTCTAATATCAATATTGCCCTTTATACCAGGCATTTTTAAGGAATCTATCTGAAAGTAGAGCCTGAGAATAAATGGAAAAAGAAAATCAAGAAAAGGAAGAAGGAAAAGCTACATTAAGGGTTATGACTGAAGTCCACACTGAAAGCAACTGGAGCTCATTCCTGCTCAGGAGATTCTGCTTGTGAGAATTATCCACCTAAGGATTGACCTTGAGAAGTGTTTATCCACTGGATGGTCTTCCCACTGGTTGAGACTAGTTCCCAGTGGTGTTAACTCAAGCATGCAAGTACAGAGAAAAAGTGAAGGGAGGAGGCAAGTCACAACCTCTACAAAGGCCATAATATTAGAGGGTTAATGAAACAATCCTATTGCCACTGGTCCTAAGGTTATCTTTGATACTCATCATCTTCACCTCCTACTACTCGTTCTAGATTTCCTTCTCCCTCCATTAGCATTTCAGTTGGCCTCGGTTGCTTGCTTGGTCGGGGTGACCCTGAACTTCATGTCTGAGGTGACTGAGCCTTTGTCAGGCCACGTCGCTGCGCTGACTTTTCTCCATTATCAACAAGTGTGAATGCACCAAGACACACCCAGATGAATTTCCAAACTCAAGACATACCGCTACTTCTTCTTATTAGATAGAAGCAACCTTAGTTCCTCTTGGTAATCAGGTCCAATTACAATTGCCAGG
This sequence comes from Eulemur rufifrons, assembly GCF_041146395.1. Lineage (NCBI taxonomy): Eukaryota > Metazoa > Chordata > Mammalia > Primates > Lemuridae > Eulemur > Eulemur rufifrons. Next base: position 3,441,925 of record NC_091000.1, on the reverse strand, counting down.
ACAGTAACTCATCTCGTTGGCAGCTTTTCCACTGGCACAAGGAGCCAGTGTGATAAGGCAGTATTTGTAGTTTCGGTTTCAGTGGAAAATCTAATGAATCACCTGGTGGAAGTGGGTTCTATCCTACCAATCAGAACTTCCAATCCAGAGGAACCTAAGGTTGCAAAGACAGGAAGGAAAATTTCTCAACTGGGTCACTAGAGATGATGATGACAAGGTCAAAATTACCTCCTCTACTTGATTTGTAACACAGCGTTCTAGCTTTGGAATGCATGACTGTGGTTCAGTGCTTATATTACACTCTGAAGGACAGTGCCCAAACACCAGGCTTTAAAATTGAGTGAGCAACTAAATAAACCTTTAATAGACCAACAATTAGGGCAGCCACCACCAGATGATGGAGTACACCTGAGCTGACAGGGTGAGTACACCTGAGCTGTCCATCATCGTACCTCCTTTGCCGTTAGGGGGTCATGTAGGCTGAGGCACTGTTATGCAGGATCCCGTGGCTGTGAGCCCTCAGAAACTGTGGGCTGGGGAAGCAAAATCACAGCCAGTGCAAGTGCCAATTCCAGTAAGAACGGATTGCTGCCTTCACGCTCTCTGTGTAAACAGTTGATGTGATCAACTCCCAATTGATAGCTGATATCCACAAACGATGGTGCCATATTGAGAGTTCATTGTTGGGCTCTAATGTTGCAAAACTGGACATTCAGCCAGTTTCTAGGGGCAGTGGAGCCTGTGCTGCTGGGCACATGTATCAGCCTCCATCCTTGGCCACGGAGACAGTTTGGCTGATATTCACCAGATGAGTTATGCCCTTCTATCTTTCTTCTAACAAGTAAGTTCTACCATGTAACTTTGCCATTCTAGAATCCTATCTGCCTCGTCGTTACAAGAAAATTTTTTTTGCATAACAGCATGTCCTACTGCGAGCCTGGCCTGTAAGGACAGCTGTCACTGACTGTCTTGGAGATGGCAGTAATCCCCCTCCCAGAGCATTCCTTGTGGATTTAAAGAAGTAAGAGTCACCTGAGTCCTTTCAGGGACTATGTTGAAGTGGTGGGTTTTCCAGTGTCTAAATAACTCCATTCTAAAATCCCCAACTCCATCGCCCTTTTGACTCCTTCCTCAGAAAGTACCAGATCTACCTCCTTTACCATGGGTCTTTGGCAAGTTCAGGTTTCAAAAAGACATTTAACAACACATTGGGACTAATTAAAGATGCTAAGACATTAAACCTCAAGTCATGAGTGAGTAATCCCATATCAATAACTTCTCCCTTTTTGAGCCTTATGTTTTGCCTTTGACCCTGACTCAAGACCCTCAAGATCTTACTGTTACAAGTTTCTCACCAGCATGGATTGCCAGGTTCTTTAACTTTTTAACTTTTTCAGGATGTTTGCTGTTTTCTCCCACAGAAAGGACAGTATTTCCGTGCTTTGTTATGCTGAGACCTGACCCTGATAATTGTGTAGTGGAGCCAGGGATGGATCTTGAGAAAGACAAGCTTTGGCCATGAACTATTTGCCTCAGGTAGATGTTTTCAGGGTCTTGAGTGGAGGGCAATAGTCTCTACTCCAGCAAAAAGAAGGAAGGTACTCTCTAAGCTTAGAGAATTCAGATCTGAGGGTCAAAATTCTTAGGCATAACAAAACATCCCCAAAATGTCTCCAACCCCCCATATATTCCTATCTCTATCCTCATACTGACATAGGAGATTTCTCAAGGCTAATTATTCAGACTCATTTGTAGTTCTAACAATTATATCCTGGGCCTTATTTTCAGCATAGTTTGTGCTGCAAATGCAAATGAAAATGATAAGGGTCCATTTAAACACTGCTTTGGAAGCCTTCTGGCTTTTATAGCAGCTTGAATTGGTATACCTACAGAGGAGTCCCTACATTTTTTGACATTTCTACCTTTTTCTACCCAATGAGTAATCCGGTTCCAGGGCATACATATGGATATCTTTTCTAGGGCCATTAGAGTTACCAAGTTTATCTACACTACAGATACAAGTACCCTTGGAAAGTAAAGTCTGCAACACAGGCTTTTATGCCGATAATGCCAGGAAGCACAACTGAGAGACTCGGATGTGCTGTTGAGGATGCAGCTGAGGCCAGCTGGGATAAGCCTGCTTGGGAGAGTCTGTGAACTTTATAGAATACCTCCAAGAATTTCCTAGAGAAGGGTTACCATTATGGCTTTAGAGTTGTCTCTGGGGCTATTTATGCTGTCATACTTCTGGTCTACACATGCGCGTCTGAGGAGAAGCCTCGTGGAAATTTCTGCACCGTAGGAGATGCCTTAGGAGACAAGGTGAAGTGACACCCAGCATATACTTGACGTGAGACGCTTAAAAACCATCTCCTGCAGCCATAGCTGAAATTAGAGTGGAGGTCAAAGTGTGTCATGTATCTGCAGCAGCCTTTTCTGATTGTGTTTATCATTTATCAAGGCTGTCAGGTTGTCTGTGTCAATAGGGTAGTATTGTTCCTCATGCAGCATTTAAACCCTAGAGTCTTATCTAATTCTTGGGACTTAGTAGACAGTCAGTTAAGCATTCTTGAAAAAAACATGCAAATGAAGTCACTAACTTCCCAGGTATGCAAGCTATTCCTCTCTCACACCCTGTGCCAGTTCTGTCACTGGCCACTGTCCCTAGGAAATACTCATCCAGTCGTCCTCTCCTCTGACCACCTTGTACACACCCTGTGCTGCCGTCTGGATTTGCCATCAGTCTAAATAACAATGCTCTGAAAAAAAAAAAAAAAAAAAGGAAACAAAATCATGTACACAGACTTGGATCATGCTACTCTTCTGCAAAAGGAGTCTGCAAGCTCCTTACTATTTACAGTGTGAAACATCAGCTACTTTGCAGGGTGAATGCGGATCATTCACCATCTAGGAATAGCCTGTAGCAACCCCTCAAATCATATTCCAACACGGTGTTCCAACATTACAAAACTAGCAAATCCTTTTCGAAAGCATCATATATTTTCACTCGTCTCTTCCTTGCTATCCACTGCCTCTGGTGTTTCTCTCCCCCTTCTTAGTGTGGAAAGCACCGCTGAACAATCTCAGTGAAAAGTTACTTTCCCTGTGAAGTGTTCTCTTATTTCTTTCGGAGCAGTCATTTTGCCGCTGGTGATTCTCATATCAAGTGTCTCTTCCGTGGGACTCGCATGTTATTTACGTAACCATTTTTCCACAAATCTAAGAACTTCCTGAGCCCAGGGGCATGTTTATCCTGATATCTTCAATAGTGCTAGCTCAGAGGAGAAGCTCGTTTCTGGAGAAAAGAAAGGAAAGGAGGCAGGTAGTGCGCCTGGAGAACAGGAAGGCAGGGAGGCGGTGGGAGGAGAGAGAAAATGAAAATCACTGTAAGCTTCCCAATAAACGCTCAGGGGTTACAGATGTAATCTGTTTGGCTCCCTCATTCCCACACATCTTTTAGTCTTTCAATATTTTCTCTCAGGAAAATTACACAAAATGTTCTTCTGGATTCAAAGGTTTTTCCAAGTTCGTCCTGCGGCAGATGGTCAGGCCCAGCAACTCCAGCTTCAAACCCAAGACAGGGATTAATGGAAAAGTCAGCGTCTGGGCATCCAGCCCACTGTACACACGGAGGAAGGTCCTTGCCAGATACCCTGCTCTTCCGGAGTCATCCTGAGCATGGCGCCACGTGGACATACGGTGTGAGCACAACGGGAACCTCATAGCTGGCTTAGTCTTCTGTCTTGTTGCACACACACAAGCACCTCCCCCACACACACACGCACAAACCCTAAACCCCCGCACACGCACCAGCTCTCAGTCACTCCTCGTGAAAGGACGCTGAAACAGAAAGTTGTGTTCTGTGCTGTCCTGACGGGATGTTGTGGCACCTGGATTCCAAGATGCTTTCTCCTAATTCCCTCTCTCCTCTGATCTTTAAACAGCTGCTTATCCTAGACGGAGTGTCGAAGCACTTCTCTTATTGTACAGCACACGTCATTTCTGTTTGTCACACTCAGCTCTCTCTGGCTCCATTAGGACAGACCTCAGACTGAAAACTGGCACCATAGTTTTCATGGCTGAGTTTCCTGATTGTGTTCTTTGCCTATCAATCTTGTCCTGCCTACTAAGGCAAGACCGTACCTGCTGCTTCTTTCTCCACATTAACCTAAGATTCCAGGTGCTCACCTCCAGCTCTCACCAGGACCCCACCATCATCCTAATGGGCTAGACTCTTGCCTTTGAAAACTGGGTCCTCCTCCTGCAAACCCCAAGTACAAATGACAGCAGGCAGTCTCGTTGTTAATTCACATTCAAATATTTGCTCATCTTGTGACTTACTGCTACTGCTTTTATTAAAGTCTGTTTTGAAAATTTTCTTTTTACCTCACCTAGTTCCTGACACATTGTAAACACTCAATAATATTTGACAAAGGAATAGATTAATAATACTAATGTTTTGTAATTTATCTTCCTGGCTCCTGTTTTACCTCCTTTAAATGTATATATCACATTTCTGTCAGAGTATTAGTTCTAAAAGGAAAATAGTAAATTGTTTTATGATCTCATTTTTAATAAATAAAAATCCAAACTCTTTTGCATGGCATATAGGGTCACTTGTCCTCCAAACACTGCTTGGATTTCTTGCTTATCTTCTGCAAATGCTCTTTCTTCTTCCAGGGATTCTGTTTGCCCTTGTCACCTAATGGGGTTCTATTTTATTCTTTGAGACTAAGGATTTTGTCATATAGTACTTTTTATATTCCCTATAACAGCAGTTACTATAAGGCATGGCCCTCATTCCTCTCTCCCCTAACTAGGTGCAAACTCACTGAAGCAAGGATTGCCTGTTTCGTCTAATGACTAGCATGGTGTCCGGCACATAACAAGTATTCAAGATTTTTTAAAATAAACTGTATCCATATATCTCATCTTTATGTTCTTCCTTTTATTTCCCTTCTCAGACAACTCTATCTTAACTTCACAAGTGTGCCGCTCTCTTTCATAGCCCTTCAGCTTTGTTTACGTCTAGCCTGGCAAGTTTTACTGCAGGGAGACAGCTATCCAGCCTCCAAAGGCTGCGGGTCTGAGATTTCCCAAGTTTGCACAAACCTTCCCCATCATCCTTGCTGTGTGGCTCTTTCGCATCGGCATGAGTTTCAACATTGGAAGGGAACCTTCACAAAGCTTCGAAAGTCTAACTTCATCTCTTCAGTATGAGATTGTTTGATATGTGTATAATATAAAACATCAAGAGAAAAGAACATATCCTTGGTTATCTATTCATAATTAGAACAGTCTCCAGCTTACAAACAGAATCTTATCTTTTGAAACAATATAGGACAGCACGTTGAAATATTTTTTTCTCCTTCATAGAAAGAAGATAATCTAAAAAAATTTGTGAGGCTAAGACATAAAGGGCTAATATATATTTAAAAGAGAAATAATCTAATAAACTAGCCAGTAGCCTTTTTCATAGATGATGATTCTGTAGGGAAAGGAAGACATACTTCTGTGGAACCTCCAACTTACACCTTTTACATCATACTCTGTACATCACAGGCTGGTCACTCAGCTTAGGGTGAAAGTGATGTGTTGAATTACCTAACAGGTATGAGGTCTCGTATTAGGTTCAGGGAAAAATAAACAAACAAACAAAATAAGTGAAACCCCACACTGGACTTCAGGGAGAGCACAGTCTTCACAATAGTTCTATGGGACAGGTCGTGGTGTATCCTCACAGAAAACAAATGACATCCCTGAGGTCATGTTTAATAAATGAAAAGGCCAAGACAGAAACCCCGATATGCCTGTGTCCACAAACCTGTGTTATACAACATGTTTATCTACACCCAAAGATATATGCAAGCTGGATGAATTTCTTCTAGTTTATTCAATAGAAATCTTCTGAGAAAATAAATCAATGTTTCTTTAATTCTCACTAAATGCATAGGTATTAGGAAGTAATGTGGTTTTTTTTGTCCAAATATCCAAAGCCTCGGATTTTTAAAAACAACTGATAGATTAATTCATAGTGAAGTTCCTAAAGAAAATAACTGAGGTTTATCTTGACTTAAAAAGTATATCCACTTTTGTTTGTTTGTTTTGGGTTTTTTGTTTTGTTTTGTTTTCTGAGAGTGGTGTTGAGGGGAGCTCAGTTTTAGTTGAAAAGAAGAAAACACCAGATGTACAAAGGGTAGAGTCCTTGGTACTCCCGAGGAAAGAGAGGGTAAGAGATGGTTTTCTGGAGGGAGGTTGGCAAAGGCAAGGATATGCAAAACATTCATCTTTCTGAGTTTTACAAAATGAAGAGGTTCCACAGTAAGACTGAAAAGCAGAGCCTCAGGGGAACCTCCTCTTTTATAATCAAAACATGAAGCCTTTCAGGAGCATTAAAGATCCAAGAATGTAGGAGAAAAATACAGCATAAACTTTCTTTTGGAAGAGTTGCTTTTTCTCCCGCGATCTTTCATCTTTCTCCTATACTGTGCAGGCATGATCTGTTCCCTTCCTTTCCGCAAGTCTCTCCTCCTCTGTGATTTCAGTGAGAGCCTCCTCCCAGGAGTCAGAAAGACTCTTTGAACTCTTTTTCTCTTTCATACGCACCCTGCACACTGCATTTAGATGTGTCTTCCTGAATCTTTTACACACATCAAGTGATGCTACTGGTTCTCATAACTACTTTCACTTCAGCCAGTAACTTTTACTACATATAAACCTAGCACTGCACTTAAACCCAACAGCATCCTTAGAGTTATTAACTTACAGACATTAGTGGAACGGGGAAAAAAAGGAGGAGGGTGGCAGATTTTTCCCAACTGATAACTAAACAATAGTTGAGGGATGCCAAGGAGAACTGTTTGTTATTAAAACGATGCATAACTATGTTCTAGTCTTACCTGCTTTCCAGGGAACTTGTTGAACAATCAGCTGGATTATCTCCACTATCTCTATTTCTAACTCCAGCCTTCCCTTTCCCTCTGTTCCCAGATATGCTCAGATATCCGAATCCTAAACAAATTTCAAAAGTAACTTGAAGTTATGAGTATAACTTCCTTTGTTCACTGCTAAACTTTTCAGAATGAAATTTATCATTTATTCTAGGAAGTCCTTTATTTTGTATTTATTTTTGAAATTATCTTTGTAAAACATAGTTCAGAAAGCCAAGAAATTCTACATTGCCTAAAATTTAAAAATCAACAATACCTTATCCCACTCTTTCCACCTGGATTCTACCATCCACGGTCAACTACTTTTCCTTCACTACTTATTACACCTGTTTACTTCTTATTGCTACATAACAAATACTACTTGGTTTTCTAATATTAGACAATATCTACTATCTTCCAAGTGCATAAGAGGAAAATTGATTTCTCTTATATCAGGGTCCCCTTTCCTGGTCTGTTCTCCTGGTAATGTTAGACTCAAATTCACTGTTAAATCATTATTCAATATCTTCCTCATTTTACTAGTAAATGATGTTCAGGGTGACCAGCATTGTACAGTATGATTATATTTTCCTTCTTGTGTATCATTTTTTCTGAAGTTACTAATTGCCTCATTTTTTTAGCTTAGATTTTTTTTTTTTACTTAGTTACCCATCAATAATTAATATAAGAATATGGAAATCTTCCTAGAGGTCTTTCCTAATATGGTTGTGTACACAAGGTAATGAATCCATTCCTTTTTTTCTCCTTAAATCTCTTGACAAATGCTTTGCCTTTTTACTCTGATTGTATAAGCTGCCCTTCTGTCATCTGGGGCTTTCTCTTGAGTCTTAGGAGTGGGATATCTTTATTTTTCTCCTTTGTCATAGCTCATGTTCCTAGTTCCTAAGTCTTTCTTCTTCTCTCCCTCCTCCCCTCTCTTCTCTTCCTTTCCTTTCTGTTTAATTTCCAATTTTGAAACACATCTTATGATAGTTTCCTAATATATGAAAGGTAGATTTTTGAGGCATCCCACTTTTGAAAAAAAAATTCTCATCTAACACAAAATTGAAATTTTAGCTTGGTATGTAATAATAAGTTGAAAATAATTTTCCCTTAGAATTTTGATGGAATTCCTCTATTTTTTTTTTTCTATATTCTAGTATTTCTGTTGAGGAACTTAAGGCCAACCTGATGTCTAATCACTATCTGTACTAACCTGAATTATTGAAACAAATTGTGCCCTTCTCTCATGGGTTTTCTATTTTGGACTCAACAGTCAGTGATTTTGCTAAATTACATACTTAATCATGTCACACTTCAGTTGTCAGAATTAACTATTCTTAGAACAAAGGGCACACTCCTTGGCATTTTTACATAATTATTTATGCTCCACCCACCAGCCCCATCTCTTCCCACTCAAATCTTGCACTCCAAGCCCTGAAATAATATGAACCTTATTTCAGTTAGCTGAATAAATTATGTTCTCATTCACATCTTGGCTTGTGTACATATTTTCCCTTATCCTGGTATACTCTTTGCACCCATTTCTGTTCATCCTTCACATTCTAATCTAGATTTGGTACTTCAGCCTTGTAGTAAGGTAGTAGGGTAGTAGGGTAGTAGGGTACCACATCCATTTCTAAACCAGAAACTAACACACTGCACCGTTTTTTCTGTTTATGTCTCTATTTCTTCCATTAAGTTGACAATTTCTTTACATAAAGACTGTACCTTATTTAGCATTTTCTTCCAAGTCCTAGAGAAATGCCTGGACTCAGTAAATACTTTCTTTTAATTAAATGGATTCCATTGGTATATACCATATTTTTATTTAAGCCACAGCTCACATACCATCACTTCCTTGAATTGTCATCTTGTATCATTTTCTTTTTAAATTTTCATATATTTTTGAACTTCATTGACATGTATTACATTTTGTCTTATAATAAACTTACTTTGGAATACATATGAATAACTAATTAGCAAGCATGATCTTTGTTTGCTTAGCATAAAATTTTGGACCTCATAATCACACAATGAGATGATTTTCAGGAAATAACAGGAAGGAGTAAATAAGATGTTTCCTTTATTTGGCCACCAAATTATACCATTTTGGGGAGAATTTTGTGATAATAAATGTATAATGATTTGGAATACTTAGCAGTGGCACTGTGCCATTTTCTGCATATATATAAGACACCAATAAGTCAGGTGTGTGTAATTCAAAAACAACCAGTATTAGTAAACATGTCTTTCACACATACTTCATTTAAAGTTTTCTGACACCATATAATTTCATTTCAAACTACAGAGATAGTCACAAGAAGCTTATTTTTCATCCTGAAAAAAACATGCTGTAAAAGGCATGTACAGTGGAATAGAATATTTTTGTTAAATAAGACATCTAGCAAAAAATATTCCATTCCGTCTGTGATCTAATTATCAAGGGATTACAGGATATAAGACTTTGAGTGCACCCTGGCACAGTATTTTTTAATCATTGAGGACAGAAAAAAAGAACTAAAATAACTCCCAGTTTTTCAAAGCAGTAGTTATTTTTAACAGTTCATTAAGAAAAGAATGAAAAATAGATGGATTAAAACTTGATTCAGTTTTTATGTTCTAAGCTTGAAATTTTCTAGGTAAAAAACATTAGGATTTATCTTTGAACCTTACAATGTTTATTTAAGTAACTCTCTCAGCATAAAGACAAGGCCTTGCTGCTAAAACAATCCATGGAAATATAAAAAATTTCAACGAAAGTTCATTATTGTTTAAAGTAGACTAGAACATGAATTGAAAATAAACTTCCTGGAAAAACACATTTGCTTTCACTGATAGAGGGTTAAAAATATGAGAAAGACTTAAGACAGCCCATATTCCACTAATGGAGGCAATGTAGTATAGATGTTACAGGTGTAAATGGTAGATCTTCACTGAGAAGGATCTAGTCCTACAGACACCAGGGTGATTCATTAGCTTCTCTGCATTGTATTTTCTTTATTCTCAACCCCTTGAGTGTAGTTGTTATTTATTTGTAAAACAGTTATGTTAATGTGTTACTGTTTGGATTCAATTTTAGTCCTTCCTTCACATACTGGTTGATTTTTATTTATTTACTTTGGGACATACAACACAGCACCATGGTTCTAAGAGTCAGAAGCATAAGAATAAACCCTAAGAAGTGGTCTTTTCCTTGACATGCCTATTACCTCATTTCTCTTGTTCCACTATCTCTACCCCACATCTACCAATACTCTGTAGGTAATCAAACTTATCCATTTTTTAATATTTCTTTACACAATGTCTCTCACCAGTGATTTGTAGTTTACATTGTGCAAGTCTTGCATTTCTTGAGTCAAATTTATTTCTAAGTATTTTATGCTATTATAACAGAACATTTGAAAAGTTGCTTTGGGATTTTTAGTTTATGGCAGAAAGAAATATATGTTTGAATATCAACCTGTACCTTTTACAGGTATTTTTGACCTTGCTAAAATCACTTAAAGTTCTAGTGGCTATTTTATAGATGGCTTTGGAGTGTCTACTTTTACTATTATGTCACCTGTACACAAATCAGTAGCATTCCTATACACCAACGGTCAAGCTGAGAATCAAATCAAAGACTTAATACCTTTCACAATAGCTACAAAGAAAATAAAATATCTAGGAATATATTTGACCAAGGATGTGAAAGACCTCTATAGGGAGAACTGTGAAACACTGAGGAAGGAAATTGCAAATGATGTAAACAAATGGAAAAACATATCATGTTCATGGATCGGCAGAATCAATATTGTTAAAATGTCCATACTACCCGAAGTAATTTACAGTTTCAATGCATCCCCCTTCAAAATACCAATGTCATTTTTCACAGATCTAGAAAAAATAATTCTATGCTATGTATAGAACCAGAAAAGACCCCAAATAGCCAAAGCAATTTTAAGCAAAAGGAAAAAATCTGGAGGCATCCATTTATCAGACTTTATACTACAAGACTATGGTAACTAATATAGCATGATACTGGCACAAAAATAGAGACATAGACCAACAGAACAGAACAGAACACCCAGATATAAAATCATCCTGATACTGCCATCTGATCTTTGACTAAGTAGACAGCAATATACACTGGGGAAAACAAACCTTATTCAATAAATAGTGCTGGGAAAGTTGGATAGACATATGTAGAAGATTGAAACAGGATCCATATCTCTCACTTTTCACAAAAATTAATTCAAGAGGGATAAAAGACTTAAAAGGTAAGGCATGAAGCCATAAGAAGTTTAGAAGAAAAGTTTGGAAAAACTCTTCTAGATATCAGCCTTGACAAAAAAATTATGAAAAAGACCCCAAGGGCAATCATAGCAACAATAAAAATAAATAAATGGGACTTAATTAAATTAAAATACTTCTGCACAGCCGAGGAAGAAACAAACAACAGAGAAAATAGACAACCTACGATGTGGGAGAAAATATTCACATGCTATACATACAACAAAGGGCTAGTAACCAGAATCTACAAAGTACTCAAGCACATTAGCACTAAAAAGTTAAACTACCCCATTAAAAAGGCAGCAAAAGACATGAACAGAAGCTTTTCAAAAGAAGATAGATTAATGGCCAATAAACATAAGAGAAAATGCTCAACGTCACTAATCATCAGAGAAATGCAATTTAAAACCACAGTGAGATATCACCTCACCCCAGTGAGAGTGGCTTTCATCAAAATGTTCCATAGCAATAGATGCTGGCATGGATGTGGAGAGAAAGGAACACTTATATGCTGTTGATGGGACTGCAAACTAGTGCAACATGTATGGAAAATAGCATGGAGATTTCTCAAAGAACTAAAAATAGAATTACCATTTCATTCAGCAGTCCCACTACTGGGTATTTAACCAAAGGAAAAAGAGACATTTTATCAAAAAGACACCTATGCTGGAATTTTTATGGCAGCAAATTCACAATCGCAAAAATGTATAATCAACTCAAATGCCCATCAGTTCATGAGTGGATTACTAAAATGTGGCATGTGTACTCCATGGAGTACTACTCAACAATAAAAATGAATTAATATCTTTTGCGACAATCTGAGTAGAATTGGAGAACATTCTCCTAAATGAAGTATCACAAGAATGGAAAAACAAGCACCACGTGTGCTCACTATTAAATTAGCACTAACCAATCAGTACTGTTATGCACAAATGGAAGTAAAACTCAATGGAATCATGCAGGTGGGAGAGTAGAGGAGGGGATGGGTGAAATCATACCTAGCAGGTACAATGTACACTATCTGGATGATGGGCACACTTATGACTTCAACTCAAGCAGCACAAAAGCATTCCATGTAACCAAAACATTTATACCCGTGTAATATTCTCAAATTAAAAAAAAATTAAAAGAAAACAAAACAGAAAAGGATAGAGAGTGAGTGCAATGGATTGCTTTAGAACCAAATAAAGATATCATGTGAACATTAAAAAAAAAAAAAGGAAGAAGAAATTAATTTCCAGTCCCATGTGAATCATTTGGTCCCCTTCTTGCCAGTGGTTCTTTCCTGCCTTCTCATACTTGCATGTTTCAGCTTCCAAAGACTCAACTTAAGCCTCCAGAGGTGTTTCTCTCTTTCTCTCTCTCTCTCTCTGTAGTGTCCTCCTTTCCAGACCTCATATCAGAAATTCTGAGTGTTTCACCCTCTCCAAATTCTAATTCCTGCTTGATTAATTCAGCCAGTCTCCCAGGCTGTTGTGATTTTGCAGCCCTGAGCTGTAACTTGGAATATGAAGCTGGGAAGAAATCTGGTAGTATAATAGGGCTCACTTTATTGTCTGTGTGTGTGTGTGGTTTTATTTTTTGTCAGAGATTATAGCCCTGCACTGCCCATTGGCCAATGTTTAAAAACCCTTGCTTAGGTTTTTCTTTGTTTGTTTTCTCCCAGTTGTTGTTGCCAAATGGCAGATTTCCTAGCAGTTAAATTTTAATGGACAGAAGTAGTAGTCTTTATCTCTTTCTCTCTCTCTTTTTTTTTGTTCTATCCACTTTCATTAAATAAACAATAGGACATTTATAGGGAGAATGAATAGGATTTAGATTATAATAGCATTAAGATGAAAATAAGTAACCTAATTAGCACAATGATATCCTAGAAGAAAAAGAAAAAGATGAGACAGTAACAATAAAAACCATAATTTATTTAGAACTCAGTATGTGAGAGGTCAGCTAATCTAATATACTTCAATTAGTTTTCAAGAAGGGCATTGAGGAAAAGAAAGACTTCTATTTACAAGTTATTAAAAAATTCTTATTGTACATAAAAGCCTAACTTTTACTATATTGTAAATATATATGGATTTGTATTGATGAAAAAGGACACTGTAGTTTAAGCAAGGGTATCAGCAAGTGATTATGATGAATCTTTTCTATTTCTTTCCAGTAATTAGTATCTAATCCTTCTAATTTCAATGAGTTTCTCCAGCCAGCATCCTCTGGCTCAATCTAAATGGGGAAGGCTATGTTATGATAAATAGATTTGCACACTACGGCATAATGCCAACGTTATTAGCAGATTTGACTTTTACGGAGTGTGCTGTATTAATCACATTCCACAAGTATATAAGCCTGTCAGTCACTTCCCTGTGCTGACTAGGAAGCCATCAATGCCAAACACACTGGCTGAGTAAACCACAGGATAAATTTGTGCTACTTTGTTGTTATTGAGGCTCAACACAAAGAAGCAACACAAAGGCCATCAGCAGAAAGTGGTGGATGTTTAGAAACGTGTATCTAATAAATTTAGTAATGTAAAATATTAGAACATTATTGTTTAGTTAAATATTAATGTATGCTATTTCAGACTCTTGAATGAGTTTTTCATGAGAAAAATGGAGTTTTATACTCACACAACTTTTAAATTTGGATTGGGAATATTAACCGAAAAAAACCCAAGATCTGTAAAATAATTTTAAACAGGTTTATTCTGAGCCAATATGAGTGACCATGGTCCAGGGAAAATGGTCTCAGGGGGTCCTGGGAAAAAAATATCTGAGACAGCAGGTTTACAGTTTGGTCTTACACATTTTAAGGAGACAGGAATTGCAGCTAAGATCATAAATTAATACATGGAAGATATACATTGGTTGGCCTGAAAAGACAGGACATCTTGAAGTGAGGGATAGGTGGATGCAGAGATTTATTGATTTGTAATTGGTTAAAGAAATAAGGCTTTGTCTAAAATCTTGGAATCAGTAGAAAGACTATCTTAAATTAAGAAAGTCTGCTGCGGGGAGTTAGCTACACTCCCCGCAAAGAAGTTTTTTTCTTCCGATCAGGTCTCTCAGGCAGGGGCATCGCAAAGGATGAAAAAATAGTAGGAAACAGAAATAAAAATAAAATAATGATAATACACAGAGCCAAAGATATAGTTTATAAAGTAAAGGTTTATGAAAATAGATATAAGGAGGGTATCTGGATGGATATATTTCTTCCCGCAAAAATATATCAAAGACTGAAACTCCACACAGGCATTTTATAGGGAAGATACAGGCTCCCGTTTACATACTAACAGGCAGTTTGCTTTAGGGTCAAAGTCTTCTAAAAGGCTACTACAGATCCTTTAACTAACTCTAACTAGGGGAACAATGAGTTATAAAATCTTCTTGGGGCAAACTTCTAAGTTTTATGATAAGGCTATTACTTTAGCAAAAAACAGAGACAGTGATTGTGTTCTTGGAGACAGAGATGATCTCAGAAGTCAACATGAGCTGTGCTTTGCGTTAATTACCTTAACTGCATGGTTCCATCTGGGCCCGGCTTGGGCATTAGCATATCTATCTGATTAGCTCTCATCTCCAGGGGTCTTTGCCTGTCAGTTCCGGCAACCTTTTCGTTCTAGGAGAGGTCTGCCTTGTCTTTCAAAACAGGTGAGAACCATAGGCCCAGTTTACAGCTGTCTCTTTGAAGTGCAGCTATTACTGACCAATGAGATGCCCTCCTGAGACGAGACAGCTTTTGAACTAACACATTTATTTTTTCTTTAAGGCGAAGACTTATTTGACTTCTGAAATCAAATCTTGTCTCCAGAAATACAGAGGGCATTTCTATAACTCAGTATTCTTAGGCTCAACAGTCTGCTAACCACAGAGCAAGCCACAATATAAGCAAACAGATGGCCTGGGACCATGACTTAACCTTCACCTCACATGGCCTTAGGTCAGGTTTGTAATTTAGTATCTTATTGCCACAAAGAGTCTATTTTGTGCATCTTTTGATATCTGTTTTAATATTAATACTGGTCTAAATTCCAAAAGAAAGGGGGTATAAGGAGGTGTGTCTGATCTCCCTTCCCTTCCTGGCTGGAAACTCAGTTTTAAGGTTGTTCTGGGATCCCCTTGGCCAGGAGGGAGTCCATTCAGTTGGCAGAAGGCTTAGGATTTTATTTAATTTTAGTTTACAGAACAGTTAAAATAAAATTCATTATTAAAAGATTTTTAAAATGCAAATTCAAACAAGGGTGAGTCATTAATGGGTTAGCCAACCAGAGAATGGACTAGATTAACTCATTAGATCTTGCAGAAGTTATGACAAAGATGCCAAAAGTTTTGTGTAGAAGGCCAGATTTCAAAGTATTTTCATCAACACATATTACTGATTATCCAGATGACTGGGGACCATATATTGATAATGATTTTGCACTAATGAAATACAAAAATTGATAGAATGGTATTGTGATAAGCAGAACAATGGCCCTTCAACTATGCCCACATTCTAATCCCTGGAACCTGTGAATGTGTTACCTTACATGGCAAAAGTTACTTTGCAGATGTCATGAAATTAAGGACATTGTCATGGGGAGGTTATCCCAAGTTATTCTTGTAGGCTCTTAAAATTAGAAGAGAAGAGCAGTAAAGAGAATCTGAGAACTAGAGAGAGAGCATCATGAAGTACTTAGTCTGACATTGCCAGCTTTGAAGACGGTGAAAGGAGGCCGTGGCACAAGGAAAAGTTTTCCACCTTTAGAAGCTGGGACACCCAAGAAAGTGGATTTTCTCCTAGAGTATTCAGAAAGGAATGCAACTTGCTGAATCTTTATCTTAACCAGTGAGATTCCTTCTGGATTTATGATCTACAGAACTGGAAGATAATAAATTCATGATAAATGGTTATAGCAGTAATAGAAAATTTAACATCGCCATAACCAAGGGAGATAAGACACGGGGTCCATCAGTGCAATCAATACATTAGAATAACTCAGGGAAACTATTAGTTTCCAGGAATGTGAGCTTTTGTTATCTTTATTTATTGAAATGTATCCTAAGATGGTATATTAATCAATATCAGTATAACAACAGTTGGCCCCAGCATCTCAACAGAATCTTCAACAGATGATTCTATGTGTTACTCCTATTATATATAAGTGGTAGGTGGTCTGTGGCTCTGTGCTTGGTGGCAGCTCTGGGTCTTCTCATCCAGGGGGACGAGCAGCTCTCTATCTGGGCATGCCTATCACTACAGCGGAGATGGAGATCAAAACAGCTGACCGAAAACTAAGGTGCCACTGAGCACCTCCACTCAGGTGTGGTGCTCATAGAATCGACTCCAATTCAATTGACCAAAGTATGTCACATGGTGATTAGACAGATATCAACTAAGTTCACTTTTCTGACAGTTTTAATAAGACGTGAAAAGTGGGAATAAGCTGAGCCCTCCTCAGTAATAAACACTGAGCAGACAGAATTCCAGGAGGATAACAGGAGATGGCTGCTTTACGTTAGTAAATGGGGGAAGCAGGAGTTTGATTTTCACTAACTCCCTTTATAACACTCCTTCTGGAAAATACATTAGGAAAATGTGTGCTGGGATTTGATAGTAGATTACTGAAGATTAAATAATGGATTCTCCTGATTGCTTCAGCTGTGTTTGGCATGGTAAAGTCTGTACAGGAACAGCAATAGGTCAAGAGAAACTGGTATGTCATTGAAGCCCCAGATAACACCTTGTCTTCCATTCTATTAATATATAGGAGTACAGCCAACCACAATTTACATTCTTGTGGAACAGAAATCAGTTTATGAAAGGGCCTCCTCTGCTCAACAAGAGTTAAGGATGTAGTTGTCCGTATGACAAATACAGGCTGGTTTATGAATCCAGCTCAAATGCAAAGTCCAATCCAACCTGGCAACTTTCTCAGAATTATGTGGCCTGGATCAACCAGACGCATTCCTCAAGTTGCAAGAAATACAGTGTTCTCTCACACAGACTCTGCCAGTGAACAAGAGGCTCAGAGACTACCCCCTTTTTCAGGTTTTGGAGATATCATATTCTTCATTTAAGAATCCTTTCAAGACTTATTCACAAAATCAATAGAAATAATCTGAATTTAAGAGGGGTTCTAAGGAGAAATAATCATTAGAAGATTTATGGAGGTTAGTGGCACAGTATACTTAAGCCTTTATGAGCCAATTGTTTGGTTGACGTTAGATGTATTTGCAACCACAACATTGCAGACCAGCGTCTTTGGTATAAATTGAAGTGGGATACTCAGTGAATGACTCTTGGTATTTTTACTCTAAAGCTGCCTGAGGAAGCTTCTGTTGAAAGCCAAAAGAAAAACAATGGCTAGAGTCTTACTGGATGTTAGTGAAATCGGATGGTATTAGTGGATGATTATACACCTCTATCAGTAGTCCCAGAGTCGATAGGTGAGTGCTACCTGGGATCAAAGCCTGTTTTACTCTAGAGTCCCCTCATCGTGTTTTAGAACAACCCCATGAAAACAAGTACAGATTTGGAATAAAGAATTATCTATCAATTCAGCCCACCTGGATATTTTTTTTTATTAAAGTACAGTATACATTTCACTATTTTGAAAATAAAAAATAGAGGAACAAAAGAGAATGTTATAAAAATCTACCATTTTACTTAACAACCCAAGAGCATTAGCTTCATTAAAAATTGGAATGAAAAATTAAAACATTTGTTACATGATGGAAATGTTTCTAGGATCAGGAGGTAGCAAACGGAGATGGAAAAATATAATTACAAAACTGTACATCTTACCCACCTAACAAAACTTTTATTTTGTTCTGCTTGATCCACTGGTCTTAGGCTCAGGCTTAACTTACATCTATTAGGAAAGCTGAAATCAATGCTCAAGACATAATATTGATTGCGTTAAAGTCACCAGTTTGTGTTCCTAAAGGCATTTTGGGGGTGAACAATAGCTTCACCAACATGAAGCTCTCTAAAGGCAGCTCCATTGCCAAATGCCACTGCTTATTTTGTTGTCTTTTTGGCTTTTTTGGTTATTTTACCAGATCTGTGGGTAAATAGTACCTATGGAAGAGGCCCTCTTTCAGAGAGATAACCCCATTCTAATTGAATGGAATAGTCAGTAATGATTGTATTTGCACTTTCAACAATTCCTTCAGTAGCTTCTAACCTCTCCCAGGAAGAACTTTTAGATACTCAAATCACAGTGAAATATGATGCATGGAAAATTCTGTGGGCAGCAATCTTAAAGAATCAAGTCACAGACATATACCTATGAGAAATTATCTTTCCCACCTAACAAAATTGTTTAAGCTTCAGTGATGGTAGATCAGTCACCATGAGTCCTATGGCTTTCATTGTTTTCTAATGACCTAAGTACCTCAAAGTAGAATGATTTCCATCTTCCCTATCTTTTCATTTAAGCCTTCCTACTATGTATATCCTTGACCCTGTGGTGTAACAGTATAGAAATGAAAGAAAAAGGGAACAACTTATGGTGGGTAAGTGGACAGTGTTACATAATGACATAGTGACACTTAGCAGCTGGTATCTGGCAAAACCTATACAATTCTTTCTGGAGCAATGCATATGTCCACAAACCAGAAAGAACAAAGAATTGGTTAAAAATTTTGTCTCTATTCACTACTTCAGTCATTGCTAATATGGAAAAACTTACTTCTGTTGGGAAATGATGAAATATATTACTGTAATTTTAACTGACATATGGTATAAAAATATTAATTTAATATCTTTGTCATAGAAACCTGGTAACTTAGAGTTTTAAGTTCTTTTACTTGAAAGTCTGATTTGTGCATACCATGGGATCTAAGATGAAGTCTTCAATTGGCAGAATCCAACTGAAGTGACTTTGGCCTTAATAAGATTGCATACACAATTGAATGCCTCCAATGTATATAAAATTTCAGCAAGTATGGTTGACAAAGGATAAAGTATAATTTGGCTTGTAAAAGAATATCAGTATACCCATGAAGGATTATAAATAAAAATTCACCTGTTTTGTAGGAGAAATTTCTACTCCCCTTTGGAAAACAAATCCTACCGATCAAGAGGGTAATGACCTATGACATGATGCTCCCAGAGGAAATAAAAGAGGCAAGGGGATTCAGTCTAACCACTTAGTGAGTACTGGCTAATAATACATGTTGGTAGACTTACAATATTTGAACCCAAGGGTTGATAGACTTATAATATTTGCTAGGAGAAGGGTCCTTATTTAGGGAAATTTCTAAACAGCATTTCTGATTAAGGATTTTAGAGGGTAAATTAAACTCAGAATCTATAGTTTATTGGGGTTAACTCCCTGAATAATGTCATATAAGCTTCAATATAAAATAGAGATATCTGTAAGCAAATTATTCCTCACTAGGTGAAGTGAAGGGATATCCCACATACCTCATTAGAAAACTTCTCTAGTCTAGGGTTAAAAAAAAAAAAAAAAAGTACCATTTCTGCTGTGGGAAAGAAGACCCTAAAAGACTGCATTTAATATCTCAGATCACTTTCTGCTTCCTGTGAGCATGTCCATTGCCTGCATCCTGGAAATTGGTTTTAAAGCTTGAATAATGGATAAGGTCTACCAGATCATATGAGTCTGATTTGACAATGATACACTTTTGTTAGCTCAATAGCACTTCTTAAATCTGTGGGGTTTTTATCAGTTTATGAAAATCCTTAGCCATTATGTGTCTCTTACACTTTTTTTGTGTTTTTATTTTCTTTTTGCATCCTTTATTCTCTCCCCATACCATAGTATGGAGACAGCTTCTGACCTGTCATTAAGTTCAATATTCTATTTTTTCTGCTATGCCTAATCTTCCATTAATTATGTCCACCAATTATTTAATTTCAGTTATTGTAATTTTTATTTCCTCTTAGTATTCTATCTTTTTATTCTATCTAGTTCTCTGCTGAAATTCTGAATCTTGTTATTTTATTCCTTCAACATACTACTCATATTTGTATAAAATTTAAATCTGATAATATCTGCATATCCTGTGAGTCTGTTTTTATTATCTATTTTTTTCTCTTGGTTTTCAGTTGAGTGTTATCTTTCTTGTATGCTTGATTACATTTAATTAAGTGCTGACATTGTATATAAAAGAAATGGGGATAATTTGAGGCTCTGGATGTGGTTTTCTTCTGCTTTTGACAAGAATAATCCTAGAGAAAGATTACTTTAATTGAATCAAAAAATGAAATTATTTAAATTTCTCTTACTTTGAAAGCAAACTACTACTAAGATGTTGTTCCCCAGTGTCCCAGTCAAAACCCCATCTTGTTTACTAAGACTTCTAACTTTTCACAGTTTCTAAAAGTTAATTTTTTGTTCTCTCAGCTCAGTTTCTTGTACTCCCAATGTGTCTTTTGCTTTATAAAATGTTAAGTCAAGGGAAAAGTTGGACAAATGTCATGCGCATAGCTTAGCTTACCTTAATTGTCTGATCCTGTTGCTAAAAATTATTTATGCATTGGGTTCCTTTTGATTCAGAAGTGTGGTGGGGAGCATGCTAAGAAAGAACTGCAATTTTAAACAGTATAATCATGTTAGACCATGGCATAACATATATGAAACAGCCTATATTAAAATAATGTAAGGCCATAAGACAGAAATTGTGATAAAAGTCTGATTTCTACAGAAGTGTAGACATAGCTAAGAGTAAACCAGCCATGGTTTCCTAACTCGCCTGCTGCTGGATAGCTGCTCACTCCTTAGGTGTCACGTATCCTTGGCAGGGGCAGGATTTATGACTTTCCCAATGGCTTCCATGGATAACGACACCATTGTAAAACCTAAGACTGCTCTTTGAGATACCTTCCAGACATTGTACTGGGGGGAACCAACTGACATCCGTTGGACCAGTGGCCATGCATGGAAACTGATCCAATGTGTCCTATGACCCTCTACCCTGGAACTTTCTCAGCCAAGAAGACACTGTCTGCTTCCCAACACTGTGAGTTCATCCTCAGCCAATCAGTAGATTCAATTCACTAGCACTGTTAGCCAAACCACCTTTAAAAATCTTGGCCCCAAAATTCTCAGGGAGGTGGATTTGAGAAATTTCTCTCCTCTCCTCACTCATCTCTTTGAGATATTAAACTCCTTTTCTGCTGCAACTCCCGCTATCTCAGTATATCGCCCTCTATCTATCTAAGCAGTGGGTAAGGGACCCCGCTGGGTGCTAGCATATGCCAGGTACTGCTGTATTTGCATCATGTCATTATGTCAGTTCTTAAGAATATTTACCACAACTCTGTGAGATGGCACAAATATTATCTCCATATTGCAGATGACGAGGCTATGGCTTAAGAATTTTAAATAATTTTGTGGATGATTAAACAACAAATTTAATACTGTCTGTAAGACTTCCCCACTACACAAAAAGCCTTGCATTGAAGTAAAACATAATGATCCAAAGAACTGACATAAAATCAATACAGTATGCTCAGCCTTAACATAATACTATATTAATATTTTATGTGTTTTTGTAATTTCAACAACTTTGAAAGCCCCAGCAACAAGAAAAATAAGTATTTAAATTCATGCGGTTTAAATATGCCTCTCAAATTTCAAACTTAAAATTCATTCCATATCTTAGCAATACCAATCATTACAATTCTTTGTATACATAAAATTACCTTCTGATTTCCTTATCAGGCACACTTTCTATAAAAGTAATGAAAAGTGAAGACCTTTACTCAGGAAAATCAAAGCTACTGATACCTTAGTCTTATTAATGTATAATTTACTTTATTTTCATCTGCATTTCTTCTTTGTATTTTTGGAAATTCTTTTTCTGTTCCTGCCCCCTCCTCCCTGATGTCTTTTTAAATTGAACTTTTAACAAATTCTCCTGCCATCAATTAAAATCCCTTTTAATCTCACAATGACTGTTCCGGGAAAAAGAAAGTGTTTTGTAAACTAATTAAATGATTAATGAGACATGCCTGAAAGAATGTTTGGTGCTCAAAAACATAATATAGCTGGAAGCTAATCTTATCATGAATTAATCAACAATGTGTGTGATTAGGATAAATAGCTACCTATTTTGTTTGAAAAAATTTTTACTCCACTTAATACATTTGAAATAATACATTTCATTATGAAAATTATCCAAGTTTGTTTTCAGTATACTAAAATGCCAACATTTCTGGCATTGGTAAAGAGGTATTTATAAATAGACTTTTGTAATTCAAACAGAAGCAAAAACTTTGGCTATAGTTTTCAATGTGCATAGAAATTACATTTTTCTGTAAGAAAATACAAATCTCACATAATTTCTATTTCCATTCAGTCCAGCTGGAAGAGGTTTTCTCATTTGGCCTCAGAAAATTTATTGTTAATTGTGCCTGTTCTTCCGTGCTAGAGAACCTGCACTGACAGTTTGCATGTACCACGCAAGGCGTGGGGAAAAGTATCTCAGAATGTCAGATGGTGATAATATGATTGCATCATGAAAAAATTACAAAATAAAAAGTTTTACGATGTAAAGTAAATAGATAATTTCTAATATCTAATAATGAATATAAATCATCCAGTTGCTATTGGTCTAGTATTGGTATTTTGTCCTGGATGCTTATTGTGTCCACAAGGTCTTCCTATGGCAAAGACAAATCCCACCCCCCTTATCAAATATGTAATGTACTTTCATAATCCCACACATACAACCCTCATAAAATATATTTTTTTTATTTTCTAGAACAAAAAAATAGGTTATCTAGCTTGATTTTTCCCACAATGCCATGTTTCCATTTTTAAAAAATATCTTCATTTTAATGCTTTCATTGCTGTTCCCTGTCTGGCTGTATTGAGAAAACTAAAATAAGTAAAAGACAGATGCTTGCTTTCTTCCAGAGAACACTTTTTTATGGTAGTCAATAGAAATAAAATTTCTGAACACATTTTTTAAACATGATTAAAATTAAAAATTTTATATTACAGAGGTATTAAGTAAAAGAAATAAATTTCATCAGTAAGAGTCCTCCTACTATAATTAGCCAACTAATGCTCTCTTGGATATTTTTGACTCCTCAGTAACTTCTTAATACTTATTCTCTGATTTATATTATATAAGATAGCAAGGGAAAGTAGAATTAGTTATCATCTCTACATCCAATTAAAGTGATTTAAATCTTTATCTTTATTAACATTCAGCATGAATCAAGACACAGGGTTTGAAACTAAAATAAAAATTTTCAACTTACAGTTGTGAATCATTTTTTTTACTCAAATAAGAAGTTAAAATGTAAACAATTTCAGAATCAATGAAGATCTAAGAGTACTTGGGGAAAATGAGACTCATTTCAAACATATTTCAAATATTTGTAATAATTTTATTTGGGGCATTTCAGGTAAATACAAACAAATTAAGATTCACACTAATGGTGAATAAAATTCTCTGGCTGAATAATGGGAATTCTCCAGCTACACAATTTAATAGGAATAACATTGCAAACATTTTCTTTTCTTTGGTTTTTGCTTTGGTGTTGTATCTCAGCATGAGCTGGGAGATTTACTTAAAGAATATGAATGATTCATATATTACACTGAAAGATTTTTAATTGTGATTAAATTCAGATAGCTTACAAATTCAACTGACTCTTATTTAATATGGATCATAGGCAAATTATTTAATAAATTAATATAATCCGTGAGGTATATAATAGTGCCTTAATGATTTATAATAAATATGATACATAGGATATAGGAAACAGCAAACTTCAAAGAATGATCAAAAGTGGCACTAACTTTATACTTAGCATATAGGTTAATATGAGAAAATATATGCAACATATCTATTTCTTAAAATATAAGGTTCGATTTGTGCATATAGGTTAATATAATTTTTGGCTTAAATTTTAAAAAGTCAGATTAAACTACATAAAAAATAGAATTAAATGTAATGGCTCATGTGTTTGGTAGAATAGCAGTGTGTGTCTTTCTGTGCCTGCTTATTTCGCTTGCCTAATATCCTCCAGTACATTCGACTGGAGGAATAAGTTTTAGGGATCTATTGTACTGCACAGTGACCACAGTTAATAACAATGTATCGTATATGTCAAAATGGCTAAAATAATACATATTTAACATTCTTGCCACAAAAAACAAAAATGATAAGTTGGTGAGGGGGTGGATATGTTAAATAGCTTGAATAAATCTTTCTACAATCTATATGTAGATCAAAACATCACATGGCACCCCATAAATATACCCAATTATTGTCCATTAAAAATAAATAAAAAAGAAAGAGTATGAATGTTATGCTAAAATTTTGTATGAAGAATAAAACTTACGGAAACAATGCAATTTCTAGAAATTTAACTGTTTCAAAATGATGGAGAACATTTTCCATATCGACATTCCTTACGTCCTGCAGAGGTGAGAGCTTCCGAGGCACTGCCAAACGCACACACACTGAAGTCTTTTGACAGGCACCAGCTTAACATGTTGGGTATATAATTTACTGACAGGAACAGCACAATTTATGTTAAATGAACTCAAATCATTCTAATAACAGTGGGACGTTAATGCCATTTTAAGCCTTGCTGGGCTTTTAAACAGAACCAATTTGTCAAAAGCATATAATCCATAGGACTAACCGTAGTGTTTACTTAGTAAAAGGAAACTGGGATTAGCTACTGAAATAGTCAGTATTATTCATTGTAAAAATTCTCCTGCAGCTAAAGATTACAATTTTTTTTATCAATAATTATTCTAGGATCATATTTAAAACTCACACTTGGCAGACCCTAAAACCTAAAATGGGAAATAAATTCAGCTCTTCCCAATTTCATTCCCCTTTCCTGATTTCCCCATTCCTTTTGCTTAATGTCTCTTCCAAATTTTGTCATTAAAACACAAGTAAATATATTACACAGTATGTTTTCCTCCCTGGGATACTCTACTAAAATAGAGCAGTCACTTCATATGTACCAGGGACATATGAAGGGACATATGTATAAGGTGTCTTTCTGTGTGCAGAGAGCAAATCTGTGCCTGTGATCTTATTTGAGTAATTTTCCATGCAGCAAAATAGAACAAGGGCTCCATATTTCATGATGTGGAGAACAACCCGATGCTGGGGTGGAAAGTGGTTTACAGAAATAGCCAGTGAAACACGTAGGGTTAAGGGCTCCATAAGCTACTGCTAGAATAACCTGAAGTTGCTACACATAACATGGCCCCCACATATTCCAGAATAGCAAAATTGTTTGCAGACCACATTTTCTTTTACCTTTACCACAACACTGATGTGGAGAGAGATGTGTTTTCCCCTCCTCAGATTTCTTCTTCATTAGAATATTTACAAACTTTTGAGATAAATCATAGGAAATGTGAAATACACATTGTATGTTCTTATTTTTCTAAGGCTCCAAAGCACACTGGGGATGACCATTAACTAAACAAACAAAATAAGATGTTAATTATATGTTCATATTTGCTCTGCGAGAGGCTTTTAGTTTCCCTTTCTTGGTGCTGTATCATTGGCTATGATATCAAAATTGCTTTCCATTTGCTAAGCCAGATAAAGGCTGTGAATCAGCTGGGATCTTCATGGCTAAGAGATCAGTATTGGCATTGAATAGAATAACAATAAATTACATATTGTTATGCAGGATGCTAAAGAGTATAAGGAATAGAAAATAATCAAGATTTGAAAATAACACCTAAAACTGGAGCCTAACCAATCACAATGCTTATACAAAGTTATACTTTATTTGCCAATTGTTTGATATTTATAATCTTAGAAGACAGCATAAATGGACTAGTAGTTATACTGAGAGGACAGGAAATCCTCAGATATTTTTCATTTTGAGATTTAAAAAAAAACATAACTTTTTGAATTTAATTTCTTTTAAATCTATAGTTACGTGCTTAGTGAATTCTGAACAAAAATTAAATATATGTAAGTAACTAAACTCTTGATAATATAAATAAAAATAGATTGAGTATATTTTAAATGTATATGAATCTTATCAGGTGTGTACACTGCCTCAAAATATTCTTCAGAAAGGTCTATTACTGGTCTAAAGGTCTAAAATGAGCATTCTCCCACCTTCGGAGAATACCACCTCCATTTCTACCACAGTAACTCATTGTTCAATCCTTCTCTCATTCTGGAGGATCAGGAGATAAAACACATACTTTTTCTTTGAGAAACTGTCCCTGCCCTTGGGCATATCAGCTCTTCACAGGATAGAATAAATGAATATAGAGGGAACATAGCTCTTTGAGTTCATACCCAGGCAATAGATTTTTCCATACACAACAAATTAGCCTGTATTAATCTTCGCTATACTTTCATATACAAGTGATATAAAGAAGAGATTTTCAGATATCTTTGTTTCTTTTACTTGAAAGTCTATAGCATTGTAATTGAAATTGCAATTGTAATTGAAATGGTAGTCATTAATACAGTGTCAAATATTCCAGTTCTCCTTCCAGGCGTGAGGCAGAAGTGCACTTACTTTACGCTTTGAAATTAGTTACAGCTCCGTTACTTCCTTTGGCCAATGAGATGTGGGCTACAGTGGTGTGAAATGCTTCTGGGCGTGGTGCTCTCTTCATCTGATGTGACATCTGGAGGGCAGTATGTGCCACCGTGGCCATTTCATCACCCCAGTACCAGGAGAGGGATGGAGGGGAGCAAAGTCAGCAGGTGGCACAATGGACACTTATCACGAGTCAGGAATTAAACAGTGTTGCTGGCAGCAGCTGAGATTTTGAGTTTTTTGGTCACCGTAGCATAATCAACAGACGATTGTGACTAATCAACTTCCTTTTCATACTTTGAATGTCAGTCTGACATCATTCCATCTCTTTTTTTCATTTTATGTTGCTCTGGATAATGTCAGGAACGAACCAGAACTATTCCTGCAACTTGCCCCTCTCATTAGCTGCATACTGAATACAATCTCGCAGTGCCTGACTTCCCTCGTCCAGCCCAGAGCAGTGATCAATGTGTAGCTTAGACTCCTGCCCAAACATCAAGAAACAAGAAGTAAATCAATAACCACATTCCTAATGTCATCACAGGAACACGTGGGGATTGTGCATTCTGCTTCCAGAGTTCCTCCTCTTCTGGGAAAAAGTTTCTCCCGCACATGCAGCAGCACTTAATTAGCTCCCAGGCCCTCCGGGTGTCTCCCTTTGGAGATAGCTGGAATAGTGTTGAATTTCTTCACTTCAGAGGCCTGAAATTCATAATGTGGCAGAAGTTTCTCTGAAATCAGAGTGGATAAGGAAATTATCACTTCCAAAGTGCCTGAGGAAAATGGCATGTGTCTTATGATCCCACATCAGATACACCCACTCTTTACCAGTGAAGTCATTAGACATGAGCCATATTTTCTCTAGTCTTTGGCCATTGGTTTCCAACGTCGGGAAGGTTGTGCAGAGTGTCCTGTGAAGTTTACGGCTCTGACTCTTGCGGGAATCTGCCCTGTGCTGCTCAGTGCACTGGGCACCAGTCTCACTTTGGAATTGACATTGATATTCTGATGAGTCAACTAAATCCTTAAGCCAAGATTATTTCTAAAGCTCTTTACCCCCAGGACCTGCGTGGTTATAATTTACTCTCAAAACTACTCTCTAGTGGGAGTAATGCAAAGTTCAGGCCACAGGTTCCCACGAATTTTAGCAAATCCTTGGAGAATAAGTGGCCCTTGGGAAAGCTTTAGTCTTCCCATGTTTTGGGTCCCTTGTCAACTCCCCATAGCCCATCATGAAAAAGTAATGCAGCATAGGTGACAGTTATCGGAAGTGACGCCTGGGGTCAACTCAAAAAACTAAATTAAAATACCTTCTTAAAAGTGTTACTGCCTTGGGAGTCCAAAATTTCCTTTATGACTCTTAGCAGAATAGTTTTATTTCCTTACAGAAGGAACAGGGTGAAAGGTCATTTTTATCTTTGTTCTTTATCCATAAGTAATTCTAACATATCTACAAAGTCAGATTGTACTCTCTGTGTTTTATACGTGAGAATATAGAAGAGAAGGAAATGATTGCTGAGACTAATAAATAAATGGCAAAGCCAGAATGTAAACTAGAGTCTTTGATCATAATTCAACGTAATTTAAACTATATCATCTTTTATTTTCCCCTTAAATTTACAAATATATTTATCATCATATCTCCTTATAAGACAGAAGGGAAAATGAAAGGGAGCATGCATGAAGATATGACAAATGCAAATTTGATAACTCCTTTTCTAGTTCCCTCTTAATACAATTATCAGTGTTTCTTAAAGGACTAACTGACTTTGGGGTTACTTGTATGGTCTAAAACGGTCAAGGAATGTGAAATCAGCATTAATAGGGATCAAGACTGGCTCCAGTTTTTCTCCTTTGAAAACTGTTACAGATTTCAAGACAATCATATCAGAGCATTAAAGCAAGCGTGGGGCCCTCCACAGCATAACGCCCTTGAAGCCTGCAGAGGCTTCACACCAGTAAGCGGCCGGACCTCTGTATTTGCTTCCAGATAATCCAAGTTGGGCTGGTGATTGTGTATATATAAATGGAAAATATAGGTCATGAATTAATAACTATTAAATTTTAATGATAAGATGGGGGTCACTATTTACAGTATTTGTATTTATATTTACAAATGGCGTAAGGCTGTACCATTGAAGACATGCAGTCTTGTCATGAAGATGATTAATAGAGAACAGATGCTTGCAGCAGCACAGACAGTACAGCAGACACCCACAGGCAAACATTTGATTTGTGACAGTGTGGCACTGCAGAGCAACACCCCACGAGCCTCTTACAAGACTGCAGGGAGGTCCTGGTGGCTCCACTTTTTGTATCTCCCTCTCTCTAGAATACAGCATACCTAGTGTATCTTGCCCAGTATATTTTGAATATGTTAATAGTGTTCGATTCCAGGATATCACTGAAGACTTAACATTTTTATTAGATTAGGGTATCTAGAACACGAGAAAGTTGAACATGTTTGCAAACTATTTTTGTCAAGTAGATTTGTACAATACAGATTTGTATATGGATTAAGAAACTCAATAAAGGAACTTTATAATTCATGAGATTTCAGCATGTTTCTGGTCAGAGAGAAAAACTAGGAGAGAGAAACTAAAAATACACTACTAGATTTTTTTTTTCTTTGTTTGCTTTGGTTTTTTTCTGTAAACAGGTTCTCCCTCTGTCAGCCAGGGTGGAGTGCAGTGGCATTATCATAGCTCATTGCAACTTCAAACTCCTGGGCGCAAGGGATCCTCCTCCCTCAGCCTCCTGACAATGACTACTTTTCAAAAAGAAATAGTGTATTTGGGAATATAAGTACAAATATTAGCCCTAAGGAGAAGTCACATAACATTTCAGATTTCAACTAATAAAACAGAAGTAGAATCTGTTAGACCAGGTGGAATATAATAGTATATGAACAATAAGTTACATGTATTCATATAGCAGGTCTCTGGTATCTCTATTAAAATATCATAAAGTTAATTTAACAGAAAAAAAATATTGCACAGGTAATATTCCCTGCCAAATGTAATACTGAGGTCTCTTAAATAACACCACAAATGACAACAAATAAAACCACAGATGAGCATGTTAGTAGCAGAAATACTGTAAAATATAAAATCAGACAGAAATGAAAAGCTTCCTAAGACTAATTTTTATGTGAAATAACATTGTTCTAATTTGAGAGCATCTTTGTTTTATGTATTGAGAAACCATTAGAAATTTCAATATGAAATATTAAAATACACAGAAAATTACAGAATATATTGTAGAGAGTCATGTATCATGACCCAGATACAGCAGACTTTCCTTTAAATACTTTATTGAAATATCATTTTAATTAACCATGTGTTGTCTTTGTTAGGATACTAGTTAACATGTGGTCATTTAGTCGTCATAGGAATATCACACATTACAGATAGGTTGCATTTAGACACATAAACCATGCTCTTAATAAAATGACATAATTGTTCTCCAAAAAATGAAAATAATCTGAAATAGATTAAAAACTATGAAGATGATAATTGCAAATAAACACTAAATCGAGGGTGGTCTGTGTGACAACTGGTAGGATCAATCATAGAGAGTTTAATATTTAGTATTAACATTACATTCGCTTTCAAAGGCATACATTGAGGTTATATGGAGAGTTAAATTTGTGAAATTTAGTGTATTCTAAGAAATTCAGGGATTTTTATTATTACATTTTTGTTTATGCATCTCAATAATTATTCTTTCACTGTGAAGGGTCTTTCCCTCCAGGCCTCCTCATTGTCTCACTCCATGCTTTTCTTTACCTAATAAAGCACTAGTCTAAGGGAGGGGGCGGAATGCCTAACCCTCTCAATAGAGCCATTTGTTGTATAAATACACAGCTATTCCACAGAACAAGTATTTACTAGATGAATAATTAAATTAGAATTTCAAAACTATTGATTGCGTGAGAGGAGAGATTTAAAGAAGGGGAAAAATGACGAGAAGGAAGGCAAATAACGTGAATTAATACTAAAGATCAAGTCAGTGCCTGGGTAAAAACAATGAATTAACGTCCTAAAATAATGATTTTACCCCTTATGCTTGATTATGCATATGAAGCTGGTTTAGATGATTTGTTTATATAGAATTGGGGGCACTGTAAGTACTTAGCAATTTTATTCTGTGTGTCTTTTCTTTCTTCTGCCTCTTAAAATTATTATGTGTCTCACATAATTCACATGTATGAAATAAAGTATACCATGGATAAATTGGTTCTATCATTGCTTTAAAGAATTTTTAGGCTAATATTCTTGTTTAAAAGATGGTATTAATAAGTTCTTTATATTAAATAATGTTCTGAAGAAAATTCAGGTTTTACTGCTATTTTTAAAATATTTATTATATTTTATGTTTTATTATATTTTGAATAAAAGTGGTGTAGGAATAAAATCTCTTATGAGATATGTTTTGGAATTCATTTTATCTTTATTTTTAAATTTCAAAAGTTTGTATTTTTAAATTACAAACATTTTGGTTACATATATTGCCTTTGCCCTGCCCAAGCCAGAGCTAAAAGCATGCCCATCCCCCAGACAGTGTGCACCACACCCATTAGCTATGAATTTACCCATCCCCTCCACCCGCCTCCCTCCTGCCTGACACCCTATGAATGTCACTTCCCATATGTGCACATAAGTGTTGATCGATTAGTACCAATTTGATGGTGAGTACATGTGGTGCTTGTTTTTCTATTCTTGGGATACTTCACTTCAAAGAATGGGTTCCAGCTCTATCCAGGATAATACAAGAGGTGCTAGTTCACCATTATTTTTTGTGGCTGAGTAGTACTCCGTGTTATACATATGCCACATTTTATTAATCCACTCATGTATTGATGGGCATTTGGGTTGTTTCCACACCTTTGCAATAGTGAATTGTGCTGCTATAGACATTTGAGTGCAGATGTCTTCATTATATAATGACTTTTTTTCCTTTGGGTAGATGCCCAGTAGTGGGATTACTGGATCAAATGTTAGTTCTATTTTTAGTTCTTCAAGGTATCTCCATATTACTTTCCATAGAGTGTGTACTAGTTTGCAACCCCACCAGCAGTGTATAAGTGATCCTATCTCCCCGCATCCACGCCAGCATTTGTTGTTTAGCAATTTTTTAGCATATAGAAAGGAGATGGTGCTGATCTGTGTACAGTATACTTGGTAATAGGTCCAGTGCATTGGGGCAGCAGCTCATAATCCAAAACCTTAATATTTTCATAGAAAACTACGTGAATATTCAAACTAAGGGACATAAAGACAGAGGGCAAATAACCTCTTAACTCTTCAGGTCAGGATTTCAAATTAAATTAGATCAGGTCAGATCACATTTTTTACTGCCAAATGAGTTACAAAAAGAATTATATTTACAGCTGTTTGGACTTTATAAAATTGAATGTTTTGTACCAAAAGAAGACAAAACAAAACAGCTAATCTTTTTATAAATCTAAGTCTAATTATTTTTACTTGTTTATAAATATAAATTCTCCCATTACTATTTAATCATGTTCGCTCAAATTCTTTGGACTTGTTTCCTGTTCTATTTTAGTTATCTCAAAAGTTTAATCCTCCTCCCTCTAATGTTATTTATGCAATTAAATCTTCCTAAGAAATAACAATATTAGACACTACGCTATCTTGAAATTGCATTAATAACAATGCAAAATACACTTACCTTTCATTAAGATATCATTCAATAAGATATTTAAGTGCTCCTGAATTAGTGCTTGTTGAATCCCCTAGAGAAAAAAGTAAATTTTCAAATAAAAATTATCTATTTGCATTTTATAACAAGATAGTAAATTTGAAATATGTTGTAAGTATAGGTACCTGCGTATGTGCTTGTGTGTTTGTATGTATAGAGGTGATTGTGTAGAAATATTTTGACACTTTCAAACGTGTTTATATTGTAATGTATGTCACTGAGTCAGGAAATTTTACCTTGCTCACTGTTACAGGTTGGTTGGGTTCTGCAGAAACCCAAACTCTGAGAGGAGCTTTGTTTACAGGATTGTAATAAGGGAGAGCTCTCTTGGAATTAGTTCCACATCATGAGGATATTATTTTAGGCCAAGGGCAATCCTAGGAGAGAAACTCATCTGACAGCTGTCAGCTGCCAACAATACAAGGCTGCAGGAATAAGTGCATTAATCTTGGAGGTCAGGGCTCATTTCTTTATGATAATAAGCTTATTTTGGAGAAGGTGAGGATCAGAGTTGAAAGAGGAAGATTAATAGGATGCACTGCATTCCCTGTAAGAGAAAACTGTTACAGCCCAACCAGGTTCATTGCCTGCTGCTCAAGAGGAAGCAGTTGGGTCTGCTGGTTGACTGGGTTCAGGGTGGAGTCACAGCAGTGTAGAAATTGTCTTGTGCTGAGTCCATTCCTGGGCGGGGCTTGCAAGAGCAGTGAGTCGGTTCCTCAGTATGGGCCACTGGCCTGAGTGGGTCTGCCAGTCCACTGGAAGGCAGGGTCTGGAACATATCTCGAAAACTAGCCTTAGGTTTCACAAGGGTGATGTTATCTGTGGGAGCAACGAACAATGCTAAGAATCTTTATGATTATCAGCTATGTGACCCCTGAATAGTGAGCAATTACAGGAATGCAAGCGAGGGAAAATGGCTGGTTATGTCTATTTTTTAACTGTGCCTACACCTTTGCAGCATTCAGGCTAACCCTAGCCCTAGTACAGTTCTCACCTTGTGGCCCTTTATTAACTTTATAGAAAGCTTTCAAAAATAATCTCTTTTCTCCTGTACACTCTCACACAACACTTTTAACCTCAAATGTGTGGGCTTTTTCCATATGAAGCAATTCCCAGATTCTCTGTGGACACCAACTGAGTGGCCGACAATTCAATTTAATGCTGACACTATGTACCTGGAGTTGGCATCACATGCCACAAGTTAAGGCTCAGTCCCACAAGACTGCCCCCCCCCTTCAGATGCCAATTGCAAGCCCAGGCCTCCCTTCTGACGTCTGATCAACTGGCATAAATCCAGAGTTTCCACAGCCCCCTCAGGTTTGATTATGTGCTAGAATGGCTACCTGAACTCGGGAAAAGAGTTTACTTACTAGATTATTAGTTTATTGTAAAAGAGTGTTAAATAAAATTTATACAAGGCCATTGTTACAGACCAAACTCCTCTACTTGGCCCTAATAGACTAAAAACAGAGTCATCCACGTTAAAGTTCCATGTCACCAAACTAAAACTAAGTTGTTATCTAACCTTCTGTAAAACCAGGAGAGAGATAAAACAGCCAATTTCCCAAACAGGCCAGCTTCAGTCTTCGCTGGGCATGATAATGGCATTCCCTCTGCTTTAATCCTTGTACCAAAAAGATAACCTGAAGTAATCTGATGTTACCTAATCAGTTATTTTCCTATCTTCTGTCTCCTTGCCCTTGCCTTGTAAGAAAAGTAACTTTGAAATGACCAATCTGCTCTTTGTTCTTTTTTTCTGCTTTCTTCAGCCTTTTTGTCTATGACACTAACCCCCTCTGCTCAACTCATTGGAACACTTACTCTATTTATGGAATAGAGTGTTCTCTGATTCTAGAATCACAGGAAAGCCAGTTAAGATCTTTAAACTAAAGATTGTAATTGTGGCTTTTGATGGGGACTAAACTCCGGAGCAGCCTACTGGGAGAGATGCACCCACCGGGCCAGGCAGGAGGGGCAGGTGCACCAACCGCCCAGCTCTTCCGCATATTCACCAGCCCGGAAGCTCTGGGCATCTTTCTGTTGGGGTTTTTATGGAGGCCTCCCCACAAAGGCATGATTGACGACATCAGTGGCCGCTAGTAATCAAATTCAACCTCCAGCTCCTCTCCCTTCCTTGGAGGTCTGATTTGGATGGAGCTGAAAGTTTTAACCCTCTAATCACAACTTCGGTTCCCCTGGTAACAATTCCTCTTATCCTTTGAGGCTTTCCAGATGTTACCACATCAACATAAATGCAGGTGTGATTGAAAGGGGCATACTATGAATAACAAAAGACTCCTTTCACCTTTTTAGCTCCATCACTCTTTCAGGAACTGGGAACAAGAACCAAATATTATAACAAAAGATGCTCCTATTGCTCTTAGGACTTAGGAAACTATCAGGGTTTCAGAAACTGTGGCCAGGAACCTGGCCCCAAGATCAAAATATATATATTTCTTGTTATATCACAGCATCACACCCTGCTGCTATAGAAGGTTTGGGGGTTTTAACTGATACTTGTCATCCCCTTCCTTCATCACTGATGTCTTCTTCCTCTCGCCCTTGGATAACACCTTTGCTGATCTAGGTGGCTTACCTGTTTGGGTGACACAAACCTAACCACTGAGAAGTCGGAGGATGTTGTGCTCTTCTCAAGTTGTGGCTGTTGGACTTGTCCCTTTACAGTCAAAATAGGGCGAGTGAATATCAGGGGACACCCACAAAGGCCCACTAGCTATGAAAGGCCTTCTCTGCTTTCATTGTACAAAGCAGGTCTACTTAATCCCTAAGATCAGGATTAATTATCTCTACTGAGACTTTGACTCCTCTTCATGTCTGCTGGTCTTTTGGCATCAGGAGTCTAAAATGATTAGACAGTGACTTGCCTGGAAGCCCATGGAGAACTACAAGTTTCTCTGAATATTTTTATTCCATTTCTATGAAAATATGAAGCTAGATAATGACAGTATAGAAAACTAAACCCTGGTTTCTCCTATTGCAAGGAGAATGTCGTTTCCACAGCAATGTTTGGCAGCCTCTTGAAACTTTTCCCTAAGCATTATCTGCTCTATCTCAAGAAAACTCATTCAAATTGTCCCTTTATTCCCACTGCTTCCAACTAAATTCGTATCTTATCATGTTTGCTTGAATGACTTAATGGTATCCCACGCATATTACTATCTGCTCCAATCCAGATTACACATCATCATTATGTAAATAATAGCATTCCCCAAACACATCACTGATAGTACCATGACCCTGTTCAAATCCATCAATTCCTCCTCATTGCCACTAAACTATGCACAAAAACCCAAAGAGACAGAAAATACAAGAAAATAGATGATAAAAAAGTTATCCAGGATATAAGCACCAAACTAAAGGCTCCCGGAATAGGAGATAAAAAAAGGAGGAAAAATTTCAAACAAATAGCATCATTAATATTACAACTATTTATTTCTTTTTGTTTTAAAAAAAAATCTTCAGATATGAATGTATAACATTCATGTATCTTGTTATTAGGGCAAACATATGTTCTGGTTTGCTTGGACAGGCCTGGTTGACCTGGTTATATTAGCATCATTATTAATAGTGTGACTTTTTACCCTCAAAAATGTCCCAGTTTGAACTAAAATTTACATATTCACTGTACATCTAACCTTGTTTTATTCATGCCCCATGTCCTTGGAGCCTTTAATTAGATGCAACTATTATATTTAAGCCCTAAAAAACCCATCTCTAGTAAAAAATTATTGTGAAACGTTATGCTAAGCTGAAGAAACATTCTCAAAATATTCAGAGGACAAAAATTGATATATTACAAAATAATGAAAATAAGACAGGTGTCGGAATCTCATCAGTGGCATTGAATGCTAAAAATTGGAGTAAGGGGGTTACCATTCACATAGAAATTTGTTTTGAGTGTAGAATTAATGCATTTCAATAATCAGGTGTAAGAATAGAATTAAAACATTTTTAGAGGTGTAAGACGATAAAGTTTATCTTGTTATTTACTGCATTTTTAGGCAGTTACTTACAGGTATTCTCAAAGAATGAGTAAATCCAGGATAATACATGAAATTTCAGCACTGGGTATCTACAAAGAGAGAAAGAGAAGTTCTCAGATGTCCCCTGGCTGGCAGGAAAAGAGAGCAAGTACCACAGTTTGGAACGGGGGGACAAAAATGTTTAAAGATTCCAATATTACACAGGGGATTCGATAGCCTAGAAAGCATGATTGGTGGTTGGGACAATCACAGGAATATACGATATCTTAGTCAATAACAGACAGAGAAAGAAGCAGAAATAAAATTATGTGGTTTAAAATTTTAATGATGACCAGTGGAAGAACCGAAAATAGTATCATAACTGTTTTGAGAAAAAAGGAAAGGAGAAATACAGGGCTGTGTAAATGCAGCAAATCTTACCTTTCGAAACAGAAGATAATAGATAAAATCAAAAGTGCATAAATCAACATAGAAATACAAGCACAGTATTCATAGAATGAAGGAAAAGACTAAAATAATTAATGATAAAATAGCTGACTCTGGAAAATGACATTGAAAGTAGATAGTAAGATTTGAGAAGAAACTTGTTCATTCTAAATTTTTCTGTTATGTACACACATTTCCTTGATTTAAAAAAAAACAATAAATAAGTAAACAAAAATATGTATGAAGATAGAGACTATTAAATATCATCAGTGCTAACTCATAGTATTTTGGTTTTCTAGTTTGTGTCATCTCAAAATGCAATCACATAATCCGGAATTAGTACTTAGTCTTAGCAGAGGAAAAACTCATTAGACTAATATTCATTCACACATGCATTCATTCATGTTACAAAAATATATGGTACATTTTCTACATGCTAAATATTCTACCACATGAAAATTAAAATATAAATCAAACAAAAAAAAAAAGCAAAATTATTCTTTCTAATTTCAGGTATCTTGAGAACACTAGAAAATATGATGAATGTTATTAGTGCTCTAATCAGAGGGTGCCAAAGGAATTTTAAAAAATCATAAAAAACTCAATTCAGGAATATATGCTATTTTTCTATAGAAGTAACAATTATGTTTGAAGCCAAGAGCAAATCTAAGCCCATCAAACTTTAACCTGCCTTGACTGCTTTTAGCTGTTCTTAAAAAGTGCAAACTGCCTACATGTCGTGCAGTCAAGCAACACAACACAGGACTCCCTGCAGCTTCCCTGTAGAGCACGTCTCTATGGCATGGGTCACAGTGGCAATGGTCACCTAAGTTCTATATCAGGAACATAAAGTTGGCTGCTTGTCCAGTTCAAACCAGTTGAGACCGCCAACCCTTCCGCTATGCCTGCACAAGCATCCCATGCATGACCGTACGATGTCAGAGGGCTGACACCAGCCTCAGATCATGCTAACCACCATTCTCTGAACGTGCACCCTATGAAGAGCCATGACGCTTGACTGTGCTTGCACAGATCACAATTATCTCACTTTTTCTTACCTCCAATTAGCTTTCCCCATGTCGCACACCACCCTCCCCCCCCATAAATATTCCTAAATCCCATCTTCGAGAAGGCAAATTCGAGACCTGCTCTTCCATCTCCTAGCTTAGCTGCTGGGTGGATAAACCTTTCTCTGCTGCAAACCTCCTTGTCTAGGAGATTGGCTGACTATGCAGCAGACTAAATGGGCCTGGCTGACTCAAGTATCACAGTGACATTGGAAAACTAATGTATTAATTTCTCTGACTGTGCTATGATAATAAAAATCCAACATTATGCACACATGTACATGTACTTTGTACTCTACTTAATGCTATTAATTCAGGAAGTAAACCCCAATTTTTCCTTTTATTGTAAAATAAACAAATGTGCTGTTTAAGTGACCTTGTTTTCAAATGGAAAACTGACTATATCTTTATTCAGAAACTAAAATTAATTGAAAATATTTTAGTTTTACAGTATGGTACTTTAAATAAAAGTGGCTTAAACTAAGAAAAGAATGACCAAAGGCTTAGATCTATTGAAAGAGTCATCGGTAATACAGAAAAAAAAAAAAAGAAAAGAAAAAGAAACATGCATATGAAAAAAAATAGACAGTAAAGTGGAACTAAGATAACAGAATCCTTGAGAAAAGATATAAAAAACAAACAAATAAAACCTTGCTGCAGTTTAGGTGACAAGGAAATTATTCAGTTGCTGGGGCTGCCCTGGTTACTGGGCAACGTTCTAGGTCAGGCACAGGGGACTACGCGTGTAGACAAACATGCTGGAAGGGGCGGGAGTCCAGGTAGGGAGTCGTGGCATGACTGCCCGAGCCAGGCAGTGGCTGGGGCATGCCGACTGCGGTGAGGGAAGCCAGAGGGATTGAGATGAGGTTGCCACTAACAGAAAGAGAAGAGGCAGGACAGTGAACTCTTTTAAAAGAGCATAATGAAAACAGACAATGAAAAAATAGAGTGAATTTTAAAGCTAAGCAACCCATCATTATTAATTCATTTCAAGCTTAGAAAAGTGATCAATTAATGCAAGCAATCCAAACATAAGAATAGTTTCTATAATTCTTACTATTAATTTCATTATTTTTTCTTAACTTAAAAGACAGGATTGAGTTTTAAAGATACTCTATAAACATAATACATTATAAAGAATATATTCTTATATGAGAATAAATCTCATAATTCTCTACCATTCCTAACATTTAAAAAAATTTAATTATAAATACCTTCTTAATAGTGCTTTGGTGTTTTTCTCTCATATTACATTTCCAACTGATAAAACTTACTTTAATTTGATCTTTTCCCAGAAAAAGTTTTTCTTTCTCTCTGATGACATTAGAATTGTTGAAAGATTGCAGCTTGACTTTAAAATTAACAGATTGTTGGAAGGCATATAAATCTTTTCAGATGGGATAAATAATTCATATTCATTCCTTTTCTCTGGGTGTGGAAACAATCCTGGTTATTAACAGTTTATTCAAGGAAGAAGTAGGAGAAACAAAACTTACGAAAATTGGGACTGGTGTTTTGAGACTTCATGAACCACTTAAATTACTTCCAAAAACTACTTCATTATTTTCACTGTTTGTATTTGTTTGGTTTGGTTTGATTTTTGAACTGCAGTTTGCTCAATAAAAGATTCTGATTCATTGTCAGGTTCTCTAAAAAATCAATCAGAACTTTATCATCAGCAGAAGCATTGCAATTAGCATGACTCACTTTGTGTTTTCCTGTGGTAGTTGGGCCTTGGGCAATCTCCTTTTATCATCAGAGGCTGGCAGCCCCAGGAAATAGGCAGCAAAGTGATCGGGCCACACAGTGCAGGGTGTCAGATGACCCTCGTAGAGTCAGAATCAGTGAGGGCTGCTGGGGCAAAGCCCTGAAGCATCCTCTTCCTACACAGAGAGCAGCCCACTCACGTCTGTCTTCCTGGGCAAGCACTGGTAGTAGCTTCTGTTTCTCCCCTTTGTTTACCAGATGAGAATCTGGAGACTTTATTACAAGATTTGTAATTCATATGGTTAATTTTGACAAGGACTGGACTCCAGTCTAAGGATTGTTTCATTTACAATCCTTACATTATGCTGGTCACATTAGATATTTAAAGGTCCACATTTATTTAACCAATACCCCTGTTTATTAGCTTACAGAAGCTCCCTTACTCGATCAAGATACATAGAAATTAAGTAAGGTATTTGCAAATGTATGTGTAACATCCACATAGACGTCTAGCAATTTCTGATGCCCAGTGAACATTTATCAAGAAAAATAAATGAGGACAAGTAGATTTTTAATTGGTCATCAATCTTGCCTAGTCAGTATGATGCTAATATCCATGTTCTGTCTCTAACATTGTGCCAGATGTGCATTTTGGTGATTGTATTACCTTCTGCTCATACCTGAATCACCTGGCCTGCCCTGTGCTGACTCTGGATCCCAAAATACTTTCTTAGGATCCCTGATAGTCCCAAGGAGGAGTCTCTCCTCTGATGTGTTGATAAATAGGATAAATAGGATTTTTTCTTTTCAAATAAGAAATTCAATATATATATGTCAAAATATGAAAAGAGAGGAAAGCATGAATCAGGTTTGTTTTGGGTTTCCTAACTTTTATTCTCACTTTTATTCCCACTTGAATAATGTTAAGTTTTTAGTTATTACGGTTTTGTAGTTTTTCCCCACATGCTTTAATATCAAATAAATATTATGAAGATACACTTGCCTAGTATTTGTATGTTCATTTAGAAACATGTTTCATTTGTATGATTTCATTTACATATCAAATTAATGAAAACTTGATTTGAAGTTATAATTTAATACAATTTCGGTCTCCCACTTTGTTAAGTATTAAGCTGACCAGGGTAGAGATTTAGGTATGAGAATGGGGTCGCCTGGGGATTTCGTAATCCGCCCTTCCTTCCCTTCTCTCTTTCAGACCCTCTGAGCTCAGAGAATGGGGTGTTTGTAAAACAGAATCTTCCCGTATCCAGCTGAAAGGCCTTGGTGGCAATGTTCCCTTTCGCTGAATGTAGTATTGTCTTATTTGTTCATGTCAGGGACATTTTCCAATTGTCCCACCTTTTTCTTACTTCCTAGCCACTGTCTCATTTCTCTTATTCAAGGTCAGTAAATGCCAGCTAGATCAGCAGTAGAAAGAAGATAGCTTTTTAATGTACTTTTTAATTTTTAACCTGAATGGTTGTACTGGCTGGGATTGCTATGGAGCAATACACTTGAAAGCTCTTCTCTATGCAGTATCCTGGTGCCTGTAACATCATCCTGTGACCTTTCCCTCCGTTCCCTTCAGTAATTACTCAGACTCCATCCTCTGTCCTCTGTGTCTTCAGAAAATGTTACACGCAGACCAGCTCCAGTTATGGAGCTCAATTTTGCTTTGTCACAGACTCTCCTTGGGTGGCCCTAATCATGAAGTCCTTCTCCTTAGGGCTTTTTCCTCTGTTTTTCTCTCTTTAACAACACTTTTACAAGGGTCATGATGGCAACAGTCTGTAAAATTTCTTTCAAATTTCCCTGCTCTGTTGTGCTAATTTGACACTTTCTCCTCTTTTATAATAGACTATTGTGGTCCTGTTTTTCAATTAGAATTTTCTTATTAATTCTTCATGATTTAGAGCATCTTTATCTCTTCAAAAAATCTGATTCAGTTAACCTCAAGTAACCTCAATTTTGTACACAACATAAGTAATGTATTCTTTCCTTCTACCTTTTAATACAGTCATGCTTGAATGATCTTCTTCCAGTAACCTTAGGGGAACCTTAAAGGAGGATTTAGGTAAAACATTGGAAGAGCAGAAAGCTAATTGGAGTCTCAATAAAAAAATTAATTGCCATATCCTACAACAATAAAGAGGTCAAACAAATCTCCAACGTATTTTGCCAGCAATGCATTTGCATTAGAAAAAATCAATAGAAGGTAATATAACAAAGTAATTTAGAAAGGTGAAATTGATTTGTTAACTCTTTTATTACCATTAGGGTTGATGCTGCTGATAGAACTAAAACTAGTCTTTCCATAAAATTGATTTTATTTCTGCTTTGTACTGCATGGTATCATAGAGTTCCCTGTAGCAGTACTGAGTATGCATTAAGCTATGAAAACACTTTTTTGGAACATTTATGGAACTGGAGGCATGAAGTTCACACAGTGGCTGGCTGAAGTGTGAGAGTGTGTGTTTCTTATTTTCAACATTTTAATTTTGTAGACATAATGACGTATTTTTAACCAGACACCAGTGATAATCACCTGTCACCTGTTTCTCTCTCTCTCTCTTTTGTATCTTTTTGGGCACCAGTATTTGGAAGAATCTGCATTCCTCTGTTTGAAATAATCTAGGCTGGTTGTTTGCCAGGAATACTCCACAGTAAAAAGAAGAAATGGATTGCAGGCTGCAGCGTAAAGACTGCCTTCAATTCCTTTTCTGACTTTGGTCAATATCTCCTTGCAATATACTTCTCATTATCAGTTTTCAACATTTCCTCTAGTACTTTATGTAAGAGTAATACCTATTAACACTCCAATAAATAGTGTTACTTAAACAATCCATTGGTGAATAGGATTTCCCTTTACAAACCTTGTTAATCTTTACCATATATCTTCACAGACCTCTTGATATTCTTTTATCAGAATAATTACCCTTTTTTCTCTATCATCCATAATGCTTTGAAATTTTTTATATGATGGTGGAGGCATTTGATTGTGTATTTTTCCTAAGGCCAGAGTCAGTTTCTATAAGCATTATGTCATTCGAGAGTTTAAGTTAAACTCCCAAAATATCTTCTCATTGTGCACATCATACTGTACGTTAGGCATGAGCAAACTTCTTCTGTAAAAGGCCCATGTACTAGTTTTCTTGCTGCTGCTGTAACAAATTAATATAAATTTAGTGGCTTAAAACAACATGAATGTATTTTCTTATGGTCCTGAATGTCAGAAGTCTGAATTAAGTCTAATGGGGCTGGAACCAAAGTGACATCAGGGATGGCTCCTTCTGGACACTCTGAAGGGAGAATCCATATCTTTGCCTTTTTCATCTTCTAGAAGCCTCATGCGTTCTTTGACTCACGCTCACTGCGACCTCTTGCTTCCATGTTCGTATCTCCCACTGCCTCTCCTGTCCTGCTTCCCTCTTACTTCCCTCGACTGAAATACAAAGACCCTTGTGATTACATCAAACCCACCTGGATAATGCGTATTAATAATAGAGGCTGACCTTCAATGCCTTTAATATTTGCCATTTGACCATGCCTTTTCTCTCCTGGTGTATCTTTCCACCTTTCCCATCCAAGTAAAGTGAGAGAAGGATTGAAGGCTCACAGATATGCACTTTTTTCATACTTCTTTTTTCTGTTAGCAGTCCTTTGGATTTATCTATTTATTTCATTAATCATTTTTTTTACAGTGATTCTGGGAGCTAGAAGGATGACAAAGCACTTACTATATTCCTAAAATAGTAGATTTTCTTTTTGTCTAGTTGAATATCATGTTAATTTTCTTATGCCAAACCTAATTGCCAAATCCATCTGTACTCTTGAGTATATAGTTTTAATAAAAGCCAATATGTGTGATTAATTCTAAACATATTTTAGAACTTTCAACTCATAGTTTTTGTGAAATCTCACTTTTTTTTTTTTTTTTTTTTTGAGACAGAGTCTCACTCTGTTGCCCAGGCTAGAGTGAGTGCCGTGGCGTCTGCCTAGCTCACAGCAACCTCAAACTCCTGAGCTCAAGCGATCCTCCTGTCTCAGCCTCCCAAGTAGCTGGGACTACAGGCATGCACCACCATGCCCGGCTAATTTTTTCTATATATATATTTTAGCTGTCCATATAATTTCTTTCTATTTTTAGTAGAGATGGGGTCTCGCTCTTGCTCAGGCTGGTCTCGAACTCCTGAGCTCAAACGATCCGCCCACCTCGGCCTCCCAGAGTGCTAGGATTACAGGCGTGAGCCACCGCGCCCGGCCTGTGAAATCTCACTTTTAAAAATATTGTCAATGGTGGCAAACTTTTGGCTTTGAGGTTTTAAAAAACAAAAAGATGTTTTTAAATCATGCCCAATTAATCTAATTTTGGTTAATCAAATGGAATTTTAGAATATTGAGCACAAATCAAGAGATTAATTTAACATTATGAGGCAAATTTTGTAATAGTCCTAGTAAATTTACTTTGAGATTCAGTTCATGAAATTAGTTCAAAGGATTTGAGATACAAATACAATACCTGAAGTACAGTTAGTTTTTATTATGGAAAATATATGTAACATAAATTTACTATTTTAACCATTTTTTAATTATACAGTTTACGTTGGTTACACATTCATCCATCCTTGGACACTTGGATTTCTTTTTTGTTTAAGCTGTCGTAAATAGTGCTGCAGTGAACATTGGCATACAAGTATCTCTTCCAGTCCTGCTTTCAATTGTTTTGAGTTTATCCATAGAAGTGCAATTGCTGGAGCATATGGTCATTCTATTTTTAATATTTTGAGGATTTCCATACTGTTTGCCACAGAGGCTATAACATTTTGCATTCCCACCAATAGTACACAGAGTTTCCAATTTTCTGCTTCCTCGCCAACACTTTATATTTTCTGGTTTGTTTTTATTTTTTTTATTTGTATAGTAGCCATCCTAATGGGAGTGAAGTGCTACTGCATTGTAGTTTTGGTATCAGTTTTTCATGTTGAATTCATATCCTGCTAATTCACTTATTGTTAATTTTATGTGCTGTTTAAATATCGTGAATACTTACTTTTCCAAGTGCTAAAAACACTAAACAATAAATTTGTTATGTAAATTTAACAATGATTGAAACAAGCATCACTCATCC
This sequence comes from Eulemur rufifrons, assembly GCF_041146395.1. Classification (NCBI taxonomy): domain Eukaryota; kingdom Metazoa; phylum Chordata; class Mammalia; order Primates; family Lemuridae; genus Eulemur; species Eulemur rufifrons. The sequence continues at coordinate 3,397,158 of NC_091000.1, read as the reverse complement.
TAAAAGCTAATCATCCTAAATATTTAAGAATTGCTTCCTTTTTGAGATATCCTTAAAATACAGAAAAAACTGTAAACTATGGAAAACCCATATAGGTAAGGGAAATAATTCTCTATTGTTTCTTACCAGAAATATTTGCAAGGTGATTACAAATCAAAAGAGGTTCTCAAACCATTGGGGAGAAAATTCCTTTCAGCTGGAATTATATCCTTCAGCTGTATGTATTAGCAAGTGTTTTTTCCTGTTATAAAATTTAATAGTTTTAAATAGATTTTAATAATAGTTTTTAAAATACAAAAAGTGTTCTTTACCATTAGTGGGTTTTGGTTCATATAGGTATGTTAACTTTCATTTTGAAATACTGTTTTATTTAAAACTGTTATTGGGGGAAGTAAAGCTTCACCATTTAGCCCATTTATTATATCATTTAGCCAAAAGTTAGTAATAGCAGCCTCCTGGTCACAAAAGCTTTGAACAAGAATGGAGAAAATTAGAAACAAATAAATAAATGCATGACAATATCTAAGCTTTTATGGTCAGTTTTTAAATCCAGGATTCCTATGGAAAGTCAGGCTACAAGTAGTTGCCCTAAAGGAAAAGAGGGGACCTATGTGTGTTATATTCTAAAAGTATTTATTTGTCATTTATTAATTAAATATATAACTTGCACCAAAATATCAAATTACACACATTTTACCATGAGGATATTACCAAACAAATGCTTCTTTGAGTAATCTTAGAATAATGAATCAAAATACAGTTGTTTCAGGACTGCTTGAGCTAGACAGAAAATAATAAAGAAAAAAACAAAGATGAACATTGACCACCAAAGGTAGGGAAAATCATTAAATATGATATTAGTAAAAACACATCTTTCATTTTCTTCGATTTGTGAAGATTTTTCTCCTATGTCTGTGTATACACATATATTTCACATAGGAAAACAATTATTCCATCTCTATTCTAGGTTTATAATTCTAATAAAAGGACATATTCATATTAAAACATGTTTAAATAGCATTACTTTAGAAAATACATTGCACTTACATTGTACCAGACTCCAAAACACATCTGCTGTTGGAGAAATTATATGTGATTATACTTCTCTTCAGACATGATTAAAGTATAAAATACACCACCAGATTCATCTTGCTCTCTCAATTTTATCTAAAAACCTCTTAATATGACTACGTAATCCCTTGGTAATTTTTGAATCATGTTGTGAATCCTGCTTGAATACTCATATGCACTGTTCTCAATTTAATGAACTTTAAGCTTGACAGCCAGAAACAGCATATAAATAAGTCCATTCTGTGAATGAGCATTTTAATTATTGGTTTTACTCTGTGCATATCCATGAAGTTAATAAAGTACCCTACTTGTCATCAAGTCTGTTAACCAGAAAGAGAAACTCAATGAGAAAGATATTTCATTTTCACAATTAACTAAGAGCTCACTTCCCTGTGTCCCACAGATGTATTTTAATTTTTCTATTTATCAATTAAAATTTGTCGGAGATGAGGTTTAAATAAGTATGCTAGTATCCCAATTAAGAGTGTGATTTTGCAGATTTAATACTCATGTTTTCATTTATGCTTAATTGACAGCCACTAAAATAATGCAATGCTTTTCTCATCATCAAGGAAGGAAAAAATATCACTTTTGCTCTATAACTCTGCTGTAATAATTTTACATTCTGAACGTGTAAGAGGAAAATAACTTAAAAGATGTACTAATCCATTGAGCTATAAATAGTTCACAGCTACCTTCTCTAAAGCCAGATTACAGAGCATTAATGAATACAGTCCATTATAATTCAGCTATATCTTTATTTTCTCCAATGCTGTATCTCATGTGCCTTAAAACGAGTTAATTTGGATGTGTTTTTTTTTCTATTTGCCATTATATAGTATTTTTATGACGATTAGGATATCAGAAAGTCTTAGGCTGAGACTTAGTACTGTTTCATAGTACCTGTGTGGCATGGGTGATTTAGTAAACCATTTTCAGATTCAGTTTTCTTGCTTTCAAAATGCAGACAGTAATACTTAAAAAGTTTATTTGTGAATTAAATAAGGTGAAAATTACACACTTTGCCTAGTGTTTGGCACATAGTAGGTGCTCAGCAGTGCAGATTTTCTTTCCCTTGTTCAATTTCCCTAGTTTCACCGACTCAAAGAAGTCCCTGTACTATGGCCCGGGAGGGGTCTCTCTCTTTTGTGGATTCTGAAAAAAAAAAGATAGCTTTAGAAGTTTGCTCTAAAGTACTTACCACTTAAGTATTTAAAACTTTGTTAACAAAATCTCTGGAAGAGGACCACATTATAATTTATTTTTCATCACACAAAACAGACCCCACAAAATCCTGCCTGTATCTGAAGCGCTTCAGCCATCTTTCCATTGCACTGCGGGTTTCTCTGGTGATAGGATGTGTGCTGAATCTTGCATGGATTAAACTCAAGTTTCTGAGAACTGCTCAAGAAAACAATAGGCATTGTATAAAAGAGGCATTTTTGTTATAGCTGTGTTGGTGTTTTAACCTTAGTAATCTCTTATGGTACCTAATAGTCTTTAAATCTTCCCAATGCTACTCACTTTCTTTGCATATTCCCCTAACTATCTAAATCAAAGTCTGACTTATTTTACTAGAATAAAAGCTCTCCTTGCATTCCAAGGTACTGATGTCATTGAAGAAGTTACAGCCATAAGACAAAATGTTTGTAAGAAATTTTTCTCCCCATTATCTACCACAGCTCCATTCACATCTGCTCTTCCTTTCTTTTCTTTTGTCTCCATCAAAACCTGTACCTCCTGTTCAAGTCCAGCCACCTCGGTAATGCTTTATGTCAGTGATCTTCAAAAGGTTATTTTCCGTACCCCATAAAAGAAATTTAAAAAACATTGTATCCCCTCACACATTTTCACTTTTACATCAAAACATTTTTACATATGTTTAAATGGTGGAAATAGACTTGATTTCCAATGTGATGCAAATATTAATAATTTAAAATACATTTTATATCAGCCTTATAATATTTAACAAAATACAAAGAAATATAATCAACAAACTTATCAGGAGAATTCTGACAGTTTCCTTTTCATCATAATGAATTTGTATTTTCTTCACTTTGTCCCCCCCAAAATTTACCTTATAGTGATATATTTTATTCTTAAATTATCTTACTAATTGGCAACAAATGCACATGTTTATATAAAACATATTTTTTATTGAAAACTTTTTTTGTTTCTTGTTTTTAACTTTACTATTATAAGTCTCTAGGTATGAAATTTCTTCTGGATTAAGTTATTATTTCTTTTATTACCACAAATTAATCAAATTGACAAACTTAAAGTTAAATATAAAGAAAATATTTGTTTGCAATTTTGTTGGAAACTGGAGCTTTAAAATAAATTCATTAATTCAAATGCTACAATATGTCCATTTTGTTATCAGTTCTATGACTATTTTTAAACACTGTTACAAATTCTGAGAACTTCATTCCAAGTGAAATGCTAACAATAATTATGAGGTATACTATTACATTTATTCTTAATGCTATATCAGCTGAAAATTCTCTTTCATAATACATTTCTTTGAAAGTAAAGAATTGGAAAATTTTTGTTTAAAGTGCAATTTATTACTGGTCATAAGAATCAGTTATTTTTTTTCAGCACCACCAGTACTGAGAAATGTCCATTTCTTTGCCATGTGTATTATCTAAAGCAATGTGCCTTGGCAAATAAGAGGGAATGACTATGAAAGAAATCATGGGAAAATTATTCAGGCAGATCAAGTTGAGGAATGAGTACATGTGGAAGGTGAGGGTCTGACATGGAGTCCCTCAAAGCCAGATGTCTCAGTCCCCAGTGGGACGTATTTGTATGTTATATCGATTGAGTTGAAACACCTTGGGGATTAGCCTTCTGTAATCATCTGATTGTCAAGTTCAGATTTTCAGGAAATTTTTTCAGTGGAATAAAGATTTGAAAATAGACATTAAAAGATGCAGATAGAGGATTAGCTGGGGATTAGTGTAAAAGAGAATGTCTCAGGAGAAATTTTCTGAACATGAGCACTAGGGATTATGAGTTAGTAAATGAGAACAAGATAGTTATGCAAATTGCGTTAAGTTGGCTGAGGAGCCTATCAAGTTAACTAATTCTGTCAGTCCAACTAGGGTTTTGCTTTCCCTTGTGGCTAATTAATTCTAATTTGACCATATTATTTATCTTTCAAACTGGGATACTTTTGAGAGTGGCTGGAGGTGAAATTAACTACTCCATCAGGATAATATACATAAATGAAGATAATCTTGACCAAACAGAAATACATGATGAACAGATGCCACAGTAGTTAATGCAGACCTGGTGCAGAGAGAACTCTTCCTCCCCAGCAAACCTCCGTTCCAGATGGCTGACTTCACGAGTCAGAGACTCTCAAAACCAAAGCACTTGACACTGATGTTGCTTATCCAACTTTATACGTTATTTATTTGTGTATGATTTACATACATTTCACAAATCTAATCAGTTTTGACGAAAGCAAACACTCTTATAAAAATATGAAATATTTCACCACTCCAGAAAATCATCTCATGCCACTTAGTCAATATTCCTTCCCATGTAACCTCTGTTCTGATTTCTATCACTATGAATTAGTTTTCTCATTGTATGACTTCATATACATGGCTTAACACAATTTGTATTTATTTTGTGTTTGCTCTCTCGCCCAGCTTTACATCTGTGAAATTCAACTTTGCATGCCAGTAGTTTGCACCTTTTTATTGCTGAATTAAGTCTACCCAATGTTGTTATTAATGCTATCAAAACATGTTTTATTCTTACAAATTGATTTTTCATGCCTATACATAGTATCTCTAAAAATAAGAAAAACTCCAGAGATATAGGGAACAACCCGATGCCAAATCTTTTTAATAATTATTTCCATATATGATTATCTCTATAAATTACCCCATATGACTAATTCCCAGAGTCTATATCACTGAGTAGAAGAGATTTACCAAGGATAAATTTAAGCAGTGGCCAAGGGTTAGTTATGCCTTTTATTTTAGTGACTGTTCTATGTTTTCTCAAGTCCATTTATAACCCATTTTTCAGGAAAAACTAAAGAGAAATAGCAGAAGTATATATAACAATATATGTACATTGATTTCAAGAGATAAATAAGGATCATTTTGGTAGTCTATCTCAGAGAGATTTTATCTTTTTATCTCCTCATTCTTGATGTAATTCCCATGCTTATATTAATATTTTTCTTCTATAACAAAGGATCTACTACTGGAACATAGTCAATAACGATGTATGATTATTCTTTTAATGTACAAAACGTGCTGAATTAGGGTATGCATATTGGACATATTTTCAGATTTATTTTACTTTTAGTTATTTTATTTATTTAAACAATAAAGCTATAAACTTAACTGAACATCAACCTTCCAGGAATTCTTATTTTTCCTTCATTCATTAAGCTCATATTCTATTATTTTTAAACTTGTAGTCAGCCTTCTTATAATTAAATAAATAAAATTTTTCTTATGGTAAGCATTATATTGTGATATTTATTTTCTTTGGGGAGAGTTGAAAAAATTACTTTTTATTGAGATAGATTTTCCAGTCTTTATTCTCATTATTTCATTAATTTATTAATTCAACTACATATTTTATCTGAAGATTATGTTGTAGGCTAGGAGTATAAAAATTAAGCTAGATGAGATCTCTGACTTCAGAAAGATTGCATTCTACTGGAAGATAAAGGTAAAATAAATAAGATAATTGTCAATTATAAATTACTCTGGAGAAAATAGGTGACTAAAATAGACAACAGTGTATAGAGAGGAGATGGGGGAGACATGGATAGAAGAGTCAGAAAAGTTTATTCTGACTAGATAATTGTCAAGATAAGACTTAAAGAATTAAAAGTATTTCACTTTACAATAAGCTGGGAAAACAACTTCAGGCAGAAGAAGTATCACATACAAAGTCTCTAAGTCAAAAAAGAGCTTGGCAAGTTTAAAAAGCTAATCTTTAGTCACCAAGAGTGAAGTGGTATAACATGAATTCAGAAATATAGTTTAAAAAATTATCATGGTTATGGAGATAAGGCCAGTATTAAACCAGACACATCAATACTGTGGAACCACTCTCAGCACTAGAGAAATGCATACCTCTCTACGCAACCACATCCCCTGCATTGTCAGAGGTTAATCTACTGGCATATTTCTTACTGCCAATAATCTTCCTCTTCAGAAAATACCACATTGCTATCTTCTCCTTTTAAACATTGATCGTTTTTTGTCATTTCCTTTGTTTAATTGTATCACAACTACAGTTGTATTATCTTTATCCATATTTCAGAATTATAGGAGGAAAAATTGTTTAAAATTTCAACAGGCACTTTGGAAACACTGTTTCTTTGCAAATATTAATAAAACAGATTTGATGTTAATTTTTGTGTTGATCAGTTTGAGTTGTATCTCTTCATGCTATGAATCACTCAAGTCCCATTTCCCCTAAAAAGAAGAGAGAAAGAGAGAGAGAGAGAGAGAATCTCAGAGCTCTTCAAGTATGTGGGTGATGCAGACTCCATATGGCAGACAGCTGCAGTAATGGCCTGTGGTTCAGTAATGTTCCCAGTGCTCTCGCCCTGCCCTTCTGCGCTGTACTGGGTCATGTACGTTTCTTCTGTCAATAGGACAGTAGAAAAAACAATGGAGAGTCTTGAAAAGTATTTGGACATTGAAGATTTCTTTCTATTGCTATACTCAGGACTATTTCTACTCTTTTCATGTGAAAAGCTGAGCTGGCCTGCTGGTTAATGAAAAGCAGGTGGCTCATTTACTGTCATCACCCTACCTGATGGGCAATTGAACTCCAGGAGCAGACCCACGTAGGTGACCAGTTGCACGCTGCAGATGCCTGTGGAAGCCCAGCCAGGACCAGCAGATGAGCTGCTTAACTGAGCCAAGCTCAAATTACCAATGCACCGACTCACCAGTTAACTAAATGGTGAGTTTCTTTAAACTACTAAGTTTTGGGTTGTTTTGTTTGGCATCCAAAACTCAGTGTTATACCCATAATCTCATTTTGAGTATATGCTTTCTTAGTCTCCAACTGATTCCAATAACTGCATCTTCAAATTAACAGCACTTAAGTTATGGAAAATTCAAATGAGAATAGCTTATAAAAAGTCTCATGAAAATACTATATCTGTATAAACATAGGCTTAGACAAAATGTAAGAAAAACACAAGAATTGAGACAGTATCCCAGGATTTGTAATAGTGGGACCAATTTATCATCCAAAATGCTGAAAGGCTGAGGGCACAAAGTTGTTCTGAAACCCAGTGATAAAGTGGATGAGAACTGATGTTTGAGAAATACAGTCAACTTATGGGAAATCCGCATGGCATCCGGTCCTAACATCGCTATCCTCTTGAACTCCGGTTACTTAATGTAATTACCACTACATCAAACAAGCATATGCATTTGAGAGAATTCATCAAGTAGTATACTTAAGATTATGTAACTCAGAGTGTGTAAATATTTAAAATGCAAACTACTATTAATCTCTGCTTCAAGCTAAGCATGCCTACTTGTTGTTCAGTGAAGTGTATTAATGTCTGCCACTTTCTTTGAAATTCATCTAAAATAATATGTGCTAATGAGAATAGAAGATTGGCTACATGAATATATATGTGATAAAGCATATATAGCAACATATTAGTTATAGAATACAGGTGATGAGCATATAGATGTTTACTGCATAATTCTTGTAAATTTGCTATTTAATTTTTTTTTACTTTTCTCAGTGGTTCTATATTTTATTTATTTATTATAAAATGTGGATTTTTAGCACAAAATTTACAGATAAAACAATGGAACAGACACAGAATGTATTACAAATAAGAGGTTAATAATAAAGCAGCAATTACAAATTATTGAGATGAAATATTAAACAGAAGGCATTGAGAAAATTGGAAACATATTAATGAAGGAATTATGTTAAATCCTCATCATTTAGAATATTGGGAATAGCTGAAATTCTCTCATCGGTATTTGACATAACAAGAATGTCTCTCCTTAGTCTCAGATGTCATCAAGATTACCGAGATTTGCTGTTGGCCTAAGATACATACAGTCTATCTGGGAACATGTTACAGGTGCTGATGAGAAGAATGTATATTCTGCAATTTGGGGGTAGAATATTCTGTAAATGTCCGTTAAGTCCATTTTTCTAGAGTCCTGTTTTAAGTACAGTGTTTCTTTGTTGATTTTGTGCCTTGATGATCTATCTAACTTTGTCAGCGGAGGGTTAAAGCCCCCCCCTCTTACTATGTTGCTGTTTATTTCTTTCCATAGATACAGTAGTATTTGTTTTATGAATTGGGAGCTTCGGTGTTAGGTGCATATATATTTAGAATAATTATATCTTCTTGTCAAATTGATCCCTTTATCATCATATAATGACCATCTTTGTCCCTTTTACTCTTTTTAATTTAAATTCTGTCTTATCTGATATGAGAACAGCCACCCCTGCTCACTCTTGGTTTCCATTTGCATAGAATATTTTTTTCCACTCCTTTACCTTGAGTCTGTATGACTCTCCATGAGTTTAATGGGTTTCTTGGAGACAGAAGATACGTATTTTTTTAGTTCATTCCATCAATCTATATCTTTTAAGGGGGCATTTTAGATCATTTACATTCAATGTTAATACTGATAAAAGAGATACTATTCCCATCATCAAGTTGATTGTTACTGGGTTGCTCCATATTCTCTCTTGTGTTACTATTTTATAACTGCTGTGAGTTTTCACTTTCAAGTGTTTTTACACTGGTGAGTATCAACCATTCTTTTTGGTGCTTAGAGCACTTTTGAACATTTCTTGTAGGTCAGGTCTAGTGGTCACAAATTCCCTTAGTATTTGCTTGCCTGAGAAAGAGTTTATTTCTCATTTATGAAACCTAGTTTTGTAGGATACAAAATTCTTGGTTGCCAATTATTCTGTTTAAGAAGATTATAGATGGACTCCAATCCCTTGTGGCTTGTCAGGTTTCTGTTGAGAAGTTTGCCATTAGTCTGATGGACTTTCCTCTGTAAGTTACTTGATGCTTTCTTCTCACAGATTGTAGAATTTTCTCCTTTGCTTTGACTTTGGCCAGACTGATGACTGCGTGCCTATTTGAACTGAATCCTCCAAGAGTTTGTTGAACTCCTTTTATCTTAATATCTATATCTCTAGCAAGAGCAGAAATGTTTTCCTCCATCATTTTCTCAAATAAGTTTTCCATGCTTTTTACTTTTTCTTCTTCTCATTCAGGGATACTTATGATTCTTATGTTTGGGTATTTTATATAATCCCATATTTCTCTGTGGTTTTGTTCATTTCACTTGGTTTTTTTTCTTTGATTTTGACTGACTGGATTAATTTGAAAGCCTTGTTTTCAGACTCTGAAATTCTTTCTTCTGGTTGGTTTAGTCTGTTGTTAGGACTTTCCACTGTATTTTGAAAGTCCCTAAATGAGTCTTTCATTTCCAGAAGTTTGCTATTTTTTACCAATTTTCTATCTCTTTTCATTCATGCCATAAATTATTATTATCATTATTACTGGTTTATTTGTGTTGGTTTTCAACTTCCTCATCGATCCCATTGAGCTTACTTGTGATGCATATTTTGAGTTCTCTATCTGACATTTCAAAAATTTCCTTTTTGTTGCAGACCATTTCTGGATAGTTAGTGTGATCCTTTGTCAAAACAGCCTGATTTTTCACATTGCTAGATTTCTTATGTTGCTTCCTTCTCATCTGGAACCTCTTCCTTCAGCTGAAAGCAGCTTTGTGATTCACCTGTTCTCCTCTCCTGGGGACTGTGCTGCTCAGTGTAGGGAGGAAGATGCCCACTGTTGTTCAGCTCATTCTAGTAGGTGCCCAAGGGAGTGTTGCTGGCAACTTGGGGTCAGTTGCACCTCAGACCCCTGGGAGAGTGTTCAGGTACCAGTAGTGGTGGTGGACTAGGTAGTAATCTCCATATCCCAGGCCCTGTATGCTGTGCTTGACTCCTATCAAGACCAGACCATAAGCAGGCTGGGAAACTTTCTCTCACACCTCCCTGATTTCAGGCACTGGGTGTGATAGAGAGGGGTGGGGTGATCTGCTCCAAAAGGGTGCTCAGGCATGAGAAGGGCAGACGTACTGTGAGCCTATGACAGGAGGGGCAGGCCCCTCTTGACAGGATTAGCAGAGGCAGGTAGATTTGGGACACAAATGCTGCTCACACAACCCTCTCTTGACAATGACAGTGCTTTCTGTCCTTTGGGGGCCACAAATGCACCCAGATTCTCAGCTCTCACCCTGCCCCAACTGCATCAGAGGTGGTGGGGGCAGCTCAACCCACTGCTTGCGGGACTACCAGACTGGCTGTGGGCTGTGGCTGAAATGCTCGTGTTGGGGGTGTGGTTGAGCCAGGGACTTACGTCCAGGGGAGTAGTCCCCGTCCAGAAGAGACAGGCGGCTTGGGGAGTGGACAGCTGGCCCTGCCCTCCCTCAGTGGAGGCGTAGCCTTAGTCCTTGGGGAACATGAGAGCACTTGCTGCGGGTTTTTAAAGGGAAGGGAGTGCATCCAAGGCCCATGGAATCCTGGGTCTGATCGGCGCTCTGTCACAAGTGGGCAGCCAGTCCCAAGTGCCTTGGCTGGATCTTCCCCTGTGTAACTGTCACTGGTCCCCAGCTGAAACAGCCACGCCTGCCCAGGCAGCAGTGGGTGAAGGAGGGGAGGAGGAGGAGAGCTGGTCGGGGGAGCTGGTGCCTGATACCCTGGTCCCCTGTGTCCTAAGGGCCCTCTGGCATGCCACACTGGCTTTAAATAAATGTGTATTACTTACGATGCACATCTTTTAGGTCAGTAATAAAAGCCTCAACAAATTTTAAATAATTAAATTCATTCAGGCTATGTTATTGAACAAAAGAATTTAAGTAGAATTTTTTAAAAGATAATTATAAAACATTTAAATGTTAGGAAATCAAGCAATAGAATTTTAAATAGCACATTGGTCAAAAGAAACGACAGTATACACTGAAAAATATGTATTATACACTTTAGCTTAATGATAATGATAACAGCATTCTAATATTTATAAGATGCTGCTATAATATGTTTACATAAAAATAATGTCAATTGTATATATTTAATGAAAAGAAATCTGGAAATTAGCAATCTAAATGCTTATCCCAAAAAAGTAAAGTGGTGTAAACTGAAAAAAACAAAACAAAAGGAATAATAAACTGTAGAAATTAATAAAGTAGAAAAATATATATGATAAAAATATCAATAAAGCCAAACTTTAGTTCTTTATTAAGTTGAAGAGTATTGATAGACCTCATGCAAGAGCGATTATAAATAAAAGGGAAAAGGCATAGATTACCAATATGTGAAATGAAAAAGGAGACATTGCCAAATTCAGTAGTTATTATAATAGATATGATGAAGACAGGAGAGGATATCACAAACAAATTTATGCCAATAATTTTGAATACTATACAAAATGGAAAATATCCTTAAAACAATTTACCCAAATTGTCAAAAGAAGGAATAGAAAAATTTTAATATTTGTTAAAGAATTGTAAATAGTTCAGAGGAACAGGACTGAGATGTCAGAAATAGACCTTATGTGCGCAAAGATTTCATTTATAACAAAGTTGGCACCAGTAATGCAGTGAGGACGGATGGTAATTTTTAACAAATGGTACTGGATAATTTGCATATCCACATAGAAAAAATGAATCTTTAACCATACACCATATTCACTCATCAATGTAAATATCACAGTTTCCAGCAAACAATAAATTTTAAAAATGTATTAGACATTTGAAGCAGCCAGGAAACACAACCGGTAACTTGGAAAAAAGTAGTTACTATAATCATTGGCAAAATGAAAAAGATGATAGAAGTAGAAAGTAGTTATTAAAGTAACTATGTGAAATGTTTTCAAGTGGTTAAAGGAATATATAAACATAAAGAGGATGGAAATCGAACATACAGAAATGAAGCAAATACAACAAAATGTGCTCTGACAAGAACAATGCCTCAAAAGAAACATTCACTGGATAGAATTAATAATGAATTACACAGGGGGAAAAAATGTACGTGAACTAGAAGATATAGAAATCAATAGAAACAGTAAGAAATCACAGCCGCAAGAGAGAGAAAGAGTTGGAAAGAAAATCAGACTGAGAAATTTAAGAGACTTGGTGACATGTGGTCTCATCCAGGTCTAATTGGAGTCTGAAGGAGAGGAGAAGACCACAGCAGAGCAAAAGTCTGTAAAGAAATAACATCTAAAAATTGTCAAAATTTAATGAAAACTCTATGTATGAATATCCAAAAAGCTCAAGTAAAAGCAAGTAAAATAATCACCAATAAAACTTCACCAAACAATAATATAACCAAATTGATGAAAACTGGTGTTAACATAAAATCATAAAAGCAGTCAGAGGCTGAAGACACGTTAGTAGGTTTAGAGCAACAACCACAGCAATGACAGCAGACCTCATCTGAAACTGGGCAAACCAGAACATATTAACAATGAAAAGATTTCTTTAAGGTGCTAAACAAAAGAAGATACAAAAAAATCCCTTAAAACCCAGCACTTTATATACAACAAAAATGTATTTCAAAAATACAGACAAAAATTAAGAAAAAAAAATTCCAACAATAGAAGTTGAGAGAATTTGTCAATAGGAGACCTGAATTAAACAGGGAAATGTGGAGCTACCCAAAAGAATTAAGATTACTGCAAATGATAAAAATGTGGGTACATACTTATAAAGGAAAGTTTTATTATTTTTAAATCTCTTTGAAGAATAATTGACTCAAGCTCCATATAGGATGAGAATGTCCAATCAGACTCACGAAACCAGAGATACTACTCATTACCAAGTTTTACTGGATAATTTTGAACTAAAAGCAATTTTAAAAGGTTCAGATGAAGAAGAGAGATCGGGGACTTCAGGGGTCCTTTTCTCCATCTCAGAGAGACACCTTTGTCCTGGAATGGAGAAGGGCTCTCGCTGGGGCTCATGGAGCTGCTCACAACGTGGGGAGAATTTACAGCCAGGAAGCAGCCGGGAGATTTGCATGGACTATGTGACGTTGCCAGGGACTGTTTCTCACGTGCACTGGGTTGTATTTGCTGTGAGACACCCAGGTAAACATTGCAAAGATCAGGACCCGTCCCCTCAATGTCATCCACCTATTTGTTGTCCAGTTGGCAGAGACTTGTCCAGGTACCAACCTTCCTTTCTTCCTCACGGGAACTTCTCTTGGGTAAAAGGAGGGAATGAATCACAGGAAAACTGCTTTAACTCCTTTTCTTCAACTTTTCAAAACAAAAGTAACAATTATTTATTTTTTATAACATCTGTAGCAGTACAATATATGATAAAATAAAAAATATCAGGAATTGGGAAATGGTATACTATTATAAGATTCTTACATTATACCTGAAATAGTATCCTCATTTGAAATTTGACTGTGATAATTTAAAGATACGTATATAAAACCCAGGAAACCACTTAAACAACAAAAAAGAGTACCTAAAAAATCTGTAGTAGAGGTACAACAGAATCTAAATGCACACTCTAATCTAAACTAAGGCAGGAAATGAGGGGGGTGGAAAGAATAAAGAAAACATGGAAAAGAGAATATATGATAGATACAGACTTAATTAAATCAGTAGTGATAGTAAATGTACATGATCAAACAATTTTATTAAAAGGCAGAGATTTTCAGACTGGATAGAAAACCAAGATCCAACTATATATTATCTTTTTTTTAATTTCAGCATATTATGGGGGTACAAATGTTTAGGTTATGTATATTGCCCTTGCCCCCCACCCCGAGTCAGAGCTTCAAGCGTGTCCATCCCCCAGATGGTGCACACCACACTCATTGTGTATGTATATAACCATCCTCTCCTCCCCCCTCCCATTTGCTCAACACCCGATGAATGTTATTCCTATATGTGCACTTGGGTATTGATCAGTGAAACCAGTATGATGGTGAGTACATGTGGTGTTTATTTGTCCATTCTTGGGATACTTCACTTAGTAGAACGGGTTCCAGCTGTATCCAGGAAAATACAAAGAGGTGCTGGATCACCATTGTTTCTTATAGCTGAGTAGAACTCCATGGTATACATATACCAGATTTTATTAATCCACTCATGTATTGAGGGGCACTTGGGTTGTTTCTACATCTTTGCAATTGTGAATTGTGCTGCTATAAACATTTGAGTGCAGATGTCTTTTTTATAGAATGTCTTTTGTTCTTTTGGGTAGATGTCCAGTAATGGGATTGCTGGATCAAATGGTAGATCTACTTGTATTATCTTTAAGAAACATAATTAAATACAGAGACACACAGGCTAAAGTGTGACAAAAGATATACTCTACTATGCGTATTCTAAGAACAGTAGATAAATATTAACTCAGAAAAAGACTCTAAAACAAGAAATATTTCTAGGAATATAAAAGGGCATTTTAGAATGATCAAAGACTCAATTTATCAAGAAGACATAATTCTATATGCATCTAATATCAGCACTTCAAGAAAAATGAAGCAAAAACTGAAAGAATTAGAAATTTAAAAGTAAGAATCCTCAGTTATAATTGAAAATTTAGCACTTCTCTTACATTAGCTGATAGAACAGTCAACTTCCAGAATGGTTAAAATCAAAACAATGATAATGTGTTGCAAGTACACTACTAAACACTTCAATTCATACAGTCATGTTGGTAAATGTAGCATCTAGTAAAAATGCTGGCTCTATGATCTAGAGATACCATTCCTTGGAATATACGAATTAAAAATATGTGCATATGTGTATATATAATAAGGGCCTACACAAGAATGTTCAGCACTCATTCAATAGTCAAACACCAGAATCAACTCAAATGCCAGTCAAGAATAGAGTGAATAACTAAATTGTGATGTTTTCATAAAATACTGCATAGCAATGGAAATGAATAATCTACAATTACAATAGCATATATGAATTTCACAGACATTATGTTGCGTTAAAGAAACTAAGGGCAAAAAGTACATACTAAATTTTATCATTTACATGAAGTTCAAAAACAAAAAAATATAACCTGTGTTGCTAGTGCTCAAAATAGTGATTTTGTGGGGGTTGGGGGGTCAGTAACTGAGGTGCAAGACAGGGCTCTTCTCAAATGCTTGTAATGTGTAATTTTTTAATGTGGGTGCTGATTAAGCAAGTTTATTCACTTTGGGAAAGTGTTTTAATATGTGTATGTTAAACTTCAATGAATTTTAATTAAAAATAGGGATACTGGGATGTAATACGTAAAAATGCTTACAAAAAGACACATTGATATTTGTGTGTGTATAGATATGTGTACGCATGTACACAGGTACAGAGAGATACAGACATAGATACAGATAGATACAGACATAGATACAGATAGATGTGTAAATCTAGTTGAGGGCTACAGCTGTGTCTTTATTTGATCATGAGACTTTGAGACAATCTCGGTGTCTCTTGGTTTTCTCTTTCCTCTTGTCAATGACAAAGTCTGGCTGGATACCATATAAAGTACTATTTAATTTAAATGTTACACGTTGCTATATGTGAGGTCATCATGGCGTAAATAGGCAAACTACTGATGTGACGTGCATCCGGGGAATGTGCAGAACAATTGGATTGGATACCTATTTGTTTACGTAAAAATTAGAAGTAAAGGGAAAACAAAACGCCAGACATGCCTTTTACTTTTATGTATCCACTTATGTGTAATTTAAAATTTTTAACACATTTCTTTTTCAGGATTAAAAAATGTGTTTGCAGACAGCTGGGTAATGTATCTGGCTTGGAGATTTAAAATCACATATGTTATACAATATGTATAAAATTATCCTTCTGTTTTTAAAACATATATAATAAAAGTGCCAGGAACAGAAATTATGTTTTCTCTTTGATTTTAATTTGCATTATTTTCTTCACAGAAATGATAGAATAATCTTTTAATGTGCCTTTCATACTCTGGTTATCTATTGAAAGCATTGAATGACTCAATTTTGTGGCATATAAACAGAAAAGAATATATTTTTTAAAATATTGTAATCTCAATAATCTGATATTTACATTGTGATACCTCTCTATTGTCCTTAGGATCTTACACTGAAAAATATGTAATTTATTTGGACCTTTAACCATGTATGTGAATATGTGTAATTAAGCATTATCTTTCCCAAAAGCCATTGGACGTTTTACATGTTTACCTTAAATATGTATAACTTCTACTCCATGCATGACAGAGAGCTATCCAATTCCCTTTATTTCTTAGAATCTCAATAAGCCCAAGAAGAATTTCTTCTATGTCTCTTTCCTTCATTTCTAAAAATGTTATTTGTTAGTTTTTTCCTTTAATTCAGAATGTATAAAAAGGAAATACTCCCTAGATTGACCACAAAAACTTCAACCTCCTGGCCATTAAAAATGTTGCATTTATACACACAAATATGCACATACACACATGTGCACTATGTATATAAATACATATATAATATGTACATATACGAAAATATATGTGTAGTATATAAGTGCATATGTATAACATGCAAATATATGCATAACTATACAAATATAGTAAAAATATCATAAGTTAAAAAATTAAGCAAAACAATACTCTCAACACAACAGATTTTAACAGTTTTTTATGATTACTTCAGGAAAAAATTCACGTACCTATTTACATGTTTCTCAGCATGTACATACGAATGTCTCTTATCTCTACTATATTATAACATGTATTTCAAGTGAGAAAATAGGAAACTACCCAGATTCCTGGGTGCAATCATTAACTCCTTTGTTTCTTTCCTCTGCTGTCCCTCCAAGCATTGTCTGTGGAACTAATGATCTTCTTCCTTTCACTGGAATCTTGGGCAAACACCATGAATTTTCTAGTCCCTTTCAGGTAACAAGAAGTCCTCTAGTAACTTCCAGTCCCCAAAACACTTTCATTTCGGTGTCATTTTATTCTACTCTAGAGCTGCTCTTTTTCCCTGGTTTGGGCTTGCCACAGGCTGGCTGCCAACAGTGGGAAAGAGGGTAGTCAGTCTCTTTGTCTTTTTTTTAACCTTGTCCTTTGGCTCCCTTTTCTCCCATCTTATTAAGTACAGGTTCTGAATTCCGCAGTGTCAAAATCGTTTAGGAAAGTAGAAAACATAAGGAGGCTGGAAAGGTCTGCTAGACTGAAATGCCCATGAACTAGTGTCCGTGTTCCCTGAGCTTAGCAGACATTGAAATCGACTCTCCTGTGAGTGCTGTTGTTCTACGCAGGCCTCCTCATCACCTGACATCTCCTGCCTGCGTTTCTCTGGAAGCAGATGCACGTCTTTTCCTAGCTGGTTGTCACCAGTTCATGGTCATCTGCCAGTAAACCTCTGGCCTCTTTCAACTAAGGCCTCTTTCCTTTCCCCAGCGAAACTCTCAAGTGAACTCTAAGACAGTCCCTCAGCAACACACCCGTGGCAGACACCATGTGTCTCTGACGTGGACTTTCAGGGCCCTCAACTCTTTTGATCTTTACTCTGTAGCTCCAGGCCTGTTCCTTAAGGCCAAACTCTGTATCAGGTTTGAGTAAGTCACCGGTCAGTCCATTTTAATGTCTGGAGAGTGTCTCATAGAATGGAATACATGATTTTATTATTCCTTATTTGCTGCTAATCAAATAGGAAAACAATAAACTTTATTTCTATAATGGCATTTTTAATTTTAGAAATACCAGCAGATTGTCTTCTGAGATTTTTTCACTCCTGCCAACTAACAATCAAGAATACCTATTTCTCCACACCACAAGTGACATTGGTGTGGCAGACACAGTTATTTATCTTATTGTTCACAAGATACTCCTTAGTTTTTCATTAATTTATAGAACCCCAATGTGTTCACATCAAGGTGATGAATCATGATGAAGCTAAGCCAGTCATTTGCAATTTCATTCTCTGCTGCCAGTTACTGGGTATGTCCCTGCGTCAGCCAAACAAGGTATCTGCCGGAAAGCTGCAGGGAAAGACTCTGCTCTGTTCATCATATACAAAAATGTGATAATCGGATCTGAAGCAATCACATTGCTACCATGCATTGGCAAGCATAAGGATGAAAAGCAAACAATTTGGAGATGGCACAGCAAAGATCAGGAATTTCTAGGGTTCCTTCTAGGTGACATTGCTGACCTGTCACACCAAGCACCAAACTACGTACAGGAGAGTCTTTTTGTATGAGATATCAGAATAAATATTGCTTAAGCCACTTTGGGCAGGCGATCTTTTAATTACAATAAAACAATTGGTCTCTCTTCTGAATTAATATGTTACTTTGATTTTATGAAAATATAGCCACAAAATATCTAATAAGCCCTTTACATTGTAGACAATTAAAGATATTTGTTTTTGAGTTGGCACAAGACTAGCTTTAACTCTGGGTAAGCTCACAGTTCAAGAAAAGAATGAACATAAAATTAAAAGAGAGTTAGGAGGAAGGAAAGGATAGAGGTAGAAAGAGGAGAGAGGTGGGGAGAGAGAGAGCGAAAGAGAGAGAGAGAGAGAGAGAGAGACTGACTCAGGGATGTAGAAAGAAAGTGAAAACAGACGCCAGGAGACTCCAGAAGACTGAGATCCTAACCTTAATTCTTGCCTTTCCATGTATAATCTCCCTTAAGTTTGACCCATTTTTGATTCCCAACCCTCTCATCTCTGTGAGAGTTGTCACATTTGTGTTTTGTAATCATCATTGCTTCCCACTCCACATTAAACTTAAGTTACTTGAAGTAGATTTCTTTTTCTTAAAACACGTCATCCATGGATAAAATATTTTGCTCACTTTGAACTAAAATTTGAATCACATATACATATTAGAAAGATGTCAGATTTATTGGTGGAACTTCTGTGACCACCATCTGCCCCATGGTACCTACCAATACCATCAGTAATTCCATTTTTTAGAAAAAAATTCTTAAAATTCTCTCCCATATTAGCTTCTTTGCCTGTTCTTAATTTTAGAAAACTGTACTTTGAACTTACTAGATGGTGTGTAGAAGAGATACATTTTAAGAAACATGTTTCTTTTAGCAAAGCTTTAACACCCTATACTATAACGTTCCATTTTTTGCTTTTTGGGATAATGGATCCACAGGAATTTATTGATAAAATTTAGTACTGACTTCATCAATGTTTCCTAAATATGACTGAACAGCAGAATCATAAATAGAACTTTCAAAATACATATTATTTAGCCTCATTCCAGTCCAAAAAAATAAGTTACTCCAGGTCTGAATATGAAAAATTATATTTTATTTATTTACATTACTCCAGATATTCTAAGGAGTCATGTTTTGAAGCCACTGTTATATTTTTCAAAATAGGTTACACAGCAGTATTACCTGGAAGAATCAAAACAACAAACAAATACAAATTGGTATCCAAGTCTGTCCCTAGGTGTTCTGAATTAAACAGTCTGGAGTGAAGCTTGGGCACTAGTAGGTCTTCAAAGCTCCCCAGGTGATTCTAATGTGCAGCCAGATTTAAGAGCCTTTACTTGGGTATGAACAGAGCTATCATGCTTAGAATTAGCCTTTCTTTGAACTGTCCCTGGAGAATTGAGTAATATTGTTCTCATCGAAGCTCTATCTCTGTTGTAATCTCTGCATCATTCAGAAACTTCTGGCGATGGAAAAGATCTCAATCAAAATCTCACAGCATCCAGTTACAGAATTGCTCTACATGGCATATGCAAAAGACAAAAGACCTGGGTGGTGCTAAGTGTGGCAAAATAAAACGAACCTTTTTAACAATTGTGAAGTTTCTATGTGCACCTTAGAAAATTTATTATTTGTTTATCAGTTAATTCCTCCTGTAATTATTTCAGCATCCCCTATAATTATTTGAGCGTCTACTGTGCATCACATACTGAAGTAAATATTGGGGAATATAGATTTGAAACCAGATGAAAAGAGAGTCATTACCAATTATAACTGCTATAAATGAAGAAACGTAGGTTGACAAAATAATCTGTATTGAGGAAGCACAGCCTTAATTAGGGGGTCAGGGTAAACTTTCTTGATTAAGCTACATATACAAATTTAAAGAAAGCATTTTTGTAGTATAGATGCAAAGCACATTTTTGATGGCTTTAGCATTGAATCTTTAGAATTGAATTAAAACCAGTAGGACCCAACATAGTGAGAAAAAAATAGAAATCTATGATTAGACAGGAAAGATGAGAAAATTTGAATTGCAGAGTTATGTAGATCTCCTTAAGGGTTTGCTGTTTGTTGTTTTTACTTTATTCTAAACTCCTTTTTAATCAATTGAATAGTTTAAAGCAGGAGAGTAAGAACCTATGGTAGTTTGGACCATTATGGTGGCATAATTTTGTTATTAACTACCCAACTCTTTGATTACTGATCAATTGTGCAATTTGCTAAAATTATAATGGTGAGTTCGATTTCATAGTGTTTGTGCTATATATCCCATATACTGGCATTATGCAGAATTTAACAGAATGAATAGAATGTAAATAATATCATTCATAAATTTTATTATATATGATACTTATGTTGTTTTATAAATATTACCATTTTATTTGCCAGAATTCCTAGTTTCCCTGTCTACCCTGTAAACTTACTGAAAAGAGCGAGGCTTAATCATCTTTACTGCAAGCAGGTAGCATAGTCAAATGAGTGAATGATGGAAAGGCTTTGACTCTTCAGTGATTTGGGGAACAAAAATGTAAACTACAGTTTATAAAAAATTTCTCAAGAAATAATATTATGTTTTTTAATCTTCATAATTTACAGTGACTGGAGTAAGAATATTCTGAAATATTAATATTATACTTTAAAAACCTGATTTTCCCAAGATAATATTTCCGTAAAGATAGATTTCATCCATGGATTGCTACTTCTTTATTTTGATGAGCCTACTGCATTTTTTTCTTCTCTGTAGTTTCTGTGGATTCTCTTCTTAGTTTATTTACATCTATCTACAAAAGTCCATGCCCCAAAACAAGGCCGCATACATAATAATGAAACCTGGGTGGTCCCTAGGTACCTAGAGGAGTCTTGGGTAGGGGGATTGATTTTCCATGTAGGGTGCTTGTGTTAAGTCATTCAATAATTTTTCTTTTGTTAGACAAGCTTTTATCCTTATAATTCTGCAGAATGGACAATATACTGCCCAATAGGAGTATTATTAGAAAATAAATAGCTATACATCAAATGTATTATGGTGTTTATATTACCCAATTTTGTTGTGTTGGGCTTTGGACTTTTATGTACTGCATATTCATTAATTCTATTATGCTTTAATGGCATTGCCTGCACTCAGGACGGAGTCCAGCTTCCTGCAATGGCAGCCATAAAAAATGCATTAAGAAATAAACTGGTTTATCTGTGTGCATCATCTTTAAGATTCATTATGATGTCTGGTTGTTAAAATATAGTGAAATCATTTAACTGTATTATGTGTTAGTAGCCTGGTGTTAGCCCACAGTAAGATAGCTCTATAAAGATTTAGCAGCTCATCTGACTAAAGCCCAGAGCTATCATCTAGGAATCCCCAAAAGACCTAAGTATAGGAAGACCTAAATTATCTGGAGCCTGACTTTCTGGCAATCTGCTGCATTCGGAATGCAAAAGACTAGCATACATTAGTGATAAAAATTTCAAGAAAATAAAAAAATGGAAAGCAAAGGGAAACAAACAAAAAAAAAAAAAATAGGACCTCAAGAAAAAATGGAGTCCAAAAGAATGAAAAAATAGTTAAGAGCCAGGCAAGTTAGCAACGAGGACCATGAATATAGAAAGGGTAAAAGTAAAAATAAAGAAGTTAAATGTCTCCACAGTACTGAGAAACTGACAATTCTCTATTCTCCATTCATTCCAAATCCTTTACCAAACACGCTTAAAAGTGCATTAGTGGTAGAAAAGCAACACATTCTGCTTTCTGCTGGGTCATTTGACAGGACAACCTAAGCTATTCAACAATAATAATATTTAATGACTTTAATACTATCCACAACATATTATTCTAATGTATGGATGTAAAATGCAACTATTTCTCACCATAACCCTATGAGATAGGAAATATTATGATCACCAATTTGGTGATAAGGATATAAATACATGAAGAGGTTAAATACATTCTTTATAGACTCTCATGCTACTAAATAGCAAAGCAAAAATTTGCACTTGGCAGCTAAGCTCCCAAGGATATCGATTCAAAAAATATTTGGTCAATTGATTTGTGTGCCTGGCACTATTCTATGCACTTTGGATACATAAATCAGCATAACAAAAGATCCCTGCCATCAGGGAGTTCTCTGCACTGCCTCAATAGTTGTAAAAGTTCTGGAAAGATATCTGACAATCTCATTAAACATTAGGGCCTAGTAGAAATTTGCAATAAGTATTTTTTGTCTTTAATTCAATAATATAAAATATGCAGCAGAAAGATGTATTATTACACTAATGTGAAGAAGATAAAAATGTGCAAAATCCTAATATTGTACAAAGGATTTTTTATTCAAAGAAGTCACATTTCACATCAACTCTTCGGACTAGATAACATTCACCCCCGTATCTTATGGTATCAACATAAACTATCTTACCATGAGCGCAATACTAATATGGCTTTCAAAATTATAACCCTGAGGACAGTAGTTTAAGTTGATTTCACTTGCATTTCATTAAGAGAAGAAACTTTAAAATCCATTATATTTAATAACATTCAGATGCAGTAACACGGTAGCCTTTAGTTAACAGGAAAACCTAATTAAGGTCATTCTCCAGTGACATTAACAGAAAATAGTGATAAGGCCCATTTCTTATCAGAGAGGTAAGCATTTTTCCTGAATTTTCTTATTCACATTGAAGAAAATAAAAAATTCATCTTTGGAATTAAAATGTCCCGTGAAGCATAGGTCTCCTGTAACTGGACTTAATATAGCTAAAGGGTAAAAATGAACTTTGCAACTCCTCTTTCGTAGCTTTTCGAGCTTACTACCTTATTCAGTATTCCTTGAGGAGAGGGGTAGTCCTCATGTGACATGTGCCTTCTTTCTTCAAATTCTTCCAAAAACCTGCAGTTTCAGGAAGTGTTGCTGGTAATATTTGCGTTGGGGATTTCTCTCTCAGTAAGCTTCAATTCCGTGTGTTTTATGGCATTGTGTTAAATGAAGTTGCAATTTTCCACGCAGAACCTAAATAACATATTAATAAAAATAATGAATAAGTGGTTGGAGAAGTAATCACTAAATTAATGGGTACACGTTTTCATTCTATGTAAAAAATATTTCACAAACATAACTCGACAGAAACATAGACATACAGTGAATTTTGTGAAATAGAAGTAATTTTAAAACATTCAAGGAAAACAAGCAACAGATGAAGTAAGTTTTGGAATATTTATTCATTTGACAGTGAGATTATCATGGTACCAAAGAGCTTATAGTCTACTTCTCCATGAAACAAAGTATCTGGCTTTGTTTCAAAGTATATTAATGCATTAATACCAAAAAGGGCACCTACAATTTTATAGTATATAACAACAAAAAAGTCAGTTCATGTTTCAGGAAATGATATTTATTTTAGCTAAGAAAGACACAATTAGCTCCATCCCTATCTTCTAGTTTTCAAGCATAGACACAGCACAGATACAATACAGAAACAATTCCTAATAGCTCAAGGCAATATAGAAATGACAGTAATACAAAAACTCAAGTCTCTTTGTATCAAGAAGAAATATTTGCATGTTTTTCAAGAGCTTCCAAAAAGTTACCAGTTTCCACCACATAAGTAGTTTAACCAAGCAGTGAACCCAGGATACAATCTAGGTGTTATCACTTCCAGCCCCATGTTCTTTCCCTTCAGCAGCACATTGACTCCAGTGATTGGTGTCAGAGAACCTTGTTGGAAGATCATAAACATCAACTGTCCAACCATTTTTTAGATTTCATGTGGCCCCTGTGAAGGCTTAATTAAAAATCAAGTAGCGTAGCCTAAAACAAGGCACACACAGGCACATACCCAACAACCATACCCTAGTTTCTCAAATACTGTGTCTTCATATTTTCCTATCAATTCTTTCGATCAAGTCTAACAATACTGTTGCCTTTATCCCTCCTTGCAGTCTTCCCGGCCACCTCAGAAAAGCTTTTGGTCTCTCCCTTTCCCTGAATGACTCAAAATGTTCTTTTGGTTCCACCTCTTCGGAACCACCATGAGATACTGAACATGAATTACCCACATGGTT
Source organism: Eulemur rufifrons (assembly GCF_041146395.1). Classification (NCBI taxonomy): domain Eukaryota; kingdom Metazoa; phylum Chordata; class Mammalia; order Primates; family Lemuridae; genus Eulemur; species Eulemur rufifrons. The sequence continues at coordinate 3,372,810 of NC_091000.1, read as the reverse complement.
TCTTTATTTTTAATGCTTATTTTCAAATAAATAATTCTATTAGTTTTCAAGGGCTGTCATGATAAAGTGCTATGAGACGAGATTATGTCTGAAAGAATTTTGCCCTCATATTTGACAGCTATTTTCAACAATAGGGAATTTTAGCCGACAGTTGTTAATTCATGACTTTAGAGATGTTGCTCCACGGTCTTCTGCCTTGATAAGAGGTTAGCAGTTAACATCTTTGTTCCCTTTTATGAATGTGTGTTCATGATTTATCACTGATTCTTGAGCAATCTATTATGCTGCGCCTTTCTGTAGTTTTCTTCATGTTTATTGTTTTGAGTTCCATTGAACTTCCTGTATCTGTGAGGTTATTGCTTTCATCAAATGTGATTTTTATCATTAATTTTTAAAAATTTTTTAAATGAAGCTATTTCTTTTTTCCCCCCTTTCGGGACTATAATTATTCATATTTTAAGCCACTTGAGGCTGCTCCATAGCTCACTTATGCTTTATTTTTATTTTCTTATTGTATTTCATTTTGGGTAGTTCTATTTCCACATCTTCAAGTATTTTATGTGTTATTTCTGCTATGTATTATCTGCCATTCTGCCATTAATCCTATATAGTATATATTTTCTTGGCATTGCGTTTTTCATCTGTGAGACTTGATTCGGCCTTTAAAATAGTATATTTTCCATTTCCATGCAAACTGTGTTCAGTCTTTCCCTTAGCTTCGTGAACATGTGGAAAGCAGTTATAATAACCATTTTATTGTTCTCATCTACTAATTCTTGCTTTAGTATTTATGTGGGCAATGGCATTCTTTTTTCTCTGCTCTATGCCCCTTGAATAACAAGCATTTCCACTCTAAGTGATGGAAACACAAACTAGTCTCAGTAGAGTTTTAGCTCAGAGGATTTTTGCCTCAGCTTTTCTTTCTTCAAGTGGTCATGTGTAGTTTCTTCTCATAGATATACTGGATCCGAATTCAGCCGGAGACTTGGGAGAGAACCTTGCGCTTAACTGCGGAGCTTCCCTCTCTTCAGCTTTCTACTGTCGCGTCTGCCTGGTGACGCCAGTCGCCCGGCCTTCCTGGAATCCAGGTCCGTCCCTTCCACTGTTTGTCCTGTGTGTGGCACCGCAGATGTAAGCTCCAGGCAGTCAGTGGGAGCAACTGCAGGCTGCACCTCGTTAGAGTCCCCTGTTTCGGGGATCACTGTTCTGCTCTGGTAGACGGTCGTTTCAACAGTTTTGTCAAGTTCTTTGTTATAGGCTGGAGGATAAATATGATACCTGATTTTCCGTCTCACTTAGAAGCAAAAGTACCCCATTCAGCATTGCAATTGGAGATTGTTATCTCCTTTTGTGATATCCTTAGCGCCTAAAGTAATATTTGGCATATAGTAAGCTATCTAAAAGGCTTATTGAATGAATAAATAATTAGAGAATAGATTTCCTCTATAGAGAAAGTTGACTCCGTATTTCCTTCAAGGCTGTGTGAATGTAAATGTGCTTCTCTGCTGAAACCTCATTGTCCACAGAAGTTTACATCCTCATGCGCGCACACACACACACACACACACACAGCTAGAGCTTCGTTCATATTTACACACATTGCTCTTTCCCTCTACTGAGCACTTTTTTTTTTTGGTATTGTAAACTACATTAATCTCTCTTTCATCGTTGATACAATCTACGGTACACTGAGTTCTGCCCTACCATTCAGCTGACTTTGCTCTATTTTATAGAAACACCTCATTGCAGAACCAAATACCCATTTTAACTCTTACTCTATTTGATCTCTCTTGAGAAGTTGACAGTGTGATTATCACCTTTTAGTATCACTTTCTCTTTATAAAACTCTGTTTCCTTGTCTCTTGTTTTAACTACTACCCTTTCAAAGATGCTGACGCTCTGCTCATTGGAATTGATTCTGGATTCCAATATGCTAAAAAGGAATGATTTTTCTTTTCAGTTTTCTTTACTGTATCTATCTGCTCACTAATCGCAACAATTTGTTGTTCTCTATGATGTAGTCCTGAGGTCTTGTTTTGGTTTTTTTTTTTATTCTCTTTATCTACAATCACTCTTCTCAGGTAATCCCTGGGTCTAATGACTTTTACAAATCTCTATATAATGATGACTCCAAAATTTATATCTATGACTTTGGCCTCATCACTGAATTCTAGACTTTTTTTATCTGACTGAAATAGTATTGGCTGCAGAAGAGACTTGTGTATTAGTATATTTGGTGTGTTTTATCTCCTTACTGCTCTTTGAATTCAGTGTCTTTATAATAATGATGGTATATAGTTCCTGGTTTAAAAATCATTACCTTTTGCAGAGAAGAAAGAAACACAACAAATGTTTAATATTTTATTGTATCATTATATAGTACATAGTATATAACTTTATTAGATTACCTCAACCTATTCCTTTCCTACTGTACACTTCTCTCCTAGTGGAGCATCCTTTTTTCTGTTAACTTGTGTATTTTTTTAAATCACTTTATGAGGTATGATTGACACAGAAAAATCTGTACATATTTAATATATACAACTTGATGAGTTTTGAGATAAATGCACACCTGTGAAAGCATCATCACAAGCAATACCATGAACACATCCATCACCTCTATATGTTTCCTACCATTCTCTTTACTTTTTATTATGCTTAAAAATATTTCTGTGACATGGCGTTTTGCAAACTTTAGTTAAGTGTGCACTTATTCTAGCTGCCTGGCCCTCCTCTTGCATGGCTGCTCAACTCTTCATTGTTTGTTCCTAAAGATCCTTTTCCAGCACGTTGAAAACATTTCTGCAGTAGCCATATCGATTTACTCTTCTCATTGGGACCAATTAGGTCTGCATGGCCTGAATGTATTTTGAGACCTTCCCCACACTCCTGAGTTGTTTTATTTATTTTTTAGTAATCTCTGATCATACAAGTGTTCTGAATGTTAGTACATGCCCGGTGATTATGTTATCTATAGTCATTGCTGCAGATCTTTTCTTGTCTCTAGAGCAAAAGGCCCTTACCATGGTTCTGTTCTCAAACACATGCATCTTGAATAATACATTTTCCTCCTGACATACGGTGCTACTCTTCCTAGCCTTCTTATTCACTAATCATAACTTATCCTTTTCTTAAGTTATATATTTCTAATGCTCTTTATCCCAAACATTGGTGAGAGATCTTGTGTGTTAAAGTGTCATAGTTATGGCTTGAGTTACCCACGTGTGCATTACAGGATGACAGTCAGGGACTTCACACTCTTTCCTCTTAAAGTGTTTTAAAAACTACAACAACTTCAATTATTGAATTTTGTCAGAGAATTTGTATTAGTTGGAATTAGATTTGCCTTCATGGATTAGAAAAATATAGAATAACAGTGGCTTAAACAAGATATGTTTAATTCTATCTACCCTCAAGGAGCCATAAAGTAGGCAGATAAGTAATGCAGTTATCTTGCTGTTGTAGCCCTAAGGTACACCCTGTGGTTCCATATGACTGTTGAAATCACAGCCACATCTGTTTTCCAGGTGGTAAACATGAAGGAAGATAAAGAAAATTCTCTTTTCCTTTTCAATTTGTTTTTAGTTAATATGATACAAAGATAGAAAGTTACATGACAAAAAATAATCTTAATAAACTGCCACAGGACATTGTTACTGTCACCGTATAGAGATGTGATCTTGCTACATAACACAGAAGGCCTCCCTTTGCCACTCAAAATCACAGCCCTTTCCTCTCTTTCTAAGAGTGATCACAGTTGAATTTTGTTGTAAAGCTTCCTAACTTCCCCTTATAATTTTATCACTCAACGAATACTGCTAAGCATTGTATAATAATTTACTTTTGTCTGTTGTCATGCCATATCAATTTCCTTTAATCTATATAATCCCCTCTCCCTCTCTCTCATTTTTTTAATTTGTTGCTTAAAACTTATTTGTTGAAGCACCCAGATTATGTCTTATAGAGTTTTCCGAAGTCATGAATTTGCTGATTGCATTTCCTTATATAGTTTAACATATATTAATAGCTAACTCCTCCGAGTTTCATGTAAATCCTTAGTTGAATATAGAGGCTAAGTCTGATTCCTGATGCGTCTTTTTCATGTTGATCAAGTTCAGTAATGTGCCGTTCTGGCCTCTCCTCACCTTTTACACTCACTCTACCTCAAAGGAGCTGGAGCTATTTACCTGAATGATAAATGTGGGTGGAATATCCAGATCATGATTTGTACTATATGTCTTCCAAGCGGACTGACCATGAGCTGATAGAGATCTCTGCTCTTCCAAGGACAAGACTTCCATGTAGTCAAACCTGCCCTGGTCCATGATATCTGCAGAAGAGTAGATAAGACAGATTAATTCTGGCTTTAATGGAAAGGATCCCAAATCCCTGCACATTTCAAATCTCATTCCAAAGCTATGCCTGTTAACTGAGCCCAAGTCAGCAGTTGTGTGTGTTGCATATGTGTGTGCATGTGTGTGTGTCTCTAAAAACCTTCAAGACCAGGTGAACTAGAAAATCATAATCGAAGCAAGGAAAATCAGCAGGGTAATTATTATAAGGGTGACATTTGGAAAAGCAAGAGGAGCTGGGCCATTACCTCATTGCGTGTGTAAGCAGAACTGTGGGCAACAGATTTTCCTCCCAGTTTGATTCATAAGAGCTATTTTTTTTTTTTAAATAAAGTCATTGAACTTCTTACGGGGGAGGACTGAAGCTAAAGTAGTACTTACATTGGAAATTAGAGCACTTAAGGATTACGAAAAGAAGAAGAAGAAGAAGAAGAAGAAGAGGAAGAGGAGGAAGAGGAGGAAGAAGAAAAGAAACCAGTGGCTTCAATTTATTCCTTAATTTTTTAAAGCAAGTTTTAAAATGAAAAGCAAGTAGTGGAAAGGAATAAATGAAGATAGGAATAAAATAAATGAAATAGAAAACAGAATATGAAGAGAAAATCAGTGAAACCAAAAGCTTATTCTTTAAGAAGATCAATAAAATTGATGAACTGCAAGTCAGACTGATCAAGAAAAAAGAAAGTCAGAAATCACCAATATCAGTAGTGAGAGAGTTAATTTCACTACAGATTTCATAGACATTAAAAGTAAAATAAGAGAATGTATGCCAATAAATTCAGCAACTTAGATAAAATGAACACGTTCCTTGAAAGTTATATGTAGACAAATCTCACTCAACAAACAATAGCTTGTAGTTAAAAACCTCCTCACGAAGAATCCTATAGGTGAAGATGGTCTTATTGATGAATTATATAAAACATTTTAAATGAAACATTGCCAAACTCTTCAGGAAAATTTAAGCAGAATGAATGCTTCCTGACTCATCCATGAAGCCAGCATTATACTGATACCAAAATCAGATGAAGATATTATAAGAAAAAAACTATAGATCAATATCCCTCATGAACGTAGACAATTTTGAACACTTAGGACATCCATATTATGTAAAGAGAATATTATATCATAACCCAATGGAGCTTATGGAAGGACTATTTAAATTTGTAAATAACAATAAATATATTTTAGTGTATGAACAGGGTGAAAAAGTAAAATCATGTGATTGCCTTAATGTATTAATATACTGACAAAAGCATTTCACAAAATTCAACATCCATTCCTGAAAAAAAACTCTTTTCAAACTAGAAATAGAATGGAACTTTCTCGACCTGATAATGACACAAAAACCTACAGATGACACATTCAGCGGAAAATACGGTATGCTTTCTTCCTGAGATCAGGAGCAAGGCAAAAATGTGTGCTTTTACCACTTCTATTCAACATTATACTGTGGTTTTAATTAGTGCAATGAGGCAGTGAAAGTTACAATAAGAAATAAAATATATTGAGATTAATTATAGTTTTATTGTCTCTGAATACATCTTTATTTTTGATTCTTTTTTTATGCTTGATACCAAATTTTGTACTGACACTTTTTTCTTTCAGTACTTCAAAGAAGTATTAATAGTTATGGTCATTCCTGGTCTCCAAAGTTTATTTCATTTTTGTTGTTCTTTATTTTTCTTGCATCTTTAAGCTCTCTTCTGACACAATTTTTCTTTCAAATATTATAATATTTTCTTTGATGTAGATTTTCTGGAAACAACTTCTTTCTATTTTGAAAGAACATGTCCTTTTCTTTTCCACTTGAATTCCTGAAGGTTGTTTTTCCTGGCTACAGATTCTATGTTAGAAGTCAAATTTTTGAGCACACTAAAAACAATATCCCAGTATCTCTGACTAATTCTTTCACAAATCAGATATGAAAAAATTTCCCATCGCATAGATTGAGGAATATAAAGTTAGGTAGTCAGTGAAGTCTTTCTTATCTTAAATAAGTGAAGTGAAAATACGGTATAAGGTGGGCAAAGATAAAACCCAAACAAAGCAAAAATCAGCAGATTTGGCTGAGGACAATAAATACTCCAGAGGGTTAATAACATCACTACCACAAATATCACCAATAAAGGGCAGAAAGAAGGCTAGAAAGGAAGAAGACGTGCAAGAGTATAGGGTCAATTTAGCTAAGAAAGGTGACATTTTTCACAGGTCTTTAAAATAGCAACTGTTTGTAGTAGGATTAATACTAAGTACACAGTTGTGAATTTACCCATCCCCTCCACCCCCTCCACCTGCCCAGTACCCAATGTTACTTCCACGTGAGCACCTGAGTGTTGATCAGTTAGTACCAATTCGATGGTGAATACATGTGGTGCTTGGTTTTCCATTCTTATGATACTTTACTCTGAAGAATGAGCAGAAGATGTTTCTTTGAGTATTTTTTCTCTGAATCATTTCCAGAGCCTATTGGCATTTTAAAAATATAAAAATAATTTTAGAGCATGTCTCATGACAGCCATGAAGAAGAGATCATGGTACACATCAAGGTTTTAATTTATTTTCTGAACAGCTTCTCTTATCTCCCCCTCCTTTGTTTTGTTTCTTGTGTGTTGTGTTGTTTGTTTGTTTGTTTGTTTGGAATTGATTAGCAAAGTCAGGGATCAGGGCAATCTGGGAGTTTTTGAACCAGAATTTGAGGTGAAAATGAGGTATCAGCCCTGTTCCTCAACTTGGACCATGCAACATCAACATAACACATTTGGGGCATTCTGTGGACTATTTGAGGGAAAAAAGGACACAGCACCCCCTTCTCAAGGAGCTTACGTACTAGACAGGGAAACTGACATTAAACCAGTCATTCCACCAGTGAATCATAATTACAAACTGAGATATGTATTCTGAAAATATAAAACAATTAGAAGAACATTAAATTTAATTGAGAACAGGTACAGAACATTCTAGGCAGGGAAACAAAACCAGCAACAACCCTGAATCAAGAAGAATTACCACAAAGCAGTGGAGCTGAAAGAACATGAATGAGGGGAAGGCAGAGCTTATCTGCTTGGGAAGTACTGTATTTCATCTCCATCTCAAGAGCAGAGAGAACCTATTGGTACATTTTAAAGGCAGAGGCAACATAATCAGATTTGCCTTTTGAAACAAATAATTATTTGTATGTGTAACTTGGTATCTAGAAAAATTATTATTGCTTAGCTCCTCACTTCTCCCGGTTATAGTTCAGGAAGCTAAATTAAATTTTTATATGAACAAATGGAATGATCATATCCTCTGAGATCCGTAGTGCAGGAGGATTGGCTGCAAAGAGGCATTAAAGAACTGAAATGAATTCTCCTCTCTTAGGCTTCACATACTTGACACTCAATTTTGTTTTGTTTTGATTTGTTTTGTTTTTTTTTTTTTGAAGTTATGAATCCTTTGAGCATAGAATAGAACCTTTACTGTCAGGCATACACAGTAGTATGATACTTGAAGAAGGAAAATCCTAACTTAATATAATAGGAAGAAACAGATTTCAAGGCATCTATAATAAAAAAGGGCTTTAGAGGTCACTATTTTGTGTCAGAATTCAAAACAACTGTAATAACCAGAAACTAGATAGTAATATAAACACTGTTCCTTGGGGAAGTAAATATACATGCTAAAAATCAAAATGCTTGGATATAAACATGATGTTTAAACAGGCTTAGGAAAAAAGCATAATCAGCTATGTACAAAGTTATTTCATAAAAAGCTAAATCTTCTAGCATTTGCATTCCATTTTCTATACTTCACTGTATTAGCGTGATACGACTCGTCTCTTAAAATTTTAAATCATGCTAAATCACCTGGATATTTGAGCAAATAAGGAAAAAGTTTAAAGGGTTTTTTTAATCCTGCATAAATTATTCTGATCTAAAAATGATGTTAATTTTATGGATTTTCTGAATATAAAAATAAAATATCTCAAATATAGTCCAGTGTTTGTAGAGTTTAATAAAGGTTTCGTATATGTCACATTTTTAATTTTTATTTATAATTGTGATATTTAGTAAATAATGTATTTCAGAGTAATTATGAAATTAAAAAAATCAAAATATAATGGCACTTTTATACTTCATGTTACTAATAAGGACAAAAATCCATTGTTGTAACACTTACTACATAGAAAGAACACAGGCTATGGAGTTAGAAACAACATTGAGTTCAAGCTCTTCCACCCTGGGAAAATCATTTAACCTCTCTAAGCCAAAGTTTCTTCAATGCTAATTATGTTTCCTTCAAAGTTTTACAGTGGCTATTAAAAATTATGTATGTAGATGAATAAAATATACCTTGCCCACAGGAAGAGTATAAGCATTTAGTGCCATGGTGGGAACTAGATGGCATTCTCCACCAGGATACTGTGAAGAGAGATTTATGAACTATTGACAAAGAATTGTCTAGTGTTTAGGAAAAACGCTAGATGGCATAGGCTGTAATCCAGAGCTAAAAACCACAAGAGAAAGAGAGAGTAGGTTGAAAGATCCACATGACGGGAGATTTGACCCTCGGTGGTGAACGCAGACCCCTCATGTATTAAATATGCCGACCCAGCTCTCTTATTTCTCGTCTCTCTGGATCTTCCATCAGTGCGTTCTCTGGCTGCTCTTACCTAGAAGTTGGAGGATAAAGAATACACTGGTACAGGCTTCAGAGCTCATCCTCCTGGGACACAGGAGGAGACAGAGGACAGAGAAGAGTGGGGGCAAACGGAAGAAGCACAGCTGAAAAAGGATCAATAGACTTTTTTTCAGTGAACTTCTCTAGTTAATAAAGATGTTCAACCATCATAAAATCACACATTTGATAAACTTTCACAATGTGACTATGAACCAATTCAAAAAACAGAAAAATAAATAAATGGCAGCAGCAATGAGAATACAGGGCAAAGTGTGGACCAAACACATTGGAAGTTATTTTTCTCCAGCTCTGTGTCTCAGAACTGAAATTCATTGCACCTTGCTACTGACACAGCGCCCTTTTCTCCCAGTGCCTCCCGCCCCTCTCAATGCTTCTGCCTTGAAGTCAGCTGCTTTACAGAGAAGGGCTACTGGGAGTAGGGCCGGGGTCTGCCTGAGCCCAGGGAACTGAAGGACACAAGCCCCTGTCCAAGTGTGCCGGCAACGTGAGGGAGAGGAAAGACTCAAACTGCATGGCGCGACTGGACACAGGATCCCAGGCCATTATTGTACCCAGGCTCACGGGAGGAGGTTTCAACTCATGGAGTTTGTTCAAGGTTCACACTGAGGAAGGGAAGTTAATGTGAGCTCATATTATACCTGGAGCTCTTCGGGGCAATTCAGTGCACTGCTGTTGTTGCTTCTATATGGGAATATATAGTAGAAATGAATGTGTTATATGCTTGTACTTCTTCATCTCATACATGGCAGAGGAGACACGCTAAATTAGTAAGATTCGTGTGTCAGGAAGAACTATTGAGACAGACAGATCATTCCTAACACTTGCACTTCCCGCTGCTCCTTCCCAGCGAGTCCAACAAAAAATACGGAGAAAAAGGTGAATCACAGCTATGATTAAAGACTTACAGGCAACAGGGTTAAGAAGAGATACAATATCTCAATGCAATCACTTTATTTGTCAATTTTAAAAAATCAAAGTTTGCTGCAGGCTTATAGAGGATTATCACCAACTAAAGTCACTTGTGCTTCTTGTCCCAGCTGTTCCAGATATTGTGAGTGAAACTGAATTCATGACACAGACTGATGGCACTTGGTTCACTGTCTCAGACATTGCCCATGTCTTATTTTTTATTCCACTGGCAACTGAGAACAAAGACTAATTTACATTCATGTGGCAAGGCCTCCAATGTATGTGTACAGTTCTCCTCAAGAAGTATCTAAACTACCCTGCCGTTTGCCACCAGTGAATGGGACAGGATATAGGACAAGTTCCTCTGATGTCTAGTGTTTTTACTATGGAGATGATATCCTGCTGATTGGCAAATCAGAATCTTTCATCTGAAGGATGTGATGTGATATTATCACACATCAACCTGCGAGAGTAGCTGTTAAAATCTGACAAAATTTAGGGCTCTGCTCACCAAATAAAGTTGGGACTCTACGGGTGAATTCACAATGTGAGGTCTCTCCGGCAGTCCCAAAAACACTGCCATCTCTTGGAACCTCACCACTCTCAAGTAGACCCACCGCCTTATTGAACTCTTTGGGAATTGGAGGCAGTATGTGCCCCACTTAGAAGTTCTACTTGGTCGTTTACATTGGCTGTAAATTAGCATCCTTTGAATGGGCCCAAACTAACAAGCTGCACTGGACACTGTCCAGCAAGCTGTGGTGTACATGCTCTTCCTTTGGGGCCCCTGCAAGTTTAATCATCCCTTTGGATGATAAGCTTCTATAGCTTTCTTTTCATTCCAGGCACTGAAAATGTGCCTGCTGTGCCAGCCTGTTGTTTACTAACACCTGGAGTCAGGGAGGCTCTGGCTCTGTTGCCCCAGCTGTAAGCACCAGGGCGTGCCCTCAGGCAAAAAGCTACTAACCTGTAAATGTCATTGATGCAACTTCTATCTTTTAAGGGTAGGGTCTTCTCCAGTTTCTGCTTTCTGTTAGCGACACTTGCAGTGCCTTGAAATCATTTTATTTTAAGGTTTTTTACTTATTGTCTGTGGGAAGTTAAATCTGACAGTTTATTCCACCATTACCAAAATCTGGAACCTTCATTTTTATTTACATTTCTCTAATGAATAATAGATTTAAACACATTTTCATATGTTTAATGGCAATTTGGATATCTGTAAGGTACCTGATCAAGTTTTTGCCTATCTTTCTATTGGGCTGTTTTTCCTACTTTATATAAATTTGGTTTACTTTCTTTGACTTCTCAACATCAATTGTTTCTAGAAATGCAGGCCCATGTTCAGATATTTGAGAACTTCGAGTTACAGGCTAATAGATAGAATGTCATTTATTTTAAATTTTCAGCTTAATGTACTGGTCATACCTGCGCATTTCTGATTGACACTACACTCGCCAAGGCTGTAGGAAGCCAGGCCATTAGGAGAGTTATCCTTAAAGAATTATAATTACATTAGCTATTGCCTTGGATATACACAAAAAGAGGGATTTGTGAAGTAGCACAAAAAAGGCCTTGATGTGTATTTACAACCTCTATGACTTTATCGTGTACTTTAATCTTCTCTGTCAAAGTTAGTCTTTTTGTACTTCAAACCACTGCCCCAGAATTATCTGCTTCCTAAAGGACCACAGCAGATTGGATTGATTCTAACTTCTCCTGTAATGTGTCTGTGACAAATAAAGTATTTGAGACACATGTCAGGTTGTCGCTGAGATGATTTAGTTTGATGCAGACGTCAATTCCCCACAAATACGCAAATTTAAAATAATCTCAAAAATAATTTCCATAGAATCTCAATATTTATAAAGTAATTTTAAAAGCAGAAATAGGTAAAGCACTTATGCTGATAAATAGTAGAGATTTGCCTTAGCATATATTAAAATGTTTTGTAGAACAGCAGAAAGTAAATAAAGTGATTTATAGTGCAAAAGGAAAGTCAGATTACTCACATAGAATATAAAATATTTGATACCTCATACAAAGGCATTTCAAGTAAAAAAGAAAAAATCAAAAGATCATTATAACTTCTATTAATCAAAGAGAAAATGGCAAATTTTGATGAAATATTTTATCCATCTAATTGTGAATTAAAATTGTTGAATTACTATGTATTTTAGGATGTGGAAAAAAATACTCTAATACAGTATTTATAGGTTTAAAACTAGTGTATTTCTAAAGAAAATAATTGTCAATAATGAAACTCCAAATTAGATGAGTCTTAATAATTACACTTCTAAGAACTGATAAAAGAAAATTATTAGTGAAAATACAAGAAGGTATGAACAAAAAGTGATGAGAAGACTATTGCTTACTATACCAAATGCCTTGTTTATAAAGGACTTTGATTAATATGTTTTATTAAAAAATAGAATCATAAGCCATTCAAAATATTTATCTAATTATATATTTGATATGTCATAAATTTCTTAATATTTTATAAAAAGAAAAGAGTTTTAAACTATATGAAAAGATATATATGTATATCACATGCAAAACCCATTGTGATATACAGAATAATCTTAATTTTCTCTGTTTTTTTTCTGGCAGGATATGGATATTTTTTCTTAGAAAATTCATTATATCACATAATTTTTCCATTTAATCTTTTAAAATTTGGGCATTATTTCATTTTATAATCTGAAAAATCTGTTCCTAATGTTTTGAAAACAACTTTGAAATAATTTTTCCCATATTATGCGTTAATTATGAATCAAATAATATTTTTAAGAATTTGTGAATGACTTCTTCCTAGAGATGATAAACAATTTGTACTTCATAAAAGTTAAAACAGCTTATCACTATGGACTCATTTAATTCTAAATTTTGAGTCTACAGTTGATTTGGGTTTACGTATAATATGCATGACACATACATATCCTGTATGCTTATATAAACATATAATTATATTCATATTTAATACAGATGATTTGGTTATACAGTACCTAAATTATTGTCAAAGTCATTTATTTTGATTTGCATCCATGCCATAATTTATTTGTGTAAGGTCATTTAAAGTTGGAAACAGGTCTGAGAATTTAATTGTATTTTTTTATGTTACTGATCATAATTTATTCACTATTTAGTCATTATTCAAAAGATAGAATATAAGCTTCATGAAGTCAAAGAATTTGTTTTCTTTACTTTTTTTTTCTTAGCTTCAGTATCCAGAATGTATCTGGCATATAATGAGTACTCAATAAATATTTATTGAATAATGAAAAACATTTAATAATGAAGATTAGGTTACCAGACAGAAAGTAAAATAAGGAAATTGATAATATTTCTTATATCTGTACCATACTATATTATATCCCTTTCTTGCAGTTATAACTTATCAAAAACTTCATATGATTTATAATTACTTTTTCCATAGAACTGCCTTATATACAGCATTTTCTGATTTGTTCATATTCCATATTAGCTTCAAATTCTAATATTAAAGTACAATATTTTTTTAAACTACTTGACCTTTGGTAAAATGCCAAGGTTGATTGCACTGAGAATATGATCAGCAGTTGTCATCCTCAGAGATTATAAAGCCAAGAAAAAAAGAGACAAGACAGACAGTAATATTACAGCAAACCACAGCTTATTGACTGAAGCTCAATCACATCATAAAACTGTCATTCAAGTCCCAAACAGAAAGCTCATTATTGCTTCTCATTTTTCTCCGAGCTCAGTTTGCAGTAGGAAATCCTGGGGCAACCTTCTGTTACTAGCCAGTTGACATCAAATGGTCCTTTTTTATTTGCAGAGGTAACTGCTTGAAAAATATTTTCATTAAGATTTTTTCAATAAATACATACACAAGATTTTTTTATTAATAAAACTGAAAATATATTAACATTAATGATCATTCAGATACATATCACATTTCTAAAAATAAAGAATTATTGCTACTATTTTTATAGGTATATTAATTGAATTGTGGGTTCCTCAAAATTCATATGCATTAACCCCCAATGTGACTGTATTTGGAGAAAAGGCCCTTAAAGAGATAATTAAAGGAGGAAGTGAGTTCATATGGGTAGATTCCTGATTTAATAGAACTGGTGTCCTTATAAAAGGAGAAAGAGACACCAAGAACACATGCACGCAGAGAGAGAAACATGTGAGGACACAGCAAGGAGGCGGCATCTAAAAGGCAAGGAGAAGTGCCTCACAAGAAACCAACCCTTACACCTCCTCGATCATGGACTTCTATCCTCCATAATGGCAGGAAAATTAATTTCTGTGGTTTGAGCCATCCAGTGTGGTATTCTGTTATGCTACTCAAGCAGCCTAATACGCTAGGTCTTTGGAGCATGCGTTCAGGTCAATAATATTCTCTCACAGCTTTTGCTCTTTTTATTATTCTAGTGTAATTTTGGGTGGAATTTAGTGAAATCCCAAGTTCAACCCAAGAATGTGTTCTCAGAATTTTTGCTATCCCCCAACACCACTTCTACTTTCATTTTCATCAACCCCCAAAACACTGTTTCTGGAGAGTCTTGGTCACAAATGTTCCTGATTTGGAATGGATCTCAGGAAATGGTCAGGACTTCTAGACTTTCCACTAGAAGTGACTGGAAGGTCTCCCAAGAGGACATCCTCAAATGGCAGGAGGCATCACTAGCCTTCCATGTGGTGCCTCTCACAGGCCACGCGTGGCCTTCAGCCATCTCTTCATCCCAACCCTGTGAAACTTTAGTGAGTCCCGTAGGTCTGTTTCTCTTCCACTATGCTTTCACTTTCCACTGACACAGCGTGAGTGCTAAATAAGCTGTAGTTCATGCAAAAGTTGTTCTCATTCTAGCTGGGAAGAAATAAGTATTATAAGCAAAAAGAACACATGAGAGGAAGAAATTCTTTCAGGACAACAGAGACAAATCAATGCTGCCACCTAGTCCTTTGTAGAGCCAAAAGTTTTCAAGATGGGGAACAGAAAGAACAACTGATGGACGCTATTAAACTTGCACAGTGATAGTAAAATCAGTAAATCATGGCTAAAACAACTGGTTCTCACTGATGGAATGAAAACACTGGTATGTGGCCATGCAACTAACTACTGACAAAAAGGAGTCAAAATAAACGACAAATAAGAAATATCTTAAGAGAGAGAAGGGCCTTTGACATTCTGTTATAGAAAGAAATTCATTTAATCTAGAACCTCTACAAAGGTTCCATCAACATAATTTAAATAGTCTTGAAATAAATTAGATTAAATAAGGAATATGTTTTCTTGTAAAATTGCTTCAGTAATGAAGAACCAGTACTCACTGGAAGGAATGGAACTTTCTGAATGATGAAAGAGGTTGATTATATAAGTTCCAAGTTTTCATTGGGATGACATTTCACAATCATAACCCAAACCTTCACTGTGATTATAATTCATTTTTGTTAATACAAGACATAGCTGGATCCCCGATTACTGATATTTTTGTATTCCTTTATGTTGTAATAGCATGCACAGAAGTGTGCAGCCGATTGAATACTGTACAGCAGAGTCCACTCAACAACTCATTTCAAAGACAGTGCCGGTGCAGCCACCACTGGTGTCAAGACAGGGCACAGCTGGTACACTGGACGCCCTTACTGCCCTCACAACCTCTACTCCACTTCTTTCCCCTAAGGAAAAGTTCCCTTCTGACTCCCATGCTAACACATTCTTACTGATTTTTATATTCTATTTTCTTAAACATGTGTCCTGAAAAACTAAAATAAAGGGAAGTATACAGTGTGGGCAAGCTATGGCTGGCTTTTAGCTCAAGGTTACGTGTCAGCTTCTGTGCACGCGTGCAAGTCCTTCTGCCGCATGTATGCTTAGGAGTGGATTTTCCGGGTGGTGAGATATGGGTATCACCAAATATAAAAATGTAAATTTAAAAACTGTTTACTAAGATGGTTACACTAAGTTACATACCCAGTGAAATTGTAGGTGGATCTCTGTTGTAGTTGACTTTCTCCCTTTTAGCAGTTGAGATTAGTATATAGTGTTATTGCTTTGTGGATTTAATTTGCATGTCTTTTATTGCTACTGAAGTTGAACATCCTTTGTTGACTAATTAGGTTGAGCACGTTTCCATTTATAAATCCTCCACCGTGAAGCTCCCGCCTGTACAAGAAGTTTCTTGTTCGTTTTTCTTTTGGGCTGGTTGGTTTGGTGGAGTCCTTTATGAATTCTTTCCTTAGATGCTGTTTATTGATCGTATATGTCACAAATATCATTTCTTTCTTTTGGCTTCCCTTTTCACTTATGTTAATGATGTTTTTTGATAAATAAAAATTCTTAGTTTGAATATAGGGTAATTATCAATTTTCCCTTTATTATTGGTAATTTTTTTGTCTGACAAACCATATTTTTCAATGCCTATATAATAAAGATATTCTCCAAGATTATATTTTAAAAGCTTTATATTGCTTTTTATATTAAATCTATGTTCACCTGGAATTAACTTTCTGTGAATGTTTGGGGAGGGGTAGAGTTTATTTATTTATTTATTCGTTCTTTTGTCTTTGGGTGAGGTAGTGGAAGGCATATTTAATTGTCAATACAATGTTTATTTTAAAGAATTGTTCACACTGTTGTGCAAACCACCTTGTGCTCACACATCTGTGAGCCTGTTCTCCAGCTCTATTTTATCCCAACCTCCTTGTCAATTCCTGAACCAACACACAGTTCTTAAATTACTCAAGTTTTAATATAAATCTTGATATTTATAAAACCCTCTTCCCTCTTATCTTCTTCCAGAATGTCTTTGCTACACTTCACTCCTTGTATTTTCATAACTGTTTTAAAATCAGGATGCCAATTACCTCTCAAAAGAAACTAAAAAAACCTTTCAGTATTATAACTGGAATTGTTTTACTAGCAGAGATTGTTCATGGAGAATTGACATCTTTAAATATTAAGTATTCGAATCAATGAATATGACATATGGTAGAATTCTACATTAATTTCTCTGAATTATAAAAGGTAAATTTTTGTTTTATTTGATGTTTATTACCAGTTTTAGAAATGTAACTGATTTTTCTAAATAAACATTTTATATTTCCAACATGGATTAATATTTTCCTTATATTTTTGAATCTTGCTATCAGAGGGACTGCCTTTCACTTTCTCCTCTGATCATTGAAAGATTTTCATCTGAAAGTTTTTCTTCTCATAAATGAATTAAAAAATTGTCCCACTTTTTCTGTTCTCTGGAAATAATTACAAAATAGTCAATATGTCTTTTTTAGATGGGTGATAGGATATGCTGGGGAAGCCACATGAGCCTGAAATTATCTTTAAGAGAAGGTTTAGTTATTATGAAATTTAATATTTTTAACAAGTATAAGGTGTTCAATTTTTTCAGTAAATTTTGATAAGATGTGTTT
This sequence comes from Eulemur rufifrons, assembly GCF_041146395.1. Classification (NCBI taxonomy): domain Eukaryota; kingdom Metazoa; phylum Chordata; class Mammalia; order Primates; family Lemuridae; genus Eulemur; species Eulemur rufifrons. The sequence continues at coordinate 3,355,450 of NC_091000.1, read as the reverse complement.
TTTTCTAGGCTTTGAACATTGCCTCTGACTTTTCAAAGTTACTGGCTTAAAATTATTTATAATATCCTTATTTTATCTTTTAAGTATCTGTAGAAACTGTATTGATCTCCCACTGAAGGAGGTTTGTGGTTTGTGCCTTTTGTTTGTTTCTGTTGTTCAGTTTCATCAGGAATTTATTGAGTTTATTTTATCCTTTCAAGAACCAACATTAGGCTTTGTTGATATGCTTTATTTCATTTTTATATACTGTTCTATCTTATTCATGTATTCTCTTATCTTTTTTTAATTTCCTTCACTCTTTTTTAATAAATGGATTTGGCCTAGTATAAAAGGATCATATTGCAAATCTACCTTACATGTATCAGAGATCTAACCCAACATCAGACTTTACTCATCCATACTTTTGTTGAAAAAGAGATATTTTACCTTCATTTTTGAAAATTTTTGCTGCATTTTAAAATATAGGTCATCAGTTGTTTTACTGGCTTCTATTTTTTTGTTTTATGCTGAGAAATCAACAGCCATTATTATTGTCCCTCTGAGGATAAATGTCTTATTCCTTCACCTCCTTTTAGAATTTTTTGTCTTTAGTCTTACTGTGCTATGCCTACGTGTGTTTTTTTCTTCTCTTTCCCTTGTTTGGGGTTAAGAGTAGTGCTTTGATTAGTTTGGAAAATTCTCAGACACTATGTCTTTAAATATTGCATTTCTTTCTTCTCGTTATAATCTAATTAAGCATTTATGATACTCTCCACCATATGCCATGTGACCCTGGTTCACGTTCCCATACTTTTGTCTGCCTATAATTTCTTGTGGATGCTTTCTACTGAAAATATTCTTCCTTCAGTCATTGTGGTAAGAAAAACAGCTTCCAAAATTTCCAGGTCTTAATCCCTGGAATCTGTGAATACATTACATTACACGGCAAAAGAGACTTTGCAGATGTAAATAAAGTCATGGACTTTAACATAGGCAGATTATCCTAGAGTTTTTATGATGGTCCCAATCTAATCACATGAGCTCTTAAAAGCAGAAAACTTTCTCTGGCAGACAGAGAAGATTAGGCAGCAGAGAGATGGTGCTAAAGAGGAAGTCAAGTAAGTGATTCCAGGTATGACAAGGATTTGACTCACTACTGCTGGCTTTGAAATGTAGGAGCCTCCATGGTCCAGTCAGAAGCTTCTGGTATCTTTGGGCAGCATCTTTCTGACAGCCAGTGGGGAAATGGTGACCTCTGTACTGCAATCACAAGGAATGGAGTTCAACCGACAATCTGAATGGGCACGGGAGTGGATTCACTGTTAGGGCCTCCACATGGAATGAAGCCTGGCCACACCTGGGTTTTTGTTTTGTTAGACACTAAGCAGAGGACCCAGTTGAGCCATAATGTACCCAGACTTCTCATTTGTAGGACTCAGAGGTAATAACTGGGTGCTATTTTAAGCCACAGAATTGGTGGTAATTTGTTACAGTAAGCACAGAACATGAATACATTTTCCACTCACTGTACTATTAATATATATCAAATAGCATGGAGATATTTTTATTTGCATAGTAAACCTGTCTACTGTGTTTCTAATATCTGAGTTACAGTTCATTATTTGCCTTCCTATGTGTCAATTTCTGTTGCATGTGGTTTCTGTTCCTTCCATTTCATGTTGTCGTACTCCTTCTTTGTTCCTTTACTTTTCCATAGTTTGATAAACATTGAATTTTCAAAATTTTTCTAGGAATAATTTGATGCCTACAATGACTTTGTCTTCTTCCAGAGTTTGCCCTTTTTTACAAATTGAGGCATTTATTTGCTTATTTCGCCAATTTTGGGGAAAATAAAAGGAGATTACAATGTCATTAAAATATTTAATAATATGCCCATCCCCCAAATATCAATAATCTTGTCATTCTCATGTGGAAGTTGTTATTTATTTTTATCTTTGATGCAGACACAATTTATTACTATGTAGTTCCCTTCATGTTTTTATAGTGCTCACTAGACAGTGATGAATTATATTTATTAAGATTGGAAAGATGAGTTTGGAGAGTCTTATTTAATATCTATTTCATCAGATGCATATTTGATTACCAGTATTTGTATGTGTATATAACAATGAATAGGCATATATATGTGTGGGTGTGTCTATATATGTATATTTGAACATGTTATAGCAAGACAAAAATCAATCATCCAAGTAGAAGTAAGGCTGCATTGAATGAGACTTCTGATCATTTTATGTTTTTGCTGTGGATTTGTAGGACAGTCTGGTGAAGACTATTGAGCACTCTCAGCACAATGGTGTTAGTAATTAATAATAGCAACAACATATGCATACATACGCATATTTGCTAAAATTCAAAATTATGATGACAGCTTTGTATTATTAAAATAGATTTTAAAAAACATAAATTTGTCATACACTATTATATGTGCATCTTTAATAAATCTATAAATCAGATATAGTCATGTCCCTGATAATTTTAAATTAATGGTAAATGATATTTGAGATCTCTGCAATAAGTGTAAGTGAATGACAATATTCATAATTTCTATTGATGATTAAATTGCAGGTACTCTCAACACTACTGTGATGTGATTTTTTTTTTTTTGCCTTGATTCATTAATGGAGACATATTAAATTTCAATTTTATATTAGTAAAAATAAATAGACCATTATTTTAGTCACCACACCAAATGACGAAATATTGCTTATTAACATGAAAACAGAGACTACAGAGTTCATAGGTTTCTTCTTGCAGGAATTTCGTTAAGGAAATTTTGAAGAGCAGAGCTTTCACCCAGAGGAGAGACTCTAATCGTGGTCATGCCAAGCTTTACAGCCAGGCGATGGGAGCGGGACTCAGGGGCAGGCTCAGGCATTGTCAAGTCTGTAAATCACACTTGATAGGTGGCCTTCTATTCTAAATGCATCATGTGCTCTGCATAAATGATAATAAAAACCACATTTTAAGTTTAATGCAGTATGGAAAAATGTCCGTATGTCCTTGACAGAGCACTAGGTAAAGGTGCATATTGAAATCTAAAATTGTGATCCAGATGCAGGGGATAAAATTGCAGGTGTGTTGCAGCGCTTTATTAACTCTGACCATAATGCTCTCTTCATTTTCACACATATAGTATATGTAACATTTGAGTGTAAGAATGACTTTGTGTCTGACTGCAAAATACATAAATTATGTCAGCTGTGCTGTAACAGAATAATTGTTAAAAACTGCTATTTATTGGTATGTATTGTTTCTAAACTTCATTACTTGAGCCTTGGATAATGCACTTTGGAGTTCTCAGAAGAGTCAGTTAATGAAGCAATCTTTTCAAAAACACAAATATTTGCAGAATTTGGTATTATTTTCTCCATGTCTCAACAGGCTTGTGTGCCTATTCATATTCCAAGTGTGAATGTGGAGTATTCATGTTGCAAAATTATTTTAGATTTCCACCCCTGCCTAAGAAAAGTCCTAAACTGGGTGGGTATTTGGTCATAATGTATCAGTTGTGTGTTACTACAATAATGCTGCAATACTATCACAAACTCTCAGTGGCATACGATAGGCTTATGTGTCTAGGCTTAGCTGAGGGTTAGGCATCTGCCACCCTCAAGGCTGGGAGTGTGCTGATTGTTGACTGACCTACACTGCCTTCAGCTGGGTGATTGGCAAGACTCAGCTCTGCCCCACGTATCCCTCAAGCTCCCCAGGAAGAGCCTTACGGAGATGGCAGTGTCTCAGGGTGCAAGTCCCATTGTGCAAACCCATATCAAATCTCTGCTTCCTCCAAATCCACAAACCGTTAACCAAAGCAAACAAGACATATGGCTGAACTCAGTCTCAAGGGGTAGAGAATATCATCTGGTCCATGATGGAAAATCACTAAAAATGAAGTTACAGGACAAAAGGCATGGATAGCGGGAGGACTAAAGACTAAGGCCATCATTGAAATCTACCTATATAGCTTAGAGAACTTATGACTTTAGGAATTGGTTCCTCACCTAAAAATTCTATGTATGTAATTATATCAGTTCACCAGCTTTCTACAAATATTAACACACTACATGAGTTGTCATGTAGCATATTTTGATTCACCAGAGTTTACCTCTTACCTGAAACATAGGAACCTGTTTTAGACAGATAATATGAGAAGTAAATCCATAGTTTCTCATATGAAATGACCAATCTGTTTGTCAGATTTAAGATGTCAGAATTAAGCCATGGCAGAAAACAGTTCTTGTAGTTGTATTATTAGAGAATGACTTTGGAAGTAGTAAAAAGAAAATCCATCCAAATAAAATTACTTGAAATTGCTTAAATTAGGAAAATTTGTATGTTTTCAAGAAGCTTTGGTGTATTTAATTGTAGGATGATGCACCTAAATTATTTTAATTACAGAAACTCTTATATATCACAGATTTGGGGATAAAAATTATAAAGACAAAATAATTGAAACATTATAGACCACTTAAAAAGCAGATGCTATGGCCATGCCCCAATAACAATGTTAAAATTTTGATCAGCAATATAGCTCAGATTCATAATTTTAATAGAAATATACCTACAGGGAACTTAAGTAAGAAGTGAGTCAAAGCAAATTTTATTGTCCATGGCACTTAAAGATTGTTGTGTTAAGAGAATCATTTTGTACTTACAGAAACCTTTATGTGTATACCTCACATTTATAGAGCACGTGCTATATTCCAGACATTGCTCTAAATAAACCAACAACCAATAACAAGCACAAAACTATTAATATGAATTAGGTACTACTTTCATCATACTAACGAAGAAATTGAGAACAGGTTTACTGCTTGCCCATGACCAGATAGCCAGGCGATGCAAGGCCGGGAAGTTTGGCTCCAGACTCAGCCTTCTCCACCAATCTGCAAAACTAGATTCCATACGTGCTTCCCTGAGTGTCAAGGAGACTTTCACAGCTTGCCCAGGCTGCGTCCTTGTTCCAGAGAAACTACATTATATGATAATGAATCAGCAGAAACAATAGCAGACAACAAGACACACATATGTATATTAATATACACTAGGTATTAGACTTAATATAGTAATACATGAAATAAAGGAGTCATGCTACTTAAGAACATAAAGGCTAAACCTGAAGATATATCTAAGGAACACAGATTTGAAAAAATACCATTTGATCCATCAATCCCACTACTAGGCATCTACTAAAAGGAACAAAAGACATTCTATAAAAAAGACATCTGCACTCGAATCCTTATAGCAGCACAATTCACAATTGCAAAGATGTGGAAACAACCCAAGTGCCCATCAATACATGAGTGGATTAATGAAATGTGGTCTATGTATACCATGGAATACTACTCAACTACAAAAAACAATGGTGAACCAGCACTTCTTATATTATCCTGGATAGAGCTTGAGCTCGTCCTTCGAAGTGAGGTATCACAAGAATGGAAAAACAAGCACCACTTGCACTCGCCATCAAATTGGTACTAACTGATCAACACTAAGGTGCTCACATGGTAGCATTTATTGGGCACCGGTCAGGTGCGTGGTGGGGGGTAAACTCACAACTAATGGAGCAGAGCGCACTGTATGGGGGAAGGGCACGCTTCTAGCCCTGGCTTGGGTGAGGCAAAGGCATTATATGTAACCAAAATGTTTGTACACCCATAATATTATGAAATTTAATAAAAGAAAAAAAGAAACATAATTTTAAAAATTTTAAATTAAAATTTTGGTGAAGACACACTAGACACAACTGATGAACCGATAAACTGGAAGGTAGGTCAGAAGAAAGCATGCTAAATACAGCACACAGGCAGAAGGCATTATAAAGGAGAAAAGAAAGGATAGGAAAAATAAAAGGCTACAAAAAGGTAATGCCAAATTGTCTTCAGAATGTGCTGACTCATATGCCCACTGGCAATAGAGAAATTAGTTGTATACACACTTGATTTTTTTCATTTATTTAAATCTCATATTTTAGACAAATTTGAATATAGGCAAATCTAAACCAAAATATCAAATAATTGATTAGTTTACTTTGGTATTCTGTAGTTTTCAAAAGCAGTTATAAAATTTGAAAGTTTAGTAATATAGGTTCAAGGCTCAAATAGCTAAAGTTTGAAACCATTGCCATTTACTAACCATGTGATCTTTGCAAAAACATGTGCACTTCTCTGAGGCTTGATTTATTCTTACCTAAAATGTGGATAAAAATATCCCCTACTCCTTAGGTGGTATTGTGAATACAATAAAAAATGACACGGTGCCTGGCACAAAGTAATTGCTATTTTAGAGAAATTATGATTAAAAGTCACGTATTAAAATTGTACTAATATTTGCCACATAAAATAAATAGCATAAATACAATTATTTTCCTAAAATACAATTGCTTTGTGTGTCTCAATGAAGAAAATCCCTAAGAGAATAACAACTTCTTCCACACTTTCGAACACATACTCACTGTTTAGTATGTTATTCCTGGTCATGAATATGACTTATAGAGCAGTTATGCTTCTCACCTAGGTGAACTTAATTTCATCTGAATTGGGTGGAAAATTCATAATGTTATGCAAGAATATACATTGTTATGTTACAAGTTGCTAGCTGTAAATATGTAATTCCTAGTTCTTTTTGAAATTATTACACTTTTACAAATGTGTAATTTTCTCTCCTGTAGTTGCGACTTTCAGATAAATTATTTTGTAGATTCCCTTTGTCTTCGAGAGCATTTTTTGCCATTACTCCCAAATTCTGGTCAGTGTTTATGTTTTCTCATATTTTGAGAGTTAATCTCTCATCTCAAAAATAAATACACACAATACCAGAATATATCAGGTTTTTATATCATATTCCTATATTTGATAAATTAGAGGAGTAATTTTAAGATTTCAGAATTTGCTATAATCTGTAGCCTGCTTACATCCATATATTTTATAAAATAAAGTGACATAAATATTTAAAGCATAAAATGGTAGATTTTTTGAAAAAATGGTTGAAATGATTCCCTTCCCTGTAATCACTCATACTTGCAATGTGACTTTTCATATTTTCCTGTTTTTGTGGCTCCTTGGGTCTAGGCTGGCCTTTTGATTTCTTTTGGCAACTAGAATGCAGTGAAAGAGACATATGTCTCAAAAGGGATTGAGTGCTTTAGCTCATTCTCTTGGAACACTGCTGGGCCACTAGGAGAATAAGCCCAGGCTAACCTGCTGGACAAGAGAGACATTTGAGACTCCTCCTGTCCCAGCAGACAGCTAGCCCCGCACCAGACCCGTGAGTGAGACTGCCCTGCAGGAGCCGGTCTCCAGCCAGCTGCCACCTGACCGCAGGTGCACGAGGAGCCAGCTGGGATCCACCCACCCTGGCCCTGTACAGTGCACAGTGAACCCAGAATCAGGACCAATACATGTATTTTATAAATTATGTTTATGTATTTTATAAATTATGTTTACATATTTTATAAATATTATATATATTTTAAAAACTGTGTTACTCCACCAAGTTTGGGGAGGATAATACAATCAATCTTCTAAAAATGTAAATTGATTCAGTATGAGTTCAAACCTGGTAAGTAATGTGCTTCTTATAATTACCAGGCATTTTATTATACATCTTGGTTATGATGTTTTTGTTCTTTTTATGTTCTAAAAATTTTAAAAACCAAAATATTTTTATGTTTCTTAGTCAGAACTTTTACTTAACCATTGTCTTATAAAGTAGTCATTTTTATTCTTCCATAGATTTATCTTTCATGTTGATGGCTTCTAAATGGATACTTTTTTAAGTCTACCTACTGGCTTTCTTTCCAAGAGAGATTTTCTGATATTTCATTTCTCCTTTATATAGAATTGAGCTATCCTACTTGCTGAACAGTATTTGTTAATACTGTATGTGCATGTAGAGGATGGCAGTTCAGACGGTGTGCCTGAATTCCATGCTTTCAAAAGACAACTTCGTTCTCTTTATTCGGTCAATTTACAGTATATATTAACCTACATTCTTAAAAATCAAAGCTCAATTGAGTTAATTAATTTTGGGTGTCCAAAAGTTGATGAAGCCTTTCAACTGAATTATCCTTGAGATTCAATATTTTTAAATATTTAATGCCTATTTAATATTAATTTAATGATTAATTCATAGACATTAAATATTCAACATAAAGAAATATTAAATAAAATAATATCACTATTTTCTAATTTTATAAATATGTTTTTAATTATTAAAAAACTGTATCTAAAGGACACAGAAATGAATCTCCAGGATTCTTTCACAACAGACCACTGTGCAGAAATTTAGTTTTCAGTTTAAACAAAAAGTATTCTAATAAATAATTTTTTTAACTAGTAAACTTTTCATGCTTTCAGTTACAGAACGAAATTAAAATCTTCCAAGAAGCCTTTGCCAGTTCGTTCCTCCAAGCGGAGTTAGTGTGCTTATGTTTGTGTTCACAGCAAGTTGTTCCTTCTTATCTTTACTTATTTCCACAGCTACCTCTTCTGTTCCTAAAAGTGACATCATTCTACACTAAAGACCTTACACAGTTGCACATTCTACAGGCGCCTCAAGATTGAGTGAATTCCATCTGCATTAAACATACTATTACTCAATTACTAAGGCACTTAAAAATGTGTGATTTTTTTTCACTGAAGTCTAGAAATGAGGAAACATCTTATATTATTACTGATGACAGAATTGGAAGACTGATATTTTACTAGCTCTGGGAGTGGATACATTATAAGATTACATCCTAGATCCTCTCATTTGAATTCTTTCTATTTTTTTTTTTCCCTGCATGAACGACTAGAAAATAAGACAATATGTTGATGATGTTTCTAGACTTGCTAGTCTGAGGAAATAACATGATGGATAATTTTTCACTCATAACTTTGAAAACTGATAATGCAAACATGAAAAGGGAAAGTACAGAATTGTAGAGAGGACTCTGGATATTGCTATATCTAAAATTTCCATGTTTTCAATACAGAGAGAAGAGACATTCTGGTATGCATTCCCCATTTTTTTCCAGATAGGTAAAAATGATAAAATGTGCTTTTTGATTTTCTAAAAAATGATTACGTTGAAGCAGCAAATATGATAGAGAACAGGTATCTCTTTTCTTCGACACCATTCCATATTCTTTTTTTCTGTACTATAGATAGATGAATAGATAGGTGATAGATAGATAGATAGATAGATCTATCAATCAAGGTAGAACAATTTTTAAGTGCATATTATATCTTGCTCTCCCTTTTGGAAAAGTTCTCTTCAATAACCCTCTTAAACACGTTCCACTTTCGCCAATGCTCTCCTTGCAGTGTCATATACACTCACACACATGTCTGCTCACAAAAGCTCCTGACACACTGAAGGCTCATTTCTAAAAATCCACTCTGACTGTGGCAGTTCCCTCCTGCTCCCACCAAAGCTTTATCTAGTTTTTCCCCTGATTCTAAGCCTTGGTGCAAAAGGTTAAAACATTATTTTGGTTTGAGATTGTATAAAAACTAAAAGAACTAAGAAACTGATACAGCAAAACTATTACTTAGTCTGTAAGGCATTTTTTTACTTAACATTCTGTCAAAGCCAATGAATTACTGGGGTGTATATGTCACTTTAATCTGGTCGATGACTTTTAAAGTTTTGTGCACTAACAGTAATTTTCCTTTAGCCTCTCCTTTCTCTTAAATTATTTAACTCTATAATTTATCAACATTTCTAAAAGAATGTGCTAGTGGCAATGAGAATAGGTTACACCAAAAATCGCAAGGCTTTGCTCCAGTAACAGGGATTGCAAAAAGAAATGGCTTTTCTGTCTTTATTAGCAGAACAGTCATTATATATGAGTACTAAAGAGTATGTAAGAGTCTGATATCTATAGCTAACTTGAATTAGGGGAGGCTTCATATCCTTATCTATGGATGGGAAGAGGATGTTGGAGTTTGAAAATCAAGACTCATATTGCAGGATTTTTCAATCGTTTTATGTGAAAACTATCATCTCGTAATTTAAGTGCACTCTGGGACATCATGTTGCAGAAAAGGTAAATTTTCAATGATATTATTAAACTTATGCAAAGTATCCATTGGAGGAAGCTTAAAGAAAGAACCCACTATTTATCTATTGATCAGAAGTTACTATTTTGTAACATGTTCTAAAGCAATGGCTGCGTGAGACGCAGCCTCCATTCACTTGATGGGCGGCTGACGGTAATGAATGACATGGACACGCGCTCTCAGGGGTGCACGCAGATGGGGTCCTCATTAAATAAAGTAATGGTGATACTGGTAGCTCCCTGCAGTGACACCATGGAGACAAATGTCCATACATGGACTCTGACAGATGGTGAATGACAGTTTTATAATTGGATAGTAGGTTGGAAGCCAGCAGATAATGTTCATGTGCCAGATTTTTATTTCACTCCTTTGGTGGGCCTTGGAGAATCTTACATTCTGTAAGAATTGTATCTGTTTTTGCATTTTTTATCTTATCTACTACCATATATTCATTGAAGTTTTTTCCATTTTAGTACACTGAAAATATTCGTGTTGATATTTTTTGGAGAATATTTCACCATGACCTTTGCAAAATGAGCCCTCTGAATCATTTGAAGCAAAGCATTAGGCAAATGAGAATGAACTAAAAATTACTTGAAATATTCTATCATCATGAGTTTATTTGGAAGCATTTTTGCAATGTCTTTGACCGATAAATCTCACCGAGTCAGAACAGTTTCAAATCAAGTATATAATGGGGGAAAATCCTACTCATTTCTTATAGAGCAGTAGAGTAAATTAACATTAGCTTGATTACAGACTCAATTCCCTTTATCCACTATTAATTTTAAATATAAACTTTTACATCCTTGTTCTTAAAAAACAATAGAATTTTCTCACAGCAATTTGTAATAAAATATAATTGTACAAAAAAATGAAAGATTTATTTCCTTGTAAGATTTTACTACTGAAATGATGATTTCTTGTAAGAGACTTCTTTAGTTTGCTACTGCAAAATTCAAAGAAACTGTATGAAAACTTTCAGAATGGTTTACTGGGTGACATGTCCTAGCTGATTCCAATTAGGTGCATATGGTACAAATATACGAAATAAAAGAGGCTTTAATTTTTGTACATTTTAAAAGAGCTTTTCAGTAAATCATCTAGCCTTAAGGTCAACTGAGAGTCAGTACTTTGTTTTCATCTCATCCTTTAATGAGGCAAAGACCGAGAGGGGAGAGAGTCAGTGAGTGAGAGTCCAGAGTTCTTTGCCTATGGGCATGCTGTTTCTATAATCAGAGTCAGGGCTTGCTTCACAGGTGTGGTAGACACACACTTGGATGACTATGTTTATTGTTAATTCCTGGGGTTCACATCCTGTAAAATCTCCTTCCCTTGATATGGACAGGACCTGTGACTCACATCTAGCTCATGGAATATGGCAAAAGTGAGGGGACCCATAGGCTCTCTCCCAACTTGGCAGTTTGCTATTTAAGCCAGCCTGCAGAGGATCTCAGAACAATCTCACGTTTGCTTAAATACTCTTCTGTTGCCTTCTTAAAATCTTTTAATACTTTTGTATCTGAACGTATGCTTCGTAAGTGAAATCCAGTGAGGCAGTGGAGCACGTGCTAGAACAGAGCGGAGCCACTGGCATGTGTGTCTGCAGCCATTTCCTGTTGGCTCCTTCACAAAGGCACTCGTGATGTCCATGAGCGAAGAATTTTCATGTGTGGCAGTTCAACAACACTAAGAGTCCTGTAGAAGGTGAGCATGTTTTGCATGCTGCCAACTACTTACACAGAAAATGATAATATAGAAGGAAAGAAAAACGTAAGGCAACCTAGTATACCTTTTCTTCTTAGCTGTTCTTACTTACCAGGACAAAGAAAGTGTTGGTAGATTGTCCCCATATCAAGCAGGGAAATAAAACATTTAATTTTTGCTTAATGTTTCCACTGTCTGGTAAGAACTAAATACATATACATGCACAAACCAGGAAATACCAAAGTGCAATCTTAGTCATTCTGCATACCAGTTAAAGGTTTTTATATTTGCATTTAAAACTGCCATCACAGGATGTAAAGATAAACATGCTAATAATTTAACATTTTTTTATTTTGAATGACATTAAAAAGCAAGTAAAAAATGCCATAAAAAGTTGAGAGAGTATATAAGAAGAATTCTCTGTTTTCCTTCATTTGAAAATGTCATGATTTTTTCCTTTATTTCCAAGGAATATTTTAACCAGGTTTAGAATTCTGGGTTGATAGTAACTTTGATTCAGCCCTTGAAGAGTGGCGTGCCCTTTCCCTTGGGTCTCTCTGGTTTATGAAGAAAAATCCACTATCGTTTAAATTGGTTTTCCCCCATAAGTAATGTGTTGATTCTCTTTGGCTGTTTTTAATATTTTTTCATCCTTAGTTTCAAAAGTTGACTACTTTGTGTCTTGTGGATTTCTTTGGATTTATTCTGTACAGAGATTTCTAGTTTTATGGGGGTTCTTTGGCCAAATTTGGGGAGATTTCTGCAATTATTTTTTTCAAATGCTTTTTCTCCTCCCTTTCTGAGACTTCATTTTACAAATGTTAGATATTTTCTTATGGTCGCACCAATCTGTAAGTCTCCATTAATTATTTTTTCCATCTATTTTCTCTGTTATTCCAATTAGGTCACTTCTATTAATTTATTCTCAAGCTTGCTGGCTCCATTCTCTGTCCTTTTCAATCCATTGTAAATCCTTTCTATTACATCTTTTATTTCATTTATTGTATTTTTCAGTTCTAAATTTTACATTTTGCTCTTCTTTATAGTATAATTCTGCTAAGATTTTCTATCTTTTTATCTGTTTTAAGCATGTTTGTAATTGTTCAGTTGTGGGGAGTTAGCTATGCTCCCCGCAAAGAGGTTTTTTTCTCTTCTGATCAGGTCTCTCAGGCAGGGGTCATCACAAAGGATGAAAAAATAGTAGGAAACAGAAATAAAAGTAAAATAATAATAATACACAGAGCCAAAGATATAGTTTATAAAGTAAAGGTTTATGAAAATAGATATAAGGAGGGTATCCGGATGGATATATTTCTTCCCGCAAAAATATATCAAAGACTGAAACTCCACACAGGTATTTTATAGGGTAGATACAGGCTCCCGTTGCCAAGGGCAACAGGATTTACATACTAACAGGCAGTTTACTTTAGGGTCAAAGTCTTCTAAAAGGCCACTACAGATCCTTTAACTAACTCTAACTAGGGGAACAATGAGTTATAAAATCTTCTTGGGGCAAACTTCTAAGTTTTATGATAAGGCTATTACTTTAGCAAAAAACAGAGACATCTTGGCTCCGGTGATTATGTTCTTGGAGACAGAGATGATCTCAGAAGTCAACATGAGCTGTGCTTTGTGTTAATTACTTTAACTGCATGGTTCCGTCTGGGCCGGCTTGGGCATTAGCATATCTATCTGATCAGCTCTCATCTCCAGGGTGTCTTTGTCTGTCAGCTCTGGCAACCTTTTGGTTCTAAGGGAAAGGCCTGTCTTGTCTTTCAAAACAGGTGAGAACCATAGGCCCAGTTTACAGCTGTCTCTTTGAAGTGCAGCTATTACTGACCAACAAGACGCCCTCTTGAGACGAAGCAGCTTTTGAACTAACACATTTATTTTTTCTTTAAGGCAAAGCCTTATTTGACTTCTGAAATCAAATCTTGTCTCTAGAAATACAGGAGGCATTTCTATAACTCAGTATTCTTAGGCTCAACAGAATTGCAGCTCTGTGTTGGATATAATATCATTACTAGAAGAGATCAATACATACTCTAACTTTCCGTAAGATTTTATTGATCTAGAAAATGTGTTCTTTTTAATCCCCCAAAAGAAATAGCATAACTGTAGTGTTCGAATTCACCTGGGAAGACAAAGATGAGATTCATTACCCTGGTAAAGGACTAGGCTAACTCTAACTTCCCCAGACGAGGGTGCATTCTTCACCTTGGCGTCTGGCAGCACATCATCGTAGTCCTCTATCTTAGCAATGTTGTGTACGTTGGGCTTGGTGAGCAGACAGTTACAAACAATTTCCTAGCAAACATGGGTGCCAACAGTGCAAGAGGACCCCTGTCATTGTTACAGCGCTGCCATGTTGGTTATTATTTTAGTGATTTAATGATTTAGTCCATCTCAGAATATGTACTCTAAAATTACGGTCAAGTTATTGTGCATTCTACCTACCACCCCAAGAAAAAAAAACAGTGTTTTGTGAGCCTTTTTGGATTTGGAGGCAGCATACCTCCTGTTTAGGAATCCTGTTCTAGCCTATTAATTAGCTATTTCATAAGGCAATCAGATTTGAGACTCAGAGAAAGAGAGATCCCAGGAATAGGCTCAGCTATGCTGCTCTTTGGCCATAAAACCCAGCATATTCTATGGTGACAAACAAATTGCAAACAGTCAACCAAAATGTAACGTATGTATAAAGTGCTGAAACATACTTATTTAAAGACGTTTCTTACCAAATAGGTTAAAGGCTTTGTTGTGAAGAGTGTTACTTCGTTAAATGGGTGTAATCTGTGTAGTGAAGTCTTGAGATGAGTGAGAACTTTGTGTGGAATCAAGGGCAAGCCCAAGTAAGAGACTCACGGTGCACGCCCCTCGTGCTCTGGGGCAAGGCTCTTCTTTCTGCGGCAGAGAACTCCTCACCCTGTGAAAAGGAGCTGGTCAGATCTCTCAGACGCACCAGAGCGTAAGGTCACACAGGTGTGGCGCCAATCCATCACGCTGCAAACATTACACTTTGGATCCTGCCAAGCTATTCCACGGGGCAGAATTAATTTGTGCAAATAGATGAGATAGAAACCTATGTCACTTCTCACTTTTTCGCTGACTCCTCTCTTAGCTTTACGATTTAATGGTTCCGTAAACTTTGCTCATGATAGTTGAGAAAAGAAGCAAAAAAACTTGGACCAGGTTCATAGGAAGTTCCGCTTGATGTAATAATGGGACCAAAAAATACTGCAGCTGCTTTAAATTGCACTCAGGGGTGACTACAAAGGAAAATAATGGCGTAACTCATCCTCCCAGGAGGCAGATTTGTAAGCAGTGCCTTTGGGCACCCACACTGTATAGAGAGAGATAGTCTGAGATAAGGACATTAATAGATTATTGATCAGCAATAAATGGTAAATGAGTGATCATTGGCATAGATTAGGAGATTAGAGAAAAGTAATTTGGGGAAGAGGTATTTGGGCACAAATTACTCAGATGTTGTGTCTTACATCAATTTCCACGAGAGAGTGTTCATGGCAGAAGAGACAGACATCCCGTGACGTCCGGCCTCCCTCTGCCCTCAGCAATCCCAGTGCTGTGCTGTAGGCCACGGACAGGGAAGTCACAGGGACAGCAAGTACTTTGCACAGAGTATTTCTAAGCAACTGTTAAAAATACTACTAAATTACAGAATTACTAGCTGTGACTGCCCAACCAGATTCATTTGCCCACTGCCCAAGAGGAAGCTAATATGCTGAGACAGCAGAGGTTACAGCAAAGAAAGAATTTAATTCCATAGAGTGCTAAGCAGGGAGATGGGAGAAATTTCTCAAATCTCCCTCCCTGAGAATTTGGGAGTCAGGATTTTTAAGGATAGTTTGGAGGGCAAAGGATGAGGCAATTGGTTTTGCTAATTGGCAGGGTTCGGGGAGAACCATCAGTTCCTTGGTATGGGAGCCTGGGCGGGTCAGCCAGTCCACGGGAATGCAGGACCGGATTCTTGGGTGGGGGTCACTAGAGTCAGTCATCTGGTTCATGGGTCTTAGGTTTGTTCTCAAATATTGGAGTTTTCACAAAGCTGTTCTTTTCTGTGGATAGTTGCTAGCTGAACTCTCTGCAGGGAAGAGTGAAGGCTGACACTTATATTTGTCATCTTGCCAGCATCACTCTTCGTGGTTATATTCTAAGTGTGATTCTTGGATTATTTTATATTTACCTTTTAAAAGCAGAAATTACTCTAGAGAAATGCTGGAACAAAATATACTTTAAATCATTTATTTAATATTCTATGGCATTTATCCAGCACTATAAACAGTTAAATTCCATCTTGTATACTGTTTTGCTTCATGATCCAGCGGCTCCACATTTTCTCTTCTTGTTTCTATAATAAAATTATAAGTTATTTTAAGTACATGTACCATATGTATCTTCCTGTTCCACAGCCCGACACCACACATGGTGCTTAATAATAGTTATAGACTGATTTTTAACAACTGACAAAGTAAATATTGCATGCTGTAAGCACTCGATGTAGACAATTTATATTTTCATGTGTCCAAAAAGGTTTCAGTAATCATTCTAGACTTTCATGATTTTTCAATTATCATGGTTAAGCAGAAATAAATTACTTATTTTTTGTTTGTTCTTTATGTGTGTGTGTGTATATATATATATATATATATTTTTTTTTTTTTTTTTTTTTTAGAGACACAGGGTCTCGCTGTCACCCAGGCTGGAGTGAAGTGGCACAAACACAGCTCACTGTAGCCTCGAAGTCCTGGGCTCAAGCGATCCTCCTGCCTCAGCCTCCCGAGTAGCTGGGACTAGAGGCGCATGCCACTCCATCTGGCTAATTTTTTTAAATTATTTTTTGTAGAGAAGAGACCTCACTATGTTGCCCATGCTGATCTCGAATTCCTGGCCTCAAGCTATCATCCTGCCCCAGTCTCCCAAAGTACTGGGATCACAGTCATGAGCCTCCATGCCCAGCCAATTACTTATATATTTTCTTAAAGTTCTGACAAAAGCATTTTACATTAAGAACAATCATAGATTTAATGTTTAACATCTAAAGAATGAGTCTTTTGTAATCTAAATCACGGCTTCTTTACCAGAGCTCTGACTTTTCTCAGTAGTTTCCTTAGATACAGCATCCAGGTTTATTTTAATGAATTGGAATTTTAATGCACCCTAATTGTACATTCACATAGGTAAACTGCAGTAGGAAACTAGATAAAATATTTTAGTGAGGTGGATTATAATTTCATGAATGCATTTTACTCAATGGATATGTCACTATTAAATTATTTTGATAAATGTTTTAACTCCTCTCATTATATATTTTTATATCTTTATTTTTTCCAGTACTTTATGAGAGATGTAGTCAAATGCACATAAAATAAAAACTACTATTTTGAATAGCAACATTGAGAAGTAATTAAAATAATTCATTAGGAAAATAGAAATCTCAAGTATATAGACTGAGTAGTTACATATTTCAAATGTATTGATAATTTAGTATAAATTTACTATGTTCATATTAATTTTTAATTATACCATATCCTTACAATAATTTGCCTGATAATTATATTTTATTTGTTTTGTAGATATCCTTATCAACTTAGGATAGAGACATTAGTATAAACCTTTTTTTAAAATCAAAGGCTTATTGAGTCAAAGAAAAGAGAAAGATTGTCAACCTAACACATCTCACAAAATTAAGACTGAACTTTTTGCACAGCTTGGGCACAAATTCAATGTTAGCAATAGACATCTTCACTATGGCTTTGATTGGTACATGCAGGCTAGTTAATTTGGGAATTCTGTATATTAAATCTATTAATCCTTCTTAGAGTAAAACATTTTCAATAAACATTACAATCATAATCTATTTAATATCCACTAAATTATGTTTTCACAGGAAAAACAATGGGAGTATTTTCACATATTAAACAATAAAATTGAAAGAATGACACTTAATAGAAGATGCATAAATTGATCCAATGATGTGTAATTAAAAATTTTCTCAACAAAGCATGGAGCTTCCTTACTATCATCCAATTTTTAAATATTTGCATGACTTTATTAACAAAATTACTGCTGATTCAAAGAAATATCAAAATTTATCACTGTCAAAATTAGAAGCAAGCAAATGTTCTTTCTTCATTAATGAGACCAACATGTTTTGTTGTTTTTGTTTGTTTGTTTGTTTGGTTTTTTTTGAGACAGAGTCTCACTCTGTTGCCTGACTAGAGTGAGTGCTGTGGCGTCAGCCTAGCTCACAGCAACCTCAAACTCCTAGGCTCAAGCAATCCTCCTGCCTCAGCCTCCCAAGTAGCTAGGACTACAGGCATGCACCACCATGCCTGGCTAATTTTTTCTATATATATATTTTTAGCTGTCCATATAATTCCTTTCTATTTTTAGTAGAGAGGGAGTCTCACTCTTGCTCAGGCTGCTCTCGAATTCCTGAGCTCAATCTACCCACATCGGCCTCCCAGAGTGCTGGGATTGCAGGCGTGAGCCACCATGCCCGGCCAAGACCAACATGTTTTAATGTGAAATATTAACTCACCCTCCCTAATTGCCTTTAATTTTCCAAAGATATTTTAACAAATATTTTCTTCCATAAAATACATTAAAGAAATTAAATAGTTATTTTCCCTAGATAGCATATAAACAGATATAAATAATTCTCTTTATCTTTTCTTATTAATTCACATGGACAAGTAAAAATAAACATTGGCCAACTTTTCATTTTCATTTCAATATTATACATAATTTGAATGTCTCTCTAAATAGCTTTTCTCATTGGAGATTATTTATTGGAAAAGATAATGTGTTTAGTATGTGGATTTAATAACTTTCAAGTCTCTTTTGTTTTATAAAGATTTGTATATGTCTACATAATTATCATTCTCTTACTTTTAAAAACTTTAATGTATTTGGAATAGAAAAAAAGTTAAATTTTGAAAAAATTTAAGAATATCAATATTTCCTTAGGAATTTGTATTGTGAGTCTCAGAACAAAGTAATGAAGTATAAGTGCCTTTCTACAATTCATCATTATGACTATAAATCCACAAATAAAATCATTACTTGCAACCCACTCAGTGTTAATAACAAGCCAATTAGTCACATTTCATTATTTAGAATTATTTTACCTTTCTGGAGAATGTCAAAATGTTTTGTTGAAATAATATAGAGTTGCTATTATACTTTATTATAGCAGGAGAGAAAAATAGAGGGTGAAAAATCTCTCATGAAGGAGGTCATATCTTTTCCGTCTTTTATAAATCCATCTAATCAATTCATTCAAATCTGACATCTTTTATGCTGCCCTAGTTTTTCTTTTGGCTATAGGATTCATCACCTTATTATATATAATATTCTTGTTTACTCAGTTTATTGTTTATTGGCTGCTTCTTCCTTTATGATGTCAGCTTCTTAAGAAAAGGCAAGTTAAGTTCTGCTTTACAAATGTTGCTCTTCGCTACTGAAAATTCAACTAGCAACTATCCACAGAAAAGAACAGCTTTGTGAAAATTCCAGTATTTGGGAACAAACCTAAGACACTCACATGAACCAGACATCTGATTGAAAACCACATTAGAAGGGCAAAGGGGACAATCTCACTTGGGCAGTACCATTCCCTCCTCCCTACCGTTAGTTGGCACGATGCCACACAGAGACTCTTCTGGGCCTGTGATTTCTACAAAGAAAAAGGGAACTGAAGATGGACATCAGCTTCCCCAGCATTCTGAGATGCTTCCCACGAAGTTCCCTTTGGTCTCACCTCCCAGGGGACACTGTGGGTAACAGTTAATTTCATAGTAGGAATAATCTCACTCCTGCATATTACCCAAATAAAGTGAAGTCTTACATTCACACAAAACATTTTGCCCATGTTTATAGTGACTTTATTTCTATTTGTCAAAAACGAGAAAAACCTGGCCGGGCGCGGTGGCTCACACCTGTAATCCTAGCACTCTGGGAGGCCGAGGCAGGTGGATTGCTTGAGGTCAGGAGTTCGAGACCAGCCTGAGCAAGAGCGAGACCCCCGTCTCTACTAAAAATAGAAAGAAATTATCTGGCCAACTAAAATATATATAGAAAAAATTAGCCGGGCATGGTGGCTCATACCTGTAGTCCCAGCTACCCGGGAGGCTGAGGCAGTAGGATCTCTTAAAAGCCCAGGAGTTTGAGGTTGCTGTGAGGTAGGCTGATGCCACAGCACTCACTCTAGCCTGGGCAACAAAGTAAGACTCTGTCTCAAAAAAAAAAAAAAAAACCTAGATAAACCCAAACATACTTCAAAGGGTGGATGGGTAAACATATCATAGGGCATTCATGCAATGGACTATTATTCAGCAATACGGAGGAATAAACTACTGATACACTTAGTAACATGGATAATTATAGACTATGCTTTTTTAAATAAGCAAGATTCAGAAGACAATATGAGGTTGATTCCATTTATATGCCTTTCTGGGACAGCAAAACTATGGAGGCAGAAAACAAACCAATAGTTGTCTAAGAGAAGTTGGCAATCAGCTTTGAACAGCAAATTATCATGATGATGGATTGCCAGCAGAGAGGAGGTTGAGTTACAAAAGTGCATTTGCCATCATCATGATTGGGTCTCATCGTGTTACAGTGAATGTCCGTACCTTACCCAGGCACATGACATACATCATCACTACACACTTTACTGAAAGTTAAGACCAAAGACAATGTTTTATTTAGAGACTTGAACCGTAATATTAGCTAGCAATGTCATAATTTGTTTTAAATTGTGTACATTATCTATTATTCTTTTCAAACAGTATAGCTAATCTTTACTCCTGAGCAGTAATTTCAATGTGTCTGATATAACCATTTTTAATAGAGTCACATTTCACTGTGCTCTTGAAAGGCTATTGCAGAAAACCCCATCTGTGAATAGGCTTCTCACGTCCCCTAAGTCAGCGAAAAAGAATTATCAAAGTCAAAAACAAAAATCCATTTGTGGATACAAAAAATAAATTTTACAGACTATTATAACGTAACCTCAGTTACTCACCTCTCAGCAGTATTTTGAGAATTATTAGGTCATTATGAAGTTTCAAAAAATACCCCAGGAAATGTAGAACTGGTTACAGTTTTGCAGCATAGGTAAGTTTTTTTTTTTTAATAAAAAAGTCTTTAAATGATCCCTTATGCTGGTTATGGTAGAAAATTTAACTCACACTGTAAAAAGCTACAGAGTTTAAGAGATTTTGCTTGCTTGGGATTTTGGTTACCATAGATTTTATCATTAAACTTTTGTCCTTAAAAAAGACCTCATATAAGACAGAAAGCTGATATTTCAAATTCAAGGGAAAAGTACATTATTTATTTCAGTAGCTATGTTTGAGAAAAAACTCCCTAAAAGTGCAAATCTGAAAAGTTACATTTATATAAAAATGTGAGCCACATGAAATAGCTATTCTATTTTCAATTTAATAAGCCTGCTTATAATATAGAATTTTAAACATTATATACTACAGTTTGTTCAATTGATAAAAGTGTTTACTGTCAAATTCAAAATGTAAATAGAATTGTGAGGTGACTATAAAACTTTTTAGAGAGCAATACATTTCTAAACATTTTACCAATATCTATTTGTATGCAAAGGAGTAATATGCAAATAGTGAACTGGCTTTAGCTTTATCCTTTCTTTAAAACTGATTTTACAAGGGTCTCTGTAAGATATTTTGTTATTCTGTATCCGTGTTTTTCCAGGTGCTATATAAATTGAGTGTGAATCATAAATATTCAATTTAAACTTTTCACTAAATCTCATATAATGTGCTTTTCTCTATTATACAGTTTCTGATTTTGTTAAGAACTTGATGATCACTAGTGACGAAATAGAAATAAAGAACAATGAGAAGGAACTCACATCTACTACTGTTGGGAATGCAAAATGGTATAGCCAGTTTGTCAGTTTCTTACAAATTTTAACATACTATTACCATCCAATTAGTACTCATGGTTCTAGGTATTCACCCAATGATCTGAAAACTTATATCTACAAAAAAAAAAACATGTATGCAAATGTTTATAGCAGCTTTAATTATAATTGCCCAAAACTGGAAACAACTTAGATGTCCTTTAATAGGTGAAAGGATAAACTATGTCACATCCATCCAATGTAACCTTATTTGTAGAAAAAAATAAATATGTAATTAAGCCACAAAGGGCCTTGAATCAACCTTAAACACATATTGGAAACAAAAGAACCCAGTCTTAAAAGACTATGTGCTCTATGATTTCAATTGCATGATATTCTGGAAAAGGCAATAGTATAAAAATGATATAAAAAAATGAATTGTTGCCAAGAGATTGAGAAGAGGGGGCATGTTTAAATAGGGAAAGCACATAGAATTTCTGCATGATATTATAGTGGAGGATGCATGACATTATGCATGTGTCAAAACTGATAAAACTTTATAGCAGAAAGAGTGAACCTTAATATTTATAATTGTTTTTTAAAAAGTCATTCATTTAGGAAGACAGAGGATGACAGTTTGGAATGCAGAACATGATAAAACAATCTAAACATATTACAAATGCATGACCCAACTTCAATGTAAGTATGGGAGTAAAGGTCCACATCCTGAGTAATGTTGGAAATGAGTGAGATCTGTAAGGCTAAAGGCAAATAAAATGTCCATAA
Organism: Eulemur rufifrons; assembly: GCF_041146395.1. Taxonomy (NCBI): domain Eukaryota; kingdom Metazoa; phylum Chordata; class Mammalia; order Primates; family Lemuridae; genus Eulemur; species Eulemur rufifrons. Next base: position 3,333,007 of record NC_091000.1, on the reverse strand, counting down.
GAACTGTAGACTAGTTGATAAAGCTGTTTCTCACAGAACATGAGCTAACAATTATGACGCTATAAGCTGGAATTAAACAATGTAGTAACTGGGTGGAGGGGTGGGAGTCACGGTTCTCACTGCAGGAGTGGAAGGTCACAGATAGGCAAGAGGAGGAGGCTAGAAGTATCCATGGGGTGATGGATTAGAGTTGGAGAGCAGTGTGAACACGTATTTAACTTAATATAGATATAGATGGTTACATATAAATATAATTATAGATACATACATATACATGGGTTAGTACACACACACACACACACATATATATATATATTTTCTTTCTCTGTCAGCTGAGAAGGCCTAAAAGCAATGAGCGCAGTTAGCACCCAAATATTAGTGTCAAATACCATTATCCCATAAAAGAAAACAAGGCTTTTCAGAGAAATGTATGTATTCTCGGGCTGGGCAAGAAATTTACAAGATGAGCTCGAAATATCTATCAGTGTCAGGAAGAAAGTGCTAAAAAAAAAAAAACTGATGGTATGTCAGGGAAACAGAAACCAACTAAAAGATTGTCTGATGTTTCAGAGCTTGAAAAGTTTAAGCAACATTATAAATAATGTATCATTGGATTATACCCCAACATATGAAATATTCATAAGCTCATATTGATATAAATAAGTGATCAAATAAATAAATAGATAAATAGAGGAGAAGAGATACATTTTCCATGCCAAAGAATTCCAAATAATTTACATAGATACTCCACCCTCAAGGTTGTGGAGTGGAGCTTAACAAACTCCCCACTTCATAAGTATTGGCTATTTCCTTCCAAAAACTACATTATGAAATGGAGGTTAGGGAGAGTAAGTTTCAGTGGATAAGTTTGGCCAACCCTCCCCCAGCCAGGTGATCAAGGTTAACGTCACAGAGATAAGTAACAAGTAACGCTGAGAGTAAGTACCCTTGATATGCTATGAAACTATGACAGCTTAACTCTGTGGTCTTCCCCAAAAACATACAATCACAGTCCAATCATAAGAAAAATTCAGACAAGTTCCACTTGAGGGGAATTCTACAAAATGCCTGGATGCCTCAAAACTGTCTGGGTCATCAAACACAAGGAAAGTTTAAGAAACTGTCAGAGCCAAGAGGGTCTAAAGAGACATGATGACTCTTTAGAGTTTAACATGGCATCCTGGATGAGATCCTGGAATATAAAAAGGATGTTGAGTAAAAACTAAGGAAGTCTGAATAAATCATGGGCTTTAGTTAATGATAATATGTCAGTATCAATTGCTATTATAACAATATAAATATTGATTGTACTAAATTTATCATATAAATGGAAGATCATATAGGGGAATCTGTGTGCTGAGCACATTGAAACTCTCAGTACTTAGCTCCAATTTTTTCTGTAAATTTAAAACTTTTTTAAAGTAAAAAGGTTATTTTAAAGGGTAAGAAGAGACAAAAAAAGGACAATATGGACCAAGTAAATCTACAGATTTTGATTGATATGGGAACCTTAAATCATGTATCCATCTCTAAGATTATGAACAAAAAATTGAGAAGGGATATATATATAATGTCTGCTATATTAATTGAAATCTCAGGATGACACATAATTTTAAATGGTTTCTACCTTGTTAAATTTCTCAAAATTATAAGATACAGTGGGGGGTGGGCTCAGTGTAGTAAATGAAAACTCTTTTTCACATTTTTCCCCAAATCAATGGAAACATAAAATATTTAGTATAATTTTTGAATAAAAATGTGAAATGGCAATTACTTGATCTAATATTTTATATGGGAAAACCTAGATATCCAAGGGAAAAAATGCTTAATATACTTTAAGAAATAAGACTAATTTAAATTCAACAAGACAAAAAATGTTTGCATTTAAAATAAGAGATAAATTCTTGTAGCATTTTTGAATATTTTCCTTAGGAAAAATTTGTTATAAAACAGGTAAAACCATTCAAGGAAATAGGATTTATCATAAATATACATGCATCACTAAATTGAAGGGACCCTCGTACAATCAAAAATGGGGATTTCATTTCTAGTACTCCTTTTCCTTCTTCAGTATTTGCTGCTTTTAACACAAAACCACGGGCAACTTTTGTATATTCACTGGGCATTTTAAAAGAAATCATTTTAAAATTGGCTGTTTAGTCTTACAGACAACATCTCTACCCCGTGAGCTTTCCTACACCAGCTCCACTTGACCTTGTGTTACCTAAGACCAAAAATTAAATTTAATTTCATTAAAATATTGGAGAGGAGATGGGGATAGTGGGGAAACAGAGTAAGAGAGAATATGACTATGATCACATTTCAGGAGCAGATATTTAAATAAAAGTTTAAGTGGGAGTTAATTGTCCACATTGTAGGTATGCTTAAGGTCCAGATTCGGGTATAGACTGAAGTCATATTCTTTTTTCATTTAAAATATATGATTTAAAATTTAATCCCTTTCATTATTAGGACAGCTTCCTGCTCCACCTGAAACCTTTCCTCCCTCCTGTGGTAACTCGTAAGATTCAAGAGGCATTACACAGTCCAAAAGGTTATGCAGTTAAATTTTATCTACCTTGGGACAGATAATAATCTAACAATATACTCCAAGGAGTCCCAAAATACTGCCTCCATTGTGTAGCAGCAAACTCATTTCCCCTTGATAGTGAGAGTCGAGCACCGCAGACATCATAACGCCCTTCTCAGATTCCAACAGAAAGTCAGAGGAAATCTTGCTGCGCATCGAGGCCTCTCCAGCTTGCAGATTTCATTAATTCACCCCCACGTGACTGTTGGAAGCTCTGCTGTTTCTCTCTCTTTTAGCATCAGTCTTCTTCCAAACCTGTGTCCTCAGCATATGCCTCAAATAGGCAAACCCTCTGGGGACTAAAAGGTGGTTTTAGAGAGCTCTGTGGTCAAAGGGCTTCCCTGTGTCCCCAGTGCTTCCTTGCCTGTGTGACGCCTTGGCTAGTTGTCTCACCTGGAGAGTTGTACAGTTATTTTTACCTGCTTGTTTAGTTCTCACCTGGAGCATTGGTCTGTTACAAATTATTCAATCTACAGAAAATGGAGATTCTATGTCTTAAAAAAACTACCAGGGAGTATTCTTCGTGAAAAAGTGTACACACCTTAAGTAAACAATTAATAGGCTGTAACAGTGAGCATAGCTGTGGAACCAACATAGTCAAGAAATAGAATATTCCTGGTACCACAGATTTCTCTTTTGCTTTCTCCCAGTTTCTATCTAATCTAACATTTCCACAGAAGATCAACGTTTTTGGCTCCTCTTATGTTCAAATTTAAGAAATTTTTAAAGTGAAATAATTTACATAGTTATGAGAAAGGGACCCAGCAAGCCCTGCTCGATAAAGAGTCTTAAGACCCAAATCAACGTCTCTCATAAAACAGAAGGTGGTGGAGAAGCTGCAAGAACCAGCCAAACCCAAGATGGCAGTGAAAGCGACCTCAGGTTACCCTCGCTGCTCATTATACCTTGATTATGACGTATTAGCAGACAAAAAGGAACTCACGCCCGCGGCAGGACAGCCTTAAAGGCCACATGTAGCCTTCTAGGTCCTTAAGTGTAGCCTTTTGACCAAATTCAAATTTTACAGAACAAATCCTTTTACTAAAAGGGGGTGCAGCAGAGAAGGATGAAGCTTTTCTTGCCTCCCTTGGTGCTTAAGAAAGAATAATCTTGAAGTCAGAAGGCCGCAGATTCCCTATCCCTACATAACTAATCCTCCACTCAACGTAAAATTAAACAGAGGGTGTAAAATAAGACACCGGAACCTCACAAAGTGCAGCTCTGCTACTCTGAGAGACAGATGCTGCTCTGTCCATGGTGCTGACACTTTTCTTATTTTTTCCTTTCTCTCTCAATAAACTGTCAGCTGGTTCTTGAATTCTTTCTTACACAACATCAAGAACCCACTTGGCCTTCAGGCCAGACCTCGGTGTTAGGGGCCATTTTCCTGTACAAGTTACATGAATAAAATTTTACAGTATGGATGGTCAGTGTGGCAGGCTGATTGATTCAACATTACGTCAGTGAGATTCACCAAGCTGGTCGCACAGTACTAGTTTGCTAATTTTTACTGCCATGTAGCATTTTGTTGTATGAATATGCCAGAGATTATTTATCCATTCTATTGTTAGTGGACACTTGAGTTGCTTCTGCATTGGTGCTGTCAATATTCTTGAACACATCCTTGCACTGCCATGACTTCTTTTCAACCTTTCAGAGCTTCTACCACCTAAGATCATTCTTCCAGGGAAATACTCTTCAGTCCTTCAGCGCTGACCTTAATGCAAAGTTTCTTCAGATAAATTATCTCAGTTTTCCTTTCACTTATCTTTGTGTGTGTGGAGTGAGTTTTTATTTTTTTTTATTTCAGCTTATTATGGGGGTACAAAAGTTCAGGTTATATATATTGCCCATGCCCCCCCATGCCCCCGAGTCTGAGCTTCAAGCGTGTCCATTCCCTAGACAGTGCACATCGCACTCATCATGTAGGTATGCACCCATCCCCTCCCCCCACCCCCATCCCCCCAGTCAGAATTTCAAGCGTGTCCATTAAGTTGTGAAATGTTATTAACATCCTTATATATTTTACCAAGTATCTAATAAAATGAACTACAGGCTCAAGTAAGCCAGTGATTACTACTAAGATAAAATGAAGTTGGTTTTGAGAAGATGATAAAAGCTTTGTGTTAGGACTCTTGGGGTTTTCACTAATAAAGTCCAAACAAAATCTAATCTTAAGTTTAAAAAAAAAGTGAATCCAGTTGCTCACCTGAATATAGGAAACCATGGGTATATTTAACCTTAGGGATAGTTGAAACCTATATGTTCAGACATTGTCAAAAATCTGTTCACTGGTGAGTGTTGTTTCCATCATCTCATTTTGCCAGTGGCAGAAGTGTGAAGATGAAGAAGAGAATCCAGCGGCTCGGAGGTTTGGTAAAGCAGCACTGAAGACAATATCCAGCAACGGCATGTGAGAGGCCCGTGCAAGAACGCAGCAAAGCTCTTATGCCCACCCTGGCATAGCCTTTCCAAAAAACGCTGTTGTCGAAGTCAGTTCACCTTAGACAACAATCTGCTACATGCCATACGATTTTGGAAAGCCCTTCAAGGATATACAGTCACAGAAGCCTCCAGGATGGGTCAAGCTTGGCTGTGTCTCCCATGGTATTTTTCTGCAAACCTGCCTTCAATGGTGAAGCATTGCATCAACGTATTTCCTTAGAGTTCACATATGCTCATACAATTTTATGGGAGCTGGAATATAGTACACACAGGAATTTTTATAATGAAAAGTGGCAATTTCCCATATCAAAAAGATGCAGAGTAAGAAAAATGACTTTGAAGGAACTAATTTAATTTTGCAAGTTACCAGTACTGAACATTTTATATTTAAACCTGAAAGATGATTCTGTAACATAAGTTTATTAATTTAAAATGTAAAAGACCTCTACCTAAAAATAAGTTTTTAAATTAAAAGAATATATTTTCTCACAGGAAGCTGTTCATTTATTCTCATTGGCTTAAAGCATTAAAAAAAAAGGGAGAAAAGAGTTACAGACCCTATAAATGTATGAATTTAATGGAATATGAATTGAGTTTTACCATCCCATATTATAGTTGTGGTTTATAGAACATTATTTCAGAGGTCGGAGAAATCTGAATTTCCCTTGTATATTACCATAAATGTACATGGCTTTTTATCACCAGTTTATAAAGTGTAATTGTTAAAGGTGTCAAGAATTCTCTATATTTATATCTGAACAAGTACATTAATAGTGTATGAGGCAATGCATTGGACTAAAGATGTAAAAAATAACTAATATGGGTCTAAAGTTTCTAGTATATAAAATTACATACAAAAGTATAAAAATATTGTAGAAAAGTATTATCTACACCATAAAATCCATAGAATACTATCTGACCCCCCAGAATATTGTAAGTAGTGTTTACCTAGAAGTTTTTAACAGGGAAATCCACACAAAAAATGATAATGTAAAAGTTTAAAGTAAACCTAAATTCACGTTTTTTTCTTCTTTTTTTTTAATATGGTATTCTTATTGAAAGCCTACTGTACATTAAGAGTTTTACATATATCCTCCCACCTAATCCTCACGTCAGAGGAGATTTATATTTTAATCCTCAATTCTAAGAAAATGAAATGAAGGCTTAAACAAACTAAACAATTTCCCCCAACAAAAAAATAAATAAAAAAAATAAAAATAAAACTATTAATGACTGGCTCTGAATCCATTTTTTTTCCTAATTGCAAAGTTGATGCTTTCAATCTTTTATTATAGGTGTTTCTATTACGTATATACTATTTACATTTGTGTAATACTTATCATGAAATATACCAACAGAAATTTCAGATTTGAAAATGGGTTTTACTTTGCAAAACTCAAAGTACAGTTTGTTTGTCTCTTTGTAAAAGTTGAAATCATAATATTTGGCATAAACATTTGGGAATATTTTCATTCACACATCCATTTACTCATAAATCAATTAACAAAGCTTTATTAAGCCCCAACTATGTCCCAAGTGCTGTTTTAGCTGCCATTTATAAATCAGGGAGAAAAATTAACCAAAAATAAAATCCATGTCCTCATGGAAATAATTTTCTGGAGGACAGAGATAGGCAATATATCAAATAAGTATTATATATATATGTAAGCATATATACATATATATATATATATATTGTAACTGGTGAGAAATGCCATGGAGAAAATAATGTTCAATAAAAATAGTAACAGGATATAATAATATAATAGGATTGCAATTTAAAAACAGAGTGGTTAAAGAAGTTCTTACTAAGGACATAAGCAAAGACGTGGTATTGTAACTCAGGAAATCAGGTGGGTGTTTTGAGAAAGAGCAGAGCAAGCAAAGAACCTGCAGGTGTAAAGCCTCTGAGGTTGAAATGTACATGAAGTGTTCAGTGAACAGCCACAGGTGCCAGAGCCAGGACAGTAGAGGAGAAAACACTGGAACATCAAGCCAGGTAGAAATGACAACATGAGGGGCATCAGGCTCTGTATGCCGCTATAAGAACTCCAGCATTACTAGGAGTAAAATGGAAACCCCTAGAAGATATTAAGCAAAAGTGTGACATGGCCTGATACAAACTTTAAAAAGATGATCTGGCTGCCCAGTTGGAAGGCAAGGGACAAAGCAGAGAGACTTGTCAGGAGGTAGAGGAGTTACTAATAGAAACTTAATTTTGTACCTCTACTTCCAGAATGCAGGTAAACATATTAAATAGAAAATTGGATACAAAATCTGGACTTTGGGGGTGATGTCTGGGTAGGACAAATACATCTGGGAGCCATCAGCTTGTGGATGGCATGTCAAATCCTGAAACTGGATGACCTGTGTCAGCGGAGTTCATGGGGCATTCTAACACTACGAGGTCAGTTGTGTAGATAAAGAGAAATTATCAAAGGAGACTGAGAAGGAAAGGTGGTTAGGTAGGATGAAAAGGAGGAAAATATGGAGTGTTGAGAGCCAATTCAAAACAAGGGTTCAAGGAGGAGTTCGTGATAAGCGGTGTCAGATGCTGCTGGTATGTGGAGAAGGGTGAAGACTGGGAACTGAATAATGGATTTAGGAACATGGAGATCATTGTTGGCCCTGGCAAGCAGTTTTTATGGAATGGCTGGAAAATGTCTGATGGGAGCAGCTTCACAAGAGATGAGTAGGAGGAAAATTGGAGACAGCAAAGATACACAACTCACTCAAGAAGCTTTAGCTGTAAAGGAGAACTGGAAGAGAAAGTGGCGTTAAGAAAATACTTCTGTTGTTATTGCTTATTTCTTTGATGTAAGGGAAAAATTCTGTTTTTTCTTCTAGAATTAGACAAACTGAAGTTGCAGGAGGGACAAAGGGGAAATGCAAAAGGAAATTCCTTGACTAAGTAGGCGGGAACACAGCTGGTCTGCAAGTGATAGGATGTGCCTTTGCTAGGAACACAGCCAGGCCACCCTTTACAAAAGTCCAAGGGAAGGTAAAACTATGTGAGTGTAGGCAGGTAGGTAGCTGTGGTGGTGGAAATTGGCAAATGATCTCTAATTGTTTCAATATTCTTAGTAACAGAAGAAGTGAGGTCATCCATTGAAAGGACAAAGAAGTACTAGAGTTCGAGAAGATGATTCTTTGTGAAATCATCATAGGAAATATTTAAAGAATGAACAGAAGAGATGAGGTAATATATAACACCTTCTCATTGACATTAAGAGTACTTGAGAGTAGAGGAAGAGGCAGCTATGAACACACATTCGCAGCAAGACCATGTATTTTTTCCAGCCACGTTCTGTAGCCAGCAGTGCCATGTAGAGTAGCCTGGCAGATTCAAACAGGATTTCTGTGTTTTGTGGACATTGACCCCTAAAATTACACTATTTCTGGTTTGCTTGGAATAAAATGTTTATGTTAAAAAAAATAACAAATGGAAATGATTCCAAAGAATAGAGGCTTTCTAAATCATTCTAAACATCACATCTGAAAGGCTTGCTTTATGGCATTTTCTGTTACACTCTACATGTTATCTCGAGCTAATGGAGAAAGAGGTTTACTCAATTGCTCTATCAGAACCAATTGATCCCACCAAAGAAAAAGCATTATATCCACTTTGGTTATAGTTTAATCACAGCTTGAAGTTGAATGCAAAACCTAAGGTCATTGTGTCATCCTGTCACTCTACTTTCTGGAGTATGTATGAACACAGGATCATTTTAACTCTCATTTTCAGATCTGTGGAACATGGCAGGCTCAAATGAATGTTCTAGAATTTATTTAAGTTGACTATGTAATAAATAATACTATGTAATATATGAGAATTTTACTTTCAAATTTAATAACCCAGGAGAGTGCTGTTTTGTTTTTCCCCAGCAAGAACAATGCTGGAGGTTTTCCTAGAGTTCAAACTCAAATGATAGGGTAGAAATAATGATTTGTCAAAACAGAAGCCAAAAAGTAGAAGCTGACAGAAATGACAGGCGCGGCCATCTACGATCATGATAGAATGGGAATGAACACTGTGATTTGCAAGTGATGTGGATTTCTTTTCCATGTAACTATTTAAAGCTGGGACTTCCCAGTGAACATTTCTATATCCATCACTGGAGATCAAATAAAAGCTCGCCAAAAAGTCCATCAGTGAAAACCTGCATTTTGACTGAACAGGAAATTCAAAGCTCTTAAGGAAATTACTTCAAGGAGATAAAATATCTTACTTTTGGGGGACTGAAATGCTGAGTAGGGGACCATAAAATAGAAATAGTGTTATCTTTTGAAGTTCCTCAAGAGCATCATATTCATAAAAATATGCTTAATAACTATTTTAACTTCAATAAGAATTACAATATTTTCCCTCCCCAAGAGTTTATTTTTAATTGAAACAGTGGTTGGAAGGCTGTGGCTGTCAACAGGCCCCTGCTGGGGAAGTTGCTGGTGAAATGAAATACTTGTCTATCGACAATCTGGGCTTTCTCTCACGTGTAATGTAGTTGTTTATCCTCTGCTACATTGAGGGTAAATGCCACGGGGTGATTTCTCTCTCTCTCTCTCCCTCCATCACACTAACTCTAAGGTCATGAGCGTTGCCCATCAACTATCATAATGTTTGGAGAAGTCACTGACAAATTCTAAACTGCAAGTGTTCACTTCTTTTTCTTACTCCTTTTTGGATATTGAATGTCTTGACTACATGATGCACCCTGTGGTCATTTCAGTTGTCCTTTTATTCTAAGAAAAGCCTGCAGCTATATTATTATTCAGCCAAGTAGTGACTCTGTCTTTATACGTTTTCTTTATTCAGTTATTCACAGAGCACAAAAATTGGCATGGACCTCATTAGAAAGGGAGGAAAAAGTCCATAAAATGCTGACACAACATTATTATACTCACAATCATCAAGTTGTAAGGAAATTAAGTCTGTAATAATAATAGTTTTGAATTTTAAACGTTCCATAATTTATGAAAACCTATTATAGACTTAATCTCACACAATATCATGCACTTTTCAGGAATCTTAGATAAGGCTATGAAAAGAAAAGCATACTTAATATTTCAACCTCTACTTACTTTGCAAGGCATGGTTTTATGCAGTTAGATATAATCATTCACTTTCCCAATAAAATTTGTTGCAATGCATATGAATCCAAAAAAGTTTTCATCATAAGTTTCTATAATGGGTTTAGATAATGTGGCCAGGGGATTGCTTAAGGGCTGGGATGCAATACAAAAGTAAAATAAATTTTAAAATTATTTAAAAATCAGAAAGAAAAATAAATAGGAAATTTCTGCAGTCTCTCAGAGCATTAGGAATTCCCACTCCTGTTCCTCAGCCAGAAATGGAGGGCCACTCTCAGAGTGCCCTCTGCATGTGCCCGGAGCCCTCCCTCTCCCAGCCTCTAGGGTACGTTGCATTCAGGCTGCAAATAATAGAAGGGAAATAAATGATGAACTCACTGTGGCCTTGTTGGTACTTTGTATTTTAGTCTTCTCCAATTCACCTACTGCTATTTCAAAGTTCTCAAAAACCTGCTCCATGCATTCTGTCCAGGTTTCATAATCGAGTTCAGTAGACAGAGTGGAATGTAAGCACTATGTCTCATCCAGAACTGAAGCTATTTTTTTCAAATGTATTCTGTTTGTTATTTATCATGTGATTATGATAAATAGCTATTAACAAAGTGAATATGTCAAGACCAGGGGTGGGGAAACTTTTCATGTTGGAAGGCTGCATTAATTTAGCTATAATCAAATAAGGCTGCATTCAAGAAACTTCAATTAGATATACTTAAAAATGTACATTATTTGGTAAAAATCTAACTACCGTGTACTTAATAATTTCAAAAATGAAAACTATTTGTTAATTTTAAATTTAATCTTTTAGTCACTTTGTTGTATCTTCTTTTTGTTGGAAAGCATTTGAATAATTGGTTGCAGCATGGAGGTCCACAGTTTCAGTTGATCCTACTACCTATTACAGACACACACACACACACACACACACATATCACTCAAAAGGACTAAAAACTGATTTCCCCCAAAAAGCTGTTCAAGCATCTGAAGAAACAGTGGGAGTTGTGTGGGAGGAGGGTGGATTTGACGGGTGGTACCACTCTCACAGATGTGAGTGAGAAGGAAACAGGTAAGAACAGACGTGGGACACCTGATGAGTGGAAGGACGATTGCTATGTCATCTACTGCTTGTTTCTTGCTATTTGTCTCTGTGCCTTCTAGGCAACATGAAGGGGGAAGGCTGTTGAATGACTTAGACCAAGACAGCATTTAGAGTATGTGAAAGAATTGGGAGACCACAGAAAGAGATAGGTTCAAGGAAGCTATATGAGAAAGAAGGAGGTGAGGTGAAAATTGCAATATTCTTTCATTAAATTGGATGGGAAAGGAGATGAATGGTGTCATATGACCAGATTTTGTTTTCTCCGATGGTATGACCTACTTTGGGGTCTTCTTGTAACTGTATTATTAATACCTTTCCACTTAGCATTCTGTTTAGCAATGTATGCATTTACATATACCACAAGTGGAAAAATGATACTTCAAAGTGTAACATTTTTTCTAGATATTTTCAACAGCCTTCAGTTAAAAGAAAGAAAACAGAGAGAAAAATGATCCATCCATTTAACTTCTCAATTACCCTTAATTCTTCTCCAGTCACTTCTGAGATAAGAGGTGATTAAATTCTACTGATTATTTTTTAACTGGATTCTTTAAAAAAATATCAAGCACCTTAAATTGATCCTCTAAGCACATATATTATCATTTTTCTTGTTCATTTTTTTCTTCTCATAGCTGGCTTTATTTTAAGGTTTGAACCATTCATTATACTTACATTTGACCGGCAAAGATCTATACTATAATGTGTCTGTATCTCAGCTCAGCGGAATTTGAATTAACAAAATAAGGCATTATCAATAGTAAATTATTTTTGTTGTTATTCTTGAATAGCAAATTATTTTAACAAAATTGGCCATTCATGTATTACTTTGGAATGATGATATGAGAATACATGCTACAAGCCTCCACATCTGCAAAATTTTTTCTGGAGTGTGTGAATTTAATTGTACTTTGAACATGCCATTCATTGTAAACACACTTATCCTATAAATGTCACTTTCCTCCTATTTATCCTGTTCATTTGCCTTGTACATGAACAGAATATTATTTAATATGCTATTATAAGTCATCTTTTAATTTCCTTCTACTTTCCATCTTCTAGTGGATTTAAGGGACAGTAGTCACTATATATTTCATGAACATATTACATCATATTAATCTGAGAGTGATTATTATAATGAATACAATTATATGAACACTGCTAACTTTTATTCAAAATATTCTATGAAAATTTATCTTCCTGTTCTATATCTATGTATGTTCATGGAAGTGCTTTCCAAAAAAATGAACAGTTATTATAAGAATAATGCTAGAGGAAACTAGACAGTGTGGTATAGACACAAGGATAGGCAATAAGACCAAAGTAACAACAGAATCCAGAAACAGACCTACACGTATGTAGGCACCTGATTTATGAAAAAGGTGTCACTGTAATAAAGGGTCCTTGTATCTATTGGATATATGGTAAAAAGGAATATGGAATCCTATTTCATACTGTATACAAAAATAAATATTAATAGCATATTAAATAAATATAAATATTAGAACAAACATACTTTTAAAAGAAAACATAGGAGAACATCTTTTTTTGGAAAAGCAATAATTATTAAAAGTTACTGACCATAAGAAAAGTTTTTTTGTTTTTTTTTTTTTTGTTTTTTTTTTTTGAGACAGAGTCTCACTCTGTTGCCCGGGCTAGAGTGAGTGCCGTGGCGTCAGTCTAGCTCACAGCAACCTCAAACTCCTGGGCTTAAGCGATCCTACTGCCTCAGCCTCCCAAGTAGCTGGGACTACAGGCATGTGCCACCATGCCCGGCTAATTTTTTTGTATATATATATTTTAGTTGTCCATATAATTTCTTTCTATTTTTAGTAGAGACGGGGTCTCACTCTTGCTCAGGCTGGTCTCGAACTCCTGACCTCGAGCCATCCACCCGCCTCGGCCTCCCAGAGTGCTAGGATTACAAGCGTGAGCCACCGTGCCCGGCCAGAAAAGTTAAATTAGACTCTATAAAGAAAAAATCATTTGAATCTTCAGAAGATATCACTAAAAGAATGAAAAATCAAGCTTCAGAGTGGGATAAAATATTATCAGTTCTTATATACAAGAAGATTTGTATCCAGAATATGCAAAAAATGGCTCAAAATCCATAAGAAAAGGGCAGACTAGCAAATAGAAAAATTGACAATTGTATTTTCCAAAGAGAATAACCAAAAGACCAAGAAATACATGAAAAGGTCATGGTTAGTCTTCAACGAAATGTGATTGGTCCCATTAGGCAACTATTAGAATTTTTTTTTAAGTGACAAGTGTTGGCAAGGATAAGGAACAATTAGTCCTCTCATCCATTTCTGGTATGGCCATTTGGTACAACCCCTGGGAGAATAATTCCGTATATAGAATTATACTGAGCATATCCCTATGCTATGACATAAGAATCCAATGTATGTATCCACATTTTCACCAAAAGACATGGACAGGTCTACTCTTGTCCATGAGTATTATTCTCAATAGCTCCAAACTGAACATTACAAAAATGCTTATCTGTAAATAGATACCTAAAAAGAAATTATTATATATTCACATATTTAAATAATATATAGAAATGAGAATGAAAAGACTGTAGTGATTCAATATGCACAAATCTAATAAGCAGGATATTGATAGAAAGAAGCCAGGCACAAAATGGTACATATATCTTGTTTTTATAAATTTCATTAAAATTCAAAAATGAAATACGGTGTTGGAAGTCAGGCTAGGGATTACATTTGGGTGTGGGGGTCTAGTGACTGGAAGAAAGTGCCACATGGGCTCTGGGGTTTTGGCAACATCCTGTTTCCTAATCCCAATGCTGGTTACATGATCCTGTTCAATTTTATGAGAATTCACCAAGTTATACACACTCATGGTTTGTTTCACGTTCTGTACTTGCATAATACATTAATAAAATTTTTGAAAAGAAATGCAAATCTTAATGACCGTTAGTGCAGATTCACTCTCCAGTTCATGGCAGCTCTTTTTCCTCTTTATCATCTAATTCCTGTCTGCTATGTAAGTTTATAGTGGTAGCCAGACCCCAGATATCATCGAATGTTTAGCCTGCACTAGAATCTAGAAGGCATATGAACTGCTCATCTCTCTCAAAATAATTCCCAGTGAATTTTTTTATGAGTAGGAGTTGACAGGATGGAGAAGTTTTCTGATCCACTTTTTCCATGGTTGTCAAAACAATTATAAGGTACTTGCTTTATTTCCCATACACAACTACATTTGTTAAACTCTCTATTGAAATACAAAGTATTAATGAGTTGTTATGGAGAACAGATTTGTGAGCTATTGAAATCAGACTTTGTTCAAATGTTGTATGTATATGAGTATTATGATTGGTGATTTCTCTTCTCTTAATCTAACAAGAACAAAGACTATGAGAGCTGACATATGTAACATATTTTACTAATACATTTTTAAGGACAGCCCATTCACTCTTGGAGATCTTGATGGTTTAAAATAATAACTTTTAATTAAGTAAAGAAACGTGTCTTCCTGTTGTCTTTTAAAAAGCCATTGCTTCTTTTACTGCATGCTGAAATGTGTATGGTTTAATGGGGGTAGAAGCCGTATTTTATTTCTCTATAAGCCAGTAAATATTGTAAATATTCTTCATATTCTTTAGGTTGCTTTTAAATCATATGGCCCTTAATGTCAGCAAGCATGTAAGTGAGTAAAAAAAGGTTGACATCCAATTAACACCGGCTTTTACAAGTTTAATGAACAGTGATAAATTTAAATTCCTTCTTTGGCACTTTTAAAGAAAGCATAATAACAGGTGGAATGAACTAGAGGGAATGTTGCTCTATTGATTCATAATAAATTCTTTCTAAATTATTTGTTTTCAGACAGGAGGAATTTGCTTTGCAATGAAAGCCATAGGTTATTTAAACATTTCTGTCTGCTGTAAAGCCAAATAATAAAACACAAATCCTTATGCTATATAAGAAAATCACAGGGTCTAAGCCCAGGCTTGCTGTTTTATTTGATTTTATTTTTAGGTATTCAATTTGTAGCTGTGTCTTGATTTCCCTTTATTATTCGTCTGCCAGTATACAGAATGTTCCTTGTTGTCAAGGTAACATCAGAGATTTTATAAAATGCAACATTGTAGTTTTAATTAGCAAGTAAAACTTTTGCATACAAATTTACTTTCTCAAAATCTATTCCTATTAAAAAAGTCTTGTAAATGATAACATAATGACACTCTTGCTGCTATGAATTGATATAAATTATTGAAAGTAATTCCAATATAGCAATAATTAATTCAGCTTTTATGTGCATAATGTAACATTTTGAAATGATAAAAACCAATCATAGTCATTTCATATACAAGTGATTCTGAAAATCATCTAGTATTTATCTGATTGTAGTATGACTAAGGGTTTCATAATTAATCATGATAATTTTCTCATAGAGATATCTAAGAATTGAGTTTTCATCATTTTTATTATCTATATTATTTCTAAAATGCATCTTGAAAAATGCATATGCATTTCCTGCTATATATATAGCAGAAAAATTGGTTACTTGACCTTTTTTCCCAGCTTTATTGAAATATAATTGGCAAATTATTAAATATATTTACCACATACAAAATGATTTTTGATATATGTATACCTTGTGAAATGACTATCACAAGCCAGCTAATTAACCTAATCATCAACTCACATAGTTATTTTGGGGGGGTGCTGGGGGGAAGTGAGAACATTTAAGGTCCATTCTCTAACAAATTTTGAATATACAATATAGTATTGTTAACCATAGTCACCACACTATACATCAGATCTCTAGAACTTATTCATCTTATAACTGAAAGTTTGTACCCTTTACCAACATTTCCCCCATCCCCCATCCCACAAACCCCACAAATAGAATGGCAAGCACCATTCCACTCTCTGCTTCTACAAGTTCAACTTTTTAATTCAACATATAAGTGAGATCATGCAGCATTTGTCTTTCTCTGTCTGACTTACTCTACTTAACCTCATGCCCTCAAGTTTTATTCATGTTGTTACAAATGGCAAGATTTCTTTCTTTTTATGGCTGAATAATATTCTATTGTGTATATACACACAGTACAATTTCTGTATTAAAACATACAGAGAAACTTTATGAACTCCTGACTCTTTTATGAAAACTCCATTTTTCCTCACTTAGAGAAGCAGGAGAATTATGCCAAAAGATGCATTCCTAACAAGGCACATCTGCTTTCCAAGCTTCCTGTAAGGTGATAGTCTAACTTATTCCCAAAGATGCCAAAAGATACCAACATATTCTTGTGTGAATCTACTCCATATTTACTTAACCTCATAAAAATTAATTTTGGCAAATATTGCTCTAGAGGCCTTGTTCAAATGCATAGCCATTTCACGTATAGGCATTGGTGGGACAGCTATAATGTAGCTAAGTTGAGTATGAATGATGTCTTGTTCATCATTACCTATGTCATTGCCTCAAATGAAGTCATTGCCCATTAAATGTTCTAGTAAATGAAAAAAAAAAAAACACATTGACTCCTATCTCACACATGGACAAAATTAATGACGTGGATTCTAGCTCTGAATGAGAAAATAAGTGAGCTTGTATGATAGAATATAGAAATCATCTTAATGATCCTAAAGTAGAAAAAAAAATTCTCAAAGGATACAATAAGCACTAGAACTAACAGAAAAATAATTAATGAATTTCATTTCATTAAAATTAAGAATTTCTGTTCATTGAAAGATATATGAAATCAGTAGGTAAAACATGTTAAGAAAGGGGAGAAGTCCCTCTAGATAGAAAGATAGATTAGATAGATATAGATGTAGATTTATCCAGAACTCATATCTCTTATGCAAAATATATGAAGACTGCCTACAAGTCATTAAGCAAAGGCAAAAACACTCCAATTTAGAATTGGCAAAATACATAGTAAGAACAAAGCAACCATGACAATTTGACAGCTGTCCATTGGTGGTTATCTCAGCACTATTTGGGAGGCCCTAGGTTTCTCCTGCAGAACATGAAAACTTTCACCTAACACCAACATCAGACAGGGCTACTCTGTAACAGTATTTGGATGAGATAAAAACAAGAGCCTTTATAATCGTGCCCAAGCATAGACAGAAACAATAAGACAATGCAAACCACAGAAATTAACAAATACTCTCCTTTCCCAGCTACCATGAGTGTCCGCTGATATTTCAGCACTTAGAGATTTGACCACACCCCTTCTTCCCTCTCATGGGTAAAAATTTTTAGCAGACCAAACCACTAAGTTGCCCCTGTTTCCTGATAACATTTAGTGCCGAGCAAACCCTATTTTCTTGAGCACAAACAAACTCAGGCCCAAGCCCTATGATAAACCTCTCTTCCCACTCTTTTACTGAGGAGCCTCGTGATTTCCCATGTTATATGTCCCCCTTACTGCAGCAAGTAAAAACCCAAATATGGTTAATGGCAGATATGTTCCTGGTGATCTTTAGCTTGTGGGCATTAGTAATAAACAGGTCAAAAAGAATAAGCATAGGACAATAAGCATAGGAATGCAAGCTAAATAACATTGCTTTACAAGGAAATTAAAATATAACTAGAGTGAGAATACCTGAAATTTAAAAGCTTGACAATATCAAATGCTGGAAAGGATATGGAGTAATTGGAAATCTTCCACATTATTGGTATGAGTGAAATATTTCTTTTCATTTTAGCGGGATTTGTTTTAGGTAATTGACATACAATAAGCCAGCAATATATGAGTATGATTTGATACATTTTGACAATTCACAATCTTGTGAAATCATCACTAAAGTCAAAGTAATGAACATACCCTTCACTCCCAAAGCTTCCTCAGGCTCTTTTGTCATCCCTCTCTTCCTCTCAGACTCCAACAACCACTATTGTCTTTATAATACTATACTTTAGTTTGGATTTCCAAAAATGCTATATAAATAGAGGCACACAGTATGCACATATTTTTGTTCTAGCTTCCTTCAATTAGTATAATTGTTTTGAGGTTCATCAATAATGTTGGGTTTATTAATAGTCCATCATTTTTCACTGCTGCATAATATTGCACTGTATGAATAAACCACAGTTTGTTATACTATTCATCAGTTAATTGACGTTTGAATGGTTTCCAAGTTTTAGTTATTATAAATAGCTGTTATGAACATTCATATAAAAGTCTTTGTATGGACATCTGCTTTCATTTTTCCACCTAAGAATGGAATGGCTGGACCATATGGTAGATGCATATTTAACTTTTTAAGATACTTCCAGACTGTTTTTAAAAATTGTTTCACCAATTTCAATTCCCAGCAGCAGTGTGTCTAAGTTTCAATTGCTCTACATCCTTGAAAATATTTGGTGTAATCATTTCATTTTAGCCATTCTAATAGACATTTAGTGGGATCATTATGTTATTTAATTTACCTTTCTCTAATGACTGATGATGGTGACATATTTTGATGTACTTATTTGCCATTAATATATCTTCTTTGGTGAATTGTCTGTTGAAAACTAGAAACAGCCCAAAAATCCATCAAGGAGAGAATGAAAAATAATGAGCAGCACATCCATTCACTAGAAAATAGCACAATAATAAGGTATGGGCTTCTGATACACACAAGAATATCAATATATCTCATAGACATTATGTTGAGCAACAACAAGCCCAACACAAAGCAAAGCATACTTAATGATCCCCTTTTGTGAAGTTCAAGAATAGGCAAAGTTAGCTACTGTGATAGGAGTTAGAATAATGGCTCCCGGGAGATATTTGAGATGTTTGAGATTTTTGAGATGTTTGATATGGGGCATGGGGGTTATGAATATTGCATACCTTGATTTGAGTATCATGTGTATATAAATAAGTGAAAATTCACCACAGTATACACATAAAATTGTTGAATTTTGATATAAGGTATTACTCAAATTTTTAAAAAATGATTTGTGAACTATTTACCTGTGATTCACCAAGGCAAAATAAGGTTTTGCTTGACCACTTATTGATGGATCACCAAGACTAAAGCAATGTAATTTCATGCTTTATCTGACATCAGACATCCCAAAATTTATTGGCATGTTTTTAAAATCGGTTAGGAGACACCATGTAATTAGCATAAATTACATTTTAAATTTTATATTACTAAAAATAACTTTTAAGTTTATATTTATATTACTAGTGTGTAGATTAAACACATCAAAATAAAAACTTTTAAGTTTGTATGGCCACTAAAGTATTTATTTTTACTTGTTCATAGTTTTTAATTGCCTGATAGCTGTTATCCAGAATACTTGTCACTTTCTGGATTTCTAAATATGATGACAGTGCACTGCTTATGTGCAATCACTTTAAAAAAGGCAGGGACATAAACATCCAAAGACTTAAAGATGTGTCAGTCAGCTGCTGTGGGGAATGTGAATTTAAATTCAGTCACTGCCTGGCTTCTATAGAGCTGTTGTGTTTCACATTTATGTCTGCACATGATGAATGTGATACATATATATGTAAGACAAAGATAAATGCATTAGGCTAGGAGTAAGAACGTGATCATTCCAAATAGACTAAAAGCTTTATTTTCCATATTTGGATCTTAAGAAATTCTTGTTTATTCATTTCCCTCCACGTTTTGAAAATTCAGAAATGCATTATTTATTGTTATGGTCTGAAATCTTTGTATAGCGATTCACGCCTACCGTTTTTCAGAGTTCTTGTCATAGAGTGGGTGCATAATGTCATCTCAGTTTCTTCCTTTATCACTCCCTATACCCCTCCCTGCCTTCTAACCACAACTACAAATCTATCTTCAAGTTTTTAGGCTTAAAAATCCAATTCTACTTGCCTTCTTCTTATATGTTTTTTGACAATGTTAAATGTTTTCATAGATTATGCCACTTTTTGTGATAGAATACACCAGATTTTTTTCTCCTTTAACATGTTTTTTCCCTTTAATATATAGGCATTTCTTATGCTTTCTGTGGTGGGAACAACTCCATTATATGAAGCTTATGTACCATAATGGTTTAGTCTATTTCATGTATGAATTAATTTTATTTTTAGTTATTAAAACAATTGATGGTATAAATAGGAAGGCACATGCTTTAAAAAAGAATACCTTTTAAATAAATAAAAGGCTGCATAGTCTTTCTAGTAATGTTGTACCCTATGTGCATGCACTATTTGATCAAGGAGTGAAGCTCTAATCTTAAATTTCTTCCACTAAAAATATCTTTGTTTTTTTTTTTTTGATGTTCTTATTTTGATATAACACACTTAAGATACACATTTATATCATTCTCTGATTTAGGTATTAGAATGTGCTTCTAAAGCTTTTGTATTCCAGATCTGCTAAAAATGATGACAGTATTTTCATAGGGATTGCATTGAGTCTGTAGATCGCTTTAGGTAGTATGGACATTTTAACAATATTGATTCTGCCAGTCCATGAGCATGGTAGGGTTGCCCATCTGTTTACATCCTCTACAATTTCTTTTCTTAGTGATTTGTAGTTCTCCCTAGATAGGTCTTTCACCTCCTTAGCTAAATATATTCCTAAATATTTAATTTCGTTGATGCTATTGTGAAAGGTGTAGCATCTTTGATTTGATTTTTGGCTTGACTGTTATTGGTATATATGAATGCCACTGATTTGTATGCATTGATTTTGTATCCTGAAACTTCACTGAATTAATTTATCAATTCCAGGAGCCTCTTAGTTGAATCCTTGGGGTTTTCTAGATATAATATCATATTGTCAGCAAAGAGTGAGAGTTTGACCTTTTCTCCCCCCATTTGAAATCCCTTGATTCCCCACTCTTGTCTGATTGCTTTGGCAAGGACTTCCAGCACTATGTTGAATAGAAGTGGAGATAGTGGGCAACCTTGTCTCGTTCCAGTTCTAAGTGGGAATGCTTTCAATTTTCCCCATTCAGTATGATATTGGCTGTGGGTTTAGCATATATGGCTTTAATAATTTTGAGATATGACCCATCCATGCCTATTTTGTTAAGAGTTTTTATCATAAAAGAGTGCTGAATTTTCTCAAATGTTTTTCCCATTGAGAGAATCATATAGTCATTTTTTCTTGCTTTTATTATGTGGTGTATTACATTTATAGATTTGCATATGTTAGACCATCCTTGCGTCTCTGAGATAAAGCCCACCTGGTCATGGTGAGTTATTTTTTTTTTTTTTGATGTGCTGTTGAATTTGGTTTGCTAAGATTTTGTTGAGAATTTTTGCATCTATACTCATAAGGGATATTGGTCTGTAGTTTTCTTTTTTTGTTGTGTCCTTTCCTGGCTTTGGTATCGAGGTGATATTGACTTCATAGAATGAGTTGGGGAGGATTCACTTAGGTGCTCACATGGAAGTAATATTCATGGGGTGCTGGGTCGGTGGGAGGGGAATGGTGGGATTGGGTAAGCTCATAACTAATGGATGTGAAGTGTACTGTATGGGGGATGGGCATGCTTGTAGCTCTGGCTTGGATGATACAAAGGCATTATATGTAACCAAAATGTTTGTGCCTCCATAATATTTGAAATTTAAAAAAAAAGAAAAGAAATAAATAAATTGGAAAAAAAAGATTTTTTACTCCAGAGAATTTCAACTTTATTTTGTAATTGTATATTTAAATAGAGAAAATTATTTTGTTTTATATTAAAAAAGAAATAAGATTTAATTTAAATGGCATGATGTTATCACCATATTTACTCATTATGGAAAGGATTCCAGATGGAAAGAGCTATATGATGTCAAAACTGTAATAAAATGGGAGTGACTAATGTACTATTATTTTTTTTCTTTTTCTCCTTTTTATTTTTGCTTTGATTTGAATGAAACAAGAAGCATTTATCTAGTTGATTCAAAAAAAAAATTAGGCACATAAAAAGTAGAGGTAATCCTAAGAAGGTCTAATTGTTATTATTTAGCATTTTTTACTTTTCCTTTTTATTTGCATTTAATAGTATTGATTCCTCCTTATCTTTGAAACACTCTCTTTAATTATTTTAACTGTGTTGAGTTAAAGATGACTGTAAATTCTCTGTCACTACCCTGCCAAGAAGTGGGATTTATTTTTCTACCTTCTTGAATCTGGACTGGCCTATGTCATCTTTGACCTTTGGAACATGGGGGTACTAATGCTGTGCCGCTTTTAGCCCTGGGCTTTAAGATTAGTAGCAGTTTCTGCTCACTTTCATGAAATGCTTCTGATGTTCTTTTTTCATGGCCAGTGGAGGTAAAGTGGTTGACAGCTCCTACTGTCAGCCAAGTGAGTAAACCATCTCAGGCAGCCAAGTCTTTGCATATCTACAGCTCCAGATGCCATCTAACTCAGACCACATGAGAGATGCCAAGCAAGAGCTTCCTAGCTAACCTTAATCAATTCATAGAACCATGGTAAATAAAAATAAGTGTTATTTTAGGCCATTCAATTCTTAGGTGAGGGGCATTACACAGCACAAAAATCTTTGTACAATAATTTAACAGTAAAGTCAAAAGCAAAACATTAACTATATAGTTTTTCTATCCTATCTTTGGCTATCCTTCATTAGGATATATTATAGACTCACCTACCATGTTCAGTTAGTAAATGGTGGAGGTCTCCAATAATCAGCTATTGTAATCTTCTATTTTTAATTCATGTTCTACCCTTGGGCAACTTCATCCTTATGTGTGGCTTAGTGATTATCTATATGATGATAGCAGACCTACTTCCCCCTGCAAACTCCAGATGAAAATATCTAACCACTTACTTGATTTTGTAATTATATTTCTCAAAACACCTGCTTAATCAACATTACTGTCTAAAATTATTTTTTTTTATTCTTCAATCTGGATTTTCTCCCAGTATTTCCCAAATTAGTATTTCCATCATTCATCCAGTAAGGAAAGTCAGAAAACTAGAAGGCATGCTAGAGGGCCTCAACTCTAGCACATCCTACCAACACTTCAGCATCCAATATTTTTAATGCCATCTCTGTTCCTGAAGGTGTCCTGATTCTGCTACCACCATCCAGTACAAGTGACCATTTTCTTTCACATGAACCATTCCAATGGTCTCCCAAGTGGTCTTTCCTCATCCTTTCTTATGTCACTCAAAATTCTTCTCCCTATTGCACTTGAGCTGATCCTTTCAAACACAGATCATTTTAAGAACTGTTTGTGCATGAACCATTTCAGCACATATCCGTTGCTGATGTAATGTCTACTCTGTTTTCTATTGAAGTCCTAGCTCCTAGTCAGGGCTCACTAAACAATAAATGTATGCTGAACAAATTACCAAGTTTAGCTTTACAATGATGGATAAAGAGAATTCTTGAAAAATGAATACAAAAATCCCATTTTCTTTTTTTTTAATTTCAGAATATTACAGGGGTACAAACACTTTGATCACATAAATTGCCTTTCCATCTATGGAAAAACCCAATTTTATTATCCAAAAGTTTTTCTTTCCTGTTTTGTTTAATGACATAAGCAATTATGTTATTAAAATATACTCACAGATGTCTGTATATGTGTGTGCATGTTTATAAAATCAAAAATATATCAACCCATAAATTCTGACTTAAAATTGATTCTTACATTAACATTGTATCTTGGGCCTCTGTATACATCATTACTTATAGATAAGCTATACTTTTAATAGCACTATTGTATTTTTTTGTATTGACAAACATCATTATCTATCTAATTGGTGAACAATTTCTGTTTTTTTCTGATTTTCCTTTCGTATTTATCTTATGTTGCAGTATCCTCCTACACACCCTGTATCCATCACTCTCTCAGATTTCGTTCTAATAAAAATTCTTAGGCAACTTCCTTATCTCCCCCTTCAAAACTCATTTCCTCTTTCTACCCACTGTAAGGTAAAAGCACAAATCTCTCAGATTCTAAACCCAGAAATATATCCATTGGCTCTATAGAAGATCAAATAGGAAAAGCACCAAAGTCCATGAAGTTTTCAAGTGTGGCTGACTGAGTGTTAAAGAGGCTGGTATTATGACAGAGGGATTAGTGGTCCAGGACTCACAGATTATTAAAAAGAAAACGGTAAAATTTTTTGTTTCTGGAGAATGGATCAAAATCTCATGGGTGATGTCACTATATGCAAACCATAAAGAGTGGTATGCAAAGAATGCTATTTTTCTTATTTTATATGCATGAACTGTCACATTATTTACCTCTTTCACATTATGTGATAATGTGTTTGTGGAAATAAAATTAAAATCTGATGCCTGCTTGGTTGCCAGTGAGTTATAATAAGAAGAATAAACTGAATAACTATGTCAAAGTAATCTATATAATCCATTATTTTCTGTAGCCAACAGGATGATAATATTGTAAATCATTGCCCAAGTCCCTGCCTGCCATGTTCATGCTTGGAAGGAATCACTGCCACAACATAATCATATTGTTTCTTACATGTTAAAATATTATGTCAAATCTCTTCTGAAGTAAGAGCCATTTACTTTCACAAAGTTCTACTTCCCAAATTAGAGTATCAGAGGCTTCATAATAAACTACATCCCTACATCAAAAATTTTACTTGCTGAAGCAGCAGGATATATGATTTTGCTATATTTACATGGATCACAGGATAAAATGCAAATTTCGTATACATCTCTAAAAACTGAGAATCCAAAAATATGTTACATGCATCAGAGTCACACCCTTTTTGCACGGATCTTGTGAGCACTCATTCTACTTTTGAACCAAGGTTGTTTCGGTGAAACAGCTTGAGAAGCACTAAGGTTGTTTAATATTTTTCCTACCTCTACATTCAGTGATTGTAATTTGCCTCTAATAAGATAAATTCTACTTATTTTCAAATCTTTGAAAAGTGTCTCCAGATTCCTCTCATATGATATGTATAGGTTGTTGACTAAACTGATAAAAATTGATTTTCAGATTTTTCATATCCTGAGGCAGAGGTTGGCATAAAACTCCAGTCTTAAGATCCCAAATCTAATGCTTTTTCTATATAACCATATTGACACGGTTCTCGCTCACTTGTATCTTCATAAAATTCATCCTTCTCAGTAATTTGGGGAGAGTTTTTAATTTTTTAAAATTTCAGAATATTACAGGGGTACAAATGTTTTGGTGTATAAATTGCTTTTGTACAATTTGAGTCAAAGTTGTAAGTCTTCCCATCCTCAGATAGTGTCCATTACATCTGTTAGGTGAGAATTTACCCATCTCCCCCTCCCTGCTCCCTTCTGCTTGATTTCCTATGAATGTTCTTTCCATATGTGCACATAAGTGTTGATCAATTAGTTCCAATTTAATGGTGAGTACATCTGCTGTTTCTTTTTCCATTCTTGTTATACTTCACTTAGAAGAACGGTCTCAGTTCCATCCAGGTTAACACAAGATTATTAGTTCATTGTTTTTTTATGGTTGAGTAGTAAGTACTCCATGATATACACATACCACATTTTATTAATCCCCTCATAAATTGATGGGCACTTGGGTTGATTCCACATCTTTGCAATTGTGAATTGTGCTTCTATAAGCATTCAAGTGGAGGTGTCTTTTTTATAAAATATCTTTTTTTCCTTTGGGTAAATACCCAGGAGTGGGATTGCTGGATCAAATGGTAGTTCTACTTTTAGCTCTTTGAGGTATCTTCGTACTACTTTCCATCAAGGTTGTACTAGTTTGCAGTTCCACCAGCAGTGTATGTGTTCCTATCTCTCCACATCCACAGCAGCATCTGTTATTTTGGGACCTTCTGATAAAGGCCATTCTCACCGGAGTTAAGTGGTATCTCATTGGGGTTTTGATTTGCATTTCCCTGATGATTAAGAGAGCTTCTGTACAGCCAAGGAAACAATCATTAGAACAAATAGACAACCTACAGAACGGGAGAAAATATTTTCATGCTACATATCCAATAAAGGGCTGATAACTAGAATCTATAAAGAACTCAAGCAAATCAGCAAGAAAAATTCAAACAACCCCATTAAAAAGTGGGCAAAAGACATGAACAGAAACTTTTCAAAAAAAGATAGACTAATGGCCAGAAAACATATGAAAAAAATGCTCAACGTCTCCAATCATCAAGGTTTTAGTTTTGATGATATTTGATTTATCAAATTTTCCTATTATGGATCCCCACTTCGCTGTCAAGTCTAATACTTCTTTATAAAGAGATAGAACTCAAAAATTTTCTCCTAAGATTTTTCTTAAAAGTATTGTAGTTTTACATTTATGTCTACAGTCTATTTTGAGTTAATGTTTGTATAATGTATGAGGTTTAGGTTGATGATGATATTTATTTATTTATTATCACCTGTGGATATTCAATTGCTTCGGTGCCATTTGCTTAAAAGTCTGTACTTCCTTTATTGATTGCTTTTACATTTTTGTCATAAATAATTTGGGCATATTTTTGTGAGTCTGTTTCAGGATTCTCTCCTCTATTTCATTGATCTATGTGTCTGTCACTCTTATAATACCACACTGTCTTCATTACTGTAACTACATACTAAGCCTTAATACTGGATAAATAGATAATTCCCACTATCTCTTTCTTTTTCAAGTTCAACACCAAAAATCTTTTTTTAGAATATTAAATCTAAACTGACTTTAGTTTAAACTAGGTTTAAGGATGGAACTTTCCCTTCATTTTGATTGTATATATAATTCATGCTGCTTTCATATAGAGCTGCCCAGATAGACATTTGCCTCTGTTTCAGTTAAGGTTCTAGAGACTTGGTTTTATGGTTAATGACTATAGTCAACATATTAGATAATCAATCTAATAAACATTAATCACAAATTCAAGTATATCAATGTCAAGGCAACATTGATAATTTTTGTTGTTAATAGTTACTGCACCAGTTAAAATTGGGTAATTAGTACATTAGACAAAATATAAAATAATTTACACAATATATGATAGTCTTCTCTCATGTAGAAGTGTAGAGACTGGCATCCTGGAGTAGACTAGTTGGCTCTCTTCCAAGAAATCCTCAAACCTAGGTTGCTTTTGGCTCACCATCAGGTCCTTTCTAAGGCACAGTACTCGTCCTCATGGACCAATGTGGCAGCATTCACTTTGCAAAGTACAAAGGAAGGGAAAGGAAGAGGTGCAAAGACTTGAGCAAAATGCATTTTACAGAAGATTCAAGAAAGAAGTCACAGAAAACCTTATTGACCAAGATTTAGTCACATGGACATACATAGAAATCTGAGACAAAGGTTTCAAAATTAGCTTTTATGCCAAGTGGGTATGTGTCCAGCTAAAAATGTTATTCCTATAGAAAAAAAGAGAAAAGGGATGTCAAGAGACAATGAGAAGTTTCTACAAGATTTACCATAGTTTTTATTGAAACATGCAAAATGCAAAGAATAAATTTCTAACTTACTATACATTATGTACTTCAACATTTCAAAGCATGAATTTAAAATATTATTACCAAGTTATATATAAAGTATTTCCCTGGTTTTTGCATATGACTTTTAGTTTTTGTCAAGGAAACTGGTTACTTAGAAAGCATTTCAAGGCAAGTTCAAGATACAAATTGCTCCTTCAATTACCTTTTTCTAGTGACTATCATTCACCAATTACAGTCCATAGATCAAGAGCAAATCGGGCCTCACTAGAGTAATTTTATGTATTGGCTAGAAAAGTTAACCATTATATATAAGTTCATTCAATCAAAAGTGAGAACTTTACAAGGCTGATCTGATTTGTATAAAGGTATGGAGCAAAGTAAATAAGATGCCTTTTAAATTTAACACATACGAATTAGTCTATGTCTGCTCTTAAAAAGTCATTGACTAGAAATCTTTAATACTACAAATGTTTTTTAGTGCACATGTAGACTCTTTGAATCAAATCACTTTGTTAAGTATCGCATGAAAGAAGGGTACTTCAGCTTAATGATCTTTGAGTACTGAAGGGAAATGACATATTTTAGTCTATGGCAAAAATCCTGTGTCTCCAAAGGTAATAACACCCATTAAACAGTTTCTAAAATAAACTGTTAGTTATTAAATCATTGAATGAGTGATATTTTTGGAGTACTTGTTAACATTCCACAAGGATAAAGCAAAGATGTCACGTAAAATACAAAGATATTGATAATGTGAGAATGCTATCGACAAGAGCTGTGGACATTTTTTAGAACATATAGTACCCTTAGGTAATTATTGCCTGCAGTTCCAGGAAGGTTCCTCTGAAAATCTGAGTCCATGAAGACAATTGTCTGAAAAACAGCATTTTGGTAAGATTATAGCTGTGAAATCAAATATACGTTATGTACAATGGAGCTATTATGACAGGTAATATAACACACAAATTGGTCACTCAGAACATAAATGGGATTAACTGCCCAGTAAAGAAGTTTCTCAACCATTTGAAAGACCAGAATCACCTAGATGCAGATAGATGATAGCTGCAAAAACGTGCATTTAGGAAAGATGAACATTTTAAGTGCCTATATAATTTGATGTGAAAAAGCTTTACTATGATGCATGAAAAATAATAAAGAGCTGTCATGCTCAGGACAGTTTTTTACTTTGTTAACGAGTAGTAGCTGATAGAGAGGTGTTTAGAATACTGAATGTTTGGTAGTTCAACGCAGAGTTCAGCAGTAATAACACATTCCCTTTGAAGCATCTGCACATAAAAGAGCAAAAGGAGGACTTGATCTGGGAAAAGTACTATAGCACGTTATTATTGATGGGCAAGGGAATTAGAGTCTCTTGCACTTTCTTTTCCCTCTCTTAATATTCAGTCTGGTGAAGGGGAAAGTACATGTATTATACAGCCAGTTTGCAGTTTTAATCTTGGCCATGTACCAGATGTATGGAAACTAGGAAGCATATCATTTGGGATTCAATCAGGAAGAAGTAGTATGAGTGATATGTAATTAGAAATTTATTGGTAAGATTAGATCTTACACAATTATGGGAGCTGATGAGGATGGCTATGAAAAGTTGCTGCCTCTGCATCTGTCATGGGTCTGAGGTCAGTGCAGGGCAGCGGAGGCAGCAGTCAGGAAGATAAGCTAGATTTGATGTGGGAAGAGCAACGACAACCTGAACCAATGAGGAGAAACTCAGACTCACAAAGACAAACTGAAATCTGCCTCTGTCCTTAACTGCCTCCCACCTCTAAGACCTGCAGAAGCAGCAGGTCACCATCAACCTGTACAAATGCCTGCCCCAGGACATGGCATGAAGGGAGACACTTGGCGGCAGGAGCTAGAGTTGCTGTGAGCCTGTCCCACACTTACAAAGTGACCCCGCAGAGCAGCAGAAACGTGCATGCTACAGCAGCCCCTGACACCATGCACTGGCTTCAGAGGGTAGCAGCTGACGCTTCGGCCCCACCTTCTAAATCTCATACCAATTTTTTTCCCATAACCAAACCTAACCTAGAACCACAGAAGGAAAAGAATGCTGGAAAACATAGTCTCACCTAGGCAAAGGTCAAACAGTACAAAACCACTACAGAGAGTTACTTAAATTTTCTGAGCCCCTGTTACATTTTTTCTAAGACAAAAGGGAAAACACCTCTCAGAGTTTACATAAATTTGAAAAACCATTTCCTCTCTACCCTTCTCCTTTCTAATTGACCAAACAAGTGGTTTTGATAGTGGTTTCCATTTATCGTGTTGCTGTTGTAGAATGAAGTGCAAACTGAAAAGTATGCTAGCTCCACTCAACACCACAGACAGCTATGTGTACTCCTTTCCACGACGACTTTGCCTATGAGGAGCACATTGCCACAGGAGGTATAAGCTGTGAGGATCATGAGAACCACATGATCCTCAAGTCCTTCCCCTGCTTCCTGCTGAGGCATATCAATTTGCAACTCTGTCTTGGACAGTCACATGGAGGCATGCAGAAATGGGTTTTTAATCTTCCAGGCTGTGTATGCAACAGTTTTGTTTCCCAGAGAAACAACACTACCAAATATAGGTTGACTAAGGGAAAACCCACATATTTTTGAGTTAGAAAGATTTGAAAAGTGATTGCTTCTTCTAAATAAGTTTAACGTGTCACACCCACTCACACACCCACCTACTCACACACACGGGCAAATATGAATCATAAATAATAATTATTGTGACTTGCAAGGTTTTTCTGAAGACTGATGACATTCTCTGAGCACCCTGCACAGTGCCATGAACATACTGAGCTTTTGGCAGCCATTTCCTTTCTACCCTCTCCTTTCTATTGACCAAACACGTGTTTTTGATAGCCATTTCCATTCATTGTGTTGCTCTTGTGCAATGAATGTGGATTGAGTTGAGTCAAAAATAAACTACCATCAAATAAACTTTTAGAGGTAAAAGTAAAGTAAATGTCTGCCTATTGCCTATTTTTTAAGGTTACAGAAAGCATAAGAGGAAATAAAACAGACCCCTCCCAAAGATGCAAATAAGGTAGTTAGAATGGCAGGAAAAAAAGACATTTGTAGGTCAAATAATTCATTCTTATGATTGTCAAGAGTGACAAATGTTCTCAGACTTTGAGATAATTCATTTGTCTCATATCAAGCTTCCATGAGTAATGTTAGAATTTGAATCCTTCATTATTTTTTCAAAACGAGGACCAAGCAAATGATTTTACAGCAAGCTATCAGGTATTAGAGGTAAGCACTAAGAGCAATATAACAGATAAGACCTCGTGGAATATTCAAAATCATTTTTTAACAGAAAACTAATTATTGTACCTAGTACACATAAAGATTTAGACAAGAGCAGATAGTTTATCTTTTAAATTAAGTACAAGAAGTGAAATTTTATGCTAATAGGCCATTAACTGGAGCTAGCCTGCAATACATGCTTGTAAAGAAATGAGTTTAGGAGCAGATAAACCTTGTAGAAAATTTCTTTAAAGACAAAGTTTATATCCCCAAAAGATAAATGAAAACTTATAGAGGAGGTTTGGTATAATCAAATAGTTAATAATTTCCCTCAACTTAAGAGGATTGAAAACCATTATTGAAAATCATTTCTATAGTCAGAGATAGTAAAGTTGGACCATAGGAAAATTAATTTTATGCTATTTTTACTTAAGTCACTTGATCTCAGTGCTTTCCCCAAGAGCATCTGGCATGGTTTTTCACAGCACAGACCCAGTTTCTCTCCTGTATCATAACCTGTTTTTATGCCACAACCTAGAATTATTTGTTTACACAACATTGTGTTTTTAAATCAAAGTTTTAAATTTTGGCTTATCGTTGGTTATAGTTTATGCTTTATTTTATATGCTCACCAGTTATTGTCTTCTATTATGATTTAGAGGTTTATGTATTTATTTTGGCACAGAGGTTTTCTATAATTAAGGACACAGTGTTATATACAGTTAAGAGATTGGTGTTTGGAAAGTTCTCTACCACTTTCAAACTATGAGACATGGGGTGAGTTACTTAACCTCAATCACCCATAAAATGAGGATAATAATACTTTATAGAATTTCTTTAAAGATTAAATAACATAATGTATATAGGAGCATATAGCACAGAGTCCGATGTATATCAAATATGATAGTTATTATAATACTAACGTCGCTGTTTCCATATCTCATGAAATTCCAACATTCTAGATATATCATTCTGACCTGTAAAATCTACTCTGAAGTGCCTTTGTTTCAGGATTTCCTGTTGACCCATATCACAGCTGGGGGACTGTGTTTCATGTCCTTGTCAAAGCTCTCTCCCATACTGCACTTTGTCTAGTAGTAAGTTTGCCTTAAACATGCCTGTCCCCTCATAGGAATTCAAAGTATTTTCCAAGCAACTGGTGGCCACTGTTTCTCTATTCCCCTTATACTCTTCATGTATATTTCAGTGCAGCATAACAATGACTACACACCTCCACAAACCACCAGGTAATTCACAAACCATTTTCTTCACCCCATCATAGCCCAAGTTGATTGCACTAATATTCCTTCTTAATATACAAGAAGAATCTTGAGAAAATAATGAATAGTATTTAGCACCTTGGTAAAATCTGGAAGGAGGAAAATTAGTGGAGCATTATTTAAATCAGTGTCTTTGAGCGATATCAGCTCAGATGGCAGTGGCACTATAGTTTTTAATATTCCCAAACCCATCCACAAAAGCTGACAAAGTAACTAAACCCAAAGATATGCAGAAAACATTTGAAACAAAGCCAAGTGACAAGGTCACCATGAAACGTAAAATATGACAAACCACCGAGAGCAGCAACACTACATGCTCTCAGAAAGTGTGCATGAAGAGTGCAAAAATAACAGGAGAAAAAGGAAAAACCTTGAGAGCAAAAAATCCCAAATTGCTGAAAGTTACTAACAAAAAAGGTCAGCAGGACAATCTGAGAACAGCAGCTGAAATTAAGATGAGCCTTTTCAGGCACAAACTTACAGGTGAGAGTAAAAGTGCTTCTGTAGTGTTTGACTGTGCCGGAGTGTTCCGCACCCTATGAATTCTTGAAATTAACCACCTGAGCTCTCTATTAGGATTAAGCTGCATATTGAACAGTGGAAGCCCAAGAGAGTAGGACAGGAAAACTAGAGGAAAAGAAAAGGAGACTCTCCAGCAAAAATTGGAAAAGAGAATATTCAGAAGATGTCAAAAAACTCAAGGCCACTTATGTGTTAGGAGAAAGAAATGTAACTCACAGTCGGTAATAGCTCAGAACTGTGGAGATAGGAATGGTAATATGGCTAATCCTCTTCTCCCAGGAATATGGGAAAATCCTTCCCAGTTAAACATGAGCAATAGAAAATATTACAGTTAAAGCACATAAAAAGCTGTCTCTTAAGAGTATGGCAAGGGCAATAATACTCCTACAGGAATTATTTCTGGAGCCTGAATGAACTCCAAAAAGACTTCTCCACAAGTAGTCCAAAACTTGTTAATCTAATATTTAAAAAGGAAAGAAAGAAAAAGCTAAAAGTAAGAAAATAATAGAGGCTTAAATTATAGCATAATTCCAACTTAAATAGTTCAGAAGTAAGATATTTGAAGAAAAGGAAGTTTTGAAAACAGACTAGACAGAATTCATAAAAGAATTAGAAATACAAGGGAAAAAGCCAGCATTTCAGAAATGAAGACTACAAGAAACACAGGAATGAATGAACTTAATGACTTCATGTAATAGGAAATGGAAAAGAAATAAATTTAACAATAATTAAAAGGATAAAATAAAAGAATTTTAGAGAAAGTGGTAAGTGTGAAAGCTAGCCAAAGAGATACAGCTATGCACAGAAGGTTGAATGCAATGGAACTGTAGGAAAAATACAGAAATTGAAGTAAACTGGTTTGAAATAAAGTAGACTTGAAATTACATATCAAAGTGACAGATTGTATCTGGGACTATTGACTCATATTGAAATTGACCAATATTGAAATACATTCTAGTAATACTATTGGAATTTAAAGAAAAGGAAAAAAAGAAGACATCCAGGCAAAATTATCAAGTTATTTATAATGGGAAAAAAATTGGAGTTTATGTTAGACTTTTTTAAAAGTAATGCTTCATGCTATAGACAACAGAGTAACATAGTTAAGATACTCAAGGAAAGAAACTGCCAGCTAAGAATTCTATATTTGGTAAATTGATCTTCAAGTTAAAAGGTTGCAGGAAACTGTGAAAAAGAGGCAAAAGGTTAGGAAATATTTTTCTCATGAGATCTTCCTCAGACCTTTAATAGAAAGTGAGCTCAATACAGCCAAATTGACTATTAATTATGTATTTTTACTTTAAGAATGAAAACTCCTTTGTGGTACACTGAAATATCAGATCCATTTCAAATCTAACTAGTATATAATGTGATGAATGGATATAATTTCACCTTTATTTTCTCATGTCTCTTCAGATTCCCCAAAACCACTAATAAAAAGTCCTTTTGTTTTTGTTGTTTTGTTTTGTTTTGTTTTGTTTTTTTCATTTGATTTGAGATGCCACCTTTACTAAATTTCCAAACATTTAGGTTTGTTCTGGGCTTGCATTTCCCATTGGTGTGACTGTCCAATACAAGACTGTTTTAATATCTTATCAAGCTACCTCTAGAAGCTTATTGCTCTTCATTTTTAGCATTTCTCAACTATTCTTGTGCTTATTTTTTCCAAAATTTTTATTTTTAAGAATTTTTGTCCAATTTATTTATGTGGGTAAATACCTGTAAGTGGGTGGCTGGACCAAACGGCGTGTGTATGGCTAACTTTTTAAGAAACCACCATGGTGTTTTCAAAGTTAATTTCCTATTTGTTGTAATAGTCTCACCAGCTTTGTATGGTGTATTCAAAAATTGAAATAGGAATATTTAACCTGATATGAAAGTCAAATCTCCAGATGTTTATTATTAATTTAAAGCAATAGGAATAACAATAAGTTTTCTTTTCAAATTGGACAAAAATTCTTAAAAATATGATAGTAGAAAGTTTTCAGGCAATTGTGACTTGTAGCCTTTCTTCATAATGGTCTTTAACTGCCTCTGAACTGGAGCATTAAGGAGTCTCAAAGTGCCCATTTATGCCAACAGGGTTAAAGATTGAGTTTACACACAGCTTAGCAACAACATATTTGTCAGGACTACTGCCTGGCCACCAGCCATTGTAAGATTTTTAGATGTTAGATGTTGAAACCTGTGCCCATTCTAGAGACGTTAAAAATGTGTGAAAATATTTATCTTTTAGACTATTGAAATTTTCTATTTAAGGCTATTTTATTAGGTATGTTCAAGTTTATAAATATATCTTCCTGGTGGATTTAAAGTTTTATCATATGTAGTGATCCTTTTTATCTGTAACCCAAGCTTTTGCTAACGTTGATTTGGTATATTTTTTCTCACTATTACATTTTTCTCTGTATCTTAGGTTAGAGGTTTTCAATTGTGCCCGGCAGGCCAAATTTGGTCCACCTCCTGTGTTTGTAAAAAAATTATATTGAAACACAGCCACGCTCATTCACGTACACATGGTCTGTACCTGCTGTCACGCTCCAGCAGCCACACGGGAAGGCGGCTGCCGACACCGTATGTCCCGTAACGCCAAAAATATTTACAATTTGAGCCTTCACAGAAAAAAGTTTGCCATCCCCTGTCTTTGGCATGTCTTTACAGTTTAGATGTATTAATAAATAGCATTTGTCAAGATGTAATTTTAAACCCACTTCTAGAAGCTCTGACTTTTTGTCTATTTCTGCTTATTTGGATATATTTGTTCTGATTTTTACCATTTTACTTTTTGATTTCTAGTTGTCTTACTTTTTAAATATTTCTTTTCCTTCCTGGATTTCCTATAAGGTTTTCTGTTTGTTAGAGTTTTCCTAAGTATTTTCTCCTTTATTATTTAGAGTACTATTTCTGCTCTTTTCACGGTTGCTCTTAAAAGTTTTAATGACAAACTTATGCTAGAAAAAGCAAAGCAATATTTTAATCCCTCTCCTCGTAAGTACCAGGACACCAGAACATTTAACTCTGGTAGTTCTCTTCCTCCTTAATAAACTAGTAATTTACAGTGTTTTAAGACAGATTTTTATTTATAATCTCTCAATTTAGAAACTATCTGCATAACATTTGATATGATGATGCTTGTTCAGATTTACCTACCCATTATCTACACTTTAATATCTTTGTGCTTACTTGTTTGTTTCCATTTTAAGATTTACTTCTAGGATAATTTCTCTTCTTGTCTGAGATGAAAAATTCTTCCTTTTGGAAGTCAGTTTAGTGAAGACATGGTGGTAAACTCAGTTTTTGTTTTGTTTTGTTTTTACCCATATGTGTTTTTATTTTACTCTAGTTTTTATAATGTTATATCTTCAGGACACTCAATTCTCAGCTGACACCTATTTTCTTTTACCCTCTTAAGATAATTCTATTGCTGCTTCTGAGAAGTGTCCTGTGAACTATTCACTTGTAAATTAACCATCTTTCCTTGCTATCTGCTTTTAAAACCTTCTCTGTGTCCGTGGTGATGGAGTATTTCATTCGGATATACACAGATTGATTTTTTATTTAGCCTGCTTAGTATATATTGAACTTGCTGTATCTATGGAGTTACAATTTTATCAACTGTAAAATTCATAGTCATGATGTTTGCATGTATTGTCTCCAACATATTCTCTAATGCATCTTCCTGGAACTTAGATAGATTAAAGGTATATTAGAACTTTTCATTTTAGCTATCATATTACTTACCTTTTCTTTCAAATATCTAAGTTTTTCAATCTCTCTTTTTTCTACTGATTATTGTTTTCAGACCTAACTACTAGTCTGCCAATTCTCTCATAATTCTCTTATCTGCTCTTGAAAAAAACTTCATTATGCAATTTTTAACAACAAAAGTTATGTTTTTCAATTAAAAATTCTTTGCTTGCAAAACAATTTAATGATGCTTACTCATTTTGTGATATTAATCATGTTTTCATAGTTCATACATTTTACTCTGTATTATGTATTAGATAATTCTAATATATAAAATCCTTCATGATTCAAATATAATGTTTACTGTTTATACTGACTTTCATTCATAGTAGCTCATTTCCTTATGCAATATTTGATTATGAGCTAATTTCTTATTATCTTAGCCTGTGGAAATTCTAAGATGCAGAATTGTGGATATCTTCTTCCAGAGATAAATTACATTTGGAGTTATATGTCTTATCACAAACTCAGGGCTACTAGACACCCATGGGATCGCTTTTGGTTCTCAAGATTTATGGTTCAATATGAAATCTAAGGTTAAGCTGTTCAAATCTGCCACAAGTTCATGAATTAATCTCAGAATCCTTATGTGAATTTGGGCATTTCCACTCAAAGTTTGTATTTCAGTATGTTATAAGCAATGATAGAGGGTATTATACTTATTGTTAAGACCAAAAATTCATTACAAAGTTTGTTTTCCCCAAGATTTAAGTAACGACTTTAGTGCATATGCTCCACTCTACTATTAGAATGGAAGTCTCCATAAACATTCTGAAACCCGTACCTCATTCTCCTCTTTTCCATAACAATGGATATTTTTATAGAACCTCTCTGCCATCCAATCTCCCACACTCATGCCAACAATTGTGGTGTGTAAATTGTGCAGCCTCTACCAACTCTGATGAGGTGTTATCATACCTGGCCAAAGGGCTCGGCCATTTGCCTTTCTCTGCCTTATAGGCTCCACCTCTGAGAAAGGTGAGTGGAAGGATGGACTATTAGCCCAGCTGACAGTGCCGTACCTGAGCAGTGGAGGATCAATTCAGTGTTTGCTTTGCCTTTAGTTTTCCTTTCTTTATTTTTTAAATTGATTATTAACCATGGTTTTGTGATACAATAGAGAGCGATTTCAAGAAAATGAGCAGGGCTGTTATTTCAGCTAAGATGAATTCTTGTCACATCAGAGAATCTTTTTCTTAATCTACCTATATTTGTTTAGTTGATTTTTTACCTATGTTTAACTCCTTGTAACAATCCATTCCTCAGTGTTTCTGGTGGTATAAGTGTTTCTATTTTCTGAGACACCACATTTAAAATGTCCATTAATGCCAAATATAATTTTAACCTATGTATCATCTAAATTAATTTTATTTCTGTTCTACATATAAAACCCCATTGACCATCAGACTTGTAATACTATCTGTCTATGGATATTATCTATGGAATTGTAGGTGTCTAAATTGATACAACCTAAGTGTTAATTACAGAAGACTCATCACATGGATTATCTATGAGCCTCTGATTTCTTTAATTTTTTATAGAAACTTCGGAAGTAGCTCACATGATTGATTTTATAATGTCACCTCATACCATTTAATCTTTTTTTTTTTCCTTCCTCTGATGGAAGGTTTAATAAGCAGTGAAGAGGTGGGGGAAAAAAAGTTTGGAGAGAGTACAGGTCTTATTCCTGGGATGATTGACATTTTGGTTTATATCATTGGGCATATACCCATTTTAGAATATTATACTTCAAAGTAAATAGTGGAAATAAAAAATGATCTGTCATTTTATGTAGATGAGTCAAATGGCTGTTCTTTTTATTTTATTGATTAATTTGATTATTGAATTGACTTTTTGTTGTTCTCTTGTTAAAGAGGAAAACATGTAATCATTTTAAATAGTAATGGTCCACTATTTATTAAAGTTAAGTGAATTACTCTAGTGTTTAGAATATTAAGCCAGTAGGAGTGGTTATTTTTCACGTTAGTGTAGATCGGTCAAGATTAATGCAATACTGCCCAGAGGTACACCACTACTTCCATTCCTTTTGTTGCTTCAAGTAATTTAAAATTTTGCTTGAACACTTGTAGTTTTTTCTAATCAGTCTTGATATTTCTCTCCTGAGAGTGGTCATGAACTCTAGCCCTGCCTTGACCAGGAACCTGAGGAATTTGGGTGTGGATGTTTACAATGTGCCTTTCACAGGACACCTCTTTATCCCAAGTGTCTGACCCGGGACCAGGTGTCCCTCTCACAGGAAACTGGATCTGCCAGACCCCCTTGTGAGGTTTCTCTGACGGGCGTCCAGTTTGTTTATACCAAGTTGGCCACGCTCAGGGAGCCGGGCTGCGAGTGTAGCCGGGTCCAGATGTGTTGACCCGGGGCAGCAGGGAGGGGGCAGCCCAACAAAGCGCAGGAACACAAGCAGTTGTCACTCATCCATCCACCAGAGCAGTGCCAATGCGTTAAAGGGAACGCGTGTGTTTCCTGTTTAAAAGAGTTTGTGTTGGGTTAATTCAGATATCAGGGTAGGTACTTAATTATTTTTAAAGTTCGTACTTCCTGTCAGAGCTTTCTCTGCCCTCTCGCAGTCTTTTCTCCTCTCTTATTTCCACGATGTTTACTGCCTTTAGAAGCAAAGTTGTTTACCCCGGAATTCTTCCTAAGTCAGGTCTCTTCCTGCACCTGCACGCCCTCTGCTGTGTCGGCCAAGGCCTGGCTTCCCTGGTCTGCTGGGGAGCGGCCTGGGCTGGTGCAGACCAAGGTGTCTGTCACTCGCTCCCCGTGCCTCCTTGGCTTTTATAAACGTGATGTTTGCTTGGAGCTGGGGAATGTCCCGGAACTGCAGCCTCCAGAGACCCACCAGGACTCTCCTCCCCGCACGCCCACAAGCATCTCTGCTTTCTCCTCCCCACGCTGGGTTGGCGGCGCGGGGTGGCGCTCCCGGGCCTCCCCAGGCGCGGCTTCCCCGTCCCGGGACTGTCTGTCACGTCAGTCACGGAGCCCCGTGAAGCGCGTGGGCCATCGAATATAAACCTCACCACACAGGCCATGGCCAGTGCGCCGGTCCTCAGGCTCGTGCAATCCCCTAATTATGTTGAGCTTTCTAGACGTTTACTGGAGGTTCCCCCGTCTTCCCCTTCCACGCCCTGCGCCGAGGTACTAGGACGTGCTGGGTTCGTTAAAAAGGAACCGGAAGTCCTCTCCGAGTCTGCTCTCCCCTGGCCTAGCAGAAGGGTATTTTTCCAAATAAGGACTGTTTTGTAGATGTCGCCGCTGGTCTAACACCTCGTCTCCTTTCTGAGGTTATAAACGCCTAGCTAATAAGGAATGATGAAGATACAACATCTCTATGGTTCTCCTGGAGAGAGTTGGAACCCATTATATTAAGTGAAGTATCCCAAGAATGGAAAAACAAGCATCACATGTACTCACCAGAAAATTGGTTTCCTTGATCATCACCTAAATACAAATCTGGAAACGACACCAATTGGACATCAGACTGAGGTGGGGGGTGGGGGAGGGGATGGGGGTATGCCTACACAATGAGTGCATTGCGCACCGTTTGGGGAGTGGTAACACTTGAAGGTGCTGACTCGGGAAAGGGGGGGTGGGGAAAAAAATACGAAACTATTGTTTTTAACTTGCACTGTTCACTTAATAATTTATCATGAATATTTCCCATATTATTTCATATCATTGTACAAGAAATAATGTATACATTATGAGGACATACTGTATCTAACAAGATATACTGTTAGACTCTTTGATTCTGTAAAATTAAATAAAAAAAAAAAGAAAAAAAAAAGATTTAAAAGCAAAAAAAAATAAAATAAAATAAACGCCTAGCTAAAGAAGAAGAAACATTAATCAAACAAGCAAAACAGAAAACAGATCATGAATTATTTTTAAAATACTCTTTCTGTTTTTTCTAGTTATTATACTCTCGAGTCCATTCACTCTCTATTCATTTCTTCAGTTTCGGTGCTAGTGAAACTCCTTTGCCAGGGGAAGGCAGACTGCAAGGCAGGAAGGATCATGGATTCTGGCAGCAGATAGAATTGGGAGGTCGAATGTACTCGTACGTTTGCCTGTATGTTCTACTTGTATGTTTTAACCATGTGATCTTACAAAAGCCCTTTGAAGTATTTCAGCCTGTTACTTCAATGGAAAATTAAGATAATAACAATTCTGACCTCGTAAGTTTATTGTGAGAATTAAAAAAGATAATGTAATGTCATTAGCTTAGTGCAGTCCTGGGCTTACAGTAAATGCTGAGCACATAGTTGAAGGATTGCTGTCATTTTTTGTAATAATGGCTAGTAATTGTAGCAGTAATAGTATAACAGTAGAAGAAAAAGGCGGAGGAGGAATAGGAGGCAAAGAAAGGACGGCAAACAGAAGAAACATAGTTACCACAACAGAAAGTGTATGTTTCAACTGACTTTATCAAATCAATATTAATTTAAAAGAGAAAATCTATTTCACATACAAAGGTTTACTTATTTTAAATTCATATGTTTCATTGATTGGCCTCTTTTTTTTTTCACCTTTTTCACTTGATCTTTCTGGTGTGTTTACTTTATAACTTGTTCAATAGGAATAGAATGAAAAAATTAGTCACAGAATTTTCATTTATTTTTAAAATTATCATCAAATCAACATTAGTATATATCTTTTATTTATGGCTTATTATAATCCTCCTCCTCAAGGAGTACATGTAAATCATCAGATGTCAGTGCCATAGTTTTGTGTCATTCTATCTCATCCACCAGGATATTTACATGCATTTGGCGTAAGGAGAACTAACCTAAACCATTACACAATACTTTTACTAATGGTATGGAAAGAATTATCATGAGCCTTACCTTGCCTGGAAAGTTTATCTAAATAGGGGAGAGACTTGAAGTTCTGATCACTCATTCACATGCATTTAACCTGTATATTATCAGTCTGCATCAGACCCCCACTGATTTTGACCAAAAGTAATTTTCATTTGACAGCTGTTCAATGGTCTTTGTGAAATAATTTGGTTTGTTTAGTAGAAAATTTCCCACATTGTAATGAGATACTTATGCTAATTGTTTTCCCCCATCAGAAAGACTAAGAATTTATTAACATGATAACTGAAGCATGACAATTACATATGTATTTTATGTAAATGGTTTGTTGCCTGTTCATGAATTGGCAACAGCTTTATGGCTGAATATTGTTATGAATAATGTGTTACCTGTAAAATATATAAATGTGATTTATGTATATTATTTTATCTTTAGCTCTTTAAATTTTAGTTTATGTGGATGAGACTTAGGTACTTGTATGTGATATTTAGTAAAGTTTCTTTTCTCTCTCCTCTCTCTGTCGTCCATTCTCTTTCTTTTTCTCTTTGACCTAGAAATGAAATAAATATTTTTATTACAATTTAGTTTAAATTTTCTTATTCTTCCTGCTGGAAATTTTATAAAAGCCTTTATTGATTTCTGTAAATGTGGTTACTATGGTAGACAATTCCACAATGATCTTGGCACAAGACACAATTGTGGACTAAGCAGAGGTTAAGCTCTGTATTTGGGTTTTCATTTCTAATTCAATCTTCACATCACAGTCAGAATGATCTTAATAAAATGCCAGCGTACTTTCGTGTCATTCATTTGCTTAAAACTCTTCAGTGTCTTCCCATTGCCCTTGGAATAAAAACCAAACCACCGATCTTATCTTACAATATTCTTTTGCTGTTTATCCCTCACTGTTTCTTCGGGCTCCTGTTTTGCCATACCTAGCCCCATATCCCATTTGCATTACCTTTTTTCAGTTGCTGAGATTCATCAAGCCCTTTCTCCCATCCACGCCTTTGTATGTGTTCTCTTTGCTATAAGCACTCTTTCTCTGCAATTGCAAATGGCTAATCTGACTCATCTGTTAGGTTTCAGTGGAAACTGTTGTCTTCTTATTGTCTCTTTTCACAGTACATTTCATTAATGCCACCTTATTATGCATTTTTTGTAATTACTTGAGTCATTGTCTCCTCTGATAAATGTTAAGCTCCATGAGAACACAGGCCTTATCTATCTATCTTACTGTTATATTCACTTTTTAATTATTATAGAATTTAGGGCACATTAGAGTCTCAATAATTTGTTCTTAATTGGTGAAAAGCTATATGGGTGGGATTAAGACCACTGGGTGCTTACTTAGGCATCAGATGAATTCATTTGCAACCCAGCTGATCTAAAGGTGTTAATATTAGTAACTTTAAAATCATGAATCTGTTTAACATTAATTCATTTTCATATTCAGCAGTTATGTGCTGGGTCTCAAATAGTGTGCAAGGTGCTGCTTTAGGTATTGTCAGGTAAAAATTGATAAACATAAAATCTCATAGAGTTCACAGTTTAATTAACAAACAGTGTCTCATAGAAGTGAAATTTTAAATTGATGGTAAACATGATAAGACCTATATGAAAATCACTGGGTGCTTTTTAATTATACGGATATAATGAGGTACGTTTTTCTGGGGGGGGTTTTAATTTTTTTACCCTTTACTTCTCATAGTTTTTCCTATGAATTTTCCCACACAATTTATATTCCGAGGAAATTCTGTTAAACACCCAGAGAAAATTTATTTATGGTTTTTAGTGTCAAATTCAAGAGGTAAAATTAGTGGTTGGTTCATGGGCAACTTTTAAGAGGAGAAAAGGTCCGTGGCCAGTTGTCATGATGTCCTGTGGTGGCACCTATATTTGAGTCGCCTGGTTATATAAGTGGCTTGTTTTCTCTCCTCCAAAAGCAGCTTACGAACATTAGACTGAGTGTGAAAATCAATTTTCTTTTTAATTGGTTCACATATCTTTGAAGCTCCATTCCCTTTGCATCCTTTGGGAAAAGCAGATTAAACACTTCATGTTGCCTTATGGTTTTAACTAGCTGCATTTTTCTCCACTATTTTAGCTTTATTCAGCCTATAGATCAAATGTTATTTTAACCTCTGTGAAGCTGTATTCCTTTAGACTTATGTTATTTTATATGTTAATGTTATATTATTTTGAAGAATGAAAGACAATGATGCAAACGTTAGTTTCTTGAACTGCTTATGAACAAGAAAGAAAAGCCAATGTCCTTTTCCCATTGTTTATACCTCAAGAATTTTCTCTGTGTCCCCAAGTAGATCATCCTAACAAAAGTCTCTTGAGCAAAACAGTAAAAGCAGAATAATGAGAAGGAACAGGATGGCATAGCAATATCTTTCTTAGTAACCCCACGTGATCCTTAGTGAGAAAATGTAGTAGATATGGCTTTCTGAATATATAATTTTAATCAAGCTAATATAATATAATTTTTATTCCTTATTGTAATTTATAATATTTCCCATGAATCATTTCTGTTGGCTTTACAAACTCAGTTTAAAATACCTTTGAATATTATTATAGGTATAGTGGTATTAATTGAGTATTGCATTTAAGAAATTAGCATTAACAGTGGACAGAGGAAGTGGATAGTACATCTTCCAGAAATAGTGGTGTAATAAGGTCTAATCATGGCAGGCCGTGTTTTAGATGCTTAGAGTCCTTTCTGCATGTTCCTCATCACTGCACCGTATTAACCTGTACAACCCTCCTGCTTAGAGGACCTGTGTCTTAGTCATTACTGAATTATGTTTCTTCTAGTGAAAATCTTAGAGAGTAGGCTATGTATATGTATAAACTAGGAAAAAAACATCCTGTAAAGAAAAAAATGCAGCATGATCCAGGAGCATATCTCATTCATTATCTACATAAACACTGGAGAGAAGATTTAGGTAACCTTGAGAATTTCAGGTCTCAGTCTGTTTCTTTGTCTCTCTGTCTGCCTGTCTCTGTCTGTCTCTCTCATACACAGACACACAGACACACATTCATACTGTATGTTGGATTTCACTTCAGTACTGTGTAAATGAGATATTAAGTCTACAGTGGGAGTGGTCTGTTTTTGGTTTGTTAAAATTAGAACTTTGTGTTTAGGCAAAAGAGGGAAAGAAGACGTAACTATAAGTATTCCACAGATGTTTCAAAACTAAATTAAGTTAATGCATATAGATAGGACCAATCATTTTAGAATAGTTTAGGTAGGAATATATCATTCCTCTTAAGAACTGTGTATGCTGCAAAATATTTCACATGTTTTGTTGAGATTCTAGATTTTGATGAAATTTCAATGAAAAAAGGCACTGTTATATGCTGAAAAAATTATTTAGGCTTGGTACTATTGCTTGTCAAAATTTATCTCAAAATACTCCATGTGCTACATTTCCTTTGACAGAGAACTGGATCATTCAGTGAGTTTGGAAAAAACACAACTTAAATTACTTACTTGATTTGACATTTTGGTGTC
Source organism: Eulemur rufifrons (assembly GCF_041146395.1). NCBI lineage: Eukaryota > Metazoa > Chordata > Mammalia > Primates > Lemuridae > Eulemur > Eulemur rufifrons. Next base: position 3,288,268 of record NC_091000.1, on the reverse strand, counting down.
TGTTACCCAGTCCTCTTTATTTCAATATAGAATAAAGCTCAACATTGATGAAGACTTTTTGTACTGCTTTTGAAGTTGAACTCAGATACTAGTATTTGCGTCGATTTAAGACATACTGATTAGAAGAAAGCGAGTCCACCTAAAACAAATTTGCTGGATGCTGGTTAATTAATGATCAATTTGCTCAATGATGCATGCACCCAAAAGTCCTATTAATCATATTTGCATTTATATATAGATGGAAGGTTTTATTCCCTCTGCAAATGTTAATGTAACTGTCGGTAAGAGTGGTGGATACTGTGATCAGGCACCCACAGATTTACACGTGTCAGATCAATAGGTACATGAAAACCACAAGTAGTTGTGTTAAAATGTTCTGATAAAACAAATTTTCTGTATTTTATACAAAAATGTAGGTGAGGGTATTGCCCAGCAGAATTTCTACGTCTGATTTGTTCTTTACATTGAAACACCTGTGGCATTTCTCTTTCATCTGTGTTTCCAGTAAATGTTTTATCTTCAGATTCTCTTATATACTTGTATATGACAATATGAAATTTGAATACACAGAAGACTGACTAAAAGAAAACAATTCCATGGGTAAGAGATTGAATAATGATTTTTAAAAACACAATTCCAGACACCCCTAGGGCACTGTAAGTACTAAAATAGCAAAGAATAAGGTACACCCTCCAGAAATGTAGTACCAGGAACTTCACTTGTACATTTTTCTGTAGATTGCTAGTGATAGAGAACTCTTGAGAGTTAACTAGATTTAATTATAATTTGGAGCTTAAACAATATTTCAAAAAAAACACAACTTTGTGAGTTCAAATTTCAATCAGGCTATTTTCTTAGCTGTCATAATGGGAGGGACACCTAGAGGATAATAAATAATTTGTCACATCCAGCACAGCAGCTGCCATTAGGCTACCACATACATTAGTGGTAGCTCACTGATACCACCATGGGCCCTTTGCGTTGCCTGTGGTCTATACTGTTGAACTAATTGGGGAAATGATGAGTCCCAAGACCGCTCAGTCCTTGAGATCTTTAAAATAAAACCAATATCACTTGAAATTAGGTATTTTATTTTTATTTATTAACTCAGGGGAGAGATTTTTCACATGGCTTTACTTAGATTATTAGCTAATATAGCTTTACTACATTAGCTTTTACTTCATATGTTACACAACAAATGTGAGAGTTCTTCCAACTTCTCACTATGTGCAGCTGGACTGTGCATTCTGAAACTAGAGAAGTGGCCACCTAGTGGCCTGTGGCCCTACTGGGTGCACTCTGCGATAGACCCCACTTACCACTTGCCTCCAGTAACTTCTAAACAGTGGTCACAATGAGGCATTGGGCTCCCAGGGCTCAATGTCAACTCAGACTCTGATTTCAAAAGCCCCTGAAAGAGATGAGAATATGGTGGTAACTGTCTTTGGAAAGGACTGAGGAGTCACTATCATACTCACTTCTTGTATTCTTGCTGCTTTTTCATTTAAAGAATTCTGGGCCTGAGAACTGTTGCAGGCCTGGAAATGGAGGAAGGGATCTGCTCACAGGGGCACCTGACATTAGTCTTCTGCTAATCCACGCATGACTTTTTTTATTGTATGTGTCAAGCAATGCAGCTGTCAACTATCCATCTAACTCAATACTAGGCTTTTTTAGCCATTTCTTGCCAGACATCCCTGTGGTTCAGGACACTCTAGTTGCTATTCTAGCCTTGTTACTGATTAAGGTAAGTGCTGTCTCCCAGCTTCTGATGAGTAAGTGCTGTCACCTAGTCTCTCTGTGCTGAAATGACATTGTATTTGTCAATTCCAGAGAGCTCAGTTCCTTAAAGTGTGTCCTACTGTCGGCTTCTACCTAGAGAGGAGAGTCACTAATGAGCTTTTCAACACTCTTTTTTTCCCACTCCCACTGCAAGCCTAATTCATCCTACGCCACCCATACCTAGTCGCAGCATGGTCTATTGGGTAATGTTGCCTCTGCTAAGAGGGGAGAAGGAAGGATTATTTACCAGAAGTGTAGAAACAGAGAAAACACACCTAAAATTGGATAATGAGAATTTTAAAATGTAAGATTGGGCATAGGAGATTTTGTTAATATTGAAATACTCAGACACAACTCAGAGTTTATACTCTTGAAAGGTCCCTGGAGCTTGGACAATAACACTGGCTGTATAAAATAAAGTGGAGATACCAACACTGTTTTGGCAGGGTGTTGAGAAAGGAATTAAATGGAACATAGAAGTGGGCACAATAAGAAATTTATTATGGAAGACCCAAGAACCCACCAGTCAACTCTGTGCCTTGGCTTGAGAAATCAGTGAGAAATGGAGTAAGAGACTCTCCGACTAGCCAGAGAATAAGGTATAAAAGGGAGATCCAGAGTGAAAATTACCTTAAATTATATCATTTCAAGGCAAAGGAGCTGGGATTTTCCATTCTCCCAACGCATCAGCCATTGGCTAAGAGCTGTGCCCTGAATGGGATGTAATTACCAGACACTTCTAGGACAAGGCAGCTCTAACAGCCTGGGGACAGTTTTCTAGAGAAGAGTGGCAGGTCCAAGCCTCCGGGAGCAAAAACTCTTCCAAACCAAAAAACACACAGAAATTATGAAAGGACTTTGAGGAGATTTAGACAGAACTCTGAGTGTTCACTATTGGGTTTTAGATGTTAATGAATAAAAAAAAATTGGCAATTGCCCATCTTGCAGTTCTTATTATAGTTTTCAATAACCTGTAGCACTCCAGTTCTGAATTAAAACTTTATATATATTTTTTTCTATATATATACAACATGATATAAACATGATATAGCATAATATAAACAATATACCTTCTAATTCATAAAAAATAGGTTTAAATACCAAATTTGCCACCTAATAGCTGTGTGACCTTGAGCAAGTTATTTAATATTAATGATCCTCAGTTTGGTTATCTGTTAAATAGTAGGATTAATGTCTACTTTATTCAACCATTTGTTAAAATTACATGACATAATACTTCTAAATGATGTTTGCATTTACTGAACCAAAATAGAAGATATATAGAGATTTTCTTTTCTTCCATAGCCTTTCTTCATATCTATGTATTAAATGAGTGAAAAGTCAAGTTGAAAATTGCCTTCTTTGAAAACATTGGAGAACTGTGATGCATAAACAATATTTAACGAGATATTATGATAAATTATTCCATGTCAATGGCCTTTTCTTTGGTTGCAATCCATAGACCATACAAAAAAGTATAGTATAGTAATCACCCCCCCCCAAAAAAAAAAAACACTTGTTCATTAACATAGCTGTAGCCCTTCTCATGGTTAATGAGTGGGAAAACTCTAGTGTCTTTTACTGAAGGTATTCAAATCATGTGTTCCATTGTTTTCCTTATATACGACTTGTGACCAATGAACACCTCCAGAGAGCATTTAGTACATTAGTGAATAACTGTTGAGTGACCAAAATGAACAAGAGAATGTTTGTGGATTGGATAACTTAACAGTGGGTGTATTCTGGTTGCTGAGTCAGGGTGATCAACGGAGGTTGATTGATGAGCACACCCCGACATAACACATGGATCTGTCCTCTGCTTCACTCTGTTTAATAGATTAAGCAGTGACTTAAGTGAAGGTATAACAGGCACGTTTATCAAATGTATCAAAGGCGTATGCCATGTGATGACAAAATAAATACTCAAACAGAAGCTAGGCAGTAGCTCCTCAGAATTTAAAATAAATTGTTCAAGCCCTTTCCACCTCTCCAACTTACATCACTCAATTTAACTAGCTACAATTTTCAATAGGTTTATTCTATGCTAGAGCCTCCTCCTCACAACTAACCACATCTCATTCTTTATTGTTTTTCTGAGACTTCTTTTATTTTTCTTCTCTTCCATCAGTATTTCTATTCTTTAGGGAATTGAAGGGGATCTTGTTAAAGCCGAATCCTTTTTTTTCTAAATTGAGTGCTGTAAACTGCTTATGTACTATTTTCAGCAGAAAAAATAAAAACTTCAGGCATTTGAAATCCCTCAGATAAGTCTTATTTGTCTGATGAATCTTATTTAGAGTTGAACTGTAATTAAATGTATTTTATGTGAATTAATAGATAACTCACCGTATAAATCTTATGTGAATCTCTCAAGGAGGAGTAAAGTGTATTCTATCTCTAGGGCAACAGCATCCAGCAATAATAACAATAACAGATAGCTCATGTTAAGCACTTACTATCTGTGTGTTAATTCATTTTTACTCACAACTCTGTGTATTATTATCCACATTGAACAGATGAAGAAATTGAGTGAATATTAAATAAATGTTTGTTTAAATCATTACCTAATCTTATATGCCATTAAGGAAGACTGGTTTATCATGCATCAGTACAATAAAAAAATATTTTTATGAGTTAATTTGCAAGCAACTGGGAAGGTATTTCTCACTGGTCTATAACAGCCACCATTTGGCAATATATCCTTTATAATATCACTCAGCCAGATCTATATTTAAAATGAAAATCCTCATTGATTTAGATAATTATGGTCATAATTTATTAATTGGACTCAGTTATGGCAGATGAAATTATAATATAATAGCACTTGGGCATCAAAAGGGGAAAGTGGCTTTGGAAGAAGGTAAAAAGCCATGATTTTCAGGAACATGTATGTTTATTATGTAGAAAGATAACTGAATTTAGCCAGCTATAGAAAAAGTTTTCTTTTTAATAAAAGGAAAATCATAGAGACTTCCATCTGTGTTTTCGAGTACTTTCCTGTTAGCTGGAACTGACTCAGATTCTCTGGGAATTTCCACTTGAATGATTGATATTCACAGGGACATGTCTGTCTCTTGCTGAAGGTGTTGCAGTAATTACACATTCCGCTGTGATTCCAGCTGGAAAGGAAATGACAGCTTCCACAGAGGCTCACTCAGATGCCTCAGATATTTAGCCATTCATTCCAGACACCTGCATTTCTAAGGTCTCCACCTGCATCTTCATTATTAACACAGAAGTTCATTTTTATTCAAGTATTAGTAATTGGACTTGATAGACCATCTAGAAAAAGCCACATTGAGTAAATACATTTACCCGAATATCTAAGCAAAACAAATGCATTTGAAAAATAAAAGAATATTGATGTATGATTTTGCTATGTATCTTTGATCTTCTGTATTCATACTGCTTTTATCTGAGTGTAGAGAGTATGATTTTGATGGTCAATAGACTGATCATATAAGTATTCAAATATTTATTATTAGGAATTTAAGAATTCTATTTCCAAACTGTGTGTGGATTTTTTGTATAGTGTTTACAATACAATTGACATAAATTAATCAGTATTTTTGCTACTCTTTGCTCTTTTGCTGGGATTAGCATATTTTAATTTTTAAAAATAATTCTTAATAATTTATTTTGATACTATCAATATTCTACTGCATCTCCTCTTTTGTGGGGCAGGGAACCTGCAGCTCCAAGGCCAAATGTGCCTTCTGGATCCCCGAGTGCAGCCCCTCAACCAAATCCAAACATTGGATTCAGTAAAATTTGGATTCAGTCAAAAGGCCGCACTGAAGGATCCAGAGGGCCACATGTGGCCCCAGGGCCGGAGGTTCCCCACCCCTTATAGTCATCATACTGCCCTCCAAAGCCAGGAATCAACACCGTATCATACGACCGTCCCACCCACGAGTGCCATGCAAGTCTCATCAATCCTCCCAACAATGTCTTTTTCCCTTTTCTGGTCCAGGGTCTTGCCCAAGAGCACATGTGGCAGTTGCTTTTTTGTTTCTTCAGGTGCCCTCTGTAAAGTTTCTCAGTTCTTCTATATTCCTCCTGTTCTTAAAATTTTTTAAGCTTTGGTCCTCAACCTGTGACCATCCAATGCTTCTTTATGACCAGACTGCGGTCATGCATTCTTGTCATGTTGGTGTCTGCCTAACATCTCCACTACAACTCACCATTTTTTCATTACAATCAAGGAAGCACCATGTGGGAAGACATTCAGAGACATTGCAAGGATTCTGTCTGTCACCAGACATCCAGCTTTAGCATTCATTGATGATGCCTGCCTGAATCATCCACCACGCTGACGTTTGCCATTGATGATTTTCTGTGTCCATCGTTCCTTCTAACTGTTAGTTGGTATCAATAGTTTACTGCAAAGAAGAGCCTTCCACATTTGCCATTTATACTCATTCACCTATTTATTTACATAGTTATTTTCATGTAGACCCATGAATTCCTCAAGTTGTCCAGATTTTGTCATTATGAGTCACTTCTAACTAGTTTCTATATCTTTTTGATACATCTTCATGATTCTTTGAGAAATCCTTGCTTTTGGCACAAGAAGATGGTCTAGATTCAATCTGACCTTTTCCTATTTGGGCTCTGGAATTATTCATTTCTCCAAGGATCTCTGGTTCATACTGCATATGTTAAATACATATAATATGGATATATTTATATATACACACATGTAAAATGAACCAGAGATTCTTAGATAATTTATGTAAAAAGATAGCTACCACTATAATTTTATGTATTTATATATTTATGCATATTTTCATATTTATTTATCCCTCTACACAATGAGACACCTGTCGCCTAAACATGTTTACTTATTTGCACAATTAATTTACTTACCATGGCTACCTGACAATACCTTCACAGTCTCCTGTGCACTCCCTAGCACCACCCCCCCCAATTTTCTTGGTCACAAGACATGATGCTGACCAGCAGAAAGGAGAGAGCAAAATACAATTTTAAAATAAAGAGAAGCAAAAAAGATCACATAAGTGAGAGATACTCATATTTTATATGTATTTTTAAGAAAGACAGCAGAATCTGCTGATAAATTAAAGGCATGTTGAAAGAGAATAGTCAAGGATGAGTCAGAGATTTTGGCTTGAGTGAGTGTGTGATTAAATCGCCATTGATTGATACCAGGGATAAAGTCAGAGAAAAATATTTGGATGGATTAGAAATAAAAGCTCTTCTTCTGTGGAAATATTGCCATCAAGATGCCAATTAAGTATGTCAATGGAATAATAGAGCAGCCAGTCAGAGAAGCAAGTCTGGACCATAGGTAGGAGGCCAGACGAAAAGATACAAACTGAGACCCAACAGCGTACAGATGATATTTCACGCCATGGACTGAATGATTTCATCAGGGAACGATTGAATGCAGACAGAAAAAATAAACACGGTCAAATATTAGTGAGAGGACAAGTAAGGTGAGGGTTGAGAATTACATTTTGAATTAGATTTCTTACCTGCTTTTGTTGTGGTTAGAATGAAAGCCTTGTTAAGTAGTAGAAAGAGAGTAGAATGTGAGGAATTTAAAACAGCATGTACAAACAAGTCTTATGAGGTATTTTTCTGTACTGAAGAGCATAGAAGGGGGGTGAGTGCAAATAACATGAGTTTTGTTTTGTTTTGTTTTTTGTTTTTTGTTTTTACAAAAATGAACACTACCATAGCAATACTGATGATGGTAGTGAGTTGATACCGAGTGACGCCAAGGTAGAAAATTGATGAAATTTTAGGGGAAAAATATGTGGAATTAAGTCCTTTTGTGGGAAAGAAAGCACAACCATAGGGTTCTAACCTTATATTGAGATATGAAAAGTGCATCCATTGTAAAAAAGCAGCCAGAAGACATGTATCTAAATGTAGATAAGTTGTCAGATTTAGAGGCACGACGAGAAAACTCTCTTCCTATGTTTGAGTGTTCTTAGGGTAAAGATCAGCCGAGAGTGTGGAAAGGAAAATGTGTTGGATTAATGTTAATAAGGAGATGAGAAATTTCAAGGAACTTTCTTAGAGCATGTCACTGAATGATCTCTGAAAACACAACAGGATTTTAGAACAGAAGTGAGGGCACACTTGAAGCCGTGATGAATTTAAAGTTAGAGAAGCATATTTGTTCAGTTTCAAATGCAGGGAAGGCACAATGTTGCATAATCTAGAGTTTGGGTTTGCGACATGTAAATTAATTAGAAAGAAAGGCATGGGGACTGAGAATTTGTCTAAGACTCTGATTTTAATTATGAATTCTAAGTCAGGCAAAATGGATTTTAATATTTGTAGTGTATATTAGAACAAAAAAGGTGTAAGCTTCAGTATATTAGTGTATCCAATTGTGTTAAAAATTGTGGGAATATGAGTACTAGAAGAGTGGGCCCAGAAGATAGCAGGACTTGGTGAAAGGAATTATTTCAAATTTAGATGTTTGAGGTGGTGCAGTTGCTGATAACATTCAGGTACGACTGTGACTCAAAGGGGTGGCTGAGGAGGCAGGGAGAAGAAATGCATGGGACAGGACAAGGTCAAATAACTGACACTAAACTATGTCAGGTTCTGAGAGTGACATGAAAGATGCAGTTCAAAGTTGATTTTTCTTCATTGAAATCTATATATTCTGCAAACAATAAATGCAAGGGATATAAGAAAGTAATTGAGAAACACAGATCCGTGGTAGTCCCTGAATCCCTCAAGGCAGTGACCCGAAATGTGGTCGACATGCTGCCTCATCAGGTTCCGATGCGTCTAGAGCTGCTGCCTTTTATACAAATAGAATGAAGTCCGGTCTTGCCAGCATTTGAGAATATTTTACCACCAAGGAAAGAGATTCCTTTATGTGTTCTCTATACGTACACATACTCTTTGTGATTTTTTTTCTAACAGCATATGTATACGTGCCCGGAGAGTCTATGTGAACACTGAATCCACCAGAAATTTAGATATTCATCATCATGCACAGGGAGCTGGAATGAGAAGCTAAAATTTTCAATTGAATGAAAAGGAGTGATTTAATGCAAATAGATGGCTACAATAAGAATTTGTAGCAGATGGTGGCATTTGATTGCCTGTGTTTTGAAGGTGCTGGGAGATGATGGTGGCAATAGGGTGGAGGAGGAAACCTGTCCCACATCCACCCCTGCTAGTAGAGAGAGGATCGGAGAAAAGCAGCCTAACTTGGTGGTCCTGCAGGAAGGACAATCCCCTCAGGATAAAAATAAAGCAGAAAAAAAAATAAAAAGAACAGTTTTCATTGGGATAATTTTAGAAGTGGTCATTTTGCTAATGACACTCTGTTAATTCTCATCATGGAATTTGGGGTGACCAGGGAAAGATGGGAGACTGGATCCAATTAGGGGATCTGCAGAGGCTTACGAGGGGAGGGTACGGATGTGGAGGAATAAGCTTTATGGTGACCCAAGCAAGGAAAAGTATAAATCGTGATAAGATTAGACCTGATGGTCGACCAGATGGATGCTTATTATTGGATCCAATTACACCCTCCTGCTTAGAGACAGTTGCCCAGGCGGTGGTGCTGCTGGGATGAATGTGGGGTGGGTCGGGGTCTCACCAAGAGGAACGAGGGGTCTGGGGGCCTCTTTTTCATTCCTACCAAAGGCAGCACAGTGTTGGGGCTGAAGGAGCCTTGCTGTGAGAGCCATTTCAGGACTGTGACTACGACCATGACTATGACTATACCACACTTCATTTAATCCTCCTAATACCCCCAGACTTTAATGTTAATAATTTTTAACCATCCTGAGAAGCTGCATGTTTAGGGCCATGCTGCTCTTCAATGAGAGGACATATGTTTGACACATGGCTATGCAGTCTCAGCAGTACTCTTCCAAGTACTTGAGTAACACTTTCATGGATTTTAAGGTTGTTTGTTTTAATCTCATAGGTTTGTTTATTTATTTAGTTAGTTACTTTTTAAGGTTTGATTGCAATTTCTACCCCAGGCAGATAGGCTTGTAACATGGAAGAGAGGAATGGTACAATCATTCAAAATATGGACTCAGTAACCACAATATATTAAGGAATTGGAGAAAGGAAAAATCTTTATTTTAAATGATCTATACCCACTGGTATACTTAGCTATGCAATGATGTCATCACATTCAAGGTATTGTTATCACGTAGAGTCATTAGAGTATGAACAAAATATTTGACATTATTAATTATTTTAGACCATACATAGAATTCATCATGTTTGAGATACTGGCTTGGTCCTGTGTAAAGCACACTAAATAAGAATTAATAATTCAATGGCATCACAACTATCTCTTGCCATTTTTTATTGCTTTGATTATAATAGTATAAAATAATTTTTATATGATTCAAATAATTTAAGTGAAAATACTGAACTCATTTTTTTGGCTACAACAAATTGTTGCTTATATTCATTTAGCAGTTCAAGGTCTCACAGTTCTTATTTCTTTCATCATCCATGTAGAAAATGGCTTTTGGTAAAAACTATGAGCCTGTAAAATGCAGTCATTCTTTTTTACTCTAGTTATTTTTTGTCACCTTTAAAACCACTTTAAGTCATCTGAATGATGAATGATGTGGATGGACTCTAAATTTATAGTGCAGTGTTACTTGTAAACTGGAAAGAAATAAATTCTCCATTACCATTTCATAAATGACCTGACAACTAAGTGATGTATTGGTTAACAGGCAAAAAGAATGCAACTAAATTTGCTGTTATTTCTGGCAATTATTTCACTTTTTCCAGAAATACAGAATGCAAACAGAATGTTGTATTGTTATTACATACACAATAAAATGATGTACTAATGTTGGGATTCATGTATGAAATCTAGATAAATTTGTGTTCATGTGGAAACTATGGAGGCTGAGCATGGTGGCTCAGGCCTATAATCCTAGCACTTCGGGAGGAAGAGGTGGGAGGATCGCTTGAGGACAGGAGTTCAAGACCAGCCTGAGCAACAGGGAGACCCCATCTCTACAAAAAAAATCTTTAAAAATTAGCACGAACCTGTAGTCCCAGCTTTTTGGGAGGCTGAGACAGGAGGATCACTTGAACCTAAGAGTCTGAGGTTGTAGTGAGCTATAATGACACAACTGCACTCTAGCCTGGGCAACAGGATAATATCTACCTAAATAAACTATTTTTAATCAGTTGCCTATTTAAAATAAAGGCATAATTAAATGGAAAACAAAAGGAAAAATTCTGAATATTTCCTGTACTGTCTTCCAAACATCACCCTAGAGAATAAGCTGAGAATGTCAGTGAACACCCACTCTACTGTCAGCTGGCACCTTTGTTTATAAAGTCATTACTTTTATTTTAGTTATAATACATTCATCTGTTACGGTAAATGTTTAATAAAAGTAAAATTATCAGACACATTAATACTGATTCTCAAAGTTAATCATTTCACCTCTATTCTTGTGGAAACGGTTATTCACAAAAGGGTTATACCAAACAAAATGAACAACCTTGTAATATCTTAAATTTTAAATAAGGACTTGAAACATTGTTTAGTGATCTGACCATGATTTTTCATTCCTCTTTTTAAAATGAAACTTCTTCTAAAAAATAATTGGTTATTTTAAAAAGAGATCTATTAAATATAATAAGTCTGAAATAGTAGCTTGTGCAGAATTATTCCCAAGACCTTTGTCTAATCTGTCTGCTGGTGAGCACACTTCATTTTTAATGATTGTATTAGTAATTAAAGAATTATTATTAGGTGCCTGCATGGATTTAATAAAGCCAGCCATGCCAAAACAATCACACATAGTTATTGGACAGACATATCACCCTGAGGTCATGGAAACCAGCTAGACACAATGTCTTAGTCTGTTCTGGCTACTATAACAAAATGTCATAGTATTGATGGTCCATAAAAAATAGAAATTTATTTCTCATAGTTCTAGAGGCTGGAAGTCTGAGATCAGGTGCCACTGTGGTTGAATTCTGGTGAGGCCCTCTTCTGAGCTGCAGACTGAAGACCTCTTATTGTGTCCTCACCTGATGGCAAAAGGGCTGGAGCGCTCTCTAGGGTGTCTTTTATAAAGACACTTGCCCTTTCATGAGGGCCCCACCTTCATGATTTAATCACCTCCTAAAGACCCCCACCTCCTGACACCATATCACATTGGGGGTTAGGATTTCAACACTGAAGTATATCCAAGAACAGAATACTGGCTAGAAAATACAGTAAGTATAATTGGTCATATTTAGCTGTCTGGCTATAAAAGTGATATTAATTTTGGAGTATTTTATTTTTGTATCCCAGTAATTATGATCCCTGGGGGGAAGAAAAGAACAGATAGTCGATCATGTTTAGCTATAAAACATTGCACAAAGTGTCTTGGTTTTCAAGCTTATATCAATCTGTTTGAAGTTCTTATAAATAGCAAAATATGTTTAATTTTCAGATATCACAACTCTGAGAGAAATGATTCATACATTATATGTAATCAAATATAATTATGAATATTATCAACAAATTATGGACTTTAGTTTTACAAAATAAATTGCTAGAAAACTAACATTAAAAATTGACTATGAAGACTTTATAAATCAGCTTAACAGTAAAAGAAATCTTGGGGCTGTATTCATAAATACAGAGTTTATAGATCAAAAAAGTAGTAATTCTGTTCTCTACATTAACCAAATTTAGGAGTTTCTGTTCAATCTGGATATGATGCATAAAAAGACAAAAATTGGTATATTTCTAGCTCAGGTGACCAGAATGGTGAAGTATCTGGATAGCAAATTGTGAGCAGAATGGTTAAAGAAAAGTTGAAGGCCTTCCAAAGAGAGGAAAGGATAAAACTATGAGAAACTGACTTAAGATACTTGAATTTCTGTATGCAGAGGAATTTTATAAATTTTAGGTTTTCCAGAAGATTCAGAATAACATACTGGTTCAAAAATTTTTCCATGATCCACCAAACCAAATGATATACTCTTACTATTTTCTGTTATGAAAATTTCTTATTTTCCTTCACAGAATATATGATTGGTAATTATGTGTCAGATATGGATAGGGGAAGTTAAATTTTATTATTTTAACAGGTGGCTCCAGTATTAGCTTGGAGAGTCGTTTGGTTAGGTTTGGTGGGGTGTAAGGAAAGACCTAACCCACTGAAGTGTAACGAGTGATCCTAGGGGCCTGGCTGGAACTGGTCTTTAAGGAAGACTGACAACTGCTCTGCACGAGTCATGAGTCAAGGAGAGGAGTTTGCTCTGGCAACCCGGGGAGGCTGGGAAACAAAAAAGACAGAGGGTAGGGAGGAGACTCTAAGATGGTGACGGAAGCCTAAGACCTATTGTGAAGGGTCCGTGAGAAAGACCAGTAACAGTAGCCAAAAGGATTTGAAGACAATAGGCGTGGAATTCTATCTCTTGAAAAATGGTGAGCTGCATGGTGAGAGTGACCTAGCACAGAACACACTAATATAAATTAATTATGACTATAAAATTTCTTTAATCCATTTTTAAATGACTGAGAAGATAGAAAAACCAAGGGAATTATACAAAGGCTTGGTAAGGCAAGAAAGCAGAAAAACACAAAGGTAATTTCAAGTGGAGATGGGCTCTCTCTGGGATTAGCTGGTATTGGATACATATAATATATATAATGTCTGCCGTTATCTGGTATTCAGGAGGCTGCGTGTTACAGACCCCAGTGGGGAACAAGACATGGCGCTGCCGCCTGAGCAGACGGTGAGAACAGGCGGATCCGAGACCCTCCAAAGGAGAGCTTCAGGAACTGCAACAGGCAAAGCAAAACACGGACAGCCATCCCAGTGAGACAGAGGATGCCTTGACCTTTGACCCTGCTGAAATAAAAACAGCACAAGACAGAAAAGTCTCCCATGGAAATTCCTAGCTACGTATTAACAATCACTTGAGCTGGAAGCTCTGAATTCAGCCTTGTCAAAAAGATGAGGAACCCTGGCTACAGATTAAGAAACTGTTCAATTAATTGTTTTTCACTCCTTGATGATGGCCTCTATTCTAAAGATCACCAAAGACGGACCGTCAGTCCTTATGCTAAAGCGTGCTTTCAGCAGAGGTGTTCAGGGTTGGCAGTGAATCACACATGTCACGTCCCTAAGTTTCTTCCCTTTCCTGTCGGAGGTTCGTGCGCTATCTGGTTCTTTCAATGTCTTCACCTCCTGGGCCTCCATTGTTCGTGCTGTGAAGATGACCCTGCTCCTGCCTGGCCTGCTGAGCCCACTTGAGGCATTGCTAGGAATCCCCTTCATAGTATCTCGTTTTGAAATTGCCAAGGTCCCATCTTTGACGCAATCGTCTCAAACTTCCGTGCTTTGCTCTGAGAGTCAACAGCGTTTGCTCTTTCAGCACATTTAACCCACTTCTCTCAAGCTAGTGACCCTCTGCCTTTTTTTTTCCTGTTTTTCCATCCTTGTCTTATTCTGCTTCTTGACATTTCAGAATGTGCACTTTTGCTTTGCAAACAATAGGCGGTGTTGACATGCCTTGCAAATATAGTTTCTTTTTAGCACATGTAAGTGCGTTCCTTTTTCTGGTTTTGGACTTTCCCTGATCCATTTCAATATACCATGCAAGCTGAGGACACTTCCTCTACTTTCCAGATAAAAGCAAAACTATAATTAATTTAAAAGTAAAATTTTACAGATAATATGGAATAAGGTTTTCTTTTGATATCCATAAAGATAACAAAATACCATTTGAGCCGGACGCGGTGGCACGCGCCTGTAGTCCCAGCTACTTAGGATGCTGAGGCAGGAGGATCTCTTGAGTCCAGGAGTTCTGGGCTGTGGTGCGCTATGCCGATCGGGTGTCCGCACTAAGTTCGGCATCAATAATGGTGACCTCCCGGGAGCGGGGGACCTCCAGGTTGCCTAAGGAGGGGTGAACCGGCCCAGGTCGGAAACGGAGCAGGTCAAAACTCCCGTGCTGATCAAAATACCATTTGATATTATTCAAAACTACTTAGAAAAATTTAGTGATTTGGAAGTAAACATTCTTAGCTAATACATATTACTATATCTGCTTTTATTACACACATATATATGTAAATGTATATGTACACACATACATATATACATATAGGGGGCTTGGTAGATAATTCTATAATATATGCTTTTTGAAAATATTAAAATAAGGACACTCAGAGATACGGTTATGTGGCATTTAATCAACCTTTCTAAAGCAGAATTACAAGCTGATGTTTGTGAATTTGCCATGGTTCAAGATATAGAGACTTGTACACTACTGATAATAAAGTTTGCCAGTTTTTATAAATTAAAATGTAATAAAAATGAGTGGGAGACATTATCACTGAACTTAGCCTTTTTATTTAACAAATTTTATTAAAATTATATTTCATGGAAATAGAAATGATTTTTTAATTTGGGATATTTTACAAATTATGGAAAAATGCCCTCTAATATTATTCAAGTTATTTCCAAGAGAAATCAAGTCAGTGGGTAAAATTTATATTCATAGTTTAATATATTTTACTGTAATGCACATATGTAAAAATGACAACATTCATAATTTTGAAAACAAAAAATACAGTTTAAGTATTAATTCAGGTTAACCACTTTTATATTACAAACATATAAATAAAAATCTAAATAATATATATCAAAGAATCTGTCAAGCACTAGAATTTCAATACTTGAAATGCAATAATTTGATTTTTTATAATTTAAATAATAGTATATTAATATTTTATGTTCAAGTACTGCTTGTATGCTTTTTCATCTGTTAAAACTATGAAAGTATATGGTTTTTGCTTTGTGTAAAGAATGAGTATACTAAAGCATATGAATACATTTGATTGGGAAATGAACAGAATTGGGATTAGGTCATTTTATCTAGTTTGCACTTGTTCTGCTCTGGGTAGTAATGCAATGAATTTTACTATGAGCACAAGTATTTTTTTCTTTAGTATAAATAGAAAACCTTTAACTATCTGAATTTTAACCATTTTAATGATTTTTAAATTTACCTTGTAAACTGAAAAATTTAATATAAGGAAAGAATAATATTCTAGATGTTGCATTATAATTTATGTTTTTAAATGATGTTCTGAAAACTAACAGAAAGTTGAATTCTGCGTAGGTTGCCTAACTTCACTGCCAAGGACAGAAAGGACACATAATTCTTTGCAGTGAACTCTGCACAGCCTAGTAACAATCTATTACTGTCAATTGGAGGGTGAGTGAATATCAGACAATGTTAGTGCAGACTCCATCTTTCACTTCTAAAGCTATCCTTCTGTTGATTTGAGCTGCATCAAAGATTACAATAGAAATTGAAGCACTCATAAGTAATCCCTCTTTAGACAGGAATATGTGAACTGTCCTTCTGGGAATATTTAATGTCAAAATGTAATACAATGCTTCTCCTCTATGGCTTGACTGTGACTAAACCTGTCCTGCTGAGTGGACTGACCAGTCACTCACTGTTCCTGCTTTGTTGCAGCGCATTAAAATATATATATATATATATATATATGGCCATGGAATATAAAGTGCTATATTAAAGTTTCTTCTAGTAGTAAAATTCAGTTTAAGGTCCAAAAGTTTACTTTAAAAAGGGGTTGTGACCTCATTGCTATAGGGTTAGGCAGCAAAGTGGCAAGATAAAACATAATTGGCAGTTAGAAAGAAAGTATATTTTCATAACTCTGCCAAAACACTAGCAAGAAAAAAAAAAGGAAAAAAATATATTTTGAGAAATCTTTAACTGCCCCAGACAAGGAGAGATAAATAAAACAAAATGATCATGTTTTCTGTTCTGTGATGGCATTGGCTCCTGGCAACAGCCCAGATCTTTCAGGACTGATTTGAAAAGTCTCAAATGCCAAGAGTTATTCATGATGAGCCTAGGAAAAAGAAAAAAAAATACAAAACAGAAAACAAAATATTGCCTGTGAAAGTGGTGTACTTTCCTAGTACTTAGGGGGCATACATATGCCAGAAGCTTCTACTACAAAAACTATAATATTCACATGTTTTTAAAATTCAGTATACCATAAAGACTTCAGCAATGATAGAAACAGAAACAGTTTTTCATGCGATTTAGTTACTTAAACCTATAATGCAAAGCTTGAAAACTCAAAAAATATATATAGAGAGAGAGAGATTGTTCCATTTTTTACATAAAGGTAAAATGTCATCTTACAAGTTCAGATTCAGTTTCTTGTGGCATTAAGATTGGAGAGTCTTAGTAAGATTCTCCATAAGGTCACTCTAGCTTTGCCTCTTACAGCTGTGTGACACTGGAATATTATTGAACTTGCTTGGGTTTCATTTTTTCTCAGTTAAAAAAATTGTTAAGTATGGATTGTATAATCTCTGTAGTTCTCTTCCACGATAAAACCATACTATCGATGTGAAATCTGTTCACAGTTGTACTAACTGTCCGAAGAGAAGAGAGACTACAATAACGGCAATCTCAAAAAGGGGGTCTTTGCCCACTTAGAGATTTAGATCCAGCTGTGAACAGGCATCAGAGATTCCCTTGCTCTACGCTCATTCAGACCATTCCTAGATTTCTTTGCTGTAGTGCAGAGCTGAGCAGGCACATGCACACCTGTCCAGACTCCCTTGCAGGCAGCGCTCTACATGCGATGTGAGTTCCACAAAACGGGGATGTTGAAGTAAGGCTTGGAGACAAACACATGAACTATCTGAGGCAGAGACTGGGAGATGGAAATCAGAACCTCGTGGAGGTAACGATAAAACGTGTGGTTTTTCTGAGACCACCGTGATTGAGTTCTTAGCATAAGTTTGCCACCACCATGAGGCCAAGCAGCAGTGATTTTATTTTTTTTTTTTTTTTTTTTTTTTACTTAATGGATGCTTAATATGGTGTATGACCTCCTGGGTCCACCCCTAGCTTCTTCTGTGGCCCTCCAGGCCATTCCCTCAGCTTCCTCATACTCACTAAGTCTTTCTGTCGAAGTCAGAGTCTCATTTGTCTTCAGCAAAGGACCCCAGTTAAACTGCTGAAAGGTAAGAAGTGGTTCATTCCTTACTACAGTTGATATGATATATCTTGGTTGCTTCCAACCAAATTTTTTTCTCCATGGATATTTGGCTTTCTTATCTGTTGGTCTGCCTGGTTATATATAGTAGTCCAGAGAGATTAAAATCTCCCTGTCATTTTCCCATAATTCCCTAAGAGTTATTTAAAGTAATAATTAGTCATAATATGACACTGTAATTAAGAAAGATAAACAGAAAAAAAAACAAATGTATTAGAAAGCCCAGGACCTGATGCACATCTACATTAATACATGACAGTTGCAGAGATTGCTACTTGCCTCCCACTTCTCAACAAGTAAAGATCTCGTTTTCTTCCATTTTTCATTTTGACGTACTTTGACAGCTTATAAAAAACTTTCAAGACTCAGGCACAGAACTTCCATATGGCATCCACTCAGGTTTCCCAAGAGTGAATATTTTACTGCATTCTCTCTCTCTCCTTTCTTCCTCCCCTCCATTTATATATGTATGTGTGTGCATTTATATATATGAGTATGTATATACAAATAAGCTTTTAATAATTTTTTTAATGATGATAGTAAGTTGAGATGTGATGTCCTATTACTCTTAAATAATTCAGTGATGCCTATATAACATTTTTTTTCCTTCTGGTCCGGGATCTGACTTAGATTCACTTACCACACATGGGTGCTGTTCCTGTGTAATCCCCTTTAATATGAAACAGTTCTTCAGTCTTTGCTTTATTCAATGATACTTTTTTTTAGTACAGATTCATTATTTTATAGAATACACTCCATTTGGGTTTTTCTCCTCATAATTAGATTCAGGTTATATATTTTTGGCTGTGATGCCACAGAAGCAATGCTGTGGTTTTCTCATTTTATGACATCAAGAGACACATAATTTCTATTTGCCCCATGGCTGCTGTTAGCTTTAATGATGTGGTTAAGGTGGTTTCTCCGTTATAAATTTATTACAACCTCCTTTGTAATTAATAAGTAGTTTGCGGGAGATGATTCTACCCACTAGTATTAGCATCCCTTGATGATTTTCATGAGCTGATTATTCCTATGATGGCTACAAAATGGTGGTTTTCTCATTCCCACATTGGTTCTAAATTTACCAGCTGACATTCTACTGTCAAGAAAAACCTTTCCTTGTCTTAATTTATTTTTTATTCATTTATCATATCCCTGTGTGTGTATACAGATACATCGATATCCATATTTACATAGCTAGCCATTTAAGTACCTATCTGTACAGCTATCTAAAACCATGTATTTATACAAATACCTCTAATTCCAGGTGAACTTGAGAGGGCTCATCCTACAATAGCTCTTCCCCTTCTCATATTTGTACCTCCTTCCCTGATATTAATAGAAACCTCAATCCCATTACTCTCACTTGTGTACTTAATTGCTCATACCCCCTTATGTAACCAAATTCCTGCTCACACAAGCTTCCTCCTAAGTCCTCAGCCCCTCAGCCCCTCCTGCCTCCTTGCCCCAGACCCTTCCTCAACCCCTCCAGCCTCAGCTGCCTTCTCAGTTCTGATCACTCGAGCCATATGTATCCCATCCACCCCCTCAGCCCCACCACCTTTTCAGGCCATGTGCAGGCTCCCTCCCTACCCTGACCATCCCCTCTGCCCTGCCCCAACACGCACCACCGATCCTTGCCTTTCAAAAGGGAAGGGAAATAAAGTATAAGAAGAGGAGAAAGAGGGTATTTTCAGATAGTTAAGGGGTCAATTTGCTACTCAGATAAAAGAATATATAATCATTTGTCTTCTTTGAAGCTAGATGTGGCCATATGAATAAGTATTGGTTTATCTCATGTGAATGTCCTTTGGAGTTTTCAGACAGTCTACCTAAAATGGGACTATGAACATTTTTTCCAGAGTTTCTTCCAATTGCCCTTTCAGATCCATTTCTACCCTTTCCAACCTGTCCTATGAGCCAGGAAGTGGACTGTTTGGTCTACCACAGAAGATTACCTTTCATTCTTTCTTTTGGTTTTTATTTGGCAATAGGAAGCCCTGGCAGAGGACTACAGCGAATAAGGACAATGATGCCAATATTTTTATTTTCTCAACTTTTTCTCTATGCCGTTGCTCTGGTTGGCTATGTCTCTTGACTGAAGGTCACTGCTCTCCAAGCTATCTCCACACACCTTTCTCCTGCACTTCAAGAGCTGTTCCTTCCCTTCATTCTCCCAGGCCTACGGATATTAATAGCAGCTTTACAATTAACTCAGCTTTACAAGTCAAGGCATGTTAGAGTTTAGTTTGTGTTTTACCTATCCCTTCCCATACATTCGTTAAAGTCTCTTTAATAAATCTACTGATAATTACCCTTACTTGATAGCATCATCTGTTCCTATTATGACTTTTATTGATACAGTAATTGGTGTTTGAGTGACCTCAGAAAACACATCATAAAAATAGAATTATTGAATTGTGTTTCTCGTGTATTGGAGGAGAACGAGGACAACCTATGTGCTGAGGGGATCTGGCTAATTCATCTAATCAGGTGGCATCCTGTTTTCTGAAGTCATCACAAAGTGTAGGGCAGGGTGCCTTCCTATGCCACGATTGCAACAATGGTGGTAAACATTGTGTTGTCATTTTTCTTCCTACTATAGATTTAGAGATAGTCTATAGGGGAAAAAAGAAATTAATATTTTTAAATACACAATTAAGAATACATGTTGATAACACAAAGATGTAATTAAATCTTCGTAGTCACAGGGAAGTTAGGGCTGGACACCAGGCCTGGAGCATGGTGACGAACTGGAAAAAAATCCCATGGACTACTGAACTAAAGCATGCCACTTACTCTAGGATGACAGTATTGAGGAGAAAGAAATGAGACCCAGAGACCTGGGATAAGGGAACTTTCAGTAGACATAAATGACATGAAGAAGTTGATCCTCCAAATTTCCTTCCAGTTCTGTTACCGGCAGATGCAGCCCTGTCACTCTCGACATAGTCTGAGAGAATCATCTGTCATCTGCATAACACCTCCCAATCCTGACACCTTGGGGCCCTCACCTCACAAAGTGATGCCATTTCTCTTCGGGTCCCATATCCTACACATCTCATTTATTTAGGCCCATAATGAAATTTATATACTAGTAGAGCCTGGACATAGTAGTACAAGGTCTTCGTAAAAAGCAGATAGCCTGTATATTTAAGGAGTTACGAGATCATATCAATCAATATTCAGTTATAGGCTGGGGAGTACATGTAGGAGTTAAACCTAAAGCTCAAAGCACATAAATGCACTGGCCAGGGTGCATTCACCCTGGATAAGTGATTTACTATGTTGTGCTCAATCTTTTAGGAGTGGCATTATAATCTAATAGTTTGGCTAATTAAATCTGTGACTCAATGATGGATATAATAAACATGGTTCTAGTAAGAGATGTTCCTGAGTATTTTATACAGGAAGACATGAAGCTTTAGGGAAATGGAAATATTGGAAGGGATCTATTAATTTAAACTTGATCAACTATATTTTGAAGGTGTTAGAGATACTTTTATCAGCTTTTTTGAAATCTAATGGTAAGGAAGACAAATGTAACCAAAATGTTTGTACCCCCATAATATCCTGAAATAAATAAATAAGAACCTTTGAAGAGTTTTGAGATCATTGTCCACTATGGGCTTAAGAGGATGGAAAGAGATTCTGTAATATGCCTAGGTTTTCTGATTTCAGTGGAAATAAAGATGTGGGATGATAGAGCAGAGGCAGAAAGAGCCGTGGAAGTCCCGGTACTGCTCAGATTCCAGCAAGATAGTAACCCTGAAGCAGCACCTTATTTCTGGAGGAATTGCAGAAGGAAGTGCCAATAATAGAGATGTGAAATGTGAAGGGATGTTGCTTCTTTTTACATTCCCGTTTAATTGCCTGTTTGTCAAATGCCAAGTGTAAATGAGCCATGGAGAGTAACCATAAATTTGTGAAATCTTAATTATTAGGTTATGACAATTGTAGCTTTATTTCCCAAACAGTTAAGACCTAGTAAATGGCTTCCAGCCTCCCTGCTTTTTGTCCCTGTTTACAACTAGAGACAACAATAGAAAGCCAAATATGCTCGCACATCCAATCCATGAGATGCCCCTCTTCCAGCTAGTCCACTCCAGCTTCACACACCAGCGACCTCAAATGGAAACATATCTAATGACCTCCTTTCCCTCACTGTAAGGTTTCCCCACTCTCCTGCCTGTTGGTGGGTCTTGTAATGGTAGCTGACTCCCTTGCTATAGCGAACTCTAAATAAGCTTTATTTTTTCTCATTTGGATAGTCTTTGCTTATTTTTACAGTATTTTTCCTGAAGCTCCCAAAAGACAAAGTTTGCAATTCTCATCACTGTAGACCCCAACCTTCAACCAGATATATAGTAGCCATGGAGGAACCTTATGCCTGCTGTTCCTGGCTTGGTGATTCTGTTAGGTAGATAGTTAGGATCTCCAGCTCTTCTAGGGGACAAGAGTGCCCTGCTTTGGTGCTGTTTGGAGCAATTGCTCCACCTGGGAAGAAAGATAAGCGTGGGCATTCCATTTAGTGTTGCCCCACCCTTATTCCTATCCTGAGCTACACCTGGGGAAGGAGGGAGTGCTTTATCAATCTTGGAATTCTCCAGCCCAGGCATGATAGGATTTGGAAAGTGACCTATAGTAACCTAAGGATAATTATTATATCATTAGCTTAAATCTACATTGTGGTTCACCTGACTCCCTAGGTGGGCTTTTGGAGAGGGAGCTCATATACACAGATGGAATTTTGAGGACACCTGTTGATCATTTGGTAATATCCCACACCTCCTGATAGCCTGCCCCCAGACTGGGCCAATAAAAGGAAACAATCTGAGACGTGAGTGAGTGATTTTCTCTGTCTCTCCACTCACGGAGACGGACCCGTTTTGTTCTAAAAGAAAGAGCTGCTCGTGCGAAACTGCTTTCTGCCTGGGGTTATTCCCTCATATTGGCCATGGTAGTGATTTTTCCAAGCAAGGAGTCAGAGGACCAGGGTAATAGTCTGGACTTGACACTTTGGTGCGTCTGGTCTTTCTTCTGCCAAGAGCACACCAAGAACCGAGGACAGACTGCCACCTTGACAAGTCCACGCCAAAATGGTAAGTTAACAGCAGGTCCAAATGCTGTTCTCTTTACATTGAGTTTCTCATGTATTTATTCTCAGTTGGTTTCTGGATTTTCTTATTGGTTTCCATTTGTTGGGTATCCGTAGTAGAATCAGGCCATTTATTTTTGTTCTCTTGTGTGTTTCCATTTTGCATTGTGCTGTGTAAAAAGTGGCATTTGTCTTAAGTAGAACACAGTATGCAGCAAAGACAGAAATCCACAAGCTTGTTATCTGAGCTGGTTCAGAAGTCCAGTGGCTGTGAAACCAACCTGTAAACACACTGGCCAGAAAGTCATGCTTTTAAATACTGGATGGCAAAATCTGATTGGACTGACACAGAAAGAGACTTAAAAGATACTTTTTTCCCCACAATAAACTTGAGGGTCAAAAAAATCCAAATGGAGGGCAAATTCTTCTACTAATAAAAACCATACCTAAAACATTTCTCATAAAAATCTATTAGACTCAAACTCAGTAACACAAACTGAGAAAGATGCAACTGCAGTAGATTTTTCAGATAGGCTAAAAAATACTTTCCACCAACATTCAGAAGTTAAAGAAGGTGGTAAGGTAACATCAGACCTTTTATCTCAACGTGTTAAATCTTAAAGTGGAGACCTAATTCAGACACAGAAGTTGAATTGACAAATAGCACTTTTACATGAACTATAGCAACTTGTAATACATTTTGAAAGGACTTCAGAACAGAAACAAACAAAAGTTAGGACCCAAAACAAACTTAAGGCTCTGCAGGTCAAATAGCTATGCTAAATGGCCCACATCCTAACCCCTATTGACAAGAACACTTGTAGTTATTCTAAACAGAAGAGACTGGAAAAAAGATTGTTCCATATAACAAAAGAAAGACAAACACAAATTCTCAATTGAGATCAATGAGGTTCTCTAAGGAAGGAAAAAGTATCCAATATGCTATCCCACCCTAAACACGCAAGGTGAATTAACTAGAGATAATCAACTTATTTGTTAAATTTGACTTGAGTGGTAGAACCTGGTAGATAACAGGTGTCATACTTTCTATGTTAATTCAACCCTGCCAACTTTGTTCAATCTATGCCTGTGTAAACACAGGTGGTAAGTATTCAAATAACCCACAGACTTTCCCTTATCCCCTAGCCCTTAACTATAAACCCTGGACCCCTGAATAAAAAACATTTCTTCCCCACAGAAAATGTAATAGGGTATATTAGGCAGAATAATGCCCCTCCAACTCCCTCAAGAGGTCTGCTAATTCCTGTTACCTATGAATATGTTAGGTTACAGGGCAAAAGCTATTTAGAAGTACAGAGGGAACGATAGGTGCCAATCAACTGACCTTAAAATAGGGACAGTATCCTGGATTATCCTGGTGGGCCCAGTGTATTCACAAGGATCCCGTAAATATTGGAGAGGGAAGCAGAGCACATTCAGAGTGAGCTGTGACTATGGAAGAAAGAGTTAAACAGACACAACACTACTTCCTTGGAAACTGGAGGAAGAGGGCCAATCGCCAAGGAATATGGGCAGCCCCTCTCCCAGGAAAAGAATAAATTATTACAATCTATTGCTCAGACTCTAAATTTGAGAGTTTTTAATTTAGAATTAAAATAGAATTACTTTAATTCAGCCTCTAATCTGTAGCTAAATTAATTCTAAATTTAAATTCAATACCTTTCATATGGTAATGAGCCAATTACTTGCCACCTGGAACAGTAAAAAAATTCAAATATGGAGCCCAGATAATGAGACCTTGGTTCTGACCCGGTGTCGTGAACAAATCCATGGACATCTCTTTTCTGGATGTCCTCGTGCCCCTGCTTGATAATGCTGCTTTCATGACCGGGATAGCTGGTGCCGTTTGCCTTCGGTTAACACCTCGGAACTTTAGGAATATTATTCTGAAAATTGTCTGTTACACAAAGACATTAAATTCTATAAAATCTATAAAGGCTGAAAATTTTCTTTTCTCACCATAAACGTCTACACTCACCTGCTTGCTTCTGAATCTCTTTCAAGTGGACTTTCTTGCTGTGGAAAGCTCTGCACTGTTCTCATTTGAGTAGTTTTCCTATTTATTCCCACACTTCTAAAAATAATGCCACAACAATCTGAGGTGTTTTTTTTAATTGAGCTGCAATTAATCAAGTTCTTATTGTACTTTAACATGTCTTTTAGTAATTTAAAAGGAGGCTTTTAAGACAATCGGTGAACTAATTACCAGTCATTCTGATATGCCCAATAAATCAGGCCCCCTAAGAAGCTCTTCTGTGTAACAGTAGTGAGACCGGTTTCTGTTTTGTATGTCCTTAGAACTGAACACATGAGTTAGTCATGAGACTACAAATACCTCATATCTGACTTCTGAATCTCATGTACCTATTGTCAAGTGTTTGCAATCTTTTCTTTTCAAACTAAACTGGGGCTTCACTAGAAACCATTAATCTTGATGCTTTCATTATACCTTTGGTCAGAGCAGTCACTGGCTGAATATATATTTTTTTCATAGCATCTTTTTCTCTAATTTTTCAGCACTTGGGTAAAAACTCTCTTCACATCATGTATGATCTCCATAAGCCTTGCTGTTATCCCCCATCGTGTAATCAAAGGTAGAATTATTAATACTTCTGTGTGGCCCCTACAGCAGTGAGCTCACTCACAACCAAAGCCCAGCTCGTCAGTTCCATTCTTCCAGAGCTTTGGATCATGAATGATCTAACGTGAGCACATAAGAGGTGCTCGAGATCCCCTTGTACAAAAACCCTGAATGGAATGTTCCTACGAGAACTTTGCTGGGTTCCCGTTTCGTAATCTCCAGAGTTGCATTGGTTTATATCCAGATACTTTCTCCCTTCTGTGAGTGCTAGAATGAACCTCTGGAGTTCCACTGGGATTAGTTTTAGACAGCTGTACAGAGAGTACACCAATGGGTGGATATATAGATGGATGTGAATGTACACATATACGCACACAGGTATGATAAAGGAAGAGAAGGAAGTTTTTCCTGACAGTAGAATGCCAACTGGTACACTTAGAACAAATGAGGAAATGAGAAAATCGCCAATGGTAGCCAGCGTAGGAATAATCAGCTCATGAGAATCATCATAAATTTGTAATGGGGAAACATATGAGAAACTATTAATACCTTAACCACATCCACTCTTACTGCTCAAGCCCCCAAAATCTGAATTATACTTATATATTTTGTTTTCTTTCCTCTCATAAGCCAAAATATCTAAAACATAGCTTCCTTAATCTTGAGTTTACAGAGAATAAAATAAGCAAAAATATAAAGAAAAATCCTTAAAATATTCAGAAAGTAGGCATAGAGTAGTAAATTGGGCTAAAGCTTGTCTGTTGCCTACAATAAAGCTTTTTTAAAACTGTTTCCATTTTTTTAAAGTTTTATTGTAAATTGCCAAGTTATAATTATACATATTTGTGGGTACAAAGTGATACATATATACAATATGGAATGATTACATCAAACTAATTAGCTTATCCATGACCTCAAATGTACAATGAAGTTCTGAAGTTGAGAGGGGTCATGGAACATCCGAGTTTATATAGCATGTGCGATTAAAGCTAGTTGAAATTATTTTTAAAGGTTATTAATGTACTAATATATTTAACAGGGGAGATAGATGCTGTGCATAGCACAATGTTGATATACACATTAAGAAAATTATAGATAGTAATTTAAATTGTTTCTATAATAAATTCCACTGTTTACATAAATTCCTATATTTGCACATTCAAAAATCATAAGTGAACCTTTTTAGTGAGAAATGACTGAAAGGGAATGGCTTAAAGCTTTGTCACTCTACAGAAAAAGCCCTCACTGGTCAGAAAGGCATGCTGATCCATAAATGACTGCAAGTGGGGCCTCAGACAAAAGTGTCCACATGAATGGGAATTCTCAGAATTTTCCAGGTCTTGGAGAGTACGTTGGATTTTTCACAAATGGTGGAATAAGAGTGAGTCATTTTATGCATACACTAGAAGGGCATGGAACCCCAGCCATTATGTGGGCTGTATTTTCCTCATTTTACTTCTCAGCCACTGAAACCCTAGCCTGGGTCACCTTTGTGTCTTAACTAGACCACCTCCTTAGCTTGATAAATGTTCCCACGTACTTTTCTTTTCCTCTAATCCAGAACTTGACAAACTACCGTTTGCAGGGCAAGTCCCACCTACCTGTTCTTACACATAAAGTTTAACTGAAATATGGCCATACCCATTCACTTACAGATTTGTATAGATATGACAGAGACTGAGTAGCCCACAAAGCCTAAAATATTTACTAACCATTTATTAAAGTGTGCAGATCCAAGCTCTAATTCATCCTTTCTGTAGTAAAGGTAATGTATTAAAATGCAAATTTCATATGCCAATCCTTTGCATCATTAGTCGTATTCTATTGCTCTTTGGGAAAACAACACGATGCTCCATGTGGCCAACAGGCTCTGCCTGACCTCAGCTCTCTGGGCCTCTCCAGAGCCATCCTGCCCTATTCTCATCACACAGTCAGACTGCACTCAAGATGGCCTTCTGTAAGGTCCTCTCCTGTGCAACACACTTACCATTGCTCACAAATGTTCTTTCTCTGTTCCCTTGAGTGGTTCTTCTTCATCCTCCAGAGTTCACCTATATTTTCTTAAATCTTCCCCTGATACAAAAAACAAGGGCTTGTCTCCTGCTGTATCCTGCACAGAACTGTACTTCTCCATCGTAGCATTTATCAGCATAAATATTTTGATGTCTGTTGTGTATCGCCTCCACTAGAAATAAGAATTCTTTAGAGAAGGAAACATCAGGGCAGGGATTTTTGTTTAGTGCCTAGAACGGTGCCTGGTACCTGCTCAAGTCTTAATGAACATTGTTGGGCACATGACTTTTTTTTTTTAGTTACTTACCACTCCTATCCCCAGTAATGATCAGTTCTTTGGAGATAGTATGTGTGCAGAAGATAGTTACTGAATGAAAGAACAAACTTTGTATAATAAACCTTAAGTGAACTATGCAAACAAAAGTCTGCAAATAAGTGTTTCTCTTGATGAGTAATTACAAAGCAATCACAGTGGTTTAACTGCAACTCATCAGGAAGTAAAACATTGCCAGCACCCCACATGTCTGTTATTTTCCCTCCCGTCGGTAGCACTTCCCCAAAATACTATTCTTACTTGTAACAGTGTAGATCCATCTTGCTTGTTTTTAACCTTTATATAAATGGAACATTGTAATACGCATTCTTTCCTATCTGGCTCCTTTCACTCAATATTATGTCTGTGAGGTTCATCCGTGTTACAGCTATAGTAGTAGTTTACTCATTTTAGCTGCTATATGTTATTCAATTGTGGCATATACTAACATTTATATATTTCTTAAACTGTTGAAAACTTAGAGGGTCCCAGTTTGTCACTATCAAACTGCTTCTAGGATCATTCTTAAATATAAATTCTGAAACACTTATGTGTGAGTTTTAGCTGGGTATATTTCTATGATTTGAATTATTAACCTGATACATACATATTCAAATTTGGTAGATATATCAGTTTCCAAACAGATTGTGCTTATGTGTACTCCCACCAGCATTAGACAAGAGTTCTAGTTTTCCTACATTTTTGCCAACACTTGGAATTTTTACTATTTAAGATTTAAGCTATTCTTCTGGATGGTAGTAGAATCACATATAGACTTGCTTTGCATTTCCTGATTATTAGTGAGATTGGCCATATTATCATGGCTAACTGCAAACAAAGAAATCTATTGGGATGTGGAGAAAAACATATGTATATATCAACTTTATTAGTCTAACCAGTTGGGCTCACAGAACAGTTCTATGAATTAGGACTTTACCACTTTCCCTGGCATCTACCCAAAGGAAAAAAAGACATCATCTGCACTCAAGTGTTCGTAGTAGAACAATTTGCAATTGCAAAGATGTGGAAACAACCCAAGTGCCCATCAATTCATGAGTGGATTAATAAAATGTGGTATATGTATGCCATGGAGTACTACTCAGCCACAAAAACAATGGTGATCTAGCACCTCTTGTATTATCCTGGACAGAGCTGGAGCCCATTCTACTAAGTGAAGTATCACAAGAATGGAAAAATAAGCACCACATGTACTCACCATCAGATTGGTACTAATTGATCAACACTTATGGCAGTAACATTCATAGGGTGTGGAGCAGGAAGGGATGGGTATATATTCACACCTAATGGGTGCAGTGTACCCTGGGTGATGGACACACTTGTAGCTCTGCCTCGGGTGGGGCAAAGGTAATATATGTAACCTAAACATTTGTATCCCTGTAATATGCTGAAAAAATAAAGAATAAAGAATTTGGAATTTTTTCCTTTCT
This sequence comes from Eulemur rufifrons, assembly GCF_041146395.1. Lineage (NCBI taxonomy): Eukaryota > Metazoa > Chordata > Mammalia > Primates > Lemuridae > Eulemur > Eulemur rufifrons. The sequence continues at coordinate 3,258,958 of NC_091000.1, read as the reverse complement.
CTGCAACAGCATCCTTTCTTGTATAAGGATCAATTTCTTATCCAAAAATTCCCTTATTTTGAAGGATAGCTAACAAAATTTCAAATTATTTTCTCAACAGTTATTTCCACTCTTCCCTTATATTTGCAGGCCTCTTGAAATGGGAGTTACCGTTGGTATTATAAGCATGTTTCTCATCTAGCATAGTAACAATCATGCACTCACTTTATGAAGTAGTAAGACTGACAAATTAACAAATGGTAATTGAAAACAAACATATAACTATTTTGAGTAAATAAAAATAGCTTTGGATTTGTGTTATAAACATGGCACTAACAACATTTATTGAGACATGTTTTAGATATACGTATGTAGTTAAAAGAAAGACCCGCGTAACAATCCTTCAAGGAATGTGTACACTATTTGAAATAAAGTCTAGAGACATAACAATAACTGTCAAATTTTTCTGGTTCACCTGCTCTGAAAGAGCTCATGTAGATTTGCCCTTTGTGAGTGATCAAAGTAGTCAAACCTCGTTGACTACTTTGCCTGATGAAATGGCCTTTCATGGTCTTAAAAATATGTCAGTATTGCTCATATTACTGAGTTTTATCCTATCATCCATAAAATAGAGGGTAAATGTGGTCTTTTATCTAGCTTACCTTTAAAGAAAGTTTTTCTGAATTTCATTGACCTTTTGGAAGTTTATCGTCTACTCATTACCTTTCCCAAGAATTTCAGAGCCTCTAGGGAAATTTTAGTTATGTATGCTAGATGTTCTTGCAGGAGACGATGTCATACATTGTACCTTGAAAAATGATATATTTTTTCCAGTATGGACGAGATATATTTATTTTAGAATATAAAATAAGAAATCTGAAAATTTATCTCTGAATCCTCAATATAAGTCATTAGCAGACCCTCTGGATGGTATTATGGAAAAATCACTTCTGTGCCCCAAGGTAACAAAGGCCCCATTGTTAGTCCCAAGAGCAGTAAGGATAATGCCCAGCATGTTGCTTCTGCATCGTCACGCTAATTAAAATAATCATTTGAAGGTGGTTTGATATGCAGTCCCGTTAACGCAAAAGTACTGGCCTTTTCAGTAGTTCTAGAAATTGAAGTATTTCAATAATTGCAAAGATTAAGAAGATAGGTGGCTTTTGTTAAATGCCTTGGAAGCTTAAAGTAAGGAAACAACAGACTCGTCATTCAACTATCAAATCAGAGCATGCTGTAAAAGTCGCAAACCCTTCAGGGAAGCATTGAAAAAAATCACCGTGTCCTGTATCTGGAGACCAGATTGTGCAGAAAATGAGGCCCGGGAATTCATTGTAAATGGGGTAGACCAGCAAAGGAAAATTGAATGTACATTCTCCGATGCTAAATTCAGGGCAGCGAAGAGAGGATGGTTCGCTGAGATAGGATGGGAGTGTTTGGGTGGCTGTGCTTGATAACCGTGAACACCCAGATTCCCTTGAATGCTTTGGGCCATAAAGCCCTTTGCTTGAGGAAAATAGGTTCAGCTTGACCATTAACTCCCCCTTAGATCTTCCCTGTCCTTTTGTGCCAGGTCAATAAAAGGGTTAACTTAGCCCAAGAAAAGAAATATAGTCCCAGACCCAAGGAAATAGCTTGCTCATGAAATAAAATAAGTGAAGGACATAGGTTATATAAACCAGGCAAACACGGGTGAGCGTCTCCCCTGGGAATGCTGCACAGACGTGTGGAGTGTCACATAAGGTTGGTTTACCAGCGTGGGCTCAGTCCATCATTTAGGTTTTGATGTCCCGTTAAGTTACACCTACAGTCTGTCCTAACAGTGCTGTGATGTGCTGTCCCCTTAAAGTTTGGAATCAATAATACCGATGTAAATGAAGTGGGAACACTAGAACTTGACAGATTATTAAGGAAGAAGTCAGGCTAAGAGTGATTTGAATGTTGGAAACAATGTATTATGTTACGTGAGACCAGAAAATCCATCACCTGATGTATTCTCCCAAGGACATACTCAGTAAGGCAAGGTCAGCAAACTATGGCCTGGAGCCAAATACAGAAGGTGACCTGTTTTTGTATATCTGTGATCCAAACATGGTTTTTAAGTTTTTAATGGGTAAAAATAAGCAAAGAAAAATATTTGACTGTTTGTGACCTGCAAACCCTAAAACATTTACTAAGTGGTTTCTTATAGAAAGTTTGCTGACCTGTGCATCAAGGCAGTAAAGAATGCACTTTATTCTAGATGAAGTTCACTGTGGTTGTTGGTTCATGTTAGGAAATGCTGCCAAGAAACTGGGCTCCCATTATCAATGGAACAGATATGTTTGCAGAATAGCAGAGGCCATGTGGGAACACTCAACTGTCAAAAACAAGGCGGATGTTATTGATATAATGCACAGCAAGAGTGGCAACCAGGGTAGGTGCTTTGACCCAGAGAAATCTGGTGAGATGCTGGTGTTACTAGGGGTGAGGCAGATGGACAGCAGATTAGGCTCTTGATTGACTTGTATAACCCAAAAACATCAACGCTTCTGAGCAGAAGGCTGAGATCAGCACCATAAAGGAAAATTGCAATCTTCCATTCAGTTCCTAGAATGGAATCAATTTTCAAACTGAGAACAAATAGATTAAAGGAAGGGTAGTTCTCCTGAGGTTCCCAAGTTTAGCCAGAATGAATAAAAAATGTACAGTAAAAACCAGGAAGTTTGTTTAAGAGTTATCCAATCCATGAACAAAGGATATCTCCTCATTTGTTTAGGTCTTTTAACTACATTTTGTAGTTTTCGGTCTGTGGTTCTTGAGCTTTTTTTGTTACATTTATATTTAAATATTTTATTTCTTTAATGCTATTGTAAATGAAATTGTTCTGTTAATTTTATTTCCAGATTGTTCATTGCCAGTGTATAGAAATACAGTAGATATTTTTATACAGACCTTAAATGCTACTATGTAATGTGCTTATTAGTTCTCATAGCTTTTTCTTATAGATACCTTAAGATATTCTATACACAAGATACTCTTACCTACACATAGATAGGTTTACTTCTTTTCCAGTCTGGTAAATTTTATTTATTTTTCTTGTTCAATGATCCAGTAGAACCTCTAGTACAATGTTAAATAGAAGTAACAAGAGTGGACATTCTCGTACTGTTCCTAATCTCAGAGGAGAAACATTTAGGTTTTTACTAAGTGTGATATAGGTTGTATGTTTTTTGTAGATGTTCTTTTTCAGGTTGAGGAAATTCCTTTCTATTTCTAGTATGTTGAGTATTTTTTATTAAAAAATAATATTTTGTCAAATGCTTTTTCTGCGTCAGTCCTCAACACTATAGTCAGCTTACTATCTATCTTTGCCCTACAACTATGCCCTCTTTGCCATTTCCAGAGATCCGTGAAGGTTAAAGGAAACATGCTTTATTCTCTGTCCTTCCTGATTCTGAACTTTTAAACACGGTCTCCTGGCCTATCCAATTCCAGATTACTAATGTCCCAAGTGAAACTGGGGAGCCCGATTACGTGGAGCATCTGCAATCATCTGTCAAAGCCTTTTGGGGACAAATGTCGCTGAGCTTCCCAGAGATCCCCTGAGTCCCCTCCAGTGAAGAATGTCCTCTGTGCCCTGTTAAACTACAACTACGCTCTGACATTCCATTTCAGTCCCCAACCACTGGCCTTTAATTTCAGGTTATTCCCCACAGATTCTAGTAATAGACCTATCCTATTTTTGTAAATATGCTTAGTTAATCAGTATGCTAATTTATTTTTCTGTTTCCATGTTGATATTTTATTAAACAATTAAGAATGTAAACATCAGAACTCAACTCTCAAAGCTTCCTGAACCCACCCAATTTAACATCAGTCATTTTAAAAGTTTCAGAATTGTATACAAAATATAATTGAAACAATATAATCTATTTTAATGTCATAAATCTTTTACCAATAAATGAAAGTTGTTTCCCAAAGTGTATTTTGAATCATGCCTACATTATTCAAAGGCTTTTAATAATTTCCTTTCAAAGAATGTTCATAAAACCTGCACAAGGACTACAAAATGTCTCATTACACTAGAGTTATATGGCGCTTTTTAAAGTCTAATAATATCATGATCTCTTTTCCTTCTCCTTCTCTTATCTCTTAATTTCCCTAATTCATACCCTCATATGACTCATCGCATGTATAGATGAGCTCTGGAACTATAAAGGCTGAGAATCTCTGCTATAAAATGAGCTTTTTCAGTAAGAAGTGAAGGAGAATCACCTTGGAAATAAGATGAATGCTTATCAGAGGAATAAATGGATTTGTCAGAATGTACGACTTTTTAGCTAACTCTCTATTATCCATGTACACATTGGTGATAGTGCTCTGCGGATTAGCGGTGTCGGGGGGATTTGTGCTACCAAATTGTTACAGATTCACAATGGAAATGTCCATGTCAAACAAGGTCAAAATGGTTCCAGAGATGAAAGTGCTGTACTCTTAATTTGAATTTTATCTTTTTTTTCTAGCTGAGTGAAGAAAATAATTGGAAATAGTTCATAAAATATAACAATAGGAAACTTTTTGAGAATAATCACATATAAATTAAGCAGTTTGGGATTCATAGTGACAGAAGTCATATGAGTTTTTGCACATTAATAGTATTGTGGAAGAATTTAACACAATATTTTCCCATAGCTATGTTAAGTAAATGCCATTACTAATATCCCTGATATAAGCTACCTATTTTGTTACAATGACTAATATACGTCAGGCTTTGTGTTAGATACTCTAAGAGATAAAAAGAACAACATAAAGTCATGTCTTTGAGTTTGCTATTTCTTAAAGGAGGGAGACATGACAAAATTCAATGTTTTCTATTAAAAATTACTACCGTCTGTGTAAAATCTTATAAATTTTTATTTGATAAAGAGATTACAGAAAAGTAATGGGAAAGTTGATTTGCTTTATAAAATAATGTTAACAATATTGTCATTTACTGAGGACCTTTGAAATACCAAGAAATGTAATGAGTAATTGTGGAGTGGGGAGAGAGGGGTGAAGGTTGGAAAGAGTGGAAAAGTCGAAGGAGTCCCTCAGACAGTCTGTGAAGCGGGTGGGCCAGTCTGAGCAAAGCATGTCACACTGCCAGGGTGGGGAAGGGACAACAGAAGCTCTGGAGGGCAATGAAAGTCTATGGACACGTGTCCAGGTACGACCCGACACCCTTCCCATAGCTCTTTCCTAGTCTATTGTACTGTCTTAGTCACTCTGGTTAGCACACTGGCCCCATGAAAACTGTTTCCTGTCTCCAGAACCTTCTCCCAGTAGCTACACCTCTTAATTCACTTAGGCCTCTGCTCAAACTCACCCCTCATATTGACCACTTCTGACCACCTTATCTAAAAGTCCTTCCCATTCCAGCCTCGTGACTTCACAGCTCCTCGCCTTTGTCTATTTTGTTTTTGTGCATCTTTCACTACCGCATATTATAATATTTGTTTGTTGGCTAACTCTCTGCTAGAGTGTATGCTTTTGATGGCAGGAACCCTCCCTAGTTCACCATTATATTACTAGGGCTTTGAACAATCTGCATGGTATAGGTGGTGCTCAATAAATATATAAAATAAACACATGGATACATCATGTATAGAAGGGGAGACATATAACACTATAAAGAACATAGTTTCAGGAATCTATAGGTTTTTTTAAAAAAAAAATTTTCAGGCAAAAATTACACATGAAAATTGGAATAACTTAGTGGCATCCATGATTTCAGTATGACAGAATGTACGTTACTACACTTAGGCTTTTGAATTCCGAAAACACACCATATTAAGCAAAATAGTCCCAGTTTATTTTCACAAGAGAGAAGCAGAAACGTAAGATTCTTATCAGAACAACAGGATAGCAAAAATTTCCATAAATTTTCCCCAGCAACCTGATTCCTACAAAGTCTGTTTAACTGATACTGACATTTAAAAGACATTTCAAAAGGAGTTATGAATACCTGAAGCAAACACCTGCTGATTAATCTCAATAGCTTATGTAACATACAATATTTTGTTTTCCTAAACAAAACATATTTTGCACACAGCATTCAATTTTAATCCATTTTCAAGATAAATGTGTATATAGCTTATCTTTATATTTGTTGTATATATAGGTTGTTTATTTCACAACATGCATTTGTATTCCTCATTAGGTCATGAAATGACAAAAACCACGAAGGAAAGTCTGTATCAAATAGACAAATCCTCTTTTCTCCTTATTTTTCTTTCCGTTAGTCCATTTATTTCTATACTTAGGTTTATCTCCCTGGGATTTATATTTACTCGAGGCCCCTGCCATGATTATAGAATAAAAGATTGAATTTTTTAAAAAATATGGATCGCTATGGCATCCCAGAGGAAGAAGAAGCCATGACTGTAAGTTTAAGATCAGAAATAGCGTTAGTCTTTAATCTGTTGATGGACCACATTTCTCCTGACAAAGACAGTAGAGGCTGTGAGACACTTTGTGTTACATGAGGCAATGATGTAAGTGAATCACTTAGGTATGTGATAAGACAGGCAATTAAATATTAAAACTGAGCAGTTGATGGGGTGGTGGACAAAACAAGAGGCATGGAGACATAAAATGGAAAGATTTAATTATTCTTAGAGTATTTAAGTTGCCTCTCTTAAAATTTCAGTTTTTTCTCCATTGTAGGCAGTGGGATTAAGGATAAGAAGAGAGGCAGGTCATAGGGAAAACTTAGTAGAAGCCAGAATATAGAACTCTAGGGTGCCCAAGCTGAGTGGTGTGTGAGAGCAAATACCAATAAATTCAAGGCAGGGTGTTTACATGACCTAAATTTCAGCAACTGTTTTGGTAGGGTTTAAAAGGATCAAAAAGCTAGAAATTTCTACTTGTTATAATGTGATAAAATTATGATTTCAATGTTCATTCAGTTAGTTATATTTTTAATTCTTTTAAAATAAAAACATCAAGACATTGAGTTATGTTTCATCCTTGTTCCATAACTGTCTAGGTGTAAAACTAAAATTAAAAATCCATATATCAAAATATTAACTTTGTTCCTTAGCATCAATAATTCCAACAAAAATATAGAAACTATAATTCAAGTGAAAAGTAAAACACTATTATTTGAAATAGAAGGCAGACATGATGTAGACTCTAATCATTTTGGTCAGTTAACTTCATATTTCATTTTCTTTCTCATTCTGATGAGCAGTGAATAGCTGTAGAGTTTTTGCTTTGTTTTGATTTTGTTACCATTCAAATAATATGACTATATGCCTGTAGTTACTTAAGTTGTCTTACAGCACATGTGCTGCTGCTTTTCTTGACAATAAAATTGGTTTGGGGAATATGTTTTCAAGTACTCTTAAAAATATTTATTATCTTGGCTATCATATAGTGTCATTCCTTAGGTAAAATATCAAGTAAAATTTTACCACATGCATTTGTTACTTCACATATTTTCTGTTGCATATCTCAATTTATTTATGTTAATAGTCAAGCCATTAAATAAAGTAAAACCAGGTTTACTAGATTTCCAATGCTGTGTAACAAAATCACAAATTCAGTGGCTAAAAATTCTCCACACACTCATATTCATAGTAGCATTATTCACAATAGCTAAGAGGTAAAAGCAACCCCAGTCTTTTTTTAACATCTTTAGTTATTTATTTATTTTTGCTTTTTTTTAATTTCAGCATGTTACAGGGGTACAAATGTTTAGGTTACATATATTGCTTTTACCCCACCTGAGTCAGAACTTCAAGCGTGTCCATCCCCCAGATGGTGCGCACCACGCCCATTAGGTGTGAATATACCCATCCGCTCCTCCCCTTCCCACCTGCCTGACACCCGATCAATGTTACTGCTACATGTGCACTTAAGTGTTGATCAGTTAATACCAATTTGCTGGTGAGCACTGGTGCTTGTTTTTCCATTCTTGTGATACTTCCCTTGGTAGAATGGGCTCCAGTTCTATCCAGGATAATACAAGGGGTGCTAGATCACCATTGTTTTTGTGGCTGAGTAGAACTCCATGGTATACATATACCACATTTTATTAATCTACTCATGTATTGATGGGCACTTGGGTTGTTTCCACATCTTTGCAGTTGTGAATTGTGTGCTATAAACATTCTAGTGCAGCTTGTATTACCATGTTAGAATATTATATATACTTTGTAATATTAAAATGTTGATTAAACCAATGCGTTCATGAAAAATATTAAAAGTAACCATAACTGAATCAAGAATTAATGGAAAATCTGAATAGTCTAATAAAACAAAGTTATTGAATTTTTAAGAGTATATACAGTAATTATTGTAGACTATAAAGATGGGGGATTCTTTCAAACTGTTAATGAATAAATAACATTCAATGAATAAATTTTAAAAGTATTTTAGAACCATATAAAATGTTCTAGATTTTAAAAACAAAAGCTGAAAACTGACTCACATATTTCATAAATTTAAAATGGCATTTTCTTTTAACATGTTGCTGTTTTTTGAGTAATAAAACTTACATCAATTCTTACTTTCTTATTCGTGTGCTTTAACAAATCTTGTTTGCCAGGCAACAATTTTAACATAGCTGCTATTACTTATGCACAAATTTGTTCATGGCTGTTCATATTATTGTAACTTCTATTCAGTTATGTGCACAGTATATAAAAACTCTAGCCTCTCCAGAGAAGGGACTTCACTGGCACACAGAACTTCTCAAAGAAACATGAAAGGGGAAAGACTTTCTCCATATGAAATTTTTTTTTCCAGAGCTCTAGGAATATGAAAGAAAAATGAGGTTGGTTAAAATTCATCTTGACTAGCTATCCAAGAGACCTGTTTAAACCCAGTAAGTGCTTTAGCTCTTGATGTAGTGCATGTACATATATCTGAGCAATTAAAGAAATAACTTTGCCAAAATAGAGTGACTTGGTTACCATTCATTGTGATATACGTGGAAACCACCAGTCCTTGTCATTTCAGTCAACAAACATATTAGGGAACCACTTGAGGAGGAAATATAAATACTAGTTCTTGTCTAAAATTATTTTGTTTATAACTTCTAATAAGGTCCAGAATGGGCTCACATCAAAACTTACAGAACAGGTATCAGACATTGGGAGGAAAAAGTACAAAAAGTGGAGCATTGCATAAGCAGTCCAGGATCACACGACAGATGACATTATAATCTGTCAAGTGAAGATGTCAACATCTAGGAGTTGAAAAGTAATTCAGAAGAGTCTGACTCTAAAATGATGTATATGAATTATTTAGGAATGTTTTAATAAGTAAAATTAGGAATAATTTAACCACATGATTTTGTGTTCTTTTAACATGTTGTATACCCTAATGTTTATAATCAAATAAATTAAACATCTTAGAATTAAATAACCTGCTAAGTTACATTTAAGTCTTCTCTATAGTTCATTTTGGCTTTAGCTATGTCTCTATAATAATGCATAGTTGAAGAATTATGTTCAAGCCTACATAACATATAACTGTGATATTAATTTTATAAACCATTAAGATTCTTTGTAATTAATTTTAAAATATGAGCTTTTAATATTTTTAGTTTTATTATATTTTTGAATATATAAAGCTTCAACATACTTTAATTCTCAAAATAGAAGAAATATGTAAAGAAATATTTAGAAAACTCTTACTCTCTTATTCTTCCCATCGTGTTTCTATACCAAATATATCCTGGGAATTACTAATAATTGATCCACAGAAATCTTCCTCATCCTTATTTACATGTGCATGCTATTCAATTATAAAGATGTGTGATAATATATTCAATTTGTATCCTGGGGATGGGAATTTGGATTGTTGCCAACACATTTCTATTATACATAACATCACAATGAATAACTGCACGTTTTGTTCTGTATTTATTCAAGCACACCTCCACAGATAAAAATCACAATGGTGGTACATTGTTAAACTTGATCCTTGGGTCCAAGTATAAGTAAATGTGTACTTTTATGAAATATTGCTAAATGACCTTCAGTAGTTCACGAGAATACCTTTCTGCATAGGTTCTCCAATAGAGTGTTTCATCAAACTTTTGAAATTTTTGCCTATACGGTGCATGAAATATAGTATCGCAGAGAAGTCTTAATTTTTTTCTTTTAATGATTAAAGAAGATATGTATCTCTCTCTCTTTGAATCTCGTCTTTTTGTCTTTAGCTCATTTTTCTGTTTGTTTTTTCTGCTTTTGTGTCAATTTTAAGAATTACTTTTCTGTGATATGTTAATTTCAATATTTTCTCCCAGTTTTCATTTGTCTTTTGACTTTGATTATGTTGTTTCTCTTGATACATTAGGGGAAAGATTTTTCCCTTGTTTCACTATTCTTGCCTCCCTAGCCTCAAAAAAAAAAAAAAAGAAAACAAAGGATTCAGAAAAGGAATGAAAGAATGAGTTGAATTAATAGGTCATCATATCCTGTCCAGTGCTAAGGAGAAAAGAAAGAAATGAATTTTAAGTGTTACATTAATCGACATTATAAAAGAGACAAAACAGGATAGAAAATGTTTTTTATATCTAAAAATTGGCTGGGTTCAGTGGCTCGCACCTGTAATACTAGCACTTTGGGAGGCCAGGTCGGGATGATTGCTGGAGGCCAGGAGTTTGAGACCAGTCTGGTCAACATAACAAGACCCTGTCTCAAAAATATATATATATAAACAAATAGTAATTAAAAAATAAATGTTTTTACCTGAAAATGACTAAAAAGTCATGGTTTTAACCCACAGTATTATTAGTAAGAAGATGCAGAGTGTGGTTGAAAGCAATGTGTAAGGTATGGGTTAAAACATATGAAAAACAATGGGAAAACACTCACCTTGGTAATCTACAAATTGCAGACTGTTGATAAACTACATTATGTATTGACATAGAGAGAGAAGAATTTCAATTAAATTACACAAAAAATTAATAATGGCTTTCCCTGAAGGAACAGAATTCAAGTAGCTTTTTATTTTTAGTTACTTTTGTCTATTTTTTCATTAAATGAATTACAATGAGCTTGATTCATTTAATGATAAAAAGCATTAATATATTAGTCAAGTCAAATATAAAGCTATAACTCAAGGGGTCCATATAAAATATTACAATGCTGATGATATGTTTATCTAATTTATACTAGTCATATATTCCCATCTGTTTAATAAAAATGCTCTTAAAACATTAGAATATCAAATTGGCCTAGATGGTGGAAATATCTTGCTTTTCATCTTACACATTGAAATATGAGATGAAAGCCATATAGGTGTTATAATTCATCTACTAAATTGTTAAATGTATTTCAAGAAGAAAGTCTTAGGTTTTCATAGACATCAATAAGCTCAACTTAAAAATAACTTAAAGTTTAAAAATATAGAATCATCTTCCATAAGATATACAAATGCATGCTATGTAAATCTGGTGAATGTGGAAGATGTGAGTCAGCTAGTACTGCTGTTGCTAATAGGCATACCATAATACTCACGTCTAGAATTATAAAGCCTGCATAACATACAATGTGAATAGAAGAGTGGATTGCTTAGTAGGCTGTAAATATATCAGAAAAAGGCCATAAATTATTCAGTGTAATGGTAGAAATTATTTAAAATCTATATTAATGTAAATAATCTCTCTGAAAGGTTTTGGCTTGAATATAGTCCTTTGGACAAAAGACAGAGTTGACGAATTACATTATACTATCACTTTGGTATTAATCAATTCCTTCTCTGAATAATCTAACAGTTGTCCTAATCAGTGCTGATTAAATTAGCTTAATTTGTTTTAATAAAGACCACAGATATGCAACAGTCATGGAAAGAGACAGTAAATCATAAGCCAAAGGGGTGCTTAAATTACTACCAGAAGGAACCCCAAACATCTCATGTTCAAAGAATTACCCAATAATAGAGAATCATAGGTGGTAAATGAGCTAATAAAGTAAGTAATACAATTCCATGTTGGAGTCCAAGCACAAGTGTTAAAATACCATTTAACATTAAGATTGCAGTAATTTATGTAAGATGCTTGGCAGGAAAGGAGCGTATTGTGTTACAACAGAAATTATAGCAGGAATAGCCTTCTTATTTGTGTTATTCGGGTAGCCTGAAATTCTGGATGTGATATTTAGAAAATGTGAAATTTATATCTGGGAACTTTTTATTATAAAACAAGACTGGAAAGGTAGAGTGTACAGTGAGCTGTTAATCGGTCATCTGAATGTTTACCAGGATACTATATTTAATAAAAATAATTAAGGCCAAAATTTAACCCATTCTCATTTAAATATAATTTTTATTTGGCCAGTGTCTGATTTTTTAGGGGTATTTAATAAATAATCTCTTTTGTTTTATACCAAGCTTTCTTTTAGTTTCAAAACGCCTCTACGCGGTCACTTTTACTGAAATGTTTTGTTACCATTCCGTGGATATTCCTCAAGGTTTGGTTACAGCTTTGTGCTTTTTTCTACTGCAACTTTATCTGGGTGAACGGAGCATTCACGCCTTCAGAAAACCCTTCCCAGCCTGTCTGACGCGGCCGCATCTTCCCCACACTGTGCTTTCTAGCGTCATGAAACTCTTCTTTGTAAGCTTAATTGCGATTGTAATTTTACATCTCCGGGTGAATTAATTAATGCTCATTCACCCATCAAATTTAAATTCCACCAAGACAGTAACTGTGTCTGCTGTCCTTTAGTTTTGTATTCGCACCACACAGGGTGATTATCTGGGCATAGTGCATAACCAAGAATACCTGTTGAAAGAAGTGAACAATGAATCTTCTTCTCTAAGCGAATTCACATCTAATGACACCTCAATTTTCCTAGTCTTCAGATTTGAAGAACATAAAGTTATTTGTTTGTTTTCTCTATTTTACTTCCCATTTGAAATTGTCACTGAGTATTACTGTTTTTCAAAAAAGACTGCAGTAACTGTTAGCTCTCACAACACTTTTATTTTTCTTGTTACTACATTCATCATAATTCACAATATTTCATTTACTTCCTTATCTTATTCTAAGGAGTACCCCTTCACTTTGGATTATTCCGGCAGGCTCCTAACTAATCTCTCTCTCCCTTCCTTCATTTCTTTGGCTTAAATCTGCCAGACTCATTTTACTTTCTATCTGCTTCCATCAATTCCATTTCAGTCCTGTTACTTACCAAACCAGGTACAAACAACCTAACTTACTAAGGCACATGAAAGTATCTGTTGTCTGTAACTAGCTCTATCATTTACTCATTACTCACACTCTCCCTCTGTTGATTTTGTAGTCTCCTTATATATCATTTCCTTTTAATTTTCGCCATTATATACATGCCCATTCAGCTCAAAGTCATTTCTGCTGTCTGCTATACATGTTTCCCCAAACCATGATATTTATGAACTATTACAGTATGTTTAAAAACCAAAACTAAAGTTTTAAAACTCTTTCCAAAAGTGTTAGGGAGCAAAAGCCTGGTAGTTTAGTATATTGGTTAAATCTAACAGGGAGGAGAAACATCATACAGATAGTATTTTAATAAATATTTGAGTCAATCATCGTGAAACTTAAGAGAGAAATTGTATGTGTAAGCAAGCACTTACTATTCAGTCAAAAAGCTCATAAATAGTAATGAAGTGATATTAGTAAATTTCATCCAGTGATGGATATTTGGAATGTTTTGCTGATGCTGCTGTTAAAATTTCTAATTTAATCATGAGATGTCTGTTAATCATATAAATCTAGTGTTTGAAGATTGATAAAAGTGCTCACTTTTCAGAAAGTGTCATTTTTACTGAAGTTGCAAAGAAATCCTTTCCTTGGGATTTATGCACTCCTCTGGCCCCCACCCTTTTAAAACATAAATGATTTGTGAGAAATGCTTAAATTTGCTAGCAGAACTCTGTTCTTTAATACTAATTACACTTAAATATACAACGAATAATTATTATATAATGTAAATCTATAAATTTAATTTATGTTTGGTCATAATGTTTTCTTAAAGTGAATCATGTCAGTCATTTATTAAGGGTCTACTCTGATTAAGCCCTTTGATGAACTTGATTAAGTACTCCAGTTTTCTTGAATGGCAATGAAGGATCCGAAGTCACGGATGTTGATTACTTAACCTTGTTCATTTACAACATTTTGGTGCACATCAATACTAAATTAATCTGAAGTTCTAAAAATGGCTATAAACAACACGTTAGCAGAGTCACTCATTAAATTGTAGAACTCCACTCAATTATTTCTTAATGGTGATAATAATCTCTGCACTTAATCAGTTTTATAATTTCTAACTATTTTATTATATAAACTCTACATGTTCATCAAAGAAAAATTAAAAAGTAAAAAAGGACAGTGTGGACAGATATTTTTCCACAATAAAATTTTTAGCTACAATTTATCACTATTCTTATTTTCTTATCTGTTGGGAGAAAAAGAATGAAAGTTACCAAAAATCACTATTCATTATTTTACACATGCACACATACACACACAGTGATTCATGTATCTCTGTTTAGCTTTGTTTTGTTATTTCAACTTTTTGCTCTTCATTATTTCTTATAACACACACCTGCTACTGGAATAATTTCCTGCTACCTGAAATACATCCTTCATGACTTCCTTAACTGTAGTTCTCTTAGTGAACTCTCTAGTGAACTCTCTTAGTTTGTCTCAATGTCATCTTTTTCTCCATATTTGACAGAGATTGTTACTTGGTATAGAATTCTAGGTAGGCAATTTATTTTTTCACAGCAAGTGAAGATATTTTACTGTCTTCTGGATGTCAGATGTCAGTCATTTGAAGATAATTGCTATTATGTGCTTTTATATTTCTCTTTATCTTTGATTTTCTGTGATTTTAATTACATTTGTCTGGGTGCTTATTTCTTGTTATCCCTTTGATATATTGTTTTTTAGTTTTATTCGTTTTGTTTGCTCATGTTTAAATTTATACTATATAGTTGATTCCAATAACTTCGATGCCTCTATTAGAAAAAGAAAACCCATACATTATGTGCTAATGTTTTATGTGATTTTTAAGTCCTGTTTCAGTTTTTAAGGAGAGTTCAAATTCCATAAAATAGTTGTTCCTGTTTATTGGCTTTCAAAAACATGACTCCATGTATTTCTAAAAATTTGGTTATTCTCAAATTCTAACTTGAAATGAGGGAAGATTCTTCTTATACGATTCAACATAGAAAAGGATTTCCATGGCATGTAATGGGTTTTCTGCAGTTTATCAGATTGAATTTTGTACTTATTTTTAATATACCTCAAAATTTAATTTTAAAATATTTGTTTAGTTTACATGATGGTTTGAATTTCTTCTTCAAATATCAACATTTCTGTATGATTTACTAGAAAATTAACACTGTGAAATTATTAGCATTACATCAATTTCTGAATCAGACATAGAAATCTGGAGAATTGCATCCTCAGGAAAAAGAAAAGAACAGTCCAGGGGGTAAAAATCATATATTTTAGATATTAATTCACCTTTAATTTTATTTTTTCAGTTTATATATATATTACTTTAAGGTCATAAATATATAATAAGTAACAGAAGAGAATTAACATTTTACTAGGAGCTAATAAGATTACCATTTAAGTTGTATTACATTTTAGGTAGAAAAATGCAATATATCTTTTTAGGTAAAAAGTAACACAGATTTTAAAATTATCTTTATGCCTAATTGAATATAGAATGTAAGTTATCTTTGAAAATTGTAGTATATTTTAAATATGTCATCATTAAAATCACTGATGCATCTATTCAAGGAATTTTAAACAGTGTCACAAGTAAACATTCACTTGCCTAGCTAAAGAAGGGCCATTTAATGTCTGTTGAACAATAAAGAGATATATGTAGAATTTATATCTATCTTAAGTAATTATGAAATTTTGTTGAGGATACATCTGGCAAAGCATTAAAGAGAGATGTTTTGTAGAATCTGTACCCACATAAATTTATTTCAGTCTTTTCGTATTACTCTCATATTCCTGTATGACATTATTTTAAAACTTTTAGAGAATCAAGAATCATGTGTTTCCACATCTTTGTGATTGTGAATTGTGCTGCTATAAACATTTGAATGCAGATGTCTTTTTTATAGAATGTCTTTTGTTCTTTTGGGTAGATGCCTAATAATGGGATTGCTGGATCAAATGGTAGTTCTTCTTGTAGCTCTTTGAGGTATCTCCATATTGCTTTCCACAGGTTGCACTAGTTTGCAGTCCCACCAACAGTGTATGAGTGTTCCTGTCTCTCCTCATCCACACCAAAATTTATTGTTTTGGGACTTTTTGATAAAGGCCATTCTCACTGGAGATAAGTGATATCTCTTTGTGGTTTTGATTTCCATTTCCCTAACGATTAAAGATGTTGAGCATTTTTTCATGTTTGTAGGCCATTAGTCTATGTTCTTTTGAAACGTTTCTGTTCATGTCCTTTGCCCACTTTTTGATAGGGTTGTTTGCTTCTTTCTTGCTGATTTTCCTGAGTTCTATATAGATTCTGGTTATCAGCCCTTTATCGGATGTGTAGCATGTGAAAATTTTCTCCCATTCTGTAGATTGTCTGTTTGGTCTCATGATAGTTTCCTTGGCTGTGCAGAAGCTTTTTAATTTGATCAGGTCCCATTTATTTATTATTGTTGTTGCTATGATTGCCTTTGGGGTCTTCCTCATACATTCATTGCCTAGGCCAATGTCTATAAGAGTTTTCCCAACATTTTCTTCTAGAATTCTTATAGTTTCATGCCTTAGGTTTACGTCTGTTATCCAAGTATTCCCTAGATTTAATCTAATTCCAAACCCTCTCCATTTAAACATCTGATCAAATAACTCTGCTGTGAGCTAAATACTATTATTACCTCCATTTTGCATTTGAAGAAACTGAAAACAAAGATTATATTAGTTTTCTATTCCTGCCTAGCAAATTACCACAAACTTTCTGATGTAAGTGAATACACTTTTATTATCTCACAGTCTCTGCAGGTAAGAAGCCCTGGCACACAGCCTAGCTGATTTCTCTGCTGGAGGGTCTCACTGGGCTGCAGTCCAGGTGTCAGCGAGAACTGTAGTCATAACAGAGGCTCAAATGGGGAAATATCTGCTTCCAAGATCCTCAAGGTTATTGGCAGATTTTATCTCTTTGTGATTGTAGGTTGAAGGTTTCAATTTTTTGATGAAGAAAGCTCTCAAATCATAGAAGCCCCCCTAGCTCCAAGCCATATGGCCCATAAAATGTGATAATCTGTGTTTTTGGATTTATCTCTTATTAAGTATCCATTCAAATGATTACTGGTCTTTGAAGTTTCCTCTTCTTTAAAATGCCTATCTGTAAGCTTTGTTAATTTTTATTTGATTTTTATAGTATCTTTTATAACCTCTTTTACAAACTCTTTTACATACTGTGTAGTAATCTTTTCATAGATTGTTTTAAATAACTTCTCCCAATTTAGTATATAATTTTTTATTTTATGGCATCTATTGATACATAATACAAAATTTGTCACTTTATGATTTTTTTCTTTTTATTTAAGAAATAGTTGTCTAGCAGAAAGTATATTAAAACTTCTTCAACTAAATGTTTTAAGTAGCATTTTTTGATTTTTTATTTAGTCAGGTTTATTATGTTCTAATTTATGGTATGCTCTGTTCTTCGAATTTTGACAAACACATACTGTCTAATAACCAACACCATTATCAAGATATTTTTGACAAACACATACTGTCTAATAACCAACACCATTATCAAGATATAAAACATTTTAATTCCCCCCCAAAGTTCTCTAATGTCCCTTTTTAGCCAGTTTAACTCTAAACCCCAGCCGCTGGTCACTAGTAGTGTTTTTGATTTCTATAGGTTTTCTTTTGGCACAAAGTCATATAAATGAAATCATTCAACATAACCTTTGAGTCTGGATTCTTTTACTTAGCAAAATACATTTAAAGTGTATTCATGTTGCACGTTCAATAATGTTGCCTTCGTTTGCGGGTATTACCATCATATGGATACCCCACAGTTGGTTTGCATTATTTACCAGTCAAAGGAAATAAGAGTTGTTTTCTGTTTGAGGGGAATAAAACTACTGTAAACATTCTGTGTAGATTTTTGTGGAAACATAAGTTTTTGTTTCTCTTGAAGAAATACTTAAGAGTGGGATTGTAGGACTACATGGTAAATGTATGATTAACGTTATAAAACATTGCCAAACTGTTTTCTACAGTGGCTGTACCATTTTAATATTTCACCAGCAAGATATGAGAGTTCTGGTTGATCTACATCCCATGTCAGCACTTGTTATTGTCAGGTATTTATTTGTTTGTTTTTGCTTATTTATTTTAAATTTTGGCCATTCTAATAACTGTGTAGTGGTAACTCATTTTGGCTTTACTCTGCATTTTCATGATGGCTAATGATGTTGAACATCTTTGCATACCTTGACTTGTCATCTAAGTATCTTCTTTGGTGAAAGGTCTATTTAAATCTCTTTACCATATTTTTAATAAGATGTTTGTTTTCTGAGTTTTATCTCTTGGGAATTCTTCATATATTCTGGATACAAGTCCATTTCAGAGACATGATTTGAACATTGTTTGAAAACGAAAAGTTTTTTTTTTATTTCTATAAATTCCAATTTATTTTTTCTTATATAGATTGTGTTTTGGTATCATATCTAAAAACTCTTTGTCTAACTCAAAGTCTCACAGACTTCATCTACAATTTCTTCTAGTAGTTCATTGATTATCATCTCTACTGTGTTCAGTTTTTAATTTAATTCTTATTTAAATCATTTTTTTCATTCTGCTTGCCTTGAGTTTAATTTGCTTTTATCTAGTTGCTTAAAATAGAAGCTTAGATTACTATTTTGAAACTTTCATCTTTTTAAATATAAGCACGCAATGCTATACCTTTCCCACAAAGAACTGTTTTAACTGTGTTTCCAAAATTTTTCATAGGTTGTATTTTCATTTTTGTTCAATGAAAAATATTTTTTAAAATTTCCCTTGAGACGTCCACTATGACCTCACATTTTTGCATTGAGATTTCCTCTACTGGGGGACGTGTTATTCCTCAGGATGTACTTATAATTATCTTATTTAAGTTTTAAAGACATTGTTCAAATGTTATCTTCCCAGTGAGTAAGACCATCTAATTTAAAATTGTAACTCTTCAGGCACACCATTTTCCTTCCATTTTTTAATGTTTTCTTCACATAATTTATTATCTTCCTATATGCTATCCATTTTTTGTATATATGTACATAAATTATTTGTATTCATAAATGTATAGATGCATTTATAAATTACATATATTTTAGTATTACTTCAAAGATCAAATTATAGCCTCCTAACAGCCACTTTATAATAAATACATAGAAGAGAATTTTTAATACTATTTTACAGATACTATTTTAATACTATTTTACAGGATACGAAGTAGCACTTTGAAAATTCTTCTATTTAAGAATCTAGTACCAGCCAGGCGCAGTGGCTCACGCCTGTAATCCTAGCACTTTGGGAGGCTGAGGCAGGATTGCTTGAGGTCAGGAGTTCAAGACTAGCCTGAGCAAGAGATCCCATCTCTACTAAAAATAGAAAAAATTTGCCAGGCATGGTGGTGCATGCCTGTAGTCCCAGCTACTCAGGAGGCTGAGGCAGTAGGGTCGCTTAAAACCAGGAGTTTGAGGTTGCTGTGAGCGAGGCTGATACCATGGCACTCTAGCCAGGCCAACAGAGTGAGACTCTGTCTCAAAAAAATAAAAATCTAGTACTTTTTTCAGTGTACACATATTTTCAGGCAGTTGTACACATAAGTATAAATATGGAACCTCAGACAAACTTACGTTAAATACATATTAATGATATTTTTCCAGCTTTATTAAGGTGTAATTGACAAACAGAAATTCTGTATATTTAAGGACACAGCATGATTTGGCTATATGTATACTTGTGAAGTGATTTCCACAATAAAGCTAATTGACATATCTGTCTCCCCACACAGTTACCTTTGTGTGTGTGTGTGTGTGTGTGTGTGTGTGTATATGGCCAAAACATTACAGATATTTTGTAACATAATATTTAATTACCTATTATATGTGCATGAATACATATACAATCAATAATTTTAAAGCAACTTATGAAAATAAGATTATTTTTAATCCTGAATAATTTTTAAAAATTAAATTACTAATAAAACAACTATTTCTATTAGTAATTTGAAATTGTTTATTTTATAAATTATTTGGGTCTATGGTTATAGAAACACCCTCATTTTTAAAAACTAAAATTCCAGCTGAAACTTAAACATAGTTCACATTTCTCTAAGAAAGAATGTTTTAGAATAAGAGTGTGTTATTGTCTCAGTAGCCAGGCAACATTATGGCCTTGAGCTATTCTAATTCTCAAAACATAGCCTAGGGCTTCTTAATTCCCCCGAGACATTATTATTCCTAATAACCAGCTTTCCAGAGTTGCATTACTTTTACATAGCTTTATTTATATGTGAGACGTATTTAGCTCTCAGATAGCAAAATTTATAAAGGTTTATAAGATGTTCCCTAGTGAGTTTGGCAGAATAATGAGCAAATCAGAATATTTCTTCCAAAATTAGCTTCAATCTCTGTTAAATCAGCCTCTGAGAAAATAAAACAAAAAAAGAGTCATAAAGAGAGATACAAAAGCATAGGCATGGGTTTCTTCACAATTTCAAGTACAGTGTGTCCCAGCTTAATGGCACTTTGGAAATTTTTAATAACAATTAAAAATTATTTGCTCAATCAGCCATCTTATATTTTTGGTAAATTGTGCAATATTATTTGTCTCTCCTAAAAATACTCAGAACAATTCCCCTTCATAAATGTAAGCTGTTATCCATCTTCAATCAAATTAGGCAATCACGTCATCTTAAATTTATCTTAAGGATTGCACTCCAATTCCAAGTTTCTGTCACATGCAAAATTAGTCACATTGATCAAGACTACATAGTTCCTTTGAAAGGCTGTGCCAGCATCTGGCTGAATAATTGCAAAGTGCTGAGTCCTTGGTCTTCATTAACACGTACTAGAGAAATACTCACAGAGAACTTAAACATACGCCATTAATTATTAAATGAGCCAGTGACCACTAGAATCCTAGTAATTCTTTACAGTGTTTTTTTAAGAAAACATCTGAAATCTTAGTGATAAGACATTCAGCAATTAAGCCAGTTCTTAAAATGTGCCTCAAATAAAAAGATCCCCCCCAAAAGGAGAAGAAAAAGAAAAAGACTTAAAATTAGAGGAAAGAAGCTAAAACTAGAGGGAGGAAAACAAGAGAACATAGAAGTAGGAGGAAGCAGAAGGTAACAGAAGGAAGGATGGAAGAATGGGGAAGGAGGAACTCACCCTTTTGTACCTCTCAGTCCTCTTCTTTCATCTTAAGCCACTCCTTGTCAACAACTTTGCTTTTTCCTCCTCTTCTACCCTGTAAAATACGAAGTCTTGTAGGCTTTAGTCAATAATTTCTTTGCTTTAACTACACAAGCTCCCAACAGGATGTCTACCAGTCTCATAGACATAGATACCATTGTATGCTGTTTACTTCCAAATTACATACCCAGTGTATACCTATCCACTTAACAGCCTATAGACTGTTCCACTTTGATGTCAAGCACCAGACTCCTATTCCCAACCCACAAACCCATTCTCCTCTGTCTTTTTCATCTCAGTTTAGAGTAATTCCATTTTACTGTTTAACAGGAAGAACACGCTCACAAACATTTAGAGGTCTTCTTGGTTATTTTCTACCTCTTCTGCATTACTTGCAATACAGCACAATTGATGTTGAGTTTACCAAATATATCCAGAAAGTAACTTTCCTCTCATTCTCAGCAAAGCAGCCAGAATACTACTTCTAAATTGTCTTTTAGATAAAATCCCCCTTCTGCTTAAAATCCTGCAGTGGTTTCCATTCATTCAGAGTAAATACCAGAGACCTTACAGCAGCTCCCAGGCCCTCCACGTTCCTGCATCTCCTATGACAACGCCCATGGCCCGTGTACTGTGTTCAAATATCGTAGGAGAGGATCTCGCGCTGATACTGAATGTAACATAACACTCTGTCACTACTTTAGCACTCCAATCCAGAGCACTATCGCCACAGACCTTATTGTGATACAATTATTTATATTCTGTTATTGCTTGCTAGAATGTCAGCTTCATCAAAGAAAAGACTTGTCTATTTTGTCCACTATAGTTTGATAATTGCCCATGGCGATCACTCCACAAATATTTACTAAATTAATACATATTCATAATGTTCACATGTTTTTCTCAATTTCACCAGAAGTCTAAGTCTCCCAAGTTACACATTATCTCCAGATATCCCATTCCAAATATGTCTTATCATCTCCTTATTCCCACCACTCTCCCTTTCCTTCCAAACTTATCCCATTTTGCCCCCGGTATTCTTGTTTTTGACCAGATCACTCTACGAAATCATCTTCTTCCAGAATATTTCCAATACCTTAATTTAAAAGAGAATGTTTTTCTCTTAAGTATAACCTAATTATTTAGCTTCACGTACATGAGAATCATAAAGTGGGATTAGTGTTCTTGCAACCCAATGTTGTTTCCAAACCACTTGTTTCCTCGGCTTATAAAATATCTTAAGTCCGTTACATTCGCCATTACCACCTTCTCTGCATTTGAGGTTAATGGTTATGGTTATCTATGGACTACCTTGTCTCTTCTGATATTATACTAGAAAGATTTAGCATTGATTCATTAATAACCTTTCTATTCTTGGTGAATTTCAGCTTACATATGATTAGCCCATCCAGCACACTAACCTAATATCTTTGACCTGTAGATATGTAGTGATCTTTGGCTCCATTTTGTACCATTACTCTATTTTTGTATTATACCATAAACTTTATCATTAGCAGAAACCTCACTACTCTCAAAACTTATTTTTACCTAAAAAAACTTCAAATATAACCTGTATCTTACTTACACAAGGATTAACTCTGTTAATCATTTGACACCATTGAGATCCTCAATTTCATTCAAAAATTCACAAATTGCAGCTTCTCCTTTTTATAATCATGTATAAATTCTCCATTTCTGGAAAATTTGCCAAACTTCTTCATGCTTGCAGATATACAGAAAGTTTTGCTGGAGAAATCACACACTCCACAGAATGGTCTTCCTGTGTTCATGGTGACCAGTTTCCATGGGCACTCAACACTGCCCACCTTACTATTAATACATCTCTCTTGAGCACCTGCTCTCCCACTCTGCTACTATTTATATCATATTTCTCACTCACCAGTCTTCTGGTGCATCACTTTTAGCTTCTTACTTGGTCTTTTAATTTTAAGCAGTTCAGAAGTCTTCCTTATTCTGTTACTTTTTGTTACCAAATGTACAACTATGCCCATCCTCTTTTGTGCTTGGTCTTGAGACTTTGCTTCTTTCTCTAAACTTATCCTGGGTGCATTCAACTAAATAAGTTATTTAAAATACCAGTTATATTCAGATTACTCAATTTATTAAGGAAGAGACATTCATTTGAATTATATATTCATATTCAAAATACCATTTGTATATATTACATGAATGGAAAAATTAACATATCCATAGTGTGTTCATTATTTCTTACCTTAAATGTGTTTCCGAACCCCAGTCTTCTTCAATTTAACACATGACACCACCACTCACCCAGTTTGCCATGTCAGAAAACATTAAACTTCATTTTCTCTCTCTCTCTCTTTCTCTCACTCTTCCCTCTTATATCCAATCTACCACGAAGTCCTGAATATTCTACCTCAAAAACACATATTAAATTTGTCCATTTGAGACATTGCAAAAGAAAACATCTATAAAAAGAATGTATCTAATTAAAAGGCATTTTTAGCAAAGAAGTCAAGATTTTCATTTGGACAAATATCTTGTTAAATATAATGTAGCAGGAAGTGAAAACTATTTCTACCTATTCCTTTTATTTCTGTCCAAGTTTTAATATTCTTCAATGTCCTCCCTTTTTATCACTCTTGTAAAATATACCCTTTTATGAAAGAAAATTCATGTGTATTACTATGATTTTTGTTTTTATATTATTTATTCTGTTGTTTAAAGTCTATTCTCTCATTTTTTTCTGGCATCTTGAAATCAGCAACCCAAACCTTTGTTTTGGACCTGCCAAAACCTTTTCCCAACTGGATGTTATCCGTATCCAGGCAAATCATATTATAATTATTGAAAATCATAAAGAACTAATGAAACATAAAAGCAGCCAGAGGGAAAAAATGCATTACCTTCAAACAATTTCTCAGCAATTATTGAGATGACCATAGCAAAGGATGACTTATTTAAGTTGCTAAAAGAAAATGTTTCAACCAAGATTCTTATGCCTAGTGAAAAATCTTTTAAATAAACATGTTTTTTAGAAAATATTTTTTTAGAAATAGTATTCAAACATGTTGGCACAAAATAAAAAAAAAAACAAACCATAACAGATAGTTCTTCAACAAGAATAGCAATGATCCCAGAAGGTAATACAACATTGCAAGAAAAAATGAAGAGAAAGTGGTAATATATATGTAAACATAAACACATACTAATTGAATATTAACTAAAAAAAGCAGTAATAGTAATTACATGAAGAATTGTAAAAATTTGTTGAAATACAATGCATTACAACAATAATGCAAGGAGTACAAGAGGGTTATCAATTTTATGTGTTCAAAGATTCTAGTATGATAAGCAATGAAAATGATAATTTTAAAATACTGAGCTATCAAGAAATTTATTGTAATCTCAATTAAAAAGAAAGATAATTAACAATAGAGGAAAATGAAATAATATAATTCTTAACTTTATTAGAAATATATTAAAATATATAAAACTTATTATGAGATACCCCTTAAATATAAGAAAACAGAGAACTCAACCAAGTTTGAGGAAAAATAAGACATAAGAAAACTAGTCAAAATAAATTCTATTGTTCAATTGACCTTTGAACAACATAGATTTAAACTGATGTGTCCACTTATATGCAGATATTTTCCAATTTATAAATTCCAATAAATATATTGGAAAATATTTGAGATTTACAATTTGAAAAAACTTGCAGATGAACCACATAGCCTAGGAATATCAAAAAAATTAAGAAAAAGTTAGGTATGCCATGAATGCATAAACTGTGTGTAGACATTAGTCTATTTTATTATTTACTACCATAAAATATATACAAAACTATTACAGATAGTCAAAAATTATCAAAACTTTTACACACAAACAGAGACCATATCTGGTGCCGTTTTGCAATTGATAGGCATGTAAACAAATGTAAAAATACAGTATTAAGTTGTAACTGCATAACTTTATAGTGTATACTGTACTATCATAATAATTTCATAGCCACCTCCTGTTGCTGTTATGGTGGGTTTCAAGGGTTTCACGCATCCACTTAACACACAATTTGACCCTAATCATCTTTGCAAGAGAAGTTGTATATAGAAGTAAAGAGTGATCTTGCATGGTTCATATGTATTTTCATCATGTTTAGTGCAAACTTTGACTAACACCATGGGACCCTTACCACTTGCCACTAGTGATGCTGGAAGTGCTCCCAAGAAGCAGAGAAAAATCATGACATTACAAGAAAACATTGAATTGCTTGATATGTACTATAGACTGAGGTCTGTAGCTGCAATTGTTCACCAGTTAAAAATAAATGAATCCAGCATAAGGACCCCTGTTAAAAAAAAAAAAAAAAAAAGGAATTTCTGAAACGATCAATGCAGCTTTCCTAGCAGTTGCAAAAAACTCGCACATTTTATAAAATACCTTGTTATCTCCTACTGAAAACACAGCTTTTACGTGGGTGCAGGATTGCTATAAAAAAAGGCATACCTAGACTCTAATATGAATTGGGAAAAGTGAAGTCATTATATGATAAAGCAACATGAAGGTGAAGGATCTAAAGCTGGAGAATTTAATGCCAGCAAAGGATGGTTTGATAATTTTAGAAGATGTTTGGCTTTAAAAAAAAAAAAAGACAACATAGCAGGAGAAGCAGCTTGTGCTGACCAAGAGGCAGCAAATGAGTTAGTTCCCAGATACCATTAAGAAGAAAATCACTGAGCAGAAAGGATATCTGCCTGAACAGGTTTTTAGTGCAGAAAAAAGGGCCCTATTCTGGGGGCAGGAGGAGGTGGGGGCAGGGCACAAAGGACATTTGTTAGTAGGCAAGAGAAACAAGCACCAAGATCTAAAGCAGGAAGGGACAGGCTAATGCTGCTGTGTTGCACAAATGTAGTCAGATTTACGATCAAGACTGCCCGTATCTATAAGTCTGCTAACACTTGAGCCTGGAAGGGAAACGATAAATGCCAGAGGCCAGTCTTTTGGTTGCACAACAAGAAGGCCTCAACAATAAAAACCCATTTATTGGGTTGATTCCACTGATGCTTTTTTCCTGAAATCAGGAAAGTACCTTGCCAGTGAGGCACTGTCTTTTAAAGTTGGGTTTTTTTTGTTTTTTTGTTTTTTTGTTTTTGATATTTGAGAATGGCCTTGGACCACCAGAACCCCATGAGTTTAACCAAAGGCATCAAAGTCGTCTACTTGCCCCCAAACACAATGTCTCTCATTCAAGAGGTCATGAGGGCCTCTAAGCCTCCTTTCATAACATTCCCCATGGAAGGACAGTCCATGCTGGGGAAGAGAACCCTGATAGAGCATCATGAAATCTGGAAGGACGATACCATTGAGGATCCATCATTGTTACAGAACAACCCTTGAAAGCCATGAAGCCTGAGACAATAAATTCCTGCCTGAGAAAATCATGTCCAGATGTTGTGCCTGACGTCACAGGGTTTATGACAGAGCCAGTCGAGGAGATCATAAGAGATTGTGAATATGGGGGAAAAAAAGGTGGAGGGAAAAATATTTCAAGATTCAGATCCTGAAGAAATTTAAGAGCTGTTAGACACCACACCAGAGGAATTAGCAGAAGACAGCTTGATGGAGATGGGGGCCTCCAGCCAGTGCCAGACGACGAGGAAGGAGATGTAAAGCAGCAGTGCTAGAAACGCGCTGACCTCAGACAGTCTGGCAGAAAGGCTCTGGCCATCCAAGCCTGCTTCTGACTCACCGTATGGCACGGACCTTCTATGATATGGGCACTGAACCTCAAACAGTGGGAGGATTGGTACTGTATAGACACATCTTTAGAGCGATGAAAAAGCAGAAAAGTCTGACAGAAATTATTATGCATTTCCATAAAGTTACTATGAGTAAGCCTGCCTCTCCTCCCTCCTCTTCCTCCTCCTCTGCCTCTGCTACCACTGAGACAGCAAAACCAACCCTTCCTCTTCCTCCTCCTCCTCAACCTACTCAGTGTGAAGACAACTAGGATGAAGACCTTCATGATGATTCACTTCTGCTTAATGAATAGTATTATACATAAATTTTCTCTTATGATTTTCTTAGTAATATTTTCATTGTCTAGCTTACTTTATGGTAAGAATACAGTATATATAATACATATCACATACAAAATATGTTAATCAACTGTTTTTGTTATCAATAAGGCTTCCAGTCATCTCTAGACTATTAGTAGCTAAGTTTTTGAGGAGTCAAAAATTATATGTGGATTTTTGACTGCATGGGGGGCTAGCACCCCTCACCCCCACGTTGTTCAAGGATCAAGTATGTTTTAACATTAGACAAAAATCCCGAAGACCATAAAAATTAAGTGATATAAAGAGAAACATTTCATAGGAATAAAGCAGCTAAACTTTCAGGAGGATACCACAATCTTAACTTTGTAAATATGTTAAGATAAAACCATACCTCAGAATATGTGAAGATAAATTACCAGAACTAGAAGGAGAAACGTACTAATCCACAATCACAAAGGGAGCCTCATTCAATAGCTGATAGAATGAGCAGACTCAAAACTAATTCGGGTATTAATTAAATAAGATCTAACCTGTACAAATAAGAAACTTGTCCTAGTTAAGATCAATCTATTATATATGTGTATGTGTGTGCATATGTCATATATATACACACACCACACACGTATTTCTAGAAATATATTGAAAATAGGGAAATACATTAATTTAATTGTGTTGGTTATATCTTATCTAATCTATCTATCTAGAGAAGTCATCTTAAAGCAAGATTGAGCCTATCTGAGGAACGTTTTAGCAAGAATGTTCACCACTATTGCAGCTGTTATGCTTGTTAAATCAATGTTAAACTGTCAAAACTCATAGTGTTATGGTTTTTTGACAGGGGCGTGTGTGTGCAAGCACTCTATTCAAGTAACTTTAATTTTTTCCTGAAAAACACAAACTGTTATGGTTTCACAGAATATAGCACATTTTTATCTTGTAGACTGAAAGCTATCATTTTCCACCTCTTGTACTAGGAATACTCCCCAGATTGTATGGAATAAAATGGTTTGTATGTTAGTTTCCTAGAGCTATCATGATAAAGTACCACAAACTATATGGGTTAAAAGGACAGAAATTTATTATCTCACAGTTCTAGAGACCAGAATTCTGAAATAGCACTATTAGCAGGACAAGGCTCTGTCCACAAACTTCAGGGGAGGGGCTGTCCTTGTTCCTGTCACCTCCTGGTGGCTCCCGGCATTCTCTGGCTTGTGGCAGCGGAGCTCCAGTGTCTGCCCGTCTCTCCATGGCCATCTTCCCTGTTCTCTGTGGACAAATCTCCTCCTCCTTCCTTTTATAAAGCTACCCGTTATTGGACTTAGGGCCCAGAATGATTTCATGCAGGATAAATCCAGGATAATTTCATCTTCAGATCCTTAACTAGTTACATCTGTCTTCATAGACCATGTTTTCATATAAACCATAAGTTCATATTCTGAGGTTCTAGGTAGACATGAGCTTTGGGGAGGCACTAATCAAACCACTACCTATGGATTTTCTTTTTCTTTTCTCTCACTTTTTTGTTTTTTTTTTTCCTTGTGATTTTACTACTATATATATATCTCTCATTTTTTTATCATCTCACTATTTTTATATAAATTTCTAAAATTTAAGATGAGATATTTCTAAACAAAGAAATTCTCTTTTCTATAATACAAACCAAATGGTAGGTTCTGATTAGAGTGCTCTAGCCACTCAGCTCACCTCTGGATCTGTTTTCTTTGAAAGAACTACTGCTGTCTACAAGTGGTAAGATAGAGGAGTTATGAGTAGGGAATTGGAAATGAGTAGCCAATGTTCAAATCCTGGATTCGTTAAGTGCATGAGGCTATAAGCTTGCATGTTCTCATCTTGAAAGTGGAAGTCTATAGTCTAGGGTGTGTAAAAATTAAATAAAATGATTCAAATAAACCTGCAAACACAATGAAAGACATAATAGATAATCCATAAATTATAATCTGTTACATAATTCACCCAGTGCATATCATACTTAGTGATACCTCGTGTAATGTCAATAGTGTGGCTTGATTTGTGAGCTCAGGAAGGCAAAAAAAGGCAGACATGCAACAGTGTCTAGTTATCATAATCAGATATGGATATTAAGCTTTGATGACTCACTTTGACAAGGCAGAAATAGACTGGATAAACTTGCTCATCACTGCCAGGAGAATATTCCGGCTAAATCATTGACCCACCCACCCCCCCTCTGTGCTATGTTTTATTCTTATAGTTACTGAATTTATTATAGCAAATGATATTGCCAATTTCATAAAATTCTTTCTGAGCAAAACCTTTGTGTATAAAACTGTACTGTAAGGGACAGCAATATATATTGCTCCAGAAAATTCACAGATTGAATCACTGAATCATGCTTTAAACATCTAAGCTTATGTTGTTTACTTGATCATTCTTTTGTTCAATGAACCCCACAATTTAATCAAGACCAAAACAACTTATTGTATTTTAGCTGCAACACCAGAAAAAAAATGATGTAATTTCCCCTACTTTTAGAATTTAAAACTTATAATATATTTTACATGTATTTTTAAATATATACATATATATATCCAGGTTAGGGTTTATAGTATTTAAAATCAGTCTACATCTCTCAGCTGTAGAAAAATGTCTCTGCACTTGTAAAATACTGTAAACGCCTGGATGCATCTGCTAAGCTTAGCAACTTCAGAGCTTCAGACATTAAAACCAGTTTAGCATCCATAGGATGGAATACTCTTAATTCCATATGCTTCAGAAACAACATACCTTCTGCACTCAAAGCACCGATATTACATTAGAGCAGGCTTCCTGTTTTCCTAACAGGACATACAGCTAGGAAATCTGCTCGAGTTTCTCGCTGTGAGAATGTCACTCTCCGGCACGTCATTCTGCCCTTTTCATTCTGCAAAAGGTGTTGTGCTTTTATTGCTTCTAAGAAACTTCTAAGAAATGTGTTTCACAGTGTAAATATAATTATTTTCAAATTTCTCTACGCCATTAAGAAAAAAATAAAATCTCATTTTAAGGAAAACATTAAGAATTAAGTAGATCTAAAACTTTTTATCATATTTTATTTTATCTTGATTCCATCAGATTATATCAATTGACTCAAATTCTTACGATGGTGACAGTTGAAAATGTATTTGAACCAGTACTATAGACATTTTTATAAGTTACTTTGTATTCTTCACTTGTGTTTCTTACCGCCTCTTTCAAGTTGTAGATATTTTAGGGGATAGATACATTCTAATTTCCCCCACATAATGTCATCTATGTCAAATGTACACAACAAATGTGTCTTAAATGTATAAATAAATTTCTTATAATATTACTGAAAATATTTTACAGTATCCTCAACATAGCAACAATTCTCAATCTTTGTGGCAAGACTTTTCATAAAGGGAGAGGAATGAAATCATCACAAAGTCATGTATGTTTTCTTGACATTTAATGGTTGTAATGCCAAAAAAGTAGCTTGATAATGCTGATGAAACTACTAAAAGAAAAACACTGTAATATTGTATCTTCTAAACAAATGCAGACATGCTTCTTTAGCTTATAGAGATGCCTGTATTGTTATAATTAATATATGTAATTGCTTTTAGAGTAAACAAAAAATGGATATAAATGATATCTATTCCAGCAGTGGCTAGATTAAATCCCAAATTAGGCATTTGCCTGAAGGGAAAGATACAACCTGTTGAACGGGTTTCGCCTCTTTAGGTTGTACCTAAAGACAGATTTCTTTGAAATGTTTAAACATTTTAAAAGAAATTAGAGGTTAAAAATTTACGCTGTAGAGGCAGAGTGACTTTTTCTGAATCTTGGATCTGCCACTTTCTGTGTGGACTTGAGGAAATGATTTAATATGTCTATGTCTCAATTTCTTCATCTTTAAAATCAATAATGCTAGTATTTTACACACACAGTTGTTTGGATTATTAAATGAGTTAAAGCACGTGGAGAGTATAGAACATTTTCCTGTGATTAAAATTACAATCCTTATTAAAGTAATAGCAACAGGAAACATGGCCTTTCAAATAATTTGCTGCTTAAAAATGTGTTATTTTTAAATAGACTATATATACTGGATATTTTATAGATTTAAGCACAGAATGTTATCTCCAGGTCTACACTAAATTCTTATTGCATGGTAAAGTCTACTTTAGACCTTCAGGTAAATATTGGTAATAAGATATAGCTAGAGAACAGAGCCAGAACTCAAGATTCTTGCAGTATATTAGAGCTGGCGCAAACTCTTCACTGTTCTTTCCATTAAGAGAAATCATCTCCCCACCCCTTCAGTCTAGGCTGACATTAGTGACCTGCTTAAAAGAAAGATATAACTGAAGGATCATTCTGGGACTTCTGGGGCTATACATTAAAAAAACTGGAACTTCTTATAATTCCCATGATAATGTGTGGAGAGGAACAGAGGTCCACGTGAAGAGAAACCAAAGCCCTTGCTTGACAGTCTCCCTGATAATCCCCGCTAAAGTCTAAGTAGAGAGCCAGCACCAACGTCCAGCCATTTGAGTGAACCGTCTTGAAAATGAACCCTCCAGGCCTAGAGACTCCTCAGAGAAGCGGAAGTGAGCCACCCAGCTGAGTCCTCCCTAAATTCCTGACCCACAAAACCATGAGCAAATTAAAACGATTGCTTGAATTCTTTAGGTTTGGGAGTAATTTGTTATGCAACAGTATCTGAGTAAAATCTCTCAGTAATTTTTATATTTTAGGTAATTGTGTCATTTTCCTCTGTCATTACAAGAGTCATAGGCTTATGCCCCACAGATAATGGGAACCACTGCCCAAAGGTAAGGCAGTTCTTACCCCAGTCACAGAAAATGCACATTGAGGAGAAAACCCATTGATACTACACACTGAATGTGGAAAGCCTTCAACATGGGCATTCACCTTAACTTATATGAAAGATCTCAAAAGTCAGGGAAATTCTATCATGTAAAAAAGTTTTCAATCAGAATGATAAATTGTGTATGAGAGAATTGACTTTGAAAAAAAAACTTAAAAACACTTTGGTATATTACAACTACACAAATACCATTAGACTTTGACTTTATAACACCTTCCTACAAAAATAAGGGATATAGAAAGTTTTCTAGGACAAGAGCTCTGAGACCCAGTTCTGATAACAAATCATTAAATAGGCAAGTTGACTTGAGAAATGACCTATGGAGAATCCTATTCTAAAAGGATGAGAAAATGAGATTGCAGATGTGGAAGTGTCACTGCTGCAAGGACTGAGAATTCATGCAAGCACCAGAGATGGACGATAGCGTATCATACATATGTGCCGTCATTGACTATTTAGTACTGCACACCATGCTCCACCCTGTATCCGTGAGGTGCTATTTTCCTTCACATCACCCACCACCGACTCTCTGAAGCTATGACAGCAGGGGTTTTCCTTCTTCCTGAGTATCAGAAGATACAATAGTGCTTAGCACAAGGATGTTCTTCAGACATACTTATTTAGTGAATGAAATTTATTTAATTAATGAAATTGGTATCAATATGGACCAAACCTAAGATCAAATTAGAATCAATCATCACCATAAGCATCTTCCTTGTATTTCTCTGTCAATAATATATTGTGGAAATTTCTCTAGGTCATATATGTGTGTAAATTGATTGTATTCTTGTATGTGTGTGTGTGTTTTGGCTTCAAGACATGCCATAGCATAGAAACAACACAATATTCTAAAAAAAAAAAAAAAAAAAAAAAATCTGTCATTGACAGTCACACACCTTATTTAAAGTTGTTTTCTATCATCATAAAAAATATTAAAGAACTGTGCATATATGTTACTTACTGATATCTCTTTTTTACAGAATAAAGTCTAAACGTTGGAGTCCCTGTTGAATGGTAGCTACACTGTATTGATAGAATATGTGGATAGAGTTTGTGATTAGATATGTCTTCCTAAAATTATGTTTTAATTGTTATACATATAAAACTTTATAAGCAGTAAATTCTATTTGATATTTCTTTAAAATTATACATCTACAGAAATATGCTAAATTTACCACTAATTTTATTTCTTATATCTTTGTTAGTGCTAAGAATTAAGCTTCTCTGGCCTAGAATATATTAAACCATATTGGAGTTATCTTTTTCTTAAGATTAGACTGCAGTCAGTTGAAAAATCTTCTTGTCCTGCTGTTTGTGGTAAAATTTTAACAAGAGCAAATTTTGATGAGAGTAAAAATTATGTCTGCTTTGCTTCTTCTATGTCCTTAAAGCTTCCTAGCTCTAAAGATATGGAAGTATTTGAAACAGGTATTCTACAAATATTTGTTGAATAAATGAAGCATTTCTTTATATGCTTATATGCTATGTACTTCATCTCATTTATTATTTGTTACAATTTTCTAAGTAAGTATTATAGGGAAGATAAAGTTTAAAGAGGTTAAGAAATTCACCATGGCTCATGAGATTGTCCAAATGGTGGTGCTGTGTCTGATTCCAACTCCCATGCTTTTAAACTTCTATTTTGTTAAAATTTTTTTCCACATACATTTATATTACTTGCATCTATTTGTCAATTTTCCTATACTTCTAAAGGTAGTTTCTCTGAAGTTTCATGTTCACAATACATTCTCCCAGGCCAATCCACTAAGTAGAACTTAGCACGTCATTATTTGAAACGCACCCTTGAATTTACAAAGAAAATAAAAGACTAAACATAAGCATTTCTATAACTCAGCTATCCTTTTATAATTTTGAATTAAACAAAAATCCATCTACAAATGGCTTTAGAAGAAAGCAGATTTAGTACACTGAGAATCATATTTCATACTCATTCAATAAATCTTTGAAAGAGCTCAAATTGATTAATAAATACAAAAAAAAGCTGAGGTTAATTAGATGAGACCAAGCTAGGAGAATTACACATTGAATACAGAGAAAACTTTTCTATCCATCTGAACTATTATTCTGAAGGAAGATTTTTGAAAATTAGATGCATAAGGAATACTGGTAAAAACCATAATACAAAAGAGAATAAAACCACAATATAAATGAGATATATGGCATATATATTAGATTTTTTCTTAGATGCACAGATTATATTTAATGATATGTTTGTATCAGTTCACAGTTGTATAGAAAGTTCCTGAATTTGTCAGCTATATAATACAGAAAAATATTTAACATTTTTAAGACTTTGGAGGTTTTTTTTTGAGTAATTTCTATTTTCTACAAAATGGTAAGCAGCCTTATTTTGAGGACTTTAAAGAAAACCAACCATATTCTCAATTTAATTTGAAAAGTTCTAGTGTTTTTTAAAAACTATTATTATAAACTTATTTATATGTAAATAGAAGCTCCAGGTATAATTCTGTAAGTGCTGAGAAGAAAATATGCAACAAAATGAGTTGCATATTGAGTTGAAAAGACATTACTATGATCTTTAAAAATATTATGATAAAGTATACAACTACATTTAAAGAAACTTCATAAGAAGATTTTTAAAACTATAACTGTACTTTATAATAAAAACAAAAAATAATCTATAAAGAAAATAATATTTATATTTATAGTAGTTTTAGATAGCCAAATGTTAGGTTTTATGTAGGCATTTAATAATTGGATAAAAATTGATGTTATTAAAGCATAATACAACAAATTTATAGCTGAGCAATTTCATTTTATTTAATTCATAACAGAAAATAAATCTATTTATTTATTATATTTTCAGAGACAGGGGCTTGCTCTCTTACCCATGCTGAAGTACAGTGCTTTTTAATTTTAAATTTTTACCTTAATAGTTACAAGGAATGTTCATTCAGCCATAGAGTAATATACATATTACATATTTTTTTAATTTCAAATTTGGGTATTTGAGTTGTTAATTTTTAATATTTTGTTTATATATTTTAATGGGAATATAATATATAAGATAATTAAGATATTTTAAAGTTATTTTAAAAAATAACTCCATTAGTTTTCATTTTACCAAAATAATTAATGATGATGTGAATAATAGCAGATGTCAAAATTATGCTTGGGAAAAATTTTCTTTTTTGTGGGGGTGTGTATGTCTGTTAAACCGTGAGTACATGTTTATACTTCCAGTTCCAACTCAGCATCAGAGGATTTCTTCTGGTCTTCTCACTACTTTGTACAACTCCTTTCTCAGCAGGGACAACTGATTTTCATTATCCACAAAGTATTTACTAATTTTTTCAAACCTGGAATGAACATACCCTTGAAAATGGGCCCAATTTAATTTGATCAGACTGTGGAGAAATTTATTCCTGGAAAGACATTGTCAAAAACAATAGAGCAATGGGATGGAGATCAGGAAGGGCTAACAATTGGGTGCGATACTAACAGTTATGAACATACACAGCAAAAATCACTGTCACCAAGTTTGTCGTGTGTAAGGCTGTCCTCGGGAGAGCAACATCCCAAGTTCCACACTGTAACAGAAACAGACTTTACTGAAATAGTCTAGTCTTACTTGAGTCAGTAAGCAAGTAAGCAAGAAATTCTCCAACAGTGAGGGGGAATTAGTCTGTTGTTAGTCCAGAGTTGCTTCAACACATTATCTAAAATAACACTTTTGTATAAAAAGTGTACAAGACATGAAAGAAAGAAAATGTGACTGTTATACAGAGATTAAAAGCAGGCAACAGAACTGCCTCTAAGAAGGCTCAGATATCAGACTTAGCAAAGACTTCAAAGTTATTAACATGTTCAAAGAACTAAAGTAAACCATGTTTAAAGAAGTAAAAGAAGGTATGATGACAATGTCTCATCAAATAGTGAATATCCATTATAAGACAGAAATTATAAAACAAAACTCAATGGAACTGATAAACAGAAAGTTAATATAACAAACTATATGAACACATATTTGCTCTACTTTCTTCTTTCAGTTTCTATAAAAGTTACAAAAGTATATAAATTAACAATTATGCAAATGTATTATTAGGTTTGTAACATAGGGTATATAAATATAATATGTATAACCACAACAGCACAATAAAGGTGAGGAAGTAATAGATGTAAATAGAACTAAGTTTACATATGTCACTGAAATTAAGTTGGAAATAAATCTGAATTAGAATTAGAAGGTAAGATGCATATTATAAACCCTGGACAAGACATTAAAAAATATGTAAAAATATTGTGAAGAAAATAAATATTTTTAATGCTACAGTAGAAAATAGTGCGAAAGAGAGTAGATAAGAAGGAAAATGAACAAAAAAAAAGAGATGAGGAATATAGCAAAGTAAAATGGTGCATGTAAATGCAACTATGTCAATGGTAATATTAAATACAAATGGATTAAGTAATCCAATCAAAAGATAAGATTTTTCTGACTGGAATGGGAAAAAAAAAAAACTTCTTTTGAAGACACACCTTAGACTCAAAGGCACAAATAGGTTCAAAGTAAAAGATAAAAATATATATATATTATGGAAAAAGCATCCATAAGAAAGTTAGAGTTGCTAGATTATTGTTATAATGATAAGGTTGATCCATCAAGGAAATATACCAATTTTAAACATATATGTACCTAACAACAGAGCACCATAATACAGGAAGCAAAAACTGACAAAAATTGGGAGAAATTAAAAAAGGCATGAGTTTTAATAATGGATAGAGCAATTAGATGAAAAAACAACAAATAAGTAGAAAACTTAGCAGCACTGCAGACCACCGGAAACCTTATAGAATACTCTACTCAGCAACAGCAGAGCATGTGCAGAATATTCCCCAGGCAGACATATCTTAAGCTTAAACACACACTAATACATTTTTAAATGAAGTCATACAAAGTTTCATCTCTAACCAAATGAAATAAAATTAGAAAATAATAACAGAAAATTGGGAATTCAAGCTGCCTAGAAATTAAACAATATACTCTTAAATAACCAACAGGTCAAAGAAGAATCACTTTGGTCCCAGGAAGATTAAAAATAAATATTTGCTCCAATGTTAGTAAAGTATAGGACTACTAACCTGCATACCTTGTTTATAATTTTCCACGTTTTTATTTCAATTCTGTCATCCTGTATGTATTTAATATTTATGTGTGAAGTATGTGCATCTATCATATATAATATACCTTGAATATATGTGTTAATCTAAGCCTTATTTATAAGGATTCGGAAGAGTTTAGTAAATAGTATTAGTATCCTTAATTTGATAGTACTATAAATATAAAAAAATCTTATCTAGATGGTTAAAATGAATACTATTAATATTATGACAATCCAATTAATAGCAACACCATATATACCATTTTAATAACATTATAAACTTTACTGTAATTTTTAGTAATAGCAATTAAATTTTAAATTTCTAGCAAGTTTAATTGCCCCTAATCAATATTTAAGATTAAATGGATCAAATATTAACTGCTACTTAGAATAATTCAAGAGTTTTTGTTTCAATAAGTAACGTGTCAAGTTGTTTCCAGGAAATGACAGCTTATTGTGATGTTGTTTTCGTGTCAGTACAAACATAGAACATTGAATTAAATTCAAATATTGATACAAATCATTTTCTACTGATTGAGACAATCCATAGGCTATGCTTCAGCCATTGATTTATAAAGTCTTTAATTTACTACCTAGGCCATATTTTCCATGATAATATTATCAATATTTGTCTTGATCTGGAAAATAGGCTCCTTTTTTCCTAATGATTTCCACAGTTAAGTGATATAGTGTATCTTTTACTTTCTCCTGTGTCAGTAAATTATAATATGTATTTTAATTTGCTATGCAGTTATCGACCATATGTTTTAACATACATCTTTAAAAATAAAGCCAAACTGTGGGAGTGAGTAGCACAGATTTAACACGCATTTATTAGATTTGTGAGAAAGTGAGATTAGAAGCCATCAGGAAGGTAACAGATAACTTTTACACAACTAGAAAATCTGGAATTTATACCACCGAATGTTAGCTAACTAATGTTACAAACAGCTCAATTCTACCTTCCCGGGAAAGGAGGGTTTTCTACCATATCAGCTGTGGAAACACAGCCTACAGTGGTGAAGGGAAGGCCTTATTGACGAGGCGCGGTAAAAGCATAGTTGTGCTTATTTATTTTCCAAAAATATTTATTTCAAATAATTGTTATAAAAAAATTCCTTTCAAGGACATGGAATGCAGACTTCTTTGCTTCTCTCGGGGTGGTCTGTGTTATAAAATTATATGACCAGCCACAGGGAAATCTAAAACAGTCATCTCTGTATTATTACACAAATGCTTGGGGAATTTTCAACTTTTAAAGTTCTTCTATATTCACTATTTGATTAAACTCATGGTATTTATTGCTAAAGCCTTTTTCTTTATAAGAAATCTAATCCTTGTATTAGAAATTTCCCTAAGTAAGTAAAAATGCCTTTTAAAAATCCAAGAAATGGCTGAAGTTTTAAAGCTGCTTCTCATTTTTTAAAGTCCATAGTTTTACAATAATAATAAAATACACTTTAACAAAATTAGAAAATTCAATCTTTAAACTCAGAGTTTAATCTAGAGAAAATACACCCTTTTCTGCAAAACTACGATCTAGGCAGATTTCTCCAAGAGATAATTCATAACAATGTATGTGACAAAGTACTGAGTAGGATTTTTTTCTGAGAATAGAAGATTAAATAAGCTTTGAAGTCATTAAATCTGCTTTCAGTCCACGCTGGGCCATGTCTTTCTTCAGAGACGTGCGCATCTCTGTGTGTGGTGCGATGCGTGGTGCCACCGCGCCCCCTAGAGGCCGTTTGTCCCACAGACGCGAACACCCAGCTCCACACGCAGCTCCACCTGTCGTGAACCTGAGTACGGAGTGTGGATGTGTGACTTGCCGCCACCCAAAGTGACTATTGTCAGACACCCACCGCCTTATCAGTCTCACTGAATATCAGAACGAGATAAAGGAAGAAGACCTCAGACAGCCAATTTGTCTTAAACTGGAATAAAATGAGAAGCAGTAGATAAGCAGAGATAGCCAAGTCTAGAAAACAAGTTAATCTCCGAGCTGGTGTAGAGAATGGGTTTTCTGTCTCCTGGTTAAGTGCTTTTACTACACCTTCACGTTGCCTAGTAATATAGAACATTGAAAAGTGCCTGGATAGAAAAGATGTCTGGATTTTTAAAAATCTAATTTTCTCTTTTCATATTAATTTTTCCTAGAAAATAAAATATTGAATATTTCTATAAGCCATTTTTTTATTTTTTCTTTATTTTATGTGTATTATAAAAGGAAAAATATATAACAAAATATGTTGAAAATTATTCTCTCCCTCTTGGCCGCTTATATTTCACCCCCAGAAGTAGCCACAGTCAGCCTTAGTGACTTGCTTGACCAACAGACACCGACAGGGTAGTATTCTGGGACTTTCAAGGCCAACTCGTAAGGGACGTTGCAGTTTCCTCCTAGGTCTCTTGAACACTCATCTCTTGACTCTACTTCTGAAAACAGCCACCAAGCTGTGAGAAGAGCAGGCCACAAGGACAGGCTGTGTGTGGATATTCTGGTCACCAGCCCTGGCTGAGCTCCCGGCGCAGGGGCAGCATCAGCTGCCGCTCAGATCGGTGGATTCCAGTCTAGGCAGCCATCTGACCCAGCATGTGAGAGACTTCAAGTGAGAACTGACTAGCTAGAGCCAGTCAACTCACATAAAGAAATAATTTATATATATATATATATATATATATATTTGTGTGTGTGTGTATATATGTGTATATATCTGTATGCACTAAATCAGGGGTATTTTGTTACACAGCAAAAGACACTCACATTGATGCATTAATGTAAAATTAAGTATTGTATGAAAATAAGTTTAAATATTAAATAGGAAGTTATTTTCAAAAGTAAGGAGGAGAAGTGGTCTTGATCTAGTTTAAAAAAGAAAAAGAAAAACTAAAAAATAGAGAACGCGACTATTGAGGGTAACATTGGTTTTGACTTTGCTCTGAATCCCTGATCTGCTGCTTCCCCATTGCTGAGATATCCTTGAACCTCAGTTTTCCCTATCAGTGACTGAGCCAAGTACTGTCATTTGGCATGCAACTTGACGGCAAGGTCAGGGTCATTTGTTGTTGACGTCTCCACAAAACTCCTCTCTCCGATTCCTCTGCTCTATGATAATCACACACAGAGAGGGGGAATATGGAAACTAAGACAGACGGTAGGTGCAATATGCATTCCCGTCTGGTTGGTGACACTCTGGACAACTGATGTATTTGTGTATTTCTATGCCAACTCTATAATGCCTTGACTATAGTAGATTTATTTCAGGACTTTTTTTTTGTCCAGGATG
The DNA here is from genome assembly GCF_041146395.1 of Eulemur rufifrons. NCBI lineage: Eukaryota > Metazoa > Chordata > Mammalia > Primates > Lemuridae > Eulemur > Eulemur rufifrons. The sequence goes on along the minus strand of NC_091000.1, from coordinate 3,218,229 downwards.
TTAAAATATGGCTTACTAATAATGTTTCTTTTGAAGATTACTTATAATATTCATTCTTTTGTCAGATAATTAGATTATTTTCCACCCACCCCAACACATTGACAAAAACACAAACACAAAAAATTAAATTATTTGAATTAAATTACATTTAGGGATAATTTTATAAAGAATTAATAATTTTATGATATAAAGACACATCAACAAAGTTAGCTTTTATTAGACATAGTAGGGTTAAGTTACATGAGTAGTATCTGAACATGAATCTTGATAGATGAATATACTTTCGTTAGGTAGAGATGAAGGAAAGTATTCTAAGGAAAAACAAACAGCAAAGCAAATTTGTGAAGACATGACAAGTCACATGTGTGTAATGCGTGCACAGATTTATGCCCGTCCGAAGAGCTACTGGTTAAAAATGAATAGAAGTAGGCATTCAATTCCCAAAAAAATCTTGAAGCATTTTTCTTCATATACTTATAATAGATTGATCTCATTTTTGAGAGGAGTTGAGAGTGAAAAAATGTTTAAGTCATTTCACTGTTTTATGTCAACAGGTTAGTATCACAAAAACTGACACTTTTTGTTTTGTCCTACTTTTTCTTCAACAATAAAACACATTTATTGAATGGTTAAAGGCTCATGAATACGTTTTCCACACCGATTAATATTCTGAAGTTTGCTGTTTTTTAGGTAATTATTTTCTTCACAATATTTCATACAACAGAGTCTATCAAGATAATGTGTGTGGCAGACTGGATAAAATAAAACAATTGGTGTTATTCAAAACTGGCACATGTAAAAAGGGTAGTAATCATTATTGTACTATTGTTAGTATCTTGAGAGTGTTAGGAAGCTCCAAAATCTGATCGTAAACAAGAGATTAATTTGACAAAATGCAACTAAGCGTAACCTTATTGTTCACATTGTTTTTCATAATTTTCAATTTTTCACATTTTTATGTTTCATTTAAATGTTTCCCAATTGGACAACCTGGAGCCTGGCAAACACTTGTTTTCTCCTACTGCCTTTTTATATCAATCCTATAGAACACTGATCTCATTAGAATGAGACTAGGTATTTTAATGGTATAATTACTCATACCATACGTGCAGAAGGAGGCATTATTAACATTCAATGATCTCACTAATTTTCATAAAGTGATGATTTCTACTAATTTAGTGAAGTGCTCTTACCTTGACTATTTTTCTGTGTCCCATGATGATAAATCCAGCATTCCCAGAAACACCAGAACATAACAGATTAACAAGAACAAAGGTTTTTCATAAAGATATCCCAGTAGTCAAGAGGCCAAGTAGAATCAATGAGAAAAATTAATCCTAAATCAATCAGTCATTTTAAAAATTGGGGAAAAATTTCCATTAAGACACTCTACGTATGTGTGTAGTTATTTCCATTTTTTCTTCTTTCTAAATTTTTAGAGTAGATTTGAATATAGACTATGGGTTGAGGACAAAAGTTAGAAACCTGACCTCATACCCACCTGCAAATACAATATTCTCTCTGTCAACTCATTTTCTGAGTGTTTAGAAACCAGGCAATGGAAATAAACAAGAGCTTTGTTTTAGAAAGGCCCAGATTTCACCCAGGGGATTAAAGAGAGAATAGAAGCAACATAAGGAGGAGAAGAAGACGGTGTGGAGATCAGGGAGTGATGAGAAAGGAGAGAGAGAAGTTAGAGAGTATCCGCCATTCACATGAAAGTTATTGACACTGGGACAAGGACAGTGATTTAAAATATACTTCACTAAGTTAAGAATGCATAGCCTGCTCTTTGAAAAACTGACAGGGATGTTGATAAAGTTTTGAATAAAAAGTTTGAAAAAATATGGGTTGCCATTATTTCATTGAATGTGCCTTGTATAGCGTTGGATCACATGGGCCCCAGTTGTACGGATCTTTCTTACGTATGTGTGTGTTTAGCTGACAATTGTGAATTAGCCACAGCAACTTTTGCAGTTATCTACAAGGGGTGAAAAGAGGGGGGGAGGAGGAAAAGTGCAGCTACCTTACAATAGGAAAGAAATATAAGACATCAAACACGAAATACATTTATGTGTGAATCTCAGTAAGACATTTGGAAATGCAGGTTTTATAATTTTTCGGCCTATAATTTTTTTTAATTCCACTCTTAATTATGCCATTAATTTCTCAACTTTGTTCATAGATCAGGATCTGTGCCACTCGAAAATAATACCACACTGAAACAAAAATAAAACCTGTGTGCTATGCACATGAGATTGATACAAGGATTTCTTTGTCACCTTTGGGTACCAGAATAGACGTTAATATGAAGAATATTGAGATGGAAACACATAACCTGCAATTTTCTTGTGTTTTATTTTTCATTTCTGCCTAGGAATCTATGCATTTGCAAGAACACTATTAGATAGCTTTTAGTAGTCTTTATTTTTTTTAACTACAATTTCTAGAAAATGGGAAACATATGCATATCTGGCATCTCTCTTTAGTGAGGTTTTAGGAATCCCAGTGTTAAAATGTCCTTTATGATTGGAAAAGTCCTTCCAGGGTGCATGGGATTCTCATCTTGTACGATGGGCTCTTTGTTCTCTGTTCTGCAGTGGCAGGAGTGCAGTCGCTGTGGGCAGAGTTGGGCCTGTGGCTTCTGCACTGGATGACAGAAGCCACGTTGCTTTATCTCTTTAAACAACTGTGGAAAAAATCCAGCTAAGGTGGTGAAATGTGCTGTCGAGGAGGACAGAATGAGACAAAGTCCTGGATAAACGGACACTAAAATAAAGCACATCTGGGTTTGAGTCCCGACTCCAGTGCTACCGGGGATGTGATCTTATCATGCAGGCTCTTGTGCTTTCTAAGCCTCACGTTCATGCCTAGAAAATCTTGATTAAAATGCATATCTTGAATTTCTGTCAATAATCAAAGAACATATATAATTTATATGGTGTGTAATAGGGAGTGTGTCTGATCTTTGCCCTGGTTCCTAATGGACGGCCTGTGAACCCTTGGAATTTCTGGGGTGACGGTAGAGCCTTTGCATTCATGCTGGGCCTGCAGCCTTGAGTGAGTCTGTGCTGATGAGAAGGCTCAGGATGGGGACTGATCAGCCCAGAAAGACCAACGGTGTGATTAGTGGGTTGAGGCTTTGAGCTGGCTGTTATCCACCTGACCACCTTCAGGAAGAGGAGAGAGCTAGAGGTTAAATTCAGTCGTGTGACCAATGGCCCAGTCAATCATGCCTGTATGATGAAACATCAGTAGTAACTCTGGATAGCAGAGTCCAGTGGAACTTCTTGGTTGGTGAATGTATCCACGTGCCAAGAGGGTGCCATGCAAGTGATGAACCCTGATACCACAATGAAAGGGCAGAGAAGCTCTGCAGAACCATATCTCAGTACTGCAATATGTAGCATGCCCAGGGCAGCGTGTGGCTCCTAGGTAACCGACGTGATAACTGTTAATATCAGTGTTCTTATGATCAGAGCAAAAGGAAATACAAAAGTAGGTGACCTCCTAGTTTGGGTAATGTTTTCAAATGTGTTCTTTTACATTAGTTTTTAATTCAGGCAATAAAAGTTAATTATGGTTTACAAAGACAAAAATATACATTCTTTTATATTTGCCAGTGTGGGAAGACTTTTGTCACAAAATTTCAAAGAACACCTTTAAAAACTCAGGATAACCTGAATCAAGTTGCAAAGTCAGCATAATTATTTGCATGTTTCCAAGAGGAGCTGAATGATGAGAAATTTACAGGCACTGTTTTCATTTCCACAATAAAAAATAATTATAGTGCTAACAAGCAGTGCAGTTGGTCAAATTAAACGTTTAAATTTGGTAACATACATAGGTCTGTGTGGGAAAAAGCAGCTAAGTGGCTCCAGTGCATACCAAAACAATCCTGCAGCTTTTTCTGTAGAAACAGCACATGAAAGAAAGTGTCCCAGAACAAATTAAATCAAATATGCCATTCTGCGTAGACCCTTTCTTCCATCACACTAGGACGACAAGATTACTTTAGAAGTTGTTACTTAAGGTGCTCAATAAAAAATAAAATCCCTTGTGGTTCCAAAGCACACCATTTTATGCTGAAAACAACAGCACTCTAAAAAAAAGCCACGAATTAGACAAAAATGATTTCACCTCAGACCATTTATCTGGAATAAATAACCTTAAAGAGTGAAAGTGTTGAGGGCCATTAACCCCACTCTTTCATTAATATCCAGGAAATGACCCAAACCACAGTCATTACAGCTATTCCACATCAAATTGCAAGAATCATTTGAGTTAACCAGTGATGTGGTATTGACATAATTCTAAACATACATATCATGTCCGGGCTACGCTGCCAAAATACACGTTTGACAGAATCATAACACTTCATTCAGGATGGCTTTTATGAAGAATTTAAATCATAGGTAATTTTTCTATATTGTTTTATATACAGGTTTTTTTTTTAACTCCATCTAAGTTAACTACTACAGTTAGCAGAGGTTGTACCTGACAATCCTCGTTCTTAATTAGGTATATCAAAGATTGCTTTGCCTGAGAATGAGAGGCCTAAACAACAAGGGCCTGGAAAACAAAATATTAACACCTAGAACAAGAAAAACTCTATGATCTTCAGTAAGTTGATGATAAATCACTCTCTGTTCTTCGCTGTTACACTGAAGTCATTCATGAATGCCTTTCACTACACATAGGGAGTGGGGTGATGGATGGAGAACATGCTACACATTTTTGAAGAATTTTTTTTTTTTATGTTCAAAAGGAAAGGAAAATCCAAATTGTTGTGAAAGAAATGGCAGAAGGAATTTAAGGCTGGAAAAATTATAAGTAGCATTGCTCTTACGGCCTTTACGACGTGATAATTCTTCAAGGAAACGTTTTCTCCCCAGCTCTCCATTCCAGGAATGCTAGAGGTTCAGAAATTGGAAATTAGAATGAATGAAAGCATTTGTCTATGAGGCATGTGAGTGATGCTTAATATTAACAGAAATCTGAAAATATTTCTTTAGAGTTCCTAATAAATGAAAATTAATTTTAAAAATTATATAATATCTACCTAAACTGACAGAATATACTTAATATTGTTTACCAAAAGTCACCTGAAATATAGCAAGGGACTACCCATTAGTATTAGGAGTAGCAAGCTGGGAATAAGAAAAATAAATAAATTGTATACTGTAGCTTTGATTATTGGATAATTTGGCTTAAAAATTAAATGTCATAGTATAGCCTAAAATCTAGATGATTTTTCTAAATGCATGGCCAGCAGAGTGGCTGTGGTGGCAAATTTTTTGATTATCCCTCTAGGTTCTAGGATGCTCTTCTACAAAACACTACCTGATAATTCATGTACAATAAATAACTTAAAAATTATGCTATAAACTTCTGTAATGCTACTTTGGAGGTCCTTGCAAGAGAGATCTTTGCTTTAGGATTTCTCAAAAAGGCATATAAAAAAGGGCAAAATTTATTGTCACTCTGTGTCATTTCTGCACATCACACTGCACCTGAGCAATTTTAACCTTCCTCCTTTCCTGTGCTCATGTGCCTGTCATTCTTTCTGATGATGCCGCTGCCTGAAGTAGCATCTTCATCCTCCTCCAGTGGTGGACCAGGGGCTCATATTCGCCCCACATCCTCCAGGAAGCCTGGCCCAAGCGCGGCTGCCCTGAGAGGCCTCCCTGAGTGCGTCCAGCACTTGCTCTGTCAGACCTACCCTGTGGGGCGTAAGCACCCAGGCACCCAAATAAGCCCTGAGCTCAGTGGGGTGAAATACTCCTTCCCTCATCTCTTCGTTCTTAGCATATGACGTAGAGTCTGCAAGTGAGCGCTCAAAAATATTTACTGACAGTTTCTGTCTTTAAGGCAAAACACCCTAAAATAAAGACAGTCCTTAACCCCAAGATGCTTAGTGGATTTTATAAAATGTAAGCACTCAGAAACCAAATTTCCATATCATTTCTATTGTGAATGGTACTGGGACGAACATGAGTGCAGGTATCTTTTTGATAGAATGACTTCTTTTTCTTTGGGTAGATACCAAGTAGAGGCATTGCTGGATCAAATGGTTTAGTTCTTTGACAAATCTCCATACCGTTTTCCACAGAGGTTGTACTAATTTACATTCCCACCAACAGTGTGTAAGTGTTCCCTTTTCACTGCATCCACACCAACATCTATGGTTTCTTGATTTTTTTAATAGTGATCATTCCAAATGATGTAAGATGGAATCTCCTTGTGATTTTAATTTGCATTTCTCTGATGATTAGTGATGTTGGGCATTTTTTCATACGTTTGTTGGCCATTTGTATGTCTTCTTTTGAAAAATGTCTGTTCATGTCCTTTACCACTTTTTAATGGGGTTGTTTTGTTCTTACTGAGTTGTTTGAGTTCCTTGTAGATCCTGGATAAATGGATACTATGTACACTAATAGGGTGAGGGTTACATAAACATCAAATACTTTACCACTACATGATATTTCCATGTAACAAATCTACTTATGTACCACCTAAATCTACAAAGATAATTTAAAAAGAAACTAAATTTCTATGGGGAAAAAATTAAATGTAGCCTTTGTCCTTATATCCTATAGATTAAGTAGTCTGTATCTTTTATCAGAGCCCTCTCTATATAAGTCTTCAGAATATAATCATAAAAAGGGCTTATACGTGAGTGTAAAGTTAAATGCTAAATGGCTCTAAAAGAATATGCAATACTAATTATCAAGATTAATAGTGTTCCATTTTGTTTATTTAATACTAGCCAAAATAGATCCATCAAAAAACTTAAAAATAAAATTTTAAGAGGGTTTATTCATTTTTAGACAGCACAGCATAATATGCCAAAAAGCCTGTCAACTCCTCTCTCCCAACAAAGTCATCTAATTTCACCTCAGAAAATATCTAGCAACTAGCACTCAGCAGTGTGTAGTGGAAATAGCACAGGACATGAATAAGAAGCATTGCTAAATTTTTTTCATGTTTTATTCATATCTACCACATAATGTGTATTGTTAATATCACTGAGGCTAAGTAAAGTTATGTAATTTCTTCAAGGTCATAAGACTCTTCAGCATTGGGACACAGCCGTGTCTTCTGGCTCCAGATGTGCTGTTCAGCTTCACCTTTGTGTCTGTGGAAACCTGGGGTCGGCTCTGGAGCTCCACGAGCCACTGATGGATAGTGGGCACATCCCGTGACTACCAGGGACCTCCGTTTCCTGACCAGCCAAATTAGAATCATTTCCCTCTAACGTGTCTTTCATCTCAAATAGTTAAAGAAAACATTTTAGAAGGTGTTCTCTTCCTGATTATAGATTCTTTTAGTTGTCTCTTCTATTTTAATATTCCCCAAATTATTTGGAAGGTTACCTTTTTATACACATAATATCACCTCCAGAATGATTTGAGAAATGTGGAAAGTAAAGGATGACCAAAAGCATCTATAATCAGGAAAAGGCCTCCTTCTAAAATGTTATCATCTGGTGCCACTGATAAAATGGATAATTTAATTACCTCGCAGAATTTAACACTAAAATGATATTTCTTTAAAAGTGCTTTTCAATTAGTAACCATTTTTTATCAGTGGCTGGAATTAGTTTATCCATTTAGCAAATATCTGTTAATGCTTAGGAGGCACCGGATGCTATTCTAGGTGCTGAAAATACAACAGTGAACAAAAGAGGGAAAAAAATGATGTTTTCATGGGACTTAAAGCCTAGGGGGGAATTAGGCAATGATAAAGAGACATACGTAAGACTTGCAGCGTGTTAGATCATGGTAAGTGCTACGGAATAAGTAGGAAAGGTGACAGCAAGCATTGTGGGGTATTAAATACTCACTTTTCCCTTTTCCTCAAGTAGAGCTCAGGCCACCAAGAAAAGCTTACTTTGAGAAATAACCTGAATACCATTAAGTTAAAGGTGAGTGGTTTACAAGAAATGGTAAAATAATCTTAAGAGGTGGAAGTATGCAACTGCATATGAGGATATATATATATATATATATGGCCATGTTTCAGGCATCCTCATATATTCACTCGGTATGTGTGTGTACTAAGTATGCGTATGTACAGGCATATAGTGAAGACAGAGCAGCGTGTGCGACAAAAGTAATTATAGAAAGTAATACAAACCTCATCCTTCACACATGCATACACCCCATAAAGGGAAGAATGAACAATTAATAGGAAAAATCTAAAATACAATTTTATTTTGTGACTCAATCTATTTCAAGTGAGTGAGACTATCATGATTTATGAACATAGCTAATTAAGAGCAAAGCCAATATCTAAGCCCTGCACATTCAGTTGTGGTTTCTTAATTGACCTTGGAAAAGTTACTGCACATTTTTAATTTCACAATAAAATATTTCATAAAAAAGTATAGTTTAACAATTTGCCATAAAATACCTACAGAAGAATAAGAATAGCTCTCTCTTCATCCCTCTTCTTTCTCTCCACACACACACACACACACACACACACAGTTGGCCCAGAGCAGAAATGTCTAGACAGTCAGGCAATCTAATATAACAATACAGTTTTTTAAATCGTCATTTGAGAAAACCATGAAATTAGGACTACCTGAGTGACTCTTTTCTAATCTTGAGAGAAGTCCAACAATTCTCATATAAATATGTCACATAAATGTCATATTGCCCCGTCTGACCAGAATTTTTCCCTGCATTTATCACTAACTCTTTCTCTATTTATTTCAAAATGTGTTATATTATTTGGGATGATATTTGGCTACCCCAAATACCAGTGGCTTATGTTTGTTCGCTCACCTAAAAGCAGCGCAGGGACTGACGGACCGTCCGGAGGAGGCCCAGCGCCTACAAACTCCCCCAGGGCGGGGCGTCTGCCACATCTCGCCCCCACCGTCTCCGCGTGTAACTTTCATTCTTGTGCTGAAAAATGTTCTCGTAATGGCCACTGGGAGTACACACATCACGCTTACACTTCAGGCAATAAAATGGAGGAAGGGAAAATCAAAAAGGACACATCTCCTGCATGAGTCATCTCACTTTAAAGAGTCCACCTAGAATTATGATACAACACCTCATATTGATTAATCTGCTTTTCTCTTGCTAATGGCTGAATGTTTGTGCCCCGCCCCCCCAAATTCAAATGACAAAATCTCAATCCCCAAAGTGATGGTATTTGGAGGTGAGGCCTTTGGGAGGTGATTAGGGCTTAAGGGCAGAGCCCACATACATGGGATTGGTGGCCTTATAAAGAGGCCGCAGAGAGCTTCCCCACCCCCTCTGCCACGTGAGGCTGCAGTGAAGAAACCGCCGTTTAGGAAGCTGGCCCTCAGCAGACACCAAACCTGCTGGGGTCTTGATCTTGGGCTTCCCAGCCTGCATAATGCAGAGAATAATTTTCTGTTATTTATAAATCACGCAGTCAATGGTGTATTTTTGTATCAGCCTGAATAGACTAGGGTACCTCTTAATAATTGAAAGTCATGGGGTCAAGTCTAAATGCAAAATGGCCTAAATAGCAACATCACACCAGGGAGAGAACTGGGATTCTTTAATGAAGAAGTGGAGAGTAGACCTAAGGCAGATAACCAGCTCTCACTCTCACGTTCAGCTTTTGAAACTTATTGACCCTCAACCCTATAAAACCCCTTGGACAAAATACCCTGATGTACCGCTGTGAAGAAATAATGAAATTGATCTTCATAGCTACTCGGTCACTTTTCACATACATGATGGTTACGTGTCTAAGCACAGACTTTCAGTCCACAGAGATAATATAATTGCTAGCCTGCGTGCACACACATACCCACACATGCATACACGGGCACACACACACAAACATACATTCACATTCGCATGTGCATGCACATTGCTGGCCTGCACATGCACACGTAACATACATGCACACTTATGCACACGCACACAGGGTCACTGTTATGGGAAGCTGGCATAAGGGAGGTGTGAAGTCAGAGGGGTTCTAAAGTTTCCACCTACTTATATTTATTTAGGTTTTCATCACCCTTTGCAGTTGTATGTATGTAGTTGTATATTTTTTGTCCTTGGACTATTTATCAGTTTATTCTCAAGGAACAAACTGTCTCTTCAGTGGTGTCTTTTGGAAGGACAAGGGTTTCAGAGCCCACTTTCCCATGCATTGACTGCATCCAACACTGATTCCCACGACCTCCCTGGGATGGGTGCTGGATCATCGCTTCTTTAAGTCAGATTTGAGCTGATAAAAATAGAGGCATTTGAATTGGGCAGTGGGAACACACCGTATCTTTCCAGCTGACCAGTGACTGCAAAACACGCCATGACTGATAGAACTGGACCGTGATGTTTTGCACGGGGCACGGAGTGCTGCTGTGAGGTGGGAACACATGGTTTTAGGGTGCATGTTGTGCAGCACAACCGCAGCCACCCAGGTCCTTTGCGTGCCCCCCAGTGGTACAGCGTCCCTGTCTTGCTGCACTTACCAGGCGGATCAGCCTGTGAGAGCACACGCGTCTTAATCAGCGGTGATCAGAGCAGACGGGAAGTCTCAGTGATGTTTGCAGGTTTCACATACGCTCAGGGGTACATGAATTGCACATGGAGAAACTGCTGGAAGCAGAAAAAATTTCTTCTCCACTCATCTAGCAAAACGAATATTGAACAGTTATAAGATAATTAAGGTACCCAATGTACTTTTTTATTTATTTATTTATTTTTTTTTTTTTTTTTTTTTTTTTTGAGACAGAGTCTCACTCTGTTGCCCAGGCTAGAGTGAGTGCCGTGGCGTCAGCCTAGCTCACAGCAACCTCAAACTCCTGGGCTCAAGCAATCCTCCTGTCTCAGCCTCCCGAGTAGCTGGGACTACAGGCATGCACCACCATGCCCGGCTAATTTTTTCTATATATATTTTTAGCTGTCCATATAATTTCTTTCTATTTTTAGTAGAGATGGGGTCTCGCTCTTGCTCAGGCTGGTCTCGAACTCCTGAGCTCAAAGGATCCGCCCACCTCGGCCTCCCAGAGTGCTAGGATTACAGGCGTGAGCCACCGCGCCCGGCCCCCAATGTACTTTTTTAAAAAGAAAATTTATCTAGGTCATTCAAGGAAAAGTGGTGATTTTACCTAATTTTCAGCAGCGAGAGCAGCAGCAAGACCTGGAATATAGTTCTCGAGTGGAAGCGATAATTCTGGGCACAGCCCGGAGTCTAATGTAAAGCCATCTTGCTTTATGTCCCTGCTCTCTTCACTCACGCGCCACTAATGGGTAAATTGGCTCTTGGGTTTCGCTATAACACAGAAATGTCATGGAGATCCCAGGCTGGTGGCAATTTCCAGGCTAATAACTAAAATGAAAAAAAGAACAGGACCCTTTTGGATAATTCAAAAAATATGCTTTAGCGTATAAGATAAGACTTAAGAGAGAGTCTAACATCTGAGGAAATTAAAGAAGTAGATCTCTCCTAGCAATAAAAGAGAGAATTTTATTTCATTTAATGCCTCTCCCAAATGATCAATTTTCTACTACAAGGAAATATGTAAGAAGTTCCAGAATTGTGAACATGTTTAAAAATACTCACATCCCTGAAGTCTTTCATCCTCCCGTGTCTAAACTGAAATTTTGCTGAGCCAATGACCAGAGATTGCCTTTCTGATAAACTTTTGTAAAAGATAAACTGATTTAATTTACATCCTTTTTGCCCTAGAATCCATTTTAAGGACAAAAACCAAATTTTTATTTAAAATTTTTACATGGCTATCTCATGACTCAATAGAAGACTCCTACATATCTCAGAATAGCCAGGTATGTGCACTACTTTTATATATGTACACACACTTGAAAGGTGCTAGTGCAAGCGAGGGAATAAATTCCTAATTTTTAAAATGTTAAGAGTCCCATGTAATCATTGGCTACTATATTGGGTGGCGCAAGCCACGGAATAACTACAGAAGTGAGGAGATGAGGCCAGATAGGAAACAAAAATTTTCAGGACACAAAAGCCAGGCCACTGGAAGGGTCATCTGTGTGGTTATTGAAATTACAGGTCTTGTTGACGCAAGAGAGACAGCAAGCCAGGAGCAGGGACTTTAGGGAATGAAGGAAAGTGACCTGGAGCACTTCAGTCCACAGGTGATGGTCTCTCTAATCTTCTGGCAGGAAATTCAAACCGGGAGGCTCTGGGGGAGAGAGGTGGGAGATTGATCTCAAAAAGGGAGTGAGGATCATGGGAGATTCTTCCCACCTGAAGGTGTATGGCCTGTGGGTTGTGCTCAAGAAATAGCTTAGAGGCCCGCAGGGAGCCAGGGTGTGCTTAAGGGCAAGTTAGGTTTCGGTGAGAGTGAAGAAAATGTTTGGAGAAGAGACTGAGACACTGTTTCCATGTTCTAGATGAGCCTCAGGGAGGTGAAGTAAATTGTTTAAGATCACAGAGCTTAAATCAATGACAGAGAACTTGAAGCTTGCTAATTTTATTCCAACAACCATGCTTCTAACCACTACACTCTACCGTTTGTCCAGCACCCAATGCAGTGACTATCTGGAGCGCCTAGTAATATTTTTCAAGTTAATATTCAGTGAAGTAGCACGGCAGAATGCTCGTAGCTATGGCTTGGCATTCAACTCTACCAGCAACGTGTAACCGCACACAGACTGTGGCTGTTTCATGGCAGAATACGATGACTCAAGGAACAGAAAAGGGGGTTTCTTTCTGTTTTATGTTGTTGTCCACACAGGGCCTGTGGACACAATTTTGATCTTCTTGAAACTACTCCCTCATTCTAAAATGCTAGTGACCATGTTTCACCACTTGGAGTAAACGTTCTTTTCTTCTTTAAATTTCAGCCCCTATGGTTTACCTTCCAGCATGCACAAAACATTCTTTCAGAGGCACTAAGACAGAGACAGCAACGATTTTTGACAATCTTAAAGTCACAGAATTTCTTCTGAGTTCTAATGGATTGTTATAATTCTCGACCACATTGAATCACATAGAAAATTTGAAAGTTAGCTATAGGTATGCTAATTCATTTCCTTTTTAGAAATCAAAAATAGAATATGACATTATGCAATTTTCCTTTCCAAAAGTTGCTGAAGCTTGGTTACTTCTAGAGTTCTTTACGCTTTGCTTAATTGACTTATTCTGTTTGCTAACTTCTTGGAACTTAGGTTTAAAAATGTGGTTGTTACAAGTTTTTTGTTAAAAAATAGATAAACTTCAATCACTTGTCTTTTCTTATTTTTATCTGGTTTCCAAACATCTATATATGTTAGTCATACGCATAAGGAGGAAGGTCACAAGTGAAGACATGGGGTGGGGGTGCGGCCGAGAGACTGAAGTCAAGGAAGAAGGAAGCGGGAAAGAACACAGGAGAGCGAGGGGACGGGAAAAGATACATCTTGGAAGTGGGGGCATGAAAGTGAACCGAGAGCCAGCAGCCTGAGAGGGGGTGTGTGCCCAGAGGCGGCATCTCGCCAAGGCATAAAATACCAAGAGCGTCCCAGGCCAGGGCATGACAAGGAATCAGGGAGCAGTCGCTGGAAAATGGTCGTGCTGGGTATCTGGAGGGGCCTGGGATGCAGCCAAGGCAGGGGAAGGTACAATGGCCGCAGCCAATGGGAAGGGACCTTCTGACAAATAGCTGGAAACAAACGTGCCCTCAAGGGCAACCCCAATCGCTGCCCCGGCACTGACTGAACTGCAGCCCGGATGCTAGGTGTGCTTCCAGGAATCAATTTTACAGCCTAGAAGAGAAAGACGAAATCCCATCAGAAATCCTATATTTTTTTACTTAGTTTGAAGATTTACCTGCTTAAAGATTTTCTCACTTGTTGTTTAATTACCTGGGGAATCATTACTGTCAGTCCCAAGGGCCAGTGCTCGCTCTCCAGCGTCAGATCTGACAGTGAATGTGAGAGCCATAAACAGGACACAGAGCAAGTGGCCCAGCGCTGAGAGGGAGGGAACAAAGTGAAATGCAGGGCAGGACCACCGGAAATGTCTCCAAGACCCAGGACGCAGACAAAGCAGGGGTGTCAGGAGTCGCATTTACCCTGTTCGGGGCGCCTGGATGGCGTTGCAGGGGCAGAGCGGCCTCTCTGAAGATTTAGGGCCCAGCCGCCGAGACATCAGCAAGACGGTGTTTACTGAGCCGCGAGGTGTTCACAAAACCCGGCTGCAGACCAGGGGGAGGAGAGCAGACGAGATCCCTTCTCTAAAGCTGACTCAGAAGAGAGAAAGACTGAAATAGCAAAACTAAAGAGAATATATCTGTTACCAGAATGCTGTAGGCTATGTACGGAATATGTACCTCCCCTGTGGTGGGATACTATTGTTTTACGTCATGTGATAAATAAACATGACATATTCAAATACATGGCAGTGTTGATGTGCTTACCAGGTGCCCACAAGTCACCGTGTGGTTGTGGCTACAGACAGGAGAGGCCCAGGGCAGAGAGATTAGCAGCACAGACACTGGAGCACGCTGCTCTGCTGCAAACCTGGCTCCGTGCCTGCAAGCCGTGTCGCGCTGGGCAAGTCCCATGACTCTTCTGATCCCTGGTTTCCCGAAGGTCAAGTAAAGTAGTAATTGCAGGGTTTCTACCAGGTACAGCAGACATATGTTAAGTAAATGTTGGCTCTTAGGTTCCTATCCAGCATTATCTAAGGGCTAGAAAAGCCATCTCTTTAATAGAATAAACCACAATAATTTATGTGGGTTCAGTGATGACAGTTAATAAGGGCAGACAATTTACTAGCACTATCAAGTGCTCTTACATAGAAAGTGAAACACAGGGTAATTAAAACAAATGTGTGTGCTCAGAGTAAAATGCAAATGACAGAGCGGCTGGTCAATTTGTGTCATCAGATTTCATTATTCTGATGCTATTAGCTTCCTGAGGTTGCTAAGTCAGGAGCATTTATTTATGATTCTCTAAATATATCTACCACAGATCACGTGTGAGGAGGAAACTCAAACTTGTTACCTCACTGAGAGTAACTGACATCTGGGTAAACCAGTGGAGGATCACTGACTGAACCACAGCACTGACGCTGCGTGTTCTTCCAAGACTCAATTTGTGAGGCTGGAAGACAATTATGAAATCCCATCAGAAACCTCAGATTTTCACCTAGTTTGTCCACGTAACGATTTTCCCACTTGTTTTCTGAGTAACTAAATGTCTCTGATGCCTCTCGTTGCTGAAATATATTTTACAGGTAGAATTTGTTTTAATGTACCCAGTATGTTACCATCTATTTGATTTTCTTTTCCTACTTAATAAAGAGGGAACATTGTCGCTTTGCTTTTTCTTTGATTTATTTATATTTAAAGTAGGTGTATTTTACTTTTTTTTTTGCAAAAAGTTGGTTGTTTTTCTATTTTTTCTTGCTCTGACATTATTCTTACAATTTTATACATATACCTTGAATCTTGTTTGAGATATTCTTCAGTGTATATATAACATAATCTTATAAATCCCTACAGATAAAGCAATCATGTCTTCCAAACTTGTTCTTTTTATTTTTGTTGGATGCAACTTTTTGTTTTATCTGTAATGTTTATTATATTAGATATTTTTCAATAATTTTCAGAAAAAAATTGTCCTAACCAAAAATATTCGTTTATATAGATAAGTGCAGAGAGAGAGAGAGAAATTAAAAGTGATTAAATGACCAAAGCTTGTTATATAAAATGATAAAATAGAAGTCAGGAACTGGGCTTTATAATTTTTATCTTTCATTTTTTAGATAAAAGAAATACATGTCTAACCAGCTCTGTTCTTGTTAAAGCAGAATTTGACATTAATTAGCAAAGAAGTTTTGGAATAAGACAGGAGGTTCAGTAAAGATGTCTGATAATTATAATCAAGACTAGAAAATCGGCCGGGCGCGGTGGCTCACGCCTGTAATCCTAGCACTCTGGGAGGCCGAGGTGGGCGGATCGTTTGAGCTCAGGAGTTCGAGACCAGCCTGAGCAAGAGCGAGACCCCACCTCTACTAAAAATAGAAAGAAATTATATGGACAGCTAAATATATATATAGAAAAAATTAGCCGGGCATGGTGGCGCATGCCTGTAGTCCCAGCTACTCGGGAGGCTGAGACAGGAGTATCGCTTGAGCTCAGGAGTTTGAGGTTGCTGTGAGCTAGGCTGA
The DNA here is from genome assembly GCF_041146395.1 of Eulemur rufifrons. Classification (NCBI taxonomy): domain Eukaryota; kingdom Metazoa; phylum Chordata; class Mammalia; order Primates; family Lemuridae; genus Eulemur; species Eulemur rufifrons. Next base: position 3,202,095 of record NC_091000.1, on the reverse strand, counting down.
CGCCACGGCACTCACTCTAGCCTGGGCAACAGAGTGAGACTCTGTCTCAAAAAAAAAAAAAAAAAAAAAGACTAGAAAATCATTGAACATAAGCAAGTCAATGAATAATCTTCACAGATGAAACTATCTTAGGACTCTGACTTGTATATTGTTAAGCTTTGTAGATTTTTCTATAAAGCATTTAAATACTTTGACACAACCGTTCCCTGTCTTTCATTTGCATTTTCAAATATGTAGTAATTCTTCTGACATGTGTTTCATCTTTTTAAAACTGAGACATTATGAATGATTCTTAGAGACTATGTGAAATAAGCTAGTAAGAGTTATCTTTCAAGTCCCTCCGTATTTCCATTAGAAAGTTGCATTTTGAACTGTTACCAATAAAAAGGGAATTTTCTAAAATTCCAACTATTAGAAGTTTTCCTACTAAATTTTAAAGAGTAAACAACTTTATAGATGGATCAGTTTGAAAAGATACTACTTTATCTTTACAAACAACAACGAAATATGTGCCAAATATCTGTGGCTAAGATTTAGTGAATTGATCATAGATTCTTGCAGTCTTTAGTTTGCCACTAAATAAAGCTGCATGAGTTCCCCAGTATTCAGGTATAAAATAAGACTGAAGTAAACCAAGTACCTGAACTATTAACACAGGGCCTCCCACTTGGTGAAGCAGGATCCAGAGTTTTCATCTCCAGACAGACATTCCTGGTGATTTTATATGGTGTCTTACTTGTCCTCACCAAGTCCCTGGTTTCTTTGCTCCAGTAGCCACTCAGAACACTGTTCTCCCCGAGGCCCAGTTCTGACCACTGCCCAACCACTGAGGCTTGCAAAATGCAGAGTGACAAGGAGGTCAGCAGAGGGAAGAGCATTCTCTCTCCATGTTATGCAGTTAAGGAGAGATGCCATAGTAGAGTTGCTTGGGCCCTAAACTCTGATAGAGTTTAGTATTTGTGTCCTAAAATTATTCCAAATTTTCCTGAACCACACCTCCACACCACGCCCTCCCCAAACTAATCTGTACTTCCTAGAGAACTGTATTGAATGGGTTAAGAGTAGCAGCCATTACTCCAAACCCAGAAACACCATTTTCATCAGATGATTGTCTTACTGCTAGATCCAGCTTATTGCACTGAATTCCTTCTTCCCTTTGCAATGGTCAGCCCCTGAACACTGGGTTTTCTGCTTCCTTGGCCACAGTGGACTCCTCTGTCCCCTGCAGTTCTGTCTAAACTGCAGCTGTAGACAGAACACATGGCTTTCCTGAGGAAGCTCCTGGACAGCTGTGTGACTCAGCAGGTGCCAACAGACACCGGCACGGAGAGGCACTAACCAAACCTAGAGGAAGGGGAGCTGGGCACTGGCCCAGCAGGGAGCCCACTGCAAGTATGTGAACGATTTTACTGGAAAAGATTGTACCATGTTCCAGCCCGACTTCTAAAATTCTCTTCACAAGTTAAGAAATAGATAAAGCCAAAACAATTTGAAAATGAATTCTAAACTGGAATCCTTGAGGCATTTTGAAAATTTCATTACAGCTTATATAAATAATGGATCAAAAGTTTCTGAAATGCTACAAAAATACAGAAAATGAAGGCTTTTATTAAAGTTGATGTGATGGGGCTTTTTCCTACTCTCATAATCTATCTGTGAGAAACATTCCAGTTGCATGCTATTCATGCTCTAGCAAGTGACCTGTAAAATTAACAATCCAAGCACCTGTGGAGACAGGCTCTAAAATTTATTGAATTTTTATGTGGCATTCTATTTAGTTAGTGGAACTCCTGACTTTGCTGACATAAATTGACCTAATTATCAGATGATACTGGTGGGATTATCAACTATTAAATGTTAATATTTTGCTTGTATCAGAATGAAAAGCTAACACATTGTTAAAATAAGGAAAGATGAAAATATTAATTTGTACAATAACTGGCAAAGTTTCATGCCCATATGGTGGCTTAATGCATAGCAGAGTAATGATGCTTCCGGTGAGGATGATACAGTAACCGTGTAAACCACACAGTATTATACGTAAACTACAGTCACAAAGTTTGCCTCTGCTCTAAATCACTGAGACACAAGTCTTCCTTGTATTTCACAGTTTATTACCATTTAGGTATTTGATACTATCCAATCTTATGTAATACTGCCCAGGTAAAGGTAGAATAAAAGTATCTGGAGATGCATGTTTGTGCACTTTTCCTCCCTTAGTGCGTGTCATCAAATATTCAACAGGCAAGTAGCATACTCCATTACTTAAAAAAACCTTACGTGCTTAAGTAGTAGGAAGCAGGCTCAATGGCATAAATTTCACAGAAATTATGTTCTCAAGTTAAAAATAACTTAAGAAGTGGAAGATTTTACCTGTCACAGAGCAAGCCCTGACTCATTTTTATGAAGACTGGATCTCACACACTTACGAGGCTTTGGGGGAGTCCTGCCGCTGTCAGAGCAGCTCAGCGGGTATTAACTTCCTGCTGCGGTTTGATCGTTTCTCCTCTCATATGTCTCTTTTTATAGAAAGGAAAAACATCTCCTTAGATATAAAGGTTTTAAAGAAGATGTCTTCTCGCATATTGAATATATTTTAAAGTTTTTCATGCGTGTATGTATAATAAAGCAATTCTGTGTATGTGAAACTAGTGAATAGCTAAAAATAATATTAAAATAAATTCAGAAGAAATTAGATATCACCGCACATGTCTGTGTCCTTGAATACTAACCTTCCTGCTCGTACACATCATCATTCAGTCTTCCAAATTATTAACCTTATCAGTTTTGAGCAATGGAAGGTTGCTTAGTATTATTATTATTAAACCAATAATTGTTTTGTAAAAGAAAATAAGCTCATTCCTTCATTCTAGGTAGAAGTCACAAGGAGATGAATTGACAATTCAATAAAGGAAAAGTATCAGATTTCTCCTTTGTGCGTAGCAGGTCCCAAGATGGTAGAAAAGCCCTCCTATGATCCACTTCTGACGATCCGACAGGACCTCAGGGAGTGGCACACACTACGGAAACAGTAGTCTTTCCTGACTGGGACGGTTCTTCTTCGGGTAAAATAAGCCAGACCCTACATCATGCACTTTGGGGAATTCAAAAGATCTCTGTATGAAAGAGCATCTCCCTCCCTGGCCTGGCAGAAGTTTATTCTCACCCGGAGGAATCCACTTTTGTTTAAGGCACTGATTTCACAGTAAACCTCACATACATGGTAAATCTTCATATGTCTACGGTCTTTAAAAAAATGAGGAGAAAGTGGCTATTTCTTGATCGGGGAAGATGCAGGAGCTGCTGCCTAGTTTCCTGAGTTCGAGCTCGCACACTGCGGCGGGCCATCAAGATCAGGCTCAGGAAAGTTTTATGTAAAAGATCAGATAATAAATACCTTCAATTTTATGAACCGTATGTTCCCTGCAGCAACTCCTCAACTCTGCTCTTGTAGCACAAAAGCAGCCACCGATAAAACTTAAATAAATGAGTGTGACTGTTTATGGATGCAGAAATTTTAATTTCATGTAAATTACATATGTCACAAAATACTCTTTATTTTTCAACCATTTAGAAGTGTGAAGACCATTCTTAGCTTGCAGGCCCTGCAAAGACAACCAGCGAGCCAGGTCTGGCTCGTGGGCAGGAGGTCGCAGGCCTGATCTAGGTGATGAAGACCCCAAACTTAACGTGTCCACCGTAGAACCCATGAGTCTCCCACTTTGCACCCCAGCAAAAGAGCTCTTCCAGCACCCTAACCCGCAAGGCGTCTCATCTCAGTAAATGCCATTTGGTTGCAAATGCCAAAAACTTTATAATGTTCTGTCTCTTTTTTCTTCTTACATCCTAAATCTAATTCTGCCAGCTGGATCTTCAGAATATATACAGAATCCTCCTACTTTTCACCAGCTGGACGCGTCCACATTAGCAAAGCACCACGTCCCGCCTCATCTACTGCATTTGCTGTCCTGCCTCCAGTCCCACCAAACTCAGTCTGCTCTCCGTACAATCCAGAATGCTCTTTCTGAAGCATAGGATTGTACTCTGTCTTCTTTTAAAGGACTCTTATGGCTTCTCATCACACACAGGAAAAACCTAAGTCCATACCACAGCCTGCAGAGAATTGTGTGTCCTGACCCTGCACTGTATACTGGGTGTCGATATTTGACTCTATGCACTGGGAATTTCAGTGGAAATACAAAAATAAAACTCTCCTAGATGGTGGGAATAATCATCTGGACTCCACAGATAGGGTCCATATCTTAGTCCATTTGGGCCGCTGTAACAAAATACCATAAACTGGATGGCTTGTAGACAGTAGAAATTTAGTTCTCACAGTTCTGAAGGCTGGGAAGCCCCAAATCCAGGTGCCAGCAGATCCGATGTCTGGTGAGGGCCCCTTCCTGCTTCATAGGTGACACCTTCTTACTCCATCCTCACAGGTGGAAGGGGCAAAAGAGCTCTCTGGAGCCTTTTCTGTACCAGCGCTAATCTCATTCATGAGGGCTCCACTTCCATGACCTAATCACCTCCCAATATCATCGCCTTGAGGGTTAGGAGTTCAGCGTGTATATTTGGGGAAGACACAAATATTCAGACCATAACAATCCATTTATTACATTTCCAGGACACATTTTAATAAAATTATACTTATAAAAATTGAAACCATGTTACTACCATTTACAAAGCTTATCCTTTTGATTTAAAAGGAAATAAAATTGATCTGGCATGACTTATTTTCCTAAAGCTATTGAAACTCTACTTGTGAGTTGTGTCTAGATCAATAGTCCCAAACTGAAGTGTACATTAGTATCACAGTAAGGGACGGAAGTGTAGGTCTTACCAAAAAGGTAAATGCCTGGGCTCCTTTTGACCTCCCAGTTTGTGATTCGAAAGACAGAATTCAGGAATGTGCATTTTTAACGTCAGCTCAAGTAATTTTAATGTCTATTTACCCACTCTAAGAAATACTGTCTAATAATAAGTTTGTATTTAAAAATAAGTAACAAAAATTTGCAACATTATTCCTAATTTTAAAACTTTAAACACCAGAATTTTTAGCGTTTTAACTGCATGATTAACATCTGTCTGAATAATGTAAATAACTGTACCTGCCATGGTTAGCTAGTAACATAACAGAAATTAAGGCCACACTGCAGCAGGAATGTGACGCTCTCCACAATTTGTAGGATTTCTCTTCAATAGTTCTTTTGTAACCAGACTACAGGGTTTTGTTGTTGTTGTCATTGCTGTTATTTTAAAGAAACTAAGATGAACGGTCTCATTGAGGATAATCACATATCACAATCGTGTTTAAAGAGGCTGGAAAACTACAAATTGTGTTTCAGTTTCTGCTTATTGTTACCAAGTATAATTTTAAAAGCACAGTTTGATGGGAAAAAATAGCACAGAAGAAAAACCCAGGTTCTGTTTTCCCTAGCTTTCTTTTCTGTTCGGTTTGCCCATAAGAAGCAGAAAAAGAAAAAGAAATCTGAAAGTTTTACGAAGCTTGGAAAAGGTCGTTGCTATGAAATGGCTGTCACACTTCAGCTTCACTACTTCAGGAATAATTATTGCCGCTTAATGGTTGAAGGGCTGGAATCAAATTTTACAGTCTAGATGCTCGGGAGCGAGGGGCGGGGAATGACAACTCAGAATCTCTGTCAGCAAAGGTCCACGCGAGTCTTGAAAAGGGCGAGGGCCTCTACGCGGCACGATAAAAGCAGACGAGACCTCGCAAAGCGCCTGCCTTGGAAACAATTTTCTGGCTCTGAAAAGATGTAGAGGGTTGTATTAATTCTCCTAATTTCTGTTTTCAGAATATAATATCTCATTTTCTTACGAGAAAAATCAAAGTAAAATGGGGCTGCACATCATTAAATATGTGGTGGGGTTTTTTTGGTTTTTTTTTTTGGTTTTGGTTTTTTTTGGGTTTTTTTGGTCATCATTGTTGCTTTCCTTTTTGGGTTAGGGATTTTCTCATTCTTTCCATGAAGTCAGGGTAGCTAGACAATGTCTAACACAGAGATAGAAAAGAGAGCTTATTTTCCACTCTTTATTTAATAGCAGAGGAAATATTATTCCAGTCTGAGGTTAAAGGTTTAGTTACTATTGTAAGAATTTTTAATAAAAATAGTTTAATCTTTTGAGACTAAACTAAGGCAGCTCTTCTTCTTTTCATGAAATTTTCTAGTGAACATTGTTAATATTTGGTAGATAGTTGAAACTGATGTGTCTTAATATTTCTGTACTGAATTCATCTCTTCACACAGCTATTAATTATTTAATCTTGTATAGAATCTAATAAATAAAGTTATTTATTGTATTAATACTATCCAGTGGAGGAATATTTTGACAATCAAAATATCACTGTGATTTATAACAATTTTAAAAATAGTAGGTGGGGAGTTGGTAGTATAGATGGAATCAGGATGTTTTTTAATTTGATTTTGTATATATTACTATTTAGTGAATCACAAAATCTAATTCCTTGAGACTAAAGATTATTATACGAAAGAGTGTGTTTTTTTCAAGGAGTGTTTCTTCAGGGAGTTAGCTACGGTCGCTTATTATAAGAATTCTGCAAAAAATATAATTTTAAACATTTCATTATATATAGTTGCAGAATGTTTTATGCTATACACCTGGAAGTGGCATTTGCCAGGTGATGTAATTTATACTTCTTTAAAATTTCAATAGATTTGGGGGGTACAAATGGTTTTCTGTTACGTGGATATATTGTATAGTGGTGAAGTCTGGGCTTTCAATGTACCCACCACCCGAATAGTGTCCATGGTACCCAGTAGCTAATTTTCGTCCCTCCCCAGTTCAGAGTCTTCAGCATCCACTACGCCATCTTGTCTGACCATGTGTACTCACAGCTTCGCCCCCACTTGTGAGTGAGAACAGGCAGAGTTTGCTGTTCTGTCCTGAGTTAGTTCACTTGGCATGACGGCCTCCAGTTCCATCCAAGTTGCTATAAAAGATATTACTTCATTGGAAGAGAGTACTGATACAATTATGTTGAATGATCGCTGAAAGGATCATTCTATCTATGATTGAGGATACAGAATCTAAACAAGAACATTATCTCTTTCTTTCTAATCACTCAGTTGGTGAAGTATTGTGGGCTTTGAATTCAAATGAATGAATTGTATTTTTCCCTGTAAAACAGTGCTTGGTATCTATTATGAAGTTCTTGAAGTGATTTTTTTTCCTTCATTTTCTTATTTATAATATTATGAAATCTGCTGAATAAGTACATTGCAATATTCTTATCATATTTCATTAGTAGCAGAAATGCTGTTAAGAATAAGTATATATTTCATATTTATATACAATATACATATAAAATAATAACATAGAATCTAATGTAGTGTATGATACCTGGGATTAAATATCATTAGTGCACTGTAAGTTTACAATATAAATGACCTAAGTATGCATCTCAACATATTCTGTAACAATCTTCAATTACGGGGACATAATATTTATTAATTTTCATTATACCTACCTAATGGGGGCATATAAATATTGTATAAGTAGACACCAATTATTAAGGAACAATGAACCAAGGCAAGTTCTGTTAACTCACTGCATTTTACAAATTAAGTGCAGTGAGTTAACAGAACATATTGTTGTCATAAGTTATCTATTCCTCCTAAAAATTAACAAAAACTCAAAATTCTGGAAAGCTTTTGATAATGGGATCTTGTCCTGTAATGACAAAGGAGGTCAGGCTTTGAAAGGTAAGGAAATTAAGTTCTTTCTCCAGAATACTATCAGGTAAAAGTGATAATTGTCTTCTACAAAATGAGCAAATGCATAAATCTGGAAAAGTTTTGCTTACTCATCCTTTTCTAAAATTCTCATGGGTTCCTGATAACTAATTTTCACCACAAATCAAAATGTGCTATATCAAAATAAAATTGCTAAATATGAAAAATAGTCCATTTTCACCTTATTTCAGAAGTGCAAGGTCTAAAATCCTCAGATAAAAACAAATTTCCTGATGCTTTGATTTACACAGCAGAGATGCAGAGAGCAGAACGCTGAGCGAGGTTTGGTTACAGCATCTTGTCCGCAGAGAAGGCACCTGTGGTCAGTAAGCACCGGCGCGGTTTCACAAAGAACAGTTAATATTAGATTATCTGACATCTCGTGGAATTGTTTGAGAAATTAAGGGTAAATACAAATAGTTTATTGCAAGTCTTTCTTATCCCCACATAAGTGGATCAAACTGAGAGCTCATGTCAGATATCGCAAAGAACAGAGGCTCCGAGCTGTACCCTGCATTGAAAGAGCAGGTGGTAGCACCAAGCACTGCTCCCCTGTGACCAGGCCCTCTCCAGGAGTAGACACGGCTGGTGACGAAATGTTAGTGATTCTCCCTGGACTCCAGCTTAACCACGAAGAGACCCATGAGCGATGCATGAGTAATGTTCCAGCGTGTGTGCTATGTGGCAGACCTTCTCAAGGCATTACATACCCCCGAGTCATGGCACACGATAGCTCTCAGTTCTCCTTTTCCTTGATATCCAAAGCCAGGCTCCTCTCTCACCAGTTTCCCTGTCTTCAGTTTGGTTTTAGAGAGAGGGTTACTTCTCATTGACACCTTTACTCCAAAGACCTACTCATGAGAATTTAGGCCTAATTCCTGTTGGTTCGACTACTGGATCTTTTTCAATTAAATAGACCATAATAGCAATTATGTCATTGTTACTGTCTTCTTTATTTTACCTGGTGGAAATATCAATCACTCTAGAAAATGATGCATCTTGCAGAAAGAAAACCCATTAGGTTTTGAGATGAAGAGAAGAGAATGTGTCTTCTTTGGAAGCTTCCAACAGGGCAGGACTGGCTCTGATAAAAGCATGCACTGCTAACAAATTCTTCGAGTTCCAGTTTTGTAAGCATTGCAGGTGTGCCATGGGCCAATGACTAGATGTGTAAGAATGAAAAAGAACCAGCCACTGGACTCATAACACCCCAGACTGAGAACAAATGGGGGAAACTATCATTTCTCCTCCTATTGAACATTCCATTCCTGGTGTGGATGGCTGGGCTGCTCTGGCACTCACAGTGTGTCCTGCTTTTGCCCTCACACCAGTGGCTGGAGGAGGGGCGTGTTCTTTGGACCACCTGGACGGTTGCACTTGCCAGTCAGCGGCACCATTAGGCGATGATGGTGAGAACAATTCTGAAAGAAAACAAGAGCGGTAGAAAAGTGCACAGACGTCTTCTGTTTGGAGAACTGGCTTTTAGGGCTGCAGTGAATTCACCATGCCCTCTAACAGGGAATGGCAGTGACTGGCATTAAGTAGGAGCAAGTCATAAAACCTATGTGTATTCTTAGAGTTCCTACTTATTACCAGGGGTAGGAGGAAAATCTGGAAAAAATAAAACAGATTTCCCATTGTAAGAATGATACATTGTCTCAGATCACTTAATTTAATATTTTAAAATATGTTATTGTCCTTAGTGTTTCAAAGTGAAATGGAAATAGGGCATATGGGTTAAATTACCAAGTGATTGCAATTTGTAAACAAATTTGGTGTATATCCTGCCACCTGTGCTCTCTAGGCAAGACTACAACTTTAGAATCTCAACAACGACATATGTAAGTCATGTTTGGTTTTCCATAGAATTGGTAGACTACATTTGGGCTTTGCAAGGTTATATACATTTGCACATACATATATGTGTGTGCATATGTATATTCAGAATACATCTGCAATAGAATAATATTTTGACAGATTAGCAAGTGTGTCTTATTTTTTTCTATTTAGGCAGTCTCTAGGGCGTTCCTTGTGTTGTTCACTCATAACAGTGTTGATACATCAGAAAGAAGATAAAACAAAAACATCAGTTCTTAACTTTCAAAATTCAAAAGCCTAAATCTCAGGAGGATGAGAATAACTTAGAGTTCGAATGACAGATTTCCATTATGACAAGGAGAACAACTTTTTGCTCAAAACTCCCAATATCCAGGCACAAGACAAAGTTGCCTTGTCCTGGAAGGATGGGGATAAGGAGAGCAGCAGGAAAGAAGAAAGAAACGAGGCACAGTGCGGGTCCTCGAGAAACCAGGGCCTTGCACCTGCATCACAGTCGGGAGGGGACGACAGCAGCAGGACACGCTCCGGAGGGCAGGAGAAGGGACGGGAGAACCTAGAACAGAAACAACTGTGTCTCTGTTCCAGGTGAAATCCAAGAGACAAGGTGCAGAGTGGAATGTTCCTTCTGCTCTTGGGAGCAGCACGAAAGTGGCGACTGGTCCGAAATGGCCTCATGGAGTTTGTCACGGCCGCAGTATGTCACAGAATGAAGGCAGGGCTCTAGGTTCCCACAGAGCAATGGCGTTAGCGGGAAGACAGCTGGTGTAAACGCGTCCTCAGGCCTGAAGCATGCTCGGAATCGAACGCTGCCAACGAGCACGTGAGCATGGAGCAGGCCCTTCCCCGTTGGAGCCTCAAGTGAAACCACAGCCCTGGAACCAGGGGCCACTTAGAAACGGGTTTTATGATCTAAACGCCAGAGGCAAGCAAGGTTCGTTCTAGAGTAGTTGATGGTTAGTTATCCAGACAAGGTGATACCTTCCCAGCAGTGCCGTGGAATAAGAAAGTACTCGAAAACTTGGAAGCAACTCCAGTGCAAATGGAGTAGAACTCTGAATTAATTAGCTTTAACTACCTTATGAAATAAAGTCATTATAGGAATGTGTTTTTAATAAGAAAATGATATTTTCTGCACACCTGAATTTTTTATTTTATATTAAGTGCCAAGCCTCTCAGAAATGGGGATTTGTCCAGAACATGTAAACTTAGTGCGACCCATTATCTAAGTAAACTAATTTAATAGACAATTAAAAATTCTAGAGTAGATGCAGCACTCCGTTATCTTAAGGATGTAGCTATAATCTTGTGAGATATTTAATGTGCCAGAATGAGATGGACTTTCATCTGTGTGGCTCAATTTCAAAACTAATTCCAGTGAATTTTGATATGGCTGAGTTTAAAAGACAACATGAGAATGCCTTACATGTCTTCAATGAGAGTCACACAGCCCTTAGTGTTTGAAAACAAGAATACTTATAAAGGGAATGGCACAGAAGAGGATTTTTAAAGACTTTATACTGGATTCTGAATTTGCAAGGATACAACCCCATTTTAAATATAAAAGCCATTTCAGAGGTATCAGGCCCAGAATGGTAACATTCATCATTCAAACACACTCATCCCTTAACCTGCCCGAGAGTGGAGGCCGGGCAGAGACCATGAGGAAAGGAGCCCCCTGGGCTCTGGTGAGTGAGATCATGCCCAGCTCCAGAGCGGAAGCTCCTTTAAGACGACCACCCGGAGGAGCACAAATGGACTCCTCTTTTAATTGCATATAGAAAAGTTAAACATGTTCTTATAGTTTAAGTCCATTAGGAGAACCCACAGTGGGTAATGCCAAGGTAGGCTCAGGGGATGCCTTCCAAATCAGAAGGGGACCAAAAAGTGGGGCCATGCTTTCCGGAGAGAGGACTGTCCCTGCAATGCTTTCATTCTCTCTCTCTCTGGCCAGATAAAAATCTGCGCAAGAGAAAAAAGCTACAGTTTCAAAAAGAGAATCAACCTACATCATCTGCTTTAACGAAGAGTTAGTCTACCTCACCATGCCCCTCCCCGATCTTCACATTTACATAATCAATTAAAATAAATCTGCATAGGTGAAATGATGAACTTAAATCTAACCAGGGGGAAAAAATTAAATAATAATGTTAAATGTTAACGTTATACCAAAAGAAAAATTAGAGCATGAGAGAAATGTGTGTTAATGCTAGAACACATCACAAAAATACCTAAACATTTTGTCCCTTCTTAGCACAGCGAGTCAGATATGTCACGTAGTCGCCATAAAGGCTAATGTGAGTTTAGCGTGCGTTGACACAAACGCATGTCCGACAGCAGTAACAACAAAAAAGCAGATGGTGCGTCCTCCAGCTCTTCAATAGAATATTATGTTTCAGATTTTAAGCCAAATTTTTAAAAGGAGCATTGACAAGTGGAACTGTGCCAAAGGCACTGCGACGCTCTTTAAAGAATTGTTGAATTGCAGCGTTCACGTGAACACTGGGGCACCAGAACTGAGTGCAACTGAGCACAGAAACACAACATTGATTGGTTTGTGAATACTTGTCATAAAAGGATACAAAATATGTTTTACTGAAGGCAGGGATTATGAAGGAAAGTTAGGCCATGTTTTTTTGAGGAAACTTGAGCAATACATGACACACTTACAAAACAAACGCATAGTGTTGGATGTGCTGCAGTTTGTATCCATGGTAACGAGAGTCAACCAGACTATGAGTGGGCAGGCAACGAAGTCGGATGCAGAACAGTTCCTGTTCTGAGTGCATGGAGAAGCCCCCAGGTTGAAGACATAAAGTACCTCATCAATAGTGACTACCTTACCTCCTTAGGATATTATGTCCCTGTATCTCATGACACGCTTGCCACAACTGGCATAACATTCACATTTTCATATTGAAAACACTGAATGGATAACCAGCCTCATCTCTGCTTCAGAAAGATAATCAATCAATCTCAAATTGCTACAGTTGATTAAAGCCAGAGCTTCAGACTGTGTCAAAGTCACAGGAAGCGTGAAGGATGATCAAGGTATCTGATCCACCATTGGTAAAAGGATTGCATTTAATAGAATTTTTGGACAGACAAAAAAATGTGACAGAGTTCATTCTAGTTTCATTAAGAGAGAGTAGGAACAAACCTCAGGCTGGCTTTTACAATGCTGTAAGTTACACTAATGGGCGCATTCAAAGTCAATCCATACCATCTGGTATACAGACAGGTTTTATGACTGGTAATCTGATAGGAAATTAATAAAGTGATATTTGTAGTATTTATCACTACGAAAGGAAAATTCCCAATAAGCATATTGACATGAGCCGGCTGGTGTACACTTCCTCCTGCTACTGCAATTGTGCACATGGTCAGCAATGTCAGTGGCGTATTCTCAATGAGAGACTGCAGCATACGTGAACATTTCTAATTTTCTTTAATTGTGCCTTATAATAGGTGTCACATGATTAAAGAGATTGAGCACTCAAACCTGTTGTTTCAAATGGCCTCAAGGTAGACCGTGTTAAATGGGAGGCTGGATGAGCGGAGCATGGAAGCCACCTCCTGTAGGTAGGCTTTACAACAGCGGTCCCCAGCCTTTTTGGTACCAGGAACTGGTTTCATGGAAGACAGTTTTTCCACAGACTGGGTGTTGGGGGACAAGGGGATGGTTTCAGGATGATTCAAGCGCATCACATTTATTGTGCAGTCGAACCTCTCTGCTAACAATAATCTGTGTTTGCAGCCGCTCCCCAGCCTCAGCCCCACCTCAGGTCATCAGGCACTGGATTCTCATAAGGAGCACAACCTAGATCCCTCACACACTCGGTTTACGGTAGGGTCCGCGCCACTATGAGACTCGGATGCCGCTGCTGATCTGACAGGAGGCAGAGCTGATGCGGTGATGCGAGCGATGGGGAGCAGCTGTCATACAGATGTCTGGTGTCCCCTGCTCACCTCCTGCTCTGCGGCCCGTTTCCTAACAGGGCACAGACTGGTACCGGTCCATGGCTGGGGAGTTGGGGCGCATACCTTTAAGAATTCTGTTCAGAAGAGAACCCCAGGGACAGTTGGCAGCCTGTGGAACTACACACAAGCCACAGAAATGGAAGACATGTCTCCTTACAGGGGAGCTTATGTTCTTTTAAGGAAAATAGACACATAAATAATAATTAAAACATACTAAATGAAATAAGAGAATCATGCATGAACTAACAGCGTAGCAAGAAAGAGGTGAATAACTTTATCTCGGTGGGGTAGAATGGGCTTGTTCAGGGGGAAAGAAAGCATCACAGGAGAGGTACCTCTACAGTTGTTTTACTTTAATGGATTTTTATCATGCAAATTGGATTTTAAATACTGCATATTAGTTTAATGGCCAATGAAGGAGAGGCAGTATTCCAAAGAGGAAAAAGGAAGTGTATGTTATTGGCGTGGAGAAGGGGAATGAGCATCGGGCCACGTTGCCAGGAGGCAAAGCTGGAGCACAAGTAGGAGAAACGCGCTGGGCCGAGAGCAGGGCTCTACCGCAGGGCCTGATTTGATTCTGTGACCGTGCGGGGGCCGTGGAGAGGCTGACGGCGGCACACTGACAGGGGAAGGCTGCGTTTCAGAAAGTGAACTGTCATAAAACATATGATTGACGGAAGAAGAAATCACAGATAAGGGAAACACTCGGCAGATAATTGAAATTATTATCTGAGTGAGAGATGAGGGCTGGGGAAATGCAACAGCACTAAAGGAGAAGGGTAAACGTAAAAGCTAATGGGAAGGTAAAGTCTGTGTCATTTGCCGATTTATTGGCGCTCGGGAAGGGGGAAGATGGAGTAATTGAAGACGATCCATTGTTCTCTTGAAGGATAGTTACTGTGCCACTAATTAAGTCAAAGAAAGACATATAATTACAGATTCAGAGTAGAGATAATGAAATTGGCTTGGAACATAGTCAGCCTCAGGTATTTGGGACATATATAGGTGAAGGTATCTAGTAAGCAAATACATGTATATTATTCTCTAAATCTGGTACAGAAAATTTTCCTGTGATAATACTTATCTGTCCCAACGCATCTTTAGGGCAAGAATAACTGGAAATTTAGGAGACATCTCCATGTTCATTTCAAATAAAATTAGTTTCAATATATGCTAAGTTAATTTTCTTTTAAACATTTTAAGTGTTAGTCAAATTAATTGTTGCCTGGCTACTCTATAAAGAAATCGATATCCCTATAAATGTTTGAAGTGTAAAAGTTTAATTGAATGGCAAATACCTTCTTTCTGGCAAAGAACTCTAAAGTGAAACAAAAATATTCCTAAACAGAAAAAGATCTTTTAATGCACGAGTAATTTTCCTATGCTTTCTTATAAAACATTATTCAGTTTAAGTGCTCATTAGAAAGTTCTGAATAATAAAGCTTATTTAGGGGAACCGATTGAAAAGCCCTTCTTATAAGTACAAAGTGTGGGATTTAAAAGTTGTTACTTTTTATTTTTAGTGTACTTTAAAAAAATTTTTTTTTATTTCAGCGTATTATGGGGGTACAAATGTTTAGGTTACATATATTGCCTTTGCCCCACCCGAGTCAGAGCTTCAAGCATGTCCAACCCCCAGACAGTGCGCACTGCACCCATTAGGTGTGAATGTGCCCATCTCCTCCTCCCCCTCCCACCTGCCTGACACCCGATGAATGTCACTACTACATGTACACTTAAGTGTTGATCAGTTAATACCAATTTGATGGTGAGTACATGTGGTGCTTGTTTTTCCATTCTTGGGATACGTCACTGAGTAGAATGGGCTCTAGCTCTATCCAGGATAATACAAGAGGTGCTAGATCACCGTTGTTTTTTGTGGCTGAGTAGAACTCCATGGTATACATATACCACATTTTATTAATCCACTCATGTATTGATGGGAACGAGGGTTGTTTCCACACCTTTGCAATTATGAATTGTGCTGCTATAAACATTCGAGTGCAAATGTCTTTTTTGTAGAATGTCTTTTGTTCTTTTGGGTAGATGCCCAGTAATAGGATTGCTGGATCAAATGGTAGTTCTACTTGTATCTCTTTGAGGTATTTCCATATTGCTTTTCACAGAGGTTGTACTAGTTTGCAGTCCCACCAGCAGTGTGTGAGTGTTCCTGTGTCTCAGCATCCACGCCGATATTTATTGTTATGGGACTTTTTGATAAAGGCCATTCTCACTGGAGATAAGTGATATCTCATTGTGGTTTTGATTTGCATTTCCTTGATGATTAGAGATGTTGAGAATTTTTTCATATGTTTGTTGGCCATTAGTCTGTCTTCTTTTAGTGTATGTTTTATTATTTAATTTTATTTAATTATTGTCATGGACAGTTTTTATCCAAGATTTTGTGTGAGGTGTGAAGGTCAGGATTAAACATCCTGGATTGATTATTGATACAACTATTGGATCTCCCTCAGGAAGGAGATGCCAGTCACCCACCTGTGCTGTACTCTGGGGCCCTGTCTTAGCGGATGATTGCTCATGACAATTACAGCTGTCACAGGTGATATTCCTGCAGAGTCTGTATTGATATTCCTACACAATCCCTACCTTTGTTGACCATGCTGAGCTAACATGATTTGCTGTTACCACAACTTTAAGATAAAGTTATAAGTAAATGGTGGTAGATAAAATAATTGGATATTTAAAGTAAACACCTATTATTTTCTTCAAAGACTGGAAATAAGCCCCTTTTAATTCATGCACCTGCTATGTCTGTTTTTTAAACAGCATATAAATTGCAATGACTGATACAGGTATGGAAATATTCAAGGAAAAATACAGGAAGAACTCTTGAGCAACTACAGTGTTTACTACTATCTTTCTATCTAAATATATACATGGGGAGAAGGAGAACACACAAAAATAAACAATAAAAAATTATACATTTATACGGAAGTCACCCCATTTATGCATTTAATTTTTAGAAAGATAATGTCATCTTTTGACAGGTATCTTTTTACTTTTCTTATATCAAATTTGTCTAAGTGCAGCCAGCATCCTATAGCAAGACCTTGAGTCAGAGTAATGACATTTTGGATCACGTTAATTTATCTGTGTGATTCCGTATATCACCCTTCAACATCATCTTTAAAATTGGCTAACTCTTAATATTCTTTATAGATTCGGTTGCAGCAGTATTGGTACCTCTCTTTATCACAGAAGTTGAACTCTGACCTCAGTTGAGTTTGCTGTAAGTGATTTCTGGCTGCTGAGACCAAAGTAGCTATCAAAACACTGTCAATCAACACTAAATGTTCAGATCAAATTTTTAATTTAGCTACACTGACTTGAATCCTAGCATTGATCTTGATCTCGTCTTTCCTCTGCCCTTTCCCTCGTGGCTGCTGCCGCACGGAACAGATTCCCCATCTGGATACACTCTTCACCTCGTTTCGTATCTCACCTAGAAACAGATTGGGTTAGGTCTGTCTCTCACTCTGATTTGTAAAGGGAGAAATAAAGCAAATTTCTTATTTTAAAATCTTTATTAAATTTTATGAAAGGCATTTTGTCAAATAAAAAAAATGTTGTTTACTTACATGCCAACTCTTTCTGAAGTTTTAAAAGCAATATTACTCCCTCTATGTAATTTAAATTCTCTAGGAAAGGCAGAATGGTTCCGTTACACTATAGAGGAAGAGCGTTTTTCATTCTACCAGTTTGTAGGGACGTTGCTCCAACTCAACACATTCTATCGCCCCCAAAAGAAAACACAGCATAAATATCATTATGTTTACTTAAGAGAAAGCATATAGATGACACAGTTACAAATGGCTATGATGAAATGGGAAAGTAGAACTTAGCAACCCTAACAATGAATTCAATACTGTGTTACCAGAACAACAAAAATCTCAAGTGAATATAAGAAAGCAGCAGAAAAAAGAAAAATCTCTCAAACGGAGTCTAAGAAATCACCAGCTGTGTCTTTCTCTGGGAATCACAGCCAGCACCCATGAAGACTGTGACTTTTTTCCCCCAGTCACGTGTGTTTCTATACACTCGTTTTTGTTTTTTCTGGGGAAGGATCCACAGCTTTCACTAAATTCTCAATGAGTTTGTGGCCTTGCAAAGTTCAAGAACTATTCCTAAGGCTCCCCAAAGGAATATGAGTTCAAAGTCCAGTTCTTCAGTTGTGAGGCAGAGTTCTGAAAAAAGCTATTCTAGTGCAAGGCAGAGTTGTGTTTGGTTTTCTGTCGGCAATATGGTTTTAATCACAGTGTGCAGAAACTCTCCTCTTCTCCCTCCCAGTATCCCTTAAACACAGCCCCAAACTGTGTGGCCTTTGCCTTAGGTGAGCTCATCTTTGCTTGAAATTTCAATGATTGTTTTATAAGCAGAGAGCCCCCGAATCAGTATTTGGAGTTCTGATCTCTCTCCCAAACTCCAGGACGTTTTTATTTTTGTTTTTTTTCTTTAAGGCAGCGCTCACCCGGCTTTAGGCTCTCTGGAGTCGGCTTTGCCTGTGGTCCTTCTGACAGCGAACTCTGAACTCCGAGATATCTCCGAGAGGTGCCCAGGCTGTAAGGCCCATGCACTCGGGCTCCCTTCCCCCTGCTAGAACAGGTCACCTACTCAGGAAGTTGGAGCACAGTGTTTTGCAATTACTGGAGCACTAAGTATTTTTTAAATCGCTGTAGGAATTACTCTGTCAGTTGGTTTAGCATCTAAGCGGGGCCCCTTCTCACCGCAATGTGACGGTTTAAGCTGAACCACGGTAAAGAAACAGTGGGGCGTGACCAGTGGGTTCAGCCCTGGGGTGAGCGCCTCCAGTTTCCTGGGGTCACCAGATTCCCGTTCTGACTCCGTCCTCTTTGAGCTCTTCCAGCAGCTCAGGTCTGAAAATATTTTCACTGAAACAAACCTGTGAGCACAGTATTAAAACTAACCAACTTTGGTTTGTTAACAGACTAGAAACAGTGAACAGTTTCAATACATTTTAAGGTAACATGTGATGAAAAATGAACCACCAGTCCCTCCACACCAGTATTAAGTGATCTGAAAGAATAAAATGAAATTTCAAGGAAGACGGAGACAGCTTGTGAAACAGGAGGAAAACCAGGGCAGGAAAACCCCGGCAAATAAAGTGTTTTAAAGAGGAGGGAATTATCGAGTGGGTCGAATGCTGGTAGTAGGTCAAGAAAGGAAAGGACTGAGGACTGGCCATGGATTTAATAACGGGCAAGTCACTGCCTACCTTAACAACCTCAGTTTGCACGGAGAGACCTAAAGGGAGAATTGGAGGATAGAAAACAATTAGAAAGTTCTGCTACAGTGAACTTTTTGCATGCTTTTCCTTATAAAAGCATGAAGAGAAATAAGTTAGTAATATCAAGAATACTTTCTTCTCTTAGATCTACCTTTTAATTTAATTTTTAATTAATACGTAATAGATATATGTATTTTCAGGGTACACGTGATAACATAATACATTCATATGATTTGTAAAGGTCAGATAGGTGTAATTGGGGTGCCTGTCACCTTAAATCTTAGCCGTTTCTCTATGCTGTAAAAAAGAATGAAATCCTGTCATTTGCGGCAGCAGGGATGGAGCCAAGGTCAGAAGGACGAGTATCACACATCCTCACTCATGTGGGAGCTGATAAAATGTGTCTCACGAAGAGAGAGAGTTGACCGGTGGTCACCAGAGGCCAGGAAGGGGAGTGGGGGCGGGGATGAAGGAAGATCGGTGAATGGGCACAAACTTACAGTTTAATGGAAGAAATAAGACCTAGTGTTTGATAGATCCTTGGCGTGACTGTAGTTTACATAATGTGTTATGTATTTCAAAATAGCTAGAAGAGAATAAGTCAAATATGTCTAGTATAAATAATATTTTCTTTTTTTTTTTTAATGGGAGAAGTGAAAGCATGATTGCCTACTGATTTAGTAGGGAAGGAAAATGTGGTGATTTAGGAGGAAGGAACATTCCTGGAGCACGGGCTGAGAGGGCCAGAAAGGGCAGGTCTAGCACGCAGGTGACGTGGGGGAGCAGCTGAGACGACAAGAGGCGCCACTCGTCCGCGGTAAGGCAGGGAGCCTGAGCACCTGAGAACAGGTGAGGTTACGTCTGTGAGCGTGGTCCCAGCAGTTGTGGAAATGCCCTGCCGAGTGCTGTGTTCCTAGAGAAGTAGGACGCAGGGTCATCGGCTGAAACTGAGGAGCAGGCAGAGGAGTCAGAAGTTTGAGGACAGGCCAGAAACGAAATAGTGGTGTATCTGATGAGGCTAGACAGCCAATCAAGGCAGTCCTTGCAGAGCTTTAAGGGCCACAGCAAGGCATTTGCATTTTATTTAAAGTGCTATAGGAAACTATGTTTATAATCGACCCTTCTTTAAAATTATCTACTTATAGTGTTCTTTTCGTTCTTCAGGGAGAATAATTCTTCTGCCTGTGCCATATTATATTTATTTTGGTGCTTTATTTTAGATGAGAGAGAGATCTATATAGTGTACGTGTGTGTGATGTCCTTAAGTTTTTCTTCATAAATTTTACCTTACCAATAAGACCAAAACCTCCCTACAGAAGATACCATCCTCTGATTTTTTTCTCATATAGAAGATTTCTCAAATATATTTGTTGGATTCAACAGAGAATCTATAAACATTTGAGTTCTCCAGAATGCCCATTAAAAACACCTGTAGATGTGGCTAGACGATGGTATACACAGTGAAAACTTCAGTACTTATAAAATGTGCTCTGAATGTTGTGATGTTTTCAAAGTTTGAAAGGTAGTTTCCCTAGATTAGGATGTTGTAGATCCAGCTCACTTATCTAATCAAATTTCCCAGGCTGTACCTGGAGAATTATATTAAAAAACAAAGACAACATCAGCTGTCATCTACCTGCTTTGTAAGAATATGATATGAACTAGTGAGATAATTCTTGTAAATCACTTCAGCTCCTTGGAGAGAAGTGCTCCATAAAGACAAAATAACGCTGTTACTACCCAGAGACCACATGGCCCACGGTCCCCGCACCGCCGGTGAGGGAGATATCAGTTGCATGCCACCATCTGCCGCTGCGCATTGGCACACACCTCAAGATTTAGATCAAACTTTCACAAAATACAGTCCTTCCTGAGTTGGACAAGCTGCCTCTAATTTAGATTATGTGTATCAATATTCAACAAGGGAGTTCTGGCCTAATGATAGAATACAACAAAATTTAATTAAAATTTTCATCTATATGAATTTTAAGTTGAGGTGAATTGAGTCTTCAAATTGCTGGGTAAGCCTTTGAAGATGTATTTTTTTAATTCTATTGGCCCAGATTTAATGACACTTTCTGATTGGTGAGCTCTTAAAATCATCCCCTGATCCTGTGGCATAACTCCACTAATTCCAAAATCTTTCCTTGTGTGTAATGTGAGAAAAATAATATTAAGCCCCAAGGTTGTAATAAATATACTGCATCTTGCAGCTTGCCCTGTCCTATAGTAAACGCCAACAAAATGATGATTCTTTCTGAATCACTATTGCTCCCTCACTAAACCACAGTTACACTCTGTGGAATCTTGTACCTATATCTTTTGGTATTTATAACATTGTATTATAATTTATAAACATGTCCAGTAGACAAAATAACATGAATTGTTTAATGCAAGTACTTGAAAACTAAATAACACTTTTAAATGGCTCATTGATCAAAGAAAAAAGCCAAAGAAGAATTGGAAATTATTTTAGACTGAAAGAAAATTAAAACATATCATAATCTGTGGTCTATTCACTTGGATTTAAATGGTAAAATTCATTAAATCATGTTACTATTTATGTAGTTTATATAAATAAAACTTAAGATCCACCTAAGGGACTTTTAGATCTCAGATATGCCAATAATCATTCCTACAGCGTGCACCACACGGCCGGGTCCCGGGACAAGCATGTGCCGTGGGGACAGCGTATTTGGAATTCCACCCGGTGACCTAGAGGCTACTTCCCTAGGCCATTCCTTTATTCCTGTGATGATATAACCTTCCTGAGAATAAAGGTTACCTTTAGATACTTAAAAATTCGTATTTTGTAGGCTAACGACTTTTGAAGATGAAGAGCTGATACATCACTCTATGTCAGGGATGAGTAGGTAGAACTCATTCCCTGTAAGTGCCAGGGTCTGGTTCAAAATCTCTGAACATTGTTATTCTGCTTGAATTCAAAGCAACACTGTTTACTTCAGGATTTATCTGTGAGATATAAGTGTTTGCTCTGGAAAAATTTACAACAAGGGCTACAAGATGAACAAGAACAACAAAATCAATCCTGAAAAAGAAAAATGAAATTTGATAGGTCATATCTGAGAAACCACAAGCTACCCAACTTTTATGTGTGTTTAGTTAATACATTTGTTGATGACCTGCTTATCCTAAAAACTGTGCTTCTCCTTGAGTAGTTAAAACCTGTTGGAATGAATACACATAAGGGGAGGTAGGTGTGTGCTATTTTCAATAGATGCTCTAGTAGTCATGTGTGTGGGCACTTGTAATAAAAGCCCGTTGAAAAGTAACACCCTTGTGTGTGTGTTTGGGATAAGAGGTAGATGAGATTGGAAAAGATCAAATTTTGGTGAGAAAGTGTTTATAGGTAGAGAAAACGTCATGAGCAAAGGAACAGAAATAAGAGACTGTATCTCAGGAATGGAGAAACAATCACATATCCTCACTATAAAATTAGAACTAACCAATGAGCACACACATGCGCAGACAGGAGTAAAACTCAGTGGAAAGCAATCGGGGGAGGTGGGGATGGGGAATAAACCAGCCTAGTGGGTGCTATGAACACTATTTGGGTGACAGACACATCTATAGTCCGGACGCAAGCATCACAAAAACGATCTGTGTAACCTAAAACATTTGTACCCCCTTAATATTTTGCAATAAATTTTTTAAAAAAGAAATAAGAGACTGATGCTGTTGAGAATTAATATTCTCATTTAAAGAGTAGAGAACAATATGGGAAGGAGGTAAGTAGGAAGCTGTTTATAGAAGGCATTTTCTCCCGTGATGAATTAAGCTTTATTCCATAGGAAGTTAGTGTTTGTCCTGGGGAAGGATGGGTGAACGAGGGCAGTTAGGAAACAGAAGCCAGCCCACAAGATGGGTGGATTGTAATCAACAAAGTGAGTGACCTGGCAGTTTTCCATTTCAGATACGTATTTGAGAAAAACAATACTGAATACAAAACGACAGCTAAAAGCTCAAACGAGTCTGGGTGAGAGAAGGTAAATTAAGGTGGGATGAAGACGGTGGCAGTAAGGATAAGTAAAAGGTAATGAGATAGAAAAACAATGAAGAGATAAACAAAGATTGATAACTGATCGGCTATGGATAAGGTGAAAAAGCCAAATCACATATACATTTAAGGTCTGGGCATTGATAACTAGGTAGATGCTGGTGCTTCCAACCCCAACATGGAACTGTCTCCTCCCCCACATCAGAACAAGGGCCACGCGTGTTCTGTTCACCATTTTGTCCCTGGCTGAGAAAGGGTTCTCAGGAAAACTGTGTTGAATGAAGGAAACACGAGTAGCACGTCAGGAATGGGAGGTAATGGACTTGACTAAACAATGGAGTTTGACATTCCTGTGGCTCACTCATGCAGGAATACCTCGCCTAAGTTAGAAAAATTAGTTTCTAAACCAAGAGAATTTGAAATGTGACAAAGACTGCGTTATTGAGGAATGTTTCATAGACATTCACATTAGCATCCCTCCCCCACGATCTCTATGGGGTCCAGGACAGAAGTACAGATGGAACTCCACATACCATGAATCTAAATATTTGAAAGTTATAAAATTAAACTAACACATTGTTGAAGCATATGCTCTAGCCTCCTGTGTTGGCAAATATACCATGATGATGACAGCCTTGAATAAAGAATTCCCAGAATCCTTGAAATTTCCAACAGGAACGTGGAGAACCAGCCAGGAGCCCTGGGTCACGATCCTCCTTCCTTCTCTTTCTGCACTGAGCTCTTCCATACAGCAGTGCCACACACACGTGGCAGATCCATCTGCTCCCTGTGACTCTCTGTCCCACAGAAAACACTGATGCCCCGGGATGTGCACACCTGCTACACAGGCTGCCCTTGGAAAGACGTGCTTGAGGAGGATGATACCACAGACGCGGGTAGATCAGAGAATTCCAGAACCCCTGGTGCCCGGAGCTGGGCCTAGAAGGGGGTGCGAACAGAGCAGACCCTGAAAAGGGCTTCCTCCTGCCTCTGTCTAAGATCAAACTGCATACTGGAGCACCCAAAGGCTGTAGATAAATAAGAAGAAAAACTTAGAGTACAGAGGGAGAAAGAAATGAAGTAGACAGATGAGAAAAGCAAAATGACAAGCCTTTAAAAGACAGAGAGAATTGACGTCACAGTTTTTGGGAAGCCAAGCTAGCCTTTTTGCATTTCATTTCCATGTGGTTCTTTTCTGGTTTTATGTTTTTTCCAGATAATTTGAGTTGGTTTCTGTTGCTCATGATCAAATAATCCGTGAGTAAGAAAAGATAATAATGAAGGCTGGGAGACTGCCCAGGGAAGGAACACAGAATGCAAAATGGGCGAAGAATATAACCTGTTGTTTCATCAATTTGAACTGACCTATCATAGCAGGGACATGTGGACATGGTCCAGAAGAAGGAATCAAAGACCAGAACAAACATTTACTGACTTTACCAGCTTTCCTTAAACTGTTTCCATTCCCCTTTTTGTTATCCTAGGTATTATAACGGCATCCACAGGAATCGAAAAGCTCATCTTTCTGATATAAGCCGGCTAATGCACCGTCACTGCCCATTCTCTCAATTGCAGCATTTTACAACAGTCCTACTGTATTTCTGCACTCTCAGAGAAGTGGATACCCGACTTTGTTAAATAACATTCACACAGCAAACTTGCACATAAATTAAATTCACTCTAACAAGGGTCTGTGCTGATGAATGTGTAAGAAGAAAGGCAAGAAGCAAACAAACAGGAACAAAACTATGGCTTCTCAGTTCCACCAAGACTTCTATCTCAAGAATTCAGCAGATGATAAAAAATGAGAATCAGAATTACTGTGGCAAAGAGAAGTCACCTTGGCTGTTGGGAGAGGAAAAACAAAAAGAAAAGAAAAACAAAGCAAAGAATCACGTTGCTTGGGTAAATCAGTTTTCACATTGCTAAGAAACAGACACAAGTAATTCTGCAGCAGCTAGTGAGTAATTTCAGAAGTCCTTCAACACAATGGGCCAAACCTCCATAAAAATCACAGAAAATGCAAAGGGTATCACTGGAGTCCTTGCACTAAGGGAGTAAATTGTACAAATAGAATGGGAAAAAGTCAATTGCAAAAGTGGAATGTCTGTCCTGAGACCAAATAAGCCACTGACAGATGAAGAAATTCGCTTCAACCTAATCATGAGGGGCCTAAGTGCTAAACAGAAAAGAGGCCGAGAAGCTGGCTTCTTTGCAATCAGTGCACCAGAGAACAAGAGAAAACGACTTGTAGTGGCACATAAAATGGCAAATGCACAGAGACAAAGAATAAATAAATATAAGGCAATCTTCGTCTGAGAGAGGACAATATTTATGCAATGAAAAAATTATGTATGTATTAGGAGTAGCATGAACTCAATGTACATAAAATGGAAAACAGTTCAGAAAACATCTTAACTATCATGTCATCCTATCTTCTCATTTCACACCTGAGGAAACTAAAAAACAGAGTACATGTTATCTTACAAAAGGGATTCCTACTCTCAGGCAAGGCAATATAAAATAATGGGACAATGCCCACAATTAGCCTGAGAATAATTTTAAGTGTTTGTTGTAAACAAACAAAAATGATAAAACACATAAGTGAAAGGTATAGATCTTTTTCCTCTCAAAATTAGCTTACTAAAATGTTTGTCCTCTCAAGAAAAGAATGTCTTAATTCTTTAATAAAAAGGTATTTATTAAGCATCTCTTTTACTTAGCATGGGGAAAATATCATGGAATTAAAAAAGTAAAAGACATGTAAAATTTTTAAAAATTCTTTGTTTTGGTTCATAACAAACACCAACTTTAAGGTCGACATTGAATATCTATAATACAAACAATAAAAATACATATTTTATTTTTATAATTTCATTTTATGATTCCTCCATGCTCTAGACTGAGTGAATGTCTTTCCCCCAAGACATGTGACAGGTTGAAATCCTTGGTCCCAGTGTGGGGCCCTGCCGGGTGACTAGGCCATGCAGGCCGAGCCCTTGTCAGCGCCCTTAGAATTTCTGAGAGGCACCAGGGAGCTCCCTCCTCCCGTCTGCAGCAAGGACGCAGCAGGAGCTGAGGAGGAAGGCGGGCCTCTGTAAGCCAAGCAGCACACCCTCACCAGACAGCAAGTCTGCTGACAGAAACGTTTCCTTCACAGATGACTCCCTTGTCTCCTGCACTATTGTAAAAACCGATGTATTTTCCAGCACCAGGGAACATACTTTAGAACGGAATGATTGCTTTATGTTGCTGGAAATTGTACAATGAATTATTTGGTATTGTATATGGAATACTTTGGGTCCTACAGGTACTCAGAAGTCTATCTCTGAAATAGGCAAGTGAAGCTCCTCCACAGCCCATTCTGAAGCCGTCTTGCTGCTTCTCCATAAATCTTAGAGAGCGCATTGTTGTGAGGTGCGACTGTGCCACACACCCCCACCTGTGGACCTTGATAGGAAGGGAGACAGTGGCTCCACTAAGTGCATCTCGCAGGCTGAAGCTGCAGGGGTCCCGGCCCCTCCACCCAGCTCAGACGGCTGCTTCCCTGGGGGCTGCTGTGCTGTTATATACTCCCTCATATGCTCCCTCGGCCCAGCCAGGCTTGCACATAGCAGGGTGTGAAAGGACCAAAACAAAACCAAGAATGTATATCACAGAGGTAGATGCAAACACCTCAAAAAAATGCCATAAAGGTTTTCAGATTTTATAGAAAGGTGAATAGGAAATAGGAATTGAGTTCCTAGCAATGACTGACTAGAACAAAGTACAGATTGAATGAAAGACACAGAGAGTTGATTCTCTATCAAGAGAATGATCTCTTAACTTGACCTTAAAAATCGTTACAAAACAACATAAATATAAATTAAAAAAAAAAAAAGGAAGCAAGCTCAGAAGACAATCTTAGCACAGAGCGCGTGAGGTGTCCGCGGTGCGGGGCACCCAGAGCCAGAGCGGAGCAGTTGGGGAACGCGGGGCTCGGCCCGGGCTTTGCCCCTTGAGGTGCTGGCTGGGCCAGGCGGCTGCTCGCAAGTGACCACGCTTAGGCCGCTCAGCGCTGTGGAAGGGACACAATGAGAAACTGAGGGGACAGTGTTGTGAGACGTGTAAAGGACCTTACAAATCAATATTTTAATCATTGCTTAAGCAAATGGATAGCAAATTTTATTCATTTCAGATCAGATTATAATGCAGGGCAGGTGTGCTAAGCCCTTGTGGATACTTCAGCAGGACTGTTTCCAGCTCCCAGCCCCATCAGCCCTCTCAGGGGAAACTGCACTTCTCCATAACAGTGGAATTTCCTTGGCTGAGTTAGTCCCAGGGGGGCAGAGCTTTCTTTTTATTATGGGCATATATTACAGTGAAGATGCAGTCTGGAAAATTTTATTCTGGGAACAAAAGACTGAAAACACGTATATAGACTAGAGAAACTGAGAAGTGCGGCCTCTATTTGCTTGTTACGAAATCCCATACGCTGGGAGTTGTGAGACTAGCAAGTTTCATGCTGGACCCACAGAAAGAACATACTTCTGAGACACAATATTAACCAGAATTTCACACAGGACTGATGCATTTTCTATGCACAAAAACCAACCAAGGTGTTTTTGCAAGTGATAGTTATTTTCCCATCAATTTCCCAAGAATTTATTCATGTTCATGGACTCTCTTTGCTAAATAAAGGTATAGCACCATTTTTATTTTACTGTATTTTGCTTTTCTCTTTGCTTAACAAAAATAATATGGGGATGTTCATGACACCATTAAAATATAGCCATTAATTGGTTTTACAATTTCTGTCAACATACTTGAAAATCAAGCACATTAAAATTTCATTTAAAAAATGGGGCCTTTTAGTTAAACATGGCACATTGAATATAGGAGTTTATCTCCTAAAATCAACCACAAGGAAAGTAATGGGGGGAATACAGCCCACAAGACAACGAAAGCGGGGAAGGAATAGTAACATAATGGTGTCCAGGGAGTTCTCACAGCTGGAAAGCAGAAGCACACATTGTCATTTACGAAGCAGACCAGAAATAGCTGAATGCAAAACCAGCAGTAAGGAGGAAAGAAGAAAATAAGTCAATTTTTGTCGTGGCACAGAACCCTGCTGTGGCTCAGGTATTGGGAAACCAGCTCCTTGCGAAGGCAGCGATGTGGTGTGGACGGGAAACGGAAGCATTTGTTGGAAGTCTGTTCAAGAAGCATCCAACTCCCAGATTCTGGACCTTTTATTGCCTCTTTCCCGCTGTGACAAAGGACTAGACTTGAGGCCACATCCACAGTTAGAGTGGGACAAACATAAAACAGGTGTGATGAAAGCCCATGCTGAACAGTATGACCAAGTACATCACTCCCCTTTTTGGCTCCAAGAATGCTGAGAGTAAGGCTTGTGTCTCCGCGTGATACTAAATTACTTTCTGTGGAACCTGCCACCCCAGAGAACAACCTATGGACGTTGATATTTGGTCATCCAGGAACAGTGTGCCCAAGACAGAAAGAGAGAGAGAAGGGAAGGAAGAAGAGAAAGAAAGAAAGAAAGAAAGAAAGAAAGAAAGAAAGAAAGAAAGAGGAGAGAGAGAGAGAGAGAGAGGGAGGGAGGGAGGGAGGGAAGAGGTAGGTGAGAGGTGACCTGCGTCATGTGCTGCTGTACCCTGCATCAACCCACTTTCCTGGGCCAGTGCACCCGTCCCCCAGCTGGTGGATACTAAGGGCACCCATCCCTCTCCTCCTCAGGAGAATTGTCCCTAGAAAGAGAGAGTCACTGTGCCCTGGAAGTTTCAAACTCCACACCTGCCACTCCCAGTGCAGGTAACTGACTGCTCGAGGTACCTGCCCCGCTCTCCCCCTGGGACCAGGTGAAGCTGGACCCCAGTTCAAAGGCCACATCCTGGCTTGTTCTCTGACCCACACCCGGGCCTCGCTCACTCCCTCCTCAGCGCACTCACTCAATGAACTAAATTGGTCCAACCTTTTTCTCAGGCTCTGTTTCTGGGAACTTGAACCTAAGACCTTATTTGATCAATTTAAATACTCTGAGATGAGAGTTACATCTCTGAAAGTTTGGGAATAGGTTCTCAGGAAAACAGCAGTACAAAAAGAGGCAATTATTAAACCACAAGGAAAACAACTTATATAAGGAAGAAAATAAGTCAATTGATTACATCATATTGACTCCATTATGGGTAAATGTAAAATATTCATTTAATTTAAATATATGAGATAACCTTATTGAGAGGATAGAAGAAGAAAATATTTGCATGGGTGCTAAGGGCATAGGCATGAGAAAAGCAAACCTGTTTCCCATATGAATAAGTTAATAAATAATCCCTAAAGAACATGATAGTTATCCAGAAATAAGGAGGTATTAATAAGTGTCAAAAGAAAGTGTTAAAGATTTGAAAGTGACTGCCTTGGGAGAGCAAAAAAGGTAAAGCAATGGAATTTTCTTTTCATTATGAG
Organism: Eulemur rufifrons; assembly: GCF_041146395.1. Lineage (NCBI taxonomy): Eukaryota > Metazoa > Chordata > Mammalia > Primates > Lemuridae > Eulemur > Eulemur rufifrons. The sequence continues at coordinate 3,172,754 of NC_091000.1, read as the reverse complement.
TTTTATAGAACTAGTTGACTTTAAAACTTTACACAATGTAAATTCATATTCAGTATCCATATGCATATGAAAAAGTACATACTAATTTTAGAAAATTCAGAAAAGAATAAAGAAGAATATAAAAATAATCTATAGCTTCAATACCCAGAGATAATATTTTTAACATTTTGTTATGATCTGCCCCATCTTTTTTCTTTGGTTATTTCACCCGTCACAATTTTAATTTTTCCATATATGCAATTTTCTTGTATCTAATATTATATCATATGCATTCACTGATACTATTAATACTGTACTTTTATAAGCATAATTTTGTTCATAAAATATTTCATCAGATCAATTTATAACGTAGGTAACCTTTCCCTCCTTTTTGTGCATTTACAGAATTTCCTATACTTCTCTATAAGTAATGTTGTGATGCACATTTATGAGCATAAAACATTTTGTATATTTCTGATTATTCATCACAGTTTTTAATGCACAGATATCCAATGACTACTATGCCTACATCTCTCAAGCTGTAGGAGCTTCCACACCTGAAATCAGTTCAACAAAATTTTGCCCCAATAAACCAATTTAGAGATACTGTAGGTTTCATTACAACGAGACATTATCTATGTAAATGGTTTTCCAGTTCTTAAGTTTTAGGAGTTTGCCATCTCCCTCTGGGAGACTTTTCACTTTCCAGTGCAACCCCGAGCTCTCCCCAGCGAGCACTAAACCAAATGAGTTATTCATTTTTCTTGCTGCATTTGCCTCTTCTGTCGTTGAGTTCATTTCAGTCTCTCTCTGGGGGCTTATAACCTTCCTTTCCTGTCTTCTCACTTCACATATATTTATGAAACTGCCCATTTTTCTTCACAAAACATGCATTCTTTTTGAAGGTCTTCCTGTGATTTATTTGATTATGTGTGCCTTTGTCCTACATTGATAATATTGACTTAGGTTTCTTATCTTCTAGGCCTTGTAATATTGTAAAACCTTCACGTTTTTCCCTGGACATCAATCTTGTTCACTTTCTTCTTCAGCTAATGTTTACTAACGATGCCCACGCGGTTTAACTCCCAAGGAGTTAGCAGCAGCCGCGGATTGAGTCCCCACTGTATGCCGGGCACTTTGTCTTCACCGCAGCCCTGTGCGTTAGGCATCGGTGGGATTCCATTTTACTCCAGAGGAAACAGTCGCCAGTGGTGATGCAAAACATTTACACCCACTGACTGAGGTAAAGGGAGGCTTCCCTTTTCTCGCCCCAGAAAGTGCAGATGAGAAAGTGAGTGAGTGGTGTTTACTTATGGGTTAGTTTTAAATAACTAAATTGAGTAAAACCAATTTGTGTCAATTAACATCTAATAAGAATTTCTGCATTTCTTTTTAGCAAATAAACCCAAGTCAAGTCAAAATTTTTCTTTCTATTCTATGCTTAATTTTTTCCCTACTGTGTGAGTTAAAACTTTGTAGGGATCAATGAGCAACACTTTGGCAATCCAACACTGACCACTGGATCCTGACTCCGTGACATCCGAATGTTTGGCTTCTGGTAGAAAAGTGAGCCTGGGAAAAATTGTTAATAAATTATTATAAGTCCACCTCTAATATTGGGGACAATTATTTAAAAAGCAAGATCTAGTTAAACATCATTGCTTTTACAGTGCAATCCATTTATACCTAAAATTATGCTGATATTTCTAAAAAATCATATGCATGTAGTTATTTTTTTTTATTATTCGATATCAGCAAATATTTAAAGACTTGAGTGATTGATCTTCATAATGTGCCAGTCTAACGTAAAGGCTCCGATACTGGCGGTGACTTAACGCTGTTTTCATCTCTTACTGGTAGGAAGAGGTGCACCACGGACCAGCCAGGTGCACAGAGAGTATGAATCAGGATCTCAAACAGCAACACTTCGTTCTTACTCTTTTGCTCATACTGGCATAATTCCAGCCTTTTTCTAGTCTGACCTGTATTGATCCTGGAAATCCTTCAAGTAATTGTGTCACTAAACCCTTCAGTTTCTTTGTCTACATTCATAAGCAAGTGGACCAAACAGAGCTTTCAGGCTTTTAGGATACATACCCAGCCGCGATTTCCCCTTTATTTCTGAATTTTTGCTGGAATCTATATTTCTGCATCTGTGTCCTGGATTTTCTTTCCTCCCTTTTCTCAATATCTGCTGCGTTCCATGTCGCACCACATTTTGAAGCTCTCTTTTCTGTGCCTCTTTATTCCCACACCCTTTGCATATATCCTGCTCTCGTGACAAGCTTCTTCCCAGGTTTTTTATGTCGACACATGTTCTTTCCTCCCCGTGTCAGCGCCTCCCTCTCCCACAGGCAGGCCCCTTGCTCTGGACGTGCTGATGACGTCAGCCACAGCCCTTCCCCGACTCCTCCAGCTCCAGTAGATCAGGTCTTTCCGAGTGACTTTTCTATTCGATACACTTAACACACACTTGATACAAAACTAAAATTCCCCAGCTCAGTTACTGCCCTTTCCTACTAACACCAAGATTACAGTTATTCTCTGCCCACGTCTGCTACTGTTGCCAAATCTCACAGCACGGTGTTAGTTCTGGTCCTCCAAGAAGACCCCCAGAGGAAACGAACCCCCCTAGAGGTTGAAAGGCAGGAGTGGAGGAGCCTCAGGCCACGATGCCCGTCTGACGGCTGGGAAGGGAGCGGGGGAAGGAAGAAGGATTCAGTGAGAAGTTCTCAGACTGCAGCTAAGTTTTAGAAACCTTCTGGGTTTCTAAGACTGTCTGGGATCGCTCAAGCTACAGTCCCCACTAGAGGAGCTGCGTGTCACATGAATGGGCTGGCGCTGGTCTCCCCACGGGCTGGGAGGATCCTGGGGGGACCATGGCTTTGGCACAAATTCTGGTTGGACCTAGATGGGCAGCAGCTGGGCTGCTGGTCACCTGTGCTCCCAGCGGTAGGCTCTGCAGGTGGAATATCTTCATGACAGCATGCTTGTGGCCACAACAGCCCACCCTAGTATTTCATCGACATGGTGACATTTTCTGGGTTTTTCTGCATTAGTCCGTGCATTTATGTTTTGCTTCTTTGAGTCCTCCCTGCTATACTCTGTGCTCCTGCCCCTCACACCGACCCTGACAGCTCTGGAAGTCCCCACTGTCCCAGAATAATGTATCGCCGGCACACTGGCTGGGCAGGGAGGAGGAGGCTTGTGAGAGAGAGCTGCTGCCTGCCTTTATCATTATACCCTAGACACGGAACTGGCCCTTTCCTTAGTTCTACTAACACAGAAGAAAATATTTGTAACTTCTAATGAGACTTTTTTAAAGTTTATGTTAATTTACATGGGAGACTTGCAGCCCAGTCTTATAAGTTAGCAGTACACGTGGCTACTCTCGAGCCCACAGGCACTGGCCAGTCCCCCTTGAGACTGTCCCTCGGTGCTTAGGTATGCAGAGCAGGGCCTTCGCCTCAGGCTCCATCCGCCCCTCTGCGAAGGGGACCAGTTTCACCCAACCATGAGGAGTATTCTCAGGGAAAGCGTCCCTCAGCATCACGCCCCAGTAACTGGGGTCCCAGCCCTGGATTTTCCTCATCGTGGGATCACAGACAGTGGGAATTTACTGCCCATAATCAGGGTATATCCGTGCACTCTCACCTAGTGGCTCCAAAAGCACAATTATACCAGAACATAATACTCTGACATCACTACGTCCCACAAAGTCTTGGTGTTCACTGTGCCTTGCCTTGCCAGTCATGCCTGGCACTGCACAAGTTGAACTTCAGCTACCCCAACCTCCCTGCAGCCTCCTAGAACAGCACTTTCTAGTTCCTGGCAGTGAATTTTCAGACAAGAACAAACACAGTAAGCAACTCTTTAAAGCAAAGTAAAATCTAAATCCACATAGAGAAAAATAACTATTTTTTTTCTCATAATCAGAAGAGCCTGTAAAGACAGAGTTCTGCCTCAACCACACAGCAATGTGGAATCCTAGATGCCCCACTCCCCTTCTCAGTCTAGAAACCTCTTCATTGAAGTTAATAGCGACTTCAAAATTTCCCCCAAAGAACAATGTGAGCCTTACTTTGCGTCGATAAGGGATCCTTTTAGGTGGTTACTAAAAAGAGTGAAACAGAATGTCTAATGGAGGGATTTAAGCTCTTACCTCAAAGATTAAAGACACTTACAGCTTTGAAATGTCATCTTTTCCCAGACATTACCAGTTCCATAGAAAGCTACAGAAATGTCTGAAGTTTCTAATCATCAAATCCACCATCATTAAAATACAAGATATCCTGTTATTTTCATCTGTCAGTCTGTGCAGCACAGTCCGTTACTGCCAACTCCCTGCTGACCCCTCCTGTCACCTCCACTCTTACCCCTAACGTCCCAGGAACGTGGGACGTGCTCTTTGTCGAGGGTTCTCAAACCAATTACATTCCAAATCCAATTATTCCGATTCTAAATATTAATAAATTATTTACACTTAATATCTATAGTGTTAGAAAATTTCCTCTCTTATCTAACCAAATATGTTTCTCATCGACCTTAATTCTGCCCTCTAGAAATACAAATAGTCTGATCTTCCAAATACCTGACAACATGTGTCATTTTTTTCTCTTCAGGTTAACAAACCTTTCCTTCAACCATTTCTTATATTATGTGATGTGTGAGATTTTTTTAAACAACAAGGGCTTGGTCAACAAAAAAATCTTACATGTATCCCACTATTTATTACATTTTTAAGCCTAATTTTTACATCTTTACTATGTAGATATGGAGACATTAGTTTTTACTCCATCAGGCAGTTGTGAAATGTAATGGAGATTGTGCAGTTAAATTATGTAACACACTACTTGGCACAAAATATTAGCTATTGTTATGATCTCGGGCACTGCAGTCTGGATCATCTTTAGTTAGCAGCTATCTTAAAATAAGATTTCTAATTTGAGCAAATTCTCATAGGTGATCTGGCAGGCACCACTCTCTTATTAATGTAATCAAGGTGTATTCTTTGTCAATAATTGCATATTTTATTTACATTCAGCTAAACAAACACTTCCCTCTAAGGAGTGTACTATGTGCCCCTTCTTTAAATCCCAGTCATTGTTTAGTATCTACCAGTGACTAACGAGTCACTGTGGAAGCAGAGAGTACAGCAGTGAGATGGTAAAGACGTAATCTCTGACTGCTGGATGCTTACCAGGTAGAAAGGTACATAGACATGTCAACGAACAGTTGTGTTATGCCAGAATATGTATAAGAGCTATGAAAGAAATACGTAAAAGGTGTCCCAAAAAGCAGAGATAATTACCAAACAGTTTTGCCTGGGCTGAGGTAAGGGAAGGTTCTGTTGAAGAAGTATCTGATAGGAGTCCTGACATACCCATTCATTCACTCATCTCTCCATCACTCATTCATTTATTCAGTAAGTCTTTGTTCAATGGTCTCTATCTTCCAGGCACTCAATCTAGTAATTGCTGCAGACAGTACCGTGATAAACACACAGCCTTTTCCCCTAAGAGGAAACTGTCTCGTAGGAGAGACAGATAAACAACCTTTTAGTACACCCTGGTTCGTGCCACGAAGTACAATCTGTTAACAGAACACGTTGACCTGGTTCCAAGAGAAGGTTCAGTTGTAAATCTGAGTAAGTTTGCTAAGGTTAGCAAATAAAAATACAGGATGCCCATTTAAATTTGAATTTTAGATAAACAACAAATAATTTTTAGTATAAATATGTTTCTTGCAATATTTGGGACATACTTATACTAAAAAATTAATTGGTATTTATGTAAAATTTAAATGGGTGTTCTGTATTTTATTCGGCAACCCTAAATCTGCGGGATGAATTGAACAGAAGTTGCCATGCCTAGGACATGCGGGGCGGGGCAGAGGGAATGGGAGACCATAGGAGGTAGGGGAAATGGCATCTAAAAGGTGTGCAGTGACTCAAACACAGCTCAGCAGACTGAGAGAGATGAGCCCAGAAAGATGGAGGAGTATTGCAAACCATGTTAAGGAGTCTGAACTCTCTTCCTGGAAGCAACTAATGGCTATTTAAGGAGTTTCAGCGGGAGACTGACATAATCAATTTGCGTACTTCAAAGATTGCTCTGGTTGCATTGTGAAGAGCGGATTCAGGGAAACAGATCTGTAGGCAGAGAGGAGGACTCAATCTAGAAGGCAAGAAACGTAGAACGCAGCTGTCCTAGCAGAGAGGAGTCCGTACAGCTCCTTAAAGACAAAAGATGTGACAATCACAGCCTGTTCAGGGAACCGCCTGGACTGCAAGGCACAGGGTAAGGAAATTAAACTGGAAAGGAGGTCGAAGCCAATATTCCAACAGGCTTATGTGGTAAAGGCTTTAGACTTAATCCTTGGAAAGCGGTTAAAAGATTTTGAAGGGATTATTGTTATTATCCAATTTATCACTTCGAAAAAATGGGCAGGTTAGCCTGACTTCTCACAAATACCAGGTGCAAAAAGTCAGTAAGGATTCTGCTGTGAGGGGAAAACAAGATCAAGTTAGAGAAGGAATAATTAACGTGCTCTCATTCTAATCAAATGATTTAAGATCAAAGATACATGTTAAAATTGACCTTCTATCTCATTCTGTAGAGACAGAAGGCTTAATGTGCCCAGATTAGTATTGTGAGCACAAATGAACCCCAGGACGAAGCCACATGAGAACGGGGTTATACTAAGACTTGTAAACATTTTATTCTTCAACCCTATGTTCTGAGATCCATCTTAATCATCACTGTCATCATTTCATCGTCATCATTAGCACTGACCTTTGTACAGCACGTTACTATGTTCCAGCCAGGAATACTCACAGCAACCTTATGAGGGAGGGATTGTTTTTGTTCTCATTTTACAATAAGGAGTCAGAGGCTCACACGAGTCTGTAAGTTGTCCAAGGGCACATAGCTAGTCAGTGGCAGCAGGACTCCAAAGATTGGAGATACACTGTCACATTGACACTCTCGGTAGATACAAGAGTTTTATTGTCTTAAATCAGCTAAACTCTTAAGTAATGAATAGAATCCTCCCCCAAAAATGCATGATTCAAATGAAATATAAAATGTCCACCAGAGAAAAAAATTAAGAAAATAAATATCCTCAATGCCTATTACTATCATCGATTTGAGTTTGTTGTCAAAATAACAATGAATGAAAAGAACATCGTAGGACTAACACTACCTAACTAAAAAACATACCCTAAAAATACAGTCATCAATATAGTGTGCTATTGGCAAAAAGAATAGAGAAATATATCAAAATAACATTAGGAGAGCCCAAAAATAGACCCACATAAACATAGTCGTGTGACCTTCAACTAAAGAATAAAGGCAATAAATGGAAAACAGATAGTTTTTTTTTTCAACAAATGGTGCTGTGAGAACTGGACCTCTACATGCAAAAAATGTAGACACAGAACTTACAACTTTACAAAAATAAACTCATAATGGATCACAGATCTAAATGTAAAATATAAAACTATAAAACTCCTAGAAGATAACTTAGGAGAAAACCTAGATGACTTTAAGTATGGTGCTGACTTTTTAGATACAACACCAAAGGCACAATTCATAAGAGAAATAACTGATCAACTCGATTGAATTAAAATTTAAAATAATGAAAATCCAAGCCATAGAATGGTAGAAAATATTTGCAAAAGACATATCTGACAAAAGACTACTATCCAAAATATACAAAAAAATCCTTAAAGCTTGATAAGAAAATAACCTGATTTTTAAAAAATTGGCAAAAGAAGATATATAGATGGCAAACTAGGACATGAAAAGATACTCCACATCACATGTCGTGAGGGAGTATGGAATGTGCAAACCAAGAGCAAACCCTAATGTAAACTGTGGACTGTGGATGGTAACGATGTGTCGCCATTCATAACCAATGTACCACTTTAATGAGGACGTTAATAGTGGGGTCGGGAGCATATGAGGATTCTCTGCACTTCCTGCTCTGCTCAATTTTGCTATGCACCTAAAACTGCTCGAAAAAATAAAGTAAAAAAATTTAAAAGGGAAAGAAAAATAAAGGAATGAGGAAAAATATACCATGCTAACACTAATCAAAAGACAGTTGGAGTAGCTGTATCAATTACAGGCAAAGCTGACTTCAGAGCAAGAAACTGACCAGGGATAAGGAAGGGCACTGCATGGTGGTAGCAGGGTAAATTCTCCAGGCGGGCGTACCAACCCTTAGCATGGATACATCTACCAGCAGAACATCAGAGCAGGTGAGGCTAACATGATTCTCCTATGGCAGTCAGAGACTCCCTTCTAATTATAACCAGTGCGTTGAAAGCAAAGTATACTTTTTCCCTATTTCTCCTATAAACCTGCTTTACGGAGGTAGATCTCCTTCCCTCTGTCCTGTCACTTCAGACAGCCCCAAAGAGTTAGTAATTAACATGTCTGGCCCAGGGAAATAATAAAAACTGTGAAATTTGAAGATATTTCCCTTCTGCAAGCCTTACCTGCTGTATGTGGTAAGACTTGCAATGGAAAAAGGATGCTTCTGGCTTTTCTTCCTGCTAGCTGTGTGGTTTCTGGCATCTCCAGGACTGGGGTAGACAAAAGGGACAGAAGTAAAGGGACAGAAAAGCTCTCTGGACTGGCACTGACTGCACACTTGCTTTTACATGTACGTTTAATGTGTACGTTTACAGTGCTGTGGCTGTAGGAGGAGTTTACCACTGCTTGTTTTTGCGGGTTTAATCGTTTGTCTTCTCAGCTACATACACATGGCAGAAGGGCAGGCATTACACGTATCTAGCTCCAGGTTGTGTGACTGATAATGTGTAGATGCCCGATACATATGTATTGAATTAATCAATTAACCATTTGGTTTATGCCTGGCACTCACTGTTGGAAAAATTTATCATATGAAACTGGGTCACGTGAAAAAGGCAGTACTAAGAGCTGTAAGCAGGAGTCTGTTCTCCAGTTTTGCATTTGGATGGATTTCAAAAGTAAGTTAAAAATTATCAAGAAACCTCTGGCAGTTGTGTTATAAAACACAGTAAGTGGTAGGATTTAAAATGAATCAGAACCAAAAAGACTATTTCCAATATCTTTTGGGTTTCAGAGAAGTAAAAACTGGCTTGGGGAACATTAAGACCCAATTTTTGGTATGTTGTGAAGCTACAGTATTGAAATACTTTTCAGCACAAGACCTTGAACTAAATCAGTCAAATTTTAATCATTTCTTTACTCAATATTTTCTGTCCTTTTAGGGTCTAAAATTTCAATGATAGGCAGAATTCTCCCCTGGTGCCCCTTTAATGTGAACTGGGAATCAAATGAGGGTGCCTATTTCTAGTCTACTTAAAGATGACAAGGGACATATGTCAATGCTTAGGATTTTGCACTTTAAAAAGTAAATGAGCTGATACCTCACTATAAAATATTGGCTTAAAGAAAATCATAGTATTTCTCCTTTAAACAAAAGTAAAATTCTTATTAAGTCAAAACACTTTTGTCTTTACTCATTTATTCAATTTGTTATTCTATAATAAAATCAAATTAGATTAGTTAGGCTTTACCGAGTCTCCAAAACACCATGCTGGTCATTGCCTTGGCTATTGGTAAGCATGTGATGTAGCAGTTAATAATTTGCTTCCCTCTCTCAAAGGCAGGAAGTGAAACTGTCAGTCCTGTAGTTCCCAGGGTGGGAGTGTTTGAAGGTAGGCACTGCTGTGCTCGCTTTGGCAGCACATATACTAAAATTGGAACGATACAGAGAAGATTAGCATGGCCCCTGCGCAAGGATGACACACAAATTCATGAAGTGTATTAAAAAAAAAAAAAGAAGGTAGGCACTGCTTTCACGCAGTTTAAAATGTACTCAAGGTCACAACTCCTCTGTCCTTATAGACATCGGGATAATGTTTTCTCTATTCTTACCTTAGTTGCCTAATCATCCAGCTCATATTGTTACTTCCACTGATTTTCAATAACAACTGAAGTTGCTTCTATGGACTGAAGTTTAAAAGAAAGGAAATCATTAAGTCTCCATTATTTTAATCCCACTAATTTTACTTCTATAAGTTCAACTTTCTATTCCTAGCTAATGAGTAGACTTTGTCATAATAGTGTTTTATTCATAATACATTTAAATATATGTATTTTAATTTCTTTTTATTACTCTGACTAGATACATACAATTCTAGGAAGAGCCAAATTAGGTTTATTCTTAAAAGTGAAAATACAACTGGATATTAAGTAAAGGAGAAAGGAGTACAAAGTTATAAAAAATACAAAATTGGGAAAAATTTCTAATAATCATATCCAACTTCCAAATTGTCTGTTATTACCAAGCATTGCAGCTGTAGCTAAATCGTCACTCTGGGGGAGACGCTGATAACTGGAGAGGCTATGCGTGTGTTGGGGGAGGGGGGGTGGGTAATCTCTGTGCCTCTGCTCAATATTGCTATGAACCTAAAACTGCTCCAAAAATAAAGTCTATTAAAAAAATTTAGTAAGAGAGAAAATTATTGCGAGATTAGATTTTTACTTTGTCTCTGTAATTAAGTGTATTAAGAATAAAGACAGAAATTGCAATTACACAAAGCAATGTTAGAGTTATTTTCATCTGACAAGTTGTGATAGCATCACAGACCAAAAAAGATAGAAACAAGTTCTTTTTGTTGTTGTTTAGTGACTCAAGTAATATTGATCAAATGCATTGCCTTTGGAAATGCCCACACTGTGTCTTCCCCATCTCTCTGCCTGTTAATCTTTAATCCCATAGACATTTCAGGGTAAACTTAACCAGCATGCTTCTGATTTATCGTAACTGAAGTCACCGAAGTGTTATTTCTAAAAAGTTAGTTCATGACAAATAAGTTTTTCGAATCATTTTAAAATACTTTCAAGACCTTGTCTTTAGAGACAAAAAAGTCATGTTTCTGTAGATGTCGCTGGACTGAAACTTCAGCGAGGTAAAGTCTAACCTTAGAACACTATGAGTCTGAATAGATTTTCAACTTGAAAAAGTAACTTTCTACCTCTTCTCCAGTGTTGTCCAATCTTCTTCGTTTCCATGAATTTGATAGTTAAGAAATTGACTTCAATTTGAAGGCTGTCCAAGTGCTTTCCTCTCACTTTCTGATTTTTTCACCATTCGCTTATTAAGATGATCCTGAATGAGAATAACTTTCTTTGACTCTTTGATTATATTCATCTCTTTACAGTTGTACATTTCACTGATATTTGCAATTGTGCTTATATTAACAGTGATAAATGAAGTCCCCACAAACTTTTTTGTCTGTCATTTCACTTTCTTCTTACTCATTGACATAAATGAAAATATCAACCAATATTCATATCAGAACTACACTAACTCATCAATTGCAGTGATAAGTTGGCTATAAATACAAAATTCCAGCGAAAATCAATGAAAATATTCTGTGAGAATCAATTGACTATATAGAATTTGCAATAAAGAGCATTAAATATTTATTATTGTATGCATGTATTGTATAAAGCATATTGTGTTGTATGCTACGCAATCTTTATGTCAGTAAAATTTATAAGAAACTTATGTACATATATATGTGCATACACTTTTTGGGGGGGGGGTGTCAAAATTGGCTATTAAACATTTTTGAACCCATGTCTGGAGTTGTTAAAATAGTGTATTTGTTTTAACAATACTCAAAGTCTAGTGTGAAGAATGTGGACATTATAGTAATAGAAATATGCAAAAGGTATTTGAGAACACGAAGAAGGAAACCTAACCTACAGTGCCCAAAGAGGACATGGGACAGGTTTTCTTGATAATCTAGTCGTATCTGAGCTACGTAGGAGTTGTAGGGGTTGTTCTGCATGTTAAAATAGTAGAACTCTTCCTATAGTCAAAAATACCATATCGTGCACTTAAAAATGCAAGAGGGTAGATCTCATGTTAAGTGTTTTTACCACAATAAAAAAGTCCGCAGTATTCCTTATTATAATAATGGCTAAAGTAATAAGTGGAAGATTATTTTATAGGTAACAAATTAGTGGCTAAAGAGCTCTGGTGTGCAGAGCTATGATGATTCTGTATATGTGTACAAACGAGTGTTAATGTAGAAAATTCACAGAAAACATTGTTTAAAGAAGAATTTCAGCTACAGTGTTTTTCTGAGAATATTCCTGCACAGAGAACTAGATACTGCTAGGAAGACATTCATTTGTAAGAAGTACCTTGGAGGCATAAAATATTAACTGAGAAGATATCAAGATATTTCGCACCCACCAGATGGGCTGAGACTGTGGAATACCAATTTGGACAGCAAGCTTTCAGAACTGCCAGACAGAACAAGTATTGAGCCAGTGCAGAGAAGTTCTCCACCTGTGGCTGAGAGTGAGGGAGGGGGAGAGAAAGGGAGTTTCCAACACTCCCAGGAACACTCCCTGATAATAGCCCCATAAAGAAAACTTCTGTGGAGTATTTCAGAGAAACTCCAGAGAAAGCTGCCTTCTCTTCATTGCACACTTCCAGGAAGAGGGACTCTGAACAGGTGTTCCTACCTGTGTAGAAAATGATCAAATATGCAGATGTGGCTATGTCTGTATGCGCTTGTGTGGGCGTGTGTGGGCATGAATGAATGTATGTGGGTGATGTTGTAGGTAAAAGAAAAAGAAAAGAAAAAATATAGATGAATATACCTGATACAAATTAGAATCTATACCCTCTGAGTAATTGTCCTTAATATTTGCTCCCTAGATTCCTGCATTACAAAATGGATCAGTTATTTTACTTGATTCTAAGTGCTATTTTTTCAAGTATATATTCTTGTCTCACATTCAGCTCTGTGTTTATGTTACTTACATAGAAATTCTTGAACCTCAGAAAGCGGTGCTTCCCTTTTTGCTCTTTCTTTCATGTTTCTAGTTCCTGCATCCACTTAGTCCCTTCTGGATTCCACTCAGAAGTTCACATAAGAAGAAACACATTCTAAAAATATTTCTTCACCTTCATCACTTCACAATGCTCAGCTTCTAATCCCTTTTCATGTGTGACATTTGATAGCTGAGTTCTTCAGTGAAATTTCACACTGATCTCAACATCACAATCTCTCTTGACTGTTTACCACTTTCATCTTCTTGAGGGAAGAAGCCACTGCCACCAAATCAGCTTGCTAGTAAAGTGACTGTGTTAGTTTGTCCCCTGCATAGCGTCTACGGGTTGTATCTTTTATCTTATCCAGAGGCATGAAAAATTATTCTACATTTCAAAAACCAATAAAGAGTGAGAACTAAACTGAGACTCTAAAATAACAACATTTTCAACCCCTTTATTGAGGTATAAATAACATACAAAAAGCTGTGCATATTTAACATGTTCACCGTGATGAGTATAAAGATAAATATACCCCCATGAAACCATTGCCACAATCTATGCCGTAAACCTGTCATCACCTCCAAAAGTTTCCTCACACCCTTTTTATTTATTATTAGTTTTTGTGTGATAAGAACATTTAACATAAGATCCACCATCTTAGCAAATTTTGAAGTATAAAATCTGTATTATTAACTATAAGTACTATGCTGTACAGTGGTCTGTAGGACTTATTTATTGTGTATAATGGAGACTTCGTACCCTCTGACATAAACTGCCCAATTTCCCCCTCCCCATAGCCCTTGGCAACCACCATTCTTCTCTTGGCTTCTCTGAGTCTGATTATTTCAGATTCATCACATAAGGGGTATCATGTCCTTCTGTCCCTAGCTTATTCCACTTAGCATAATGTCCTCCAGGTTTACCCATGTCATTGCAAATGGCAGGACTGCCTTCGTTATTAACGCCAAATACCATCCCATCTTGTTCAGACCACATGTCATCTGTCCGTGCGTCTGTCAATAGACATTTAGGTGGCTCTGTATCTTGGCTATTGTGATCAATCCAGCAATCAACATGGGAGTGCAGATATCGCTTCCAGATCCTAATTTCAGTTCCTTGGGACATATAACCAGAAGTGAAATTGCTGCACCATATGGTAGCTCCATTTTTAATTTTTGAGGAACTTCCACTCTGTTTTCCACAGTGGCTGCATCAGTTTACATTCCCACCATCAGCATATGATGGTTTTCTTTAAAGACAGGAATTTTATTGCATTTTAGATTAAAGTCCTATGTTACAGAAAATACATAGCCAATAATAATACCATCCAAAATTGTATCTACACCCTGATTCAAAAGTAGGAAAGAGGAAATTAAGAAAAACTATAAAGATGGTTTGGGTGAAAAATCACCAATTGAAATTTTAAGTATTTTTTTCTTCATGCTAGTGCTGACCATAAAAACAACAGATAGGGGAAGATTGTATCAGTCAAGATAAACCAAGTTATTCTGGCGTAATAAACAACCTCAAAGCTCAAATGGCTTACAACAGTAGACTGTATTAGTTTCCTATTACTGCTCTAACAAATTACTACAAATTTAGTAGCTTAAAACACCACAAATCTATTATCTTAGAATTCTGATGTCAGGAGTCTAAGATGGGTTTCGTGGGCTAAAACCCTCTGGGGAAGAGTGTTCAGCATGGGCAGGATTATTTGTAGTAGCCAAAAGTTAAAATAACATGTGTGTTCATCAGCAGAAGAATGGATCAAAACTACACTATCAACTTAAGATTGCATAGTAAAACAGTAAGCAAACCACAGCACAGTGTAGCAACTCAAACGAAATTCATGAAATATTATGGAGAAAAATAAACAGAAAATGAAAAAGGATGCAATATTTTATTAATATGTTCACACAAGTTCAAAAATAAGGAACAAATTTTAGGACTGAGAACATAGGAAGCAAAATGCTAAGTAAGAATGTATTTTGTTATTAAGCGTTCTAGCAGTGAGAGATGAGGCCGTGACTGGGGAGGGGCACATAGGGGTTGGGCTTTAGGGTTTAGGCAAAGTCTTATTTCTGGTTCTCATTTATAGCTTCTTGAGTTTTCACTTTATAGTTATTGAACTTCATGTATTATATTCATTTGTGTGCATGCAATAGCTTACAAGAAATGAAGAAAACTTTTAGAAACTCAAAGAAAGCCTACTCTATGCATAATATATGGTATTTTAATTTGGGGAATCAAATTATAGTCTTTCCAAAAATCATGCCATCTTTCAGAATGGCAATCTACACAAGGAAATGCAAAAAGAAGTTAGTAGCATTCTGATGAATTTGTACGGCTAACATGCAAGTCTGATCAGAAATTACTGATTTCATTTATTTTCAGTCTAGCCAAGGAGTAAAGTCGTGCTTTTTGTTGGCCTATGTGGTAGGTACACGGTTGCTCAATTTATTATTTTTCTTCAATTATAATATGTTTTCATATACTCCTGTGCACATATACTATCTTTTGCATATTGGAAAAATAATAAATCATTGAAGGAACTGCAATTGAGAGTATTTTGCAGATCCAACTGCACCAAGGATCTTTTTCACCTTTAGAGAAAACATCAAAATATATTTAATCGTCTTTATAAGGAATTTATAAAGCACAAGAATACATGGAACCAAGAAAAAAAATGACACCTTTCTCACAGCTATTAAATCTAAACTAGAATATTTCAGCCATGAATCAGCCGAGCAGACAACTAGGTAGGGAAAAAAGAGTATTTTCACCCTCAGCAAGGATTCCTCACTGTTAGTTAAATGTTAAGTTTTTCCCCTGCAGGGTACAAGGAAAGAGGTCAAATGCTTTAAAAATAATCGAATCGTTTAACCGCTGCTGGAGGGGCTTGTTACACAGGACTCGTCTGTGGTGAGAAAGTGACACGTTGTCCGGGACTGCTGCAAAGCTGTCAACACATCAGCAGTAATTGGTCACATAATGAGCTTCCCACTTCCATCAAATCCTTGAGCATAAGAACTTTCTTTTTCATCGTACAGAACAAATAAACCTGTGGCAAAATAAGTAAATAAAGTTACAATAATTAAATTATAAATGAAATGCCATTTTAAAATTATTTTAACTGTTAAATTCATCTATCTCATCACCAGTGGATGTGAGGATTTGGGAAGATTGGCTGATTTTACAGAGTAAACTATCATTAGAGAATAAATTAATTATAGCTTCAAAGTAAGAGGCACTTTCCTGAGAGGATAAAATCTGTAACATATTGAGCTACTCTGATCCTTTGGGAAGACGCGCTGCAAGGCAGTAGACTTTTCCTTAGCTTTTGTGTACACCCAGAGCTAGTTTTAATAGATGGTTATAGAATTAAAAATAATAATATTGAATAACTGAGACGTGATGAAATTACAAAGCTTCTGCACAGCCAAGGAAACTATCATCAGAACAAATAGACAACCTACCGAATGGGAGAAAATGCTACACATCCGATAAAGGGCTGATAACTAGAAACTATATAGAACTTAGGAAAATCAGCAAGAAAAAAATCAAACAATCCCATTAAAAAGTGTGAAAAAGACATGAACAGAAACTTTTCAAAAGAAGACAGACTAATGGCCAACAAACATATGAAAAAATGCTCAACATCTCTAATCATCAGGGAAATGCAAATCAAAACCACAATGAGATATCACTTAACTCCAGTGAGAATGGCTTTTATCAAAAAGCCCCAAAACAATAAATGTTGGGATGGATGTGGAGAGATAGAAACACTCATACGCTGCTGGTGGGACTGCAAACTAGTACAACCTCTGTGGAAAGTAATATGGAGATACCTCAAAGAGCTAAGGTAGAACTACCATTTGGTCCAGCAATCCCATTACTGGGCATCTACCAAAAGGAAAAAAAGACATTCTATAAAAAAGACATCTGCACTGAAATGTTTATAGCAGCACAATTCACAATTTCAAAGATGTGGAGACAACTCAAGTGTCCATCAATATATGAGTAGATTAATAAAATATGGTATATGTATACCATGGAGCACTACTCACCCATGAAAAAATGATGAACTAATACCCCTTGTATTATCCTGGATGGAGCTGGAGCCCATTCTTCTAAGTGAAGTATCACAAGAATGGAAAAACAAGCACCACATGTACTCACCAGCAAATTGGTACTAATTGATCAACACTCATGTGCACATATGAAAGCAACATTCACAGGTTGTCAGGCAGGTGTGGCGGGGAAGAGGTGATGGGTAAATTCACACCTAATGGGTATGGTACATGATGTCTGGGGGTTGGGAGCTCTGACTCGGGCAGTGCAAAGGCAATATATGTAACCAAAACGTTTATACCCCTGTAATATTCTAAAATAAAATAATAATATTGAATGAAATTAAACTGCTTATTTCCAAAATAATCTAACCTTAATTTGATACAATCCTTAATTTCTTTTGAATTTCAGAAGGAATAATTTATTTTACACTGATATTAGTACAGTTATATGTTTCAAGTTACATATATTGAGTTTAGGGCTATTCTACAGTATTTTAGCTCAAATGTCGCCTTTAGATATTTAATATACTGAAACCATAGCATTTTCTTTTAACTTTTGCAAGACAACCATGTACTTCAGATCAATAATCAAATCTACAGTTTCCTCTATTTACATAGGGAACTGAAAAGTAAAGGGATTTAAAGTATGCAAGACTTATATTTGCATTTTATTATTTATAACCTCTAAGATATGATTCTTGACTTGCAATCAGATCACCATAAAGAACAAGGACATAAAGTACATCAGAAGTCTGAATTCAGAGAGAAAAGATTATAGCTGGATGAGATTTTTCTCATCAAAGCTAAATTAGTTATACTGTCAGATTTCCTTTTTTTATTTCAAAATAGTAAGGGGGTACAAATGTTTTTGTTACATGGATGCCATGTATAATGCGTAAGTCAGGGCTTTCAGTGTGCTCATCACCTGGATAGTGTTCGTGGTACCCGATAGGTCAGTCTTTCCCCCTCCTTTCCTACCTCCTCCTCCTTGGATTCCAGTGACCTCTACATCTCTGGTGCCCACGTGTGCCCATCAGTTAGCTCCTATTATTAGAGAGGACCTATGGTGTTTGTTTTTCTGTTCCTCAGATATTTTGCCTAGGATAATGGCCTCTGGTTCTATACAAGTTGCTGCAATAGACATTATTTCCTTTCTTTTTATGGCTGAGTAATGCTCCGTAGTGTATATTTATATATACCACATCTGGTTAATCCACTCACGAAGCGATGGACACTGAAGCTGATCCCACACCTTTGAGGCTATGAACTGTGCTGCAGTGAACAGTGGAGTGCAGGTGTGTGCATATTCCTGGGGGACCCAGGCAGGACCGAATGCCCATGGCCCTGCACCTGCTGATGCCATCTAGGTAGCCTTGCTCAGCCACCCCTGTCACAGCTGCCCTCTATAAAATATTTTTAATTAAAACATGTACTTTTTAGCCATAATGCTATTGCACACTTAATAGACTACAGTATAATGTAAATATAACTTTTGTATGCACTGGGAAACCAAAACATTCATGTGACTCACTATTTTATTGTGATATTCACTTTATTGTAGTAGTGTGGAATTGAACCCACGATATTTCTGAGGTATGCCTGTAATTCCTTAAAAAACATCCTGTTAATAAATAGTTTTGCTTATTTAAATTTTTCCCTATGCTAATGCCTGTACTGTTGTCTTTCTGGGATGCATGTCTGTAAGTGGAAGTTCTGAAAGAGACAGTAGGAACACAATACGCCAGGCTGTCCGTGTGAGCTCTCGCCCCTCCCAGGGCCGGGCGTGCTGGGAGGCATCACGGTGCTGCACGGACGTCCTGGCCTAAAAGGGTTTCGGGTGCCAGGAGCGTGAGGACGCTGAAATTCAGGTCACGCTTTTTGACAGACTGATGCGCTATTAGAAGTCTGGGTCCTTTTTCATCTTTGTTATAGTTTGTTAATAACAACACACGGAGGCACTTGAGCTTCTTCAAAGACACAATCTCGGAAATGCATCTCAGCTGCCACAGCACAAGTGGAGACTCACTGCCCGCTGACACAACTGCTGCTGCTTTTCCCAATACATTGGATTATGTCTGTGTCAGAAACTAAGGTGAAGTTATTTTTGCATTCTATTTTAATTTTATTTTTTCTTATATACAACCAGTTGTCCCAATTCCATATGCTGAATAATCTATTATTGTTGTTAAGAAATGGCTTTCTACTCGCACTGAATTTTACCCATCTATAGTTTGATTGAATACTCCTATGATACTTTATTAATGCAAATCTTCTATCATGTTTCTTCCTTTAAAAATGTCTTAGCTATTTTTACCCATGATTCCTACCAGTAAATCTGGAGTAGTTCAGTTCATGCCAAGAGCTTCAGGACCCACATGGGAGCACTGGTTGGTCATTTGGGAGTATATGGATGGATTGCTCACCAGAGTTTTTGTTCCAGTTCTCCAGTTGATCTTCTATGTGATTCTATGTCCTTTAAATTTCCTTTACTTGATTTTCATTATGCTTGAATTATAAATCATATTGATGTTTCCATTGTATTTGTAGGAAAACAATATTCTTAAAATTAAAATTTGTACCTTTATATATCACAGATCCTCACTCCAGCTGTGTAAATCCCCATATATCATTGCCTGCACCTATACTGTAAAACTATAGCACAACATGCTCATACGTTTTCCTAGTGGCTACGAGATTGAGTTCCTCAAGGAACTTGCTTTAGATTCCTGGCACAGTATTGGACACATAATAGGCTCTAAATATAGGACTTTTTAAGGGAACAATAAGGCATGACACTCAAAGCAGAAGGAGATAAGGAAGAAAAATGATTTTGCTCCCAGTTTTGTACTTTGCCCACATTTACGTTGGGATATAAGCAATGAAGGGAAAGCAATGTCGTGCGGTGGGGTTGCCAGAGGAATGTGGCTGAACCTTTCAATTTGTGTAGAGATCACTGCAGATCAGTTTGTGTAGTTTCAGTGAACAGCACAGGAAGCACATAAATATCTCAGAGGGGCAAATGACATGTGGAGGTCCTGAAATACGTCCTAATATAAATAGTTTTCATGCTCTTCTAGATGAGCATACATGTTTCTGAGCTTTTGAAAAGGGCCAACTGTTCTCAGATAAACTGTCCATGAAAGCAGTTGAAAATAATGGGAATTTTATGTTCTTGAGCTGTCTTCCAGCTTCTATGACAAATATCCAAATTTTAGTTATAGGGTTAAGAGAAAACTGAAGAAACAAATTTGTTAGATCTGGAAATCATGTCACCGGAGCTTATAAAGAAGCTCATTCGCAGATTCATTTTCTAGAAGTGAACGTAATCGTACTGCAGCTAAGACCACCCTTTCTGACCATCCTGACCTGCACAGTAATAACTAACGGAAAGTATCTGAAGACACAGATTTTGACTAGGTTAAAAAGAGAAATAGTGATTTGATCACAATATCCTGGTCAATGTTCTGAGATAGTATTTTCAATTGTTTCTTCCCGTACTATATAATTGCCACATTCTGCTTCTAGTACAACTGCTAGTGAGTTTTCCATGTTCCTTTGCATTTATTTTAGTTGTCTGAATATAGTATGATCAAAGAATGTAACAGTTATTTAAAAACACACAGAGAAGATTTCATTTTAATCCAGATTTCTCCAGAGAATGTTATTTGGTTTCATTTCACTGGAATCCACAAGCCTCTCTCTAGAATGAATCAGTTAGTTTAAATACCATCAAATGAGCCACAGGTCATTGTGGCTTAAAGAAATTTCAATATCTGTCCATGCAAAAACAATATTTTCACATTATCTTTAAAAAAAAGTCCTGGTGAGGAAGTTTATAATCTTAAATTAACTTTACTTCTTTTTCTGTTTACATTCTTGTGTGAATACGTCCCTTAAAGCAAACAGCAGATGTTCCTTTACGGAGTAATTTTGCATAAATATGTTATTTTCATACAACAGTCAATAAATTCACTTCCTTATAGCAACATTCCACCTCAGGATGATACAACCCATCCACTTTCTGCCAATATGAATATGTTTTACAATAAGTATATGAATGAACCATCGAAGATTAAATTTAAGCCTCAGGCAATGGCCGCATCTCACTCAAAGACTTATCACAGGTGCGTGAAGCAACAGGACTTTCAGCCTCCCTCGAGAGCAGTTTTAACACGGCCAACAGGCTTCGTTGGAAAGTCAATCTGTACTCAGCTGAGGAATAAATCTTATGACACAAGGGAAGCATTTTAAGAATGTTTCATCATCAGTGTCATGTCCCCACGAAGCTAAACTATCTAACCATTTTTTTTGTTTTCTCTCATGTTTTAGATGAAAACTAATCTAGAAATACCTGCATGAGGTCATTTCCTATAATGGTGAGCTAGGAAATTGGGACTAACTCTTTGACTGGAAAGAAATGAAATTGCCGGATAAAATATAAAAACATGATCTCAAAAGCACCAAGGAGCTAACAAGGTGGTAAGAAATTACCAGCCAGAGGGGAAGAACTGAGTTACCAGGCCTGAAGGGCAAGTCTGGACCAGAGGAGAAAGGGGCACAAACGTTCTTTATACCTGAAGGCTTTGCCACTCTTAGAACTTTGGACTTTAGTTGGAGGGGGGAACAGAACGAGGGGAACAGAAATCAAATTTCAGGGTCCACTCAAGTGGGGGATTTAAAAGGAGACTCTCGTCACACTAAGCGGAGGCGGCAGTGGCTACACCCTGGAGGTAAATTTGCCACTCGAGTCAGGATTAGCCACCCAAATTGACATCATCTGAGAGGCACCGAAACCCCAAGATGTTAATTTAACAAGATCCAAGATGGTTTAGGCACTTAACGTAAACCTTGAAAATCTTCCCTTAAAGTAGTGGGTCTCCAACTGGAGCAGGCATCCGAGTCGTGCAGAGGGCTTATTGAAACACAGTCTCTGTACCCAACCACAGGCTTTTGATTCAGTAGTCTGAGGTGAGGCCTGAGAATTTACATTTCTAACAAATTCTCAAGTGATGCTGATGACGCCTGTCCAGGGACCACACTTTGAGAACCACGGCTATAAATGAATAGATCTTTATCCTAAGTTATTTCCACAAGAAAAAAAAAATTCCAAGGGTATTAAGGATCATATGATAAAAAAAAATAAGCACTCAAGAAAATGAGTATCATGAACAAAAACATCAGAAGCAGAGGTGCAAAGACTTCAGATACTGGAATTTTCAGTCATAGATCATAAAACCACTAAGCCAACTTTAACCACTACAGTGAAAAAAATTAAAGTTACGCTTAAAAATATCTTTAGACAATAGGAAGTTGTAAAACATGACATCATCAATTTGGAAAAAAAATAATAAATAGATATCCTATAATAGAAATGAAAAAGAAAGTAACTAAACAAATGGGATTAACAACAAAATCAATGAAGCTAAAGAGAAAATTAATGATCTCATACAGGTCAGAAGAAAGAATCTAGGTCAAACATCAGCAATCTATAGCCTGCAGGGAAAATCTGGCCCACTGCTTATTTTTGTAAATAAAGTTTTATTGGAATACAGTCGTGCTCATTTGTTTATGTATTGTTTATGGCTTCCACAACCTGAACTGGTGTTAGGACAGTGAGGCAGCTAGGAAGCAAAATTTAAAGCAACACTCTCAAGCTCTTGCAAGAGCCGGTGAGCGCCAACTCTGCATATGTACAATCCTGGGAGTGAGTGTCTTATTAAAATCAATGCCCAGGGCACCGCCCCTGCCCAATCCTAGTATTGGCCTTGGAAAGGGGCATGAGAGGGCCTTCGAGGTGGTAAATTTATGAGGCTGTACATTTTTGCTGTAATACTTACAATTGGTGTACTTTTCTGTATGTATGTGTTACATTTCAATTTTTAAAGGAATTATCTTCTAAATAAGATCAAAGAAGAAATAATAATAAAAGTTAGAAATATTTTAAACTCAATAGTAGTAAAAATTCTACTTACAAAACAAGTGGAATGAAGTTAAGATAATACTTCAATGCATATATTAGAAAAATAGATAAGACAGATAGAAGTGAACTGAGTATCTATGATAAAGGGCAGAATATCTGATAATGTGGCCATTACATTCCTTCAGAAAACTGTGCCCAAGTTACAGGTACAAGAATGTAACTTGGGCACAGTTTTCTGAGGGAAGGTAATAAGACAACAGCATAACAAAAGCTCATGTACCACTAACCTGGCTTCAACTTTGGACAATATTTTGCATATATATATTATATTTTTACCCACTCTCCTATAATTCTTTTTCAGGAAATTTTAAGTCAAAACCCAGATATAATGTCATTTTATCTATAAATGCATCCATATTCCATTTTAACAAATAAAAACAAATTTTTAGCATCACCACCATGCTAATATGTTCATACCAAATAAAAGTAGCACTAATTCTTTAATACTATCAATACATGTTCAACTGTTCTTGATTATATCAACAATTATTTTGATAGTTGTTTTCTTTGAACCAGGATCTAACTGAGGTCTAGATAGTGTATTTGAACATTGAGCCTCTTAAATCTTCTCTGTTCTTTAGCAGCCCACTCCTTTTTTTGACTTATTTATTTTTAATGTCACTGATCTATTAGAGAGATCAAGTCATTTGCCCTGTGGAATGTCCCACATGACAGATTTGGCTGGTTATGTCCTTGCAGTGTTGATAATTTTTTTTTTCTTCAGATGCCTTTTTTTGCATTTTGGAAGTATACAAATTTAATTTCCAAGCTTTATATAATAGTGTCCATGTGCAGAAGCCAGTGCTTTTGTATGGCAGCATCAACCTGCTAGAGCAGTGGTCCCCAACCTTTCTGGCACGAGGGACCGATTACATAGAAGACAATTTTTCCACGGACTGAGGACGGGGAGAGGGTCTGGGGATGATTCAAGTGCATTACATTTATTGTGTACTTTATTTCTATTATTATCACATTGTGATATATAATGAAATAGTTATACAACTCACCGTAATGCAGAATCTAATGCCACCACTGATCTGACAGGAGGTGGAGCTCAGGCGGTGATGCGAGCTATGGGGAGCGGCTGTAAATACAGATGAAGCTTCACTCGCTCACCTGCCGCTCACCTCCTGCTGTGAGGCCAGGTTCCAGGTTCCTAACAGGCCGTGGACGGAAACTGGTGGGCAGGCAGCCGGGGGGTTGGAGCCTGCAGTGCTAGTGTACTCGTGAAAACTCAATTAGTGTCCTAAAGAAAAAAAACGATTACTTTCAGAAACATTCATTCAGTTGACAACAGTGAGGTCCAAACCATCTATTTGATGCAATAATAATTGCATCACTATATATCTAAATCTAATTACAGAAAAGGCTTAAAAGTTAATGGTCTTTTAACTCATTATTTCTAAGGTAATAAACTCTTTTCCAATTAACTATCATTTCTAAACTTTAAATCAATCTTCTCCAGGCACTCAGAAAAGTCTCATTTGCAGCAGAAATCCTTATTTCATAGAGCAGAGTTTCTCATCTGTGGACCACTTAATGTATCTTCACTGCATACGTAGGATATGCATTTAGATAAATGGAGAAACAGGATTATCGTGAGTTCTTAAATGATGGAATTAATAAACGTATTTAAAATTAACAATATTATGACTATCTTGTGTCAGTGAGATAGATAGTATTATTTGAAAATTTTCACTCACTTATATATGTTAGTCCTAATAATGAATACTTTGAGTTAGATCCAATTGATTACTTCATTTACTCTTTATTACAAGCAAATCAGGAATTCTTAACTAACAAATATGAGTCATCTAAAATGAGCTTGGATGTTTTGTGTCTCTGCCTTATTGTTCTTGATATTTGAATAAAACATGGACATAGAAATTATTGGGGGATTTCATATTGACTGTCGCGTTCTGGGTGCTAACAGGTGCTAAACAGATCAGTGTAACACATGCAAAAGCATTGGCAGGATCAGGTATGGACAGAAGAGTAAATAGATTTCTAATTATCTCTATATTAATTATCAAAAGTATTTCTTCATGTTTGCTGCAACATTTAAATTTAGTTTCTTTTAATCTATCAAAGAATATGTCATTCATTCATTTATCTGACAAGCAAAGAAGAAATTGGAAGGCTGAAAAAGAATCACATTCTTGTCAATTGAGCCATATACACCAATTTGGGCTTCTTTAAAAAATCCCGTAGTCTTGTTAATATTAACACCATGTTGCCACTAAAATAATATATTCAGACTATTCAAGTTAACAAATGTATTTTTGAGATATGTCTTAAAGCAAAAGTGCCTGAAATCAGAGCTACAAACCTAACGCCTTAATCTTTTATTGGTGCTGTGAATTTTTAATAAATATATATATATTTTCTCTCATTTGAAAAGCTCCCAGAAACAATTTCCCCTTGACAAGCAGTGTAGTTCAGAGGGAAGAATGAAGTCTTATCTACATTTATAACCTATAACTTTGCATAGCAATCTCAAAAGACAGATACTCAAAGGTCATGGGTGCCCCCAATCACAATGTTTTCTATGGAATATTAAAATTGGGTATATTGCCAATTATTGGCTGAATAAAAACGATATTTGTTTGACATTTACATGCATACATTTCATTTGCATATCTAAACCCTACTTGTGACTAATATAGTGATTGCTGCTTTTTATTAACCCAAAACACCAGTATCGAATCAAGGATAAAAAACTGTTGTGCACGTCTCCATACACGAAGAGCAGGTCGGCTGAGAATGGATTCTCATCAGAACATTCCTCACCAGCTAGCAAATTATCGACCTTAGCACAGATCCTTGCTCTTTCACAGTGCGCTCCATGAACACTTACCGGATTTGTCCTTCCACTGTCCTCTTCACCCACTGCTCCAGCCATCTGGGTCTTTCTCTGGCACAGCTCCTGCCAGCCACGGGAGCTTGTCCCACTATCCCACACGAACAGAGGCACTTCCTCTGTTTACACGCTGCTTCATTCGCTATCAATTAAAAGTCTCTCCTCCGTGAAATGTGTCTTAACTTCTCAACCTATATTCTGCTCCCAGTCACTTGCCGTCACGCCCAGAGGGGACATGAAAAACAGTGTAATGATCTGTAGAGCCTGAGCACCAGTCAGAAGGCGCACACTGTACACAACAGGCCCGGCTGTGCCGGTGCACAACTGCCGAACGTCTGCCCTGAGGACGCCACGCTCTTCTGTTCTCTCCAGAGTGTTCTCACCGTCTGACACTGATCTTGGCCTGGCTGTGATTTGCTCCTCCCGATGCGAGTGCACGGTCTGTGGGAGCAGGGCTTCTTTAGTATGTTTTCAAACTTTTATCATGGAAAATTTTAAACATATACAAAAGTAAGAATAGTAAAATGAACATGCATATACCCATTACCTGGCTTTAATGATTACAATCCTACAGCCAGGCTAGGCTGATGAGCATTAAGTTTCTTTTACATTTTGCTGGGACTCTGTAAAGACTAAAAGGAGCTGTAAAAAAGATGACAAAACCATTCAAGAGAATGGAAACTATTTTATGCCTACACATCAGCTTACCTGGATTGTAAAATGTAACACCAAAGATTGCAAAAGCTTCTTTCTAATGTACACAGAATTAACCATAGTGAGAACACATTGAACAGTTGCATTCCATCCTCACAAAATACCAATAAAATTATAGGAGCTTAAAATGCCCCCAAGAGGAAGTTTAGATAAGCTCAAAATAATTGTTGAATGTGTTATAATTTAGCACTGAAATGATGTTCTCTGGGAAGCTATTAATTCCCATCTGTGATGATCATTAATAATATCATCGATATCCATTTATCTTTGGGGCATGGAGCTGTCAGTTAAGTATCTTTCTATTCTATTCATTTATTTGGTTATTGAGTCAAGCTGCACTATGTGGAAGTCAAGTAATTATACTGAATTCTAAATAATTTAATCAATTTTAATGTAGAAATGTATTGACACCTTTAATTTAGTGTTAGTACAGTTTATTTTCTGAGGATTTACATGCAACGTGGTCAACACGGTGTTATGTTTTTATGGGAAACAACCAGCAATCAGTAAGTTTGTCTTTGTTATAATAGAGCTAATAATAGATGCATCTTATTATTAAAATAACCTTGAACCCTAGCTGAGTTCCCCTAGGTCTGTACAAATGAAGGGCAGCTATGTGCTAGTTGCCACCCTAACTCTCCAGCCAGCTCCTTCCCGCTCAGGGGAATATCAAATGAGAGGCTGTGTGTAAACTGGCCCAGTAACCTGACTCAATATCACTTTTCTTGTTGTCATGCAACTTTCTTTGATCTTCGGTCACTCTCAGATCAGCAAATACTGCTTTACAAAAATTCTTCCAATATGCAAATACATATCTTGCTAAATCAACTCCTCCCACTTCTGATTTTTATCCAATTACTTGAAAATGTTTTGTACCACCCTCTCTTTAGACATTTTGTAAATTAAAGAAAAATAATCATCTTGATTTTGATTCGTAAATGTCAGGTGGGGTGGTGAGCATCTACCTGTATCAAGAAAAAGGAAAGTTATGAGTTTTGAAGCAAAATTGTATCTAGCAAGGAGCAAATGATATTAACCTCTAAAACTTTAACACTCTCCTGCTGTTCCCTTTAAAGTCACTTTCATCGCCTTTACCATCCTTTATTCATTAATATGCTTTGCCTCACATGCCAGCAGGTAGGACAAATCTTGAATTAAAATATTTATTTATCTATCTATCAAATCATAGGGCCAGGTATTGTGGTAAGCTAGTGGTGGTATATAGTGGTGAACAAAACCAGGCATGGCCCCTGAACTCGTGGAGCCTACAGACTGGTGCAGAAGAGAGATATGAACCAAATTTTCACACTAATGGATACATAAAAGCAACCTGTGGTAAATGCTATAAAATAATGAAACAGGGCTCAGGCAGATAATATAAGCAAAGAAATCTGACCTGGACTTGGGAGTCAGGTAAGGAAAGTTTGAACTGAGGCCTGGGGGACAACTACCTCTTTACTAGGAAAAGGGAAGGCTCACAGCTGTCTAGGAAAAGGCAGGTAGAGTGTGCAAACGCCAGGTGGGGACACGGAGGAAGGACAACGTGCTGGAGGAGGAAGAGGCTGTATGGAATCTTCTGGGACAAAGCTGGTGGCGTGATATGCAGAAGCACTCAGGGTATGGCAAAGATTTTGCTTGTCATCTTTAAAGCAATGAGAGTCTGATAAAGAGTTTTAACTGTGTGTGTGTGTGTGTGTGTGTGTGTGTGAGAGAGAGAGAGAGAGAGAGAGAGGTGTGCATGCGTAGAGAAGGGATGTGGATCACATCTGCATTGCCAGAATACCATTCTGCTTGCAAGTAGAGACATCCTAAGGTTGTTTTATTAATCTCGTTTTAACACTAGAGCTACAAAATATGTTCTCTTTTTTGCCAATACAAAATTTTTATCTATATTATGTGCAAAATTGGTTTATTTGGGCCAATCTACAAATCAAACCAAAGTTTTTTTTATCATTATTTGCAAGACACAGTGCCATCCAAATACCAAACATCTTATGATAAGATCAGGAAAATAACCAAGGTTACAGGTGCAGCTGCTATTGCTTCAGGCTATTTCTTAGATATTTATATATTCCTCACATTTGTTAACTTTTTCCCTTTAATGGGGTGTATCTGACTCCTGCATGCAAAAATACAAGTACTTATTACTTTTTGAAAATTAGTATTTAATCAGTTCAAATAACTCTTGCATCCAAAAGAAAAAGCCTATTTTAAGACAAAGAAGACCAAAATATCAATTCACTATATTTCTAACAAAAAAGAAAACCATTAGTCTTTGCTAACTATGACTAGTTATAGATTTTATAAACACATAAGTGAATATACAATTAATTATCTACTCTGAATATTAATATTGCAAAGCTGTTTCCATAGAAACTTGGAACTGTAAGCTCCTAGGGAAAAAGGATGGCATTTTATTTACCTTACTATTTTGGAGTCTAGCAAAGGCTTTAGAACACAGTAGATTCTTCATTACTATGTGTTATTTTACTACATAAAGTGTTTTTCTAGTCTATTTTAGTTACAATTTCAGATTACTTGTTTAATGCCCAAAGCAAAGTTTTTCATTAAAAAGTGACTTCTTAAAAAAGATCATTTGAAATATATTTGATGACTCTGAGGTCAAATACTTAAAAATAATATGCATTTAATATTCTTATTTACCTCAAAACATAATTGCACCTATTTAAATATAGTGGACTAGATAGGTTTAATTAAATTTAATGACTTCATTACAGGAATGCCAGCCATCCCAACTGGCCTGGGTCTGAGTTCCAAGGACATGGGACTGTCAGTGCTAAAATTGGGAAAGTCCCAGGCAAACTGGGACATAGATTACTAAAATATTTCCATATGTAACTAAGGGTAAATTGCTCTTTATGTTTAATTGATACTCCTTGCTTGCCTTTGTTGTGATTGTCCATTTAATTGTGAACTTCCGGAGTGAAAGTGAAAAATTAACATTAATGCATGGCCCGTGGGATCCCGGGTACTTATTCTTACAGATCACAATGTGCTCAAACTCCAGTTTGGTACCAAGTTTTGGCCTCGTTACCTGAATTATTAGCATTTTCTTTTCTGCTTTACTAATAGTCATTGAAACAGTTGGTGAACTTGAATATTCATTTGCATCAAACAAGTTTTAACAGAATGCAGTTCATGCATGTACCTCTTAATTTACCAAATTCCCAATCTGGTCTGGATTTGTGGCTTAGTAATTGTTGACATGAAGATATCTTATCATGGAACCAGCTAAGAAAACAAAATTTTTCTATCTTCTCATGCTACTTTGAAAGAAATATGTAAATAGAAACTCTTATTTATATGCGTGGCTTAGAATCTACAATGGTTGCCGAAACGAAGAGAGCAATAATACACTGAGACAAGACAGGAGAAAAAAGACAGCACATTTTCTCATCAATATAGTTAAAAAGAGAAACTGAAAATTTCCAGCTTGATTCAACATAAGGTTGGAGCCATGTGTAGTCAGAGGAAAACATGTAATTAGGGAGAGAGGGAGATTGGCTATATTTGGTATTTTTAACAAAGTTTTTTATAGAGCAATTTAATGGCTTACAGTACACAAAGGCAGCATCCAATACAAACTTAGACTTGAGCCATTGAAATCTCTTTTGCTTCTTCTCTTTGTTTTAAAGCGGCATTTGGAGTGCATTCCAATCGTATATAGATACATTGAATAATCAAAACAAACAATAAATTGTCTACTGTGTTTTCTAGGAACAAAAAAAAAACATTTAAAATGAGGTCATTCATCTTTTTTCACATGAAAATTAATCATGATGGAAAAAGTGCTCTCAGTGTAGGAGTGGCACATTCAGCCTTAGAACTCTGATCTGTGAGAGTCATAGGCACAGGTGACAGCAGCCATGAGGTAGGGGGCTCCTTGCATGTCACTTTGTATGTACTATTTGAAGAACGAGTGTGGTGTCAACATTTGTCACATTTAAATGCCAGATTGGTGTTGTCAAATGTGACTGAACTTTTCAACAAAGCAGAAGGATACTTATGGAGGGATTAGAAAGCTGCAAATGCACGACTGTGGAAGCTAATTATATATAATAAAATCTGTGTATGCAAATACCAGAGAAACTTGTGTTAAATTAAATCACTGGCAACTTTAAAGTTTATTTGTCTTTCTTCAACATTCTGTTCCACTGGTGTACTTCATGGGAATATATTAAGTAAGTTAAATGAGGAAATAATGTTATTCATATGCCCCTTTAGAGCCTTTAAACTGTTAAAATACTATGTGTTGCTCCAAGTGGAGTCTCATCAGTACATAGAACGCTGCATTTGCCAAAAACTCTATAGTCTATGCACTATAGGGTAGCACAACTTAAATTTTGAAGCTTATATTCCACATATCAAAACAATTTAATCAGCTCAATTAAAAATGTAATTAAGTTCTTTGATAACTCTGCCCCAGAATAGACAGTTTTTTCAATACTCAGGAAGCTAAAATTTAAATAACAGTTTCTGGGTATTTTTGAGAATGAATAGCAAAATCAAAACAAAAATTGTATATACAAAACTAAATCAAACACAGTTGATGAGCTACTCTTAATGGTTTATCTTCTACTCAATCATAAAAATCATAATCCTAGCCATGAGTATAACAAATGTAGACATTATGGTAAAAAAAAAAAAAAAAAAAAAAAAAGATGTAGTATTAAAATGTCAATAACAAAGTTTTGAAAAAATGAGGATTATCTTAAAAATATTGGCTTACTATTATATAGACAAAATAATGTAAGTGATTATCTCCTAACAGGTGAAAATATAAGGAAAGACTCAACTAACCTAACACATACCTTGTGTGTGTCCTTTGGAAAATTGCACTTTGGAAGCACCTAACCCTCAGAAAAGATGAGTTTGGAGAGTACCAGGAAGATACGTTATTTAAAACCACAGTTTCTTTTTAGCGAATCATCATTTTGTGAAACGAGAGTGAAAGAAAATAGGAACAGTCACTCATGTAGAAAGCCCTGGAAATCCTGATGGGCGGCTGAAAGAGAAAGCTCCCTCATTTACAGTTAACCAGGAGCTCAGAGAATATGGGGAGATTTTTGAAGCAGCATAAAAACAAGCACTGGAAGATAAGCAAAACCAATAGAAGGCATTGGAAGTCTCCCTAAAGTGATCCGAATACTCTGAAATTGGTAGATGAGTGATCTCGGTATGTTAAAGGATTCATAGAACTTCCTCATTTGACACAGAAGAAATCTTCCTATTGTTTTATCTGAATTATACAGGACAGACATTAAGTATTAGCATTATTGTATCCAATAATTGTTTCAATAAAACTGATAATCTTAGAAAAAAACACGTTGTTTGTTTATATTGTGTTAATTGGTATCATCACCTTAATTTTAGTAAAAAAAAAAGCATGTAATGAGAGTTTAGTTAATATAGGTGCGATTATAATATAACTTTGCAATTTGTGAGAACTCAAAGCAATTTTGATTATCATGAGACGTTTCTGCACCCATCTGTTATTACACTCTGTGGAAAAAGCCCAGCACTTGGCCAGTACAGCTTAATTGCCGCCATATCCTCTGATATATATTTAGCAATGCATTTGACAAAGGGTTTCAGAAGGTTTTTCTTTCTGCAAGATATTAGGTTATTAAGTATGGAATGTCCAATTTCCTTAAGTACAAAGTTTGACAGTTAATAATGCTGACATTTCACTCTGACACTTCTGTTTTTTATTTATTTATTTGTTTGTTTATTTGTTGTTGTTGTGAAGGTACATCCTCATTCTTCCAGACACTTGTTTTGGCTTGCAATTATCTTTCAAAAAAAATGTTTTAGAGCAATTTTTGTGAAACCATGGATAAGTCAAAAATTTGTGTTATTTTTGAATAGGAGTTCCATCGTGGAACCAGTGCAGTGCAGACAGCTCAAAATATCAGTGAAGTGTTTGGGAAGGATGTTTCTAATGAACTCACAGTACATTGATGGGCTGAGAAGTTCTGTTCTGGTAATTTTAATCTTGAAAATAAGCCATGTGGGTGACCTGAAATGAAGGTGGAAAATGATGAGCTGAAAGCTGTAGTGGAAGCAAATCCATCTCAACCTACATGAGAATTAGCAGCAAGATTTGACATTAATATTCCAACAATATTGGACTATTTGAAACAAACCAGCGAGGTAAAGAAGCTGGATAGATGGGTATAGCTATGAATTAAATGAGCCTCAGAAGAGAAATCATCTGGAAACTTGCCTTTCTTTGCTGGCACAACATAAAGGTGAACCACTTCTACACCATATTGTTACAAGTGATGAAAAATGGATTCTTTTTGACAACTGCAAGCATTGGGAACAATGGTTGGATAAAGATGAAGTGCCAAAACACAGTCCAAAACCAAATATTCATCAAAAAAAGCTAATGGTGTCTGTCTGGTGGTCCAGCACTGGTATTATCCACTATAGCTTCATGAAACCTGGTCAGTTGACTACAGCAGATGTGTACTGCAACCAGTTGGATGAAATGATGAGGATGCTTGTGATTAAGCAACAAAGATTAGTCACTAGAGACAGGCCAATCCTCTTGCAAGACCACATGTCACCAAAAAAACACTGCTCAAATTACAGAAGCTGGACTTCGAAACTGTCATCCACCGAATTCACCAGAACTTGCACCAACTGACTACCACCTCTTCCATGCTTTGGACCACTTCTTGCAAGGAAAAATATTCAATTCTCAACAAGCTGTTCTCTGTCAATTAAATTCTGTTAGTTGATGTTGTTAAGTTCTTCCATTTCCTGCTGATTTTCTGCTTAGATGTTCTACCAATTGTTGAAAGAAGAATATTGAAGTCTCCAACTATAATTGTAGATTTGTCCATTTCTCTTTTCAATTCTGTCAGTTTTTGCTTCACATTTTGTAGCTCTGTTGCTTGGTGCATACCTATTGAGGATTGCTGTGTTTTCCTGGTGGAGTGATACTTTTATCACTATATAATATCTCTCTATCTCTTATGACTTTCTTACTTCAAAGTCTACTTTATCTAATATTAATATTGCCACTGCTACCACTTTTTTGATTAATGATTGCATAATATATCTTTTTTCTATCATTTAACTTTCAATTTGCCTATATTATTACAATGAAGTTAGTTTCTTATAGATAGAATATAGTTGGGTTGTAATTTTTTAATTCACTTTACTAATCTTTGTCTTTAATTGGTGCATTTATATCATTTATACTTAATGTAATAATTGATGTTTTAGGGCTTAAGCCTGTCCTTTTTATTTGTTTGTTTAATATTTGTTCTCTGTTTTTTATTTCTATCTTTTCTTTTCCATGTCTTCCTGTGAATTACTTGAATATATTTTATAATTCTATTTTAATTTACTTTTGAAATCATCTCTGTATAGCTTTTTGGTGGTTGCTGTAGGTATTGCATTATATATACATAACTTATCACAGTCTACTAGTATCATCATTTTACTAGTTAAGTGAGGTGTAAAAAATTTACCTTCCTTTAATTCTTCCATTCATAAAATCATTAAATTCTTCTATTTATAAAATCACTGCTTTAAGTGTTTTTTCTAATACAATTTTAGAACCACATCAGACAGTGCTACAATTTTTTCTTCAATCTCCAAGCATAATTTTAAAAACCAAAGAAGAAGAAAATAAGTTGTATTTATATTTTCTTTACCATGTTTTTTCTTTTTTCCTGATGTTCCAGGGTTTTTGCTTTCATTGTTTTCTTTCTTTCGTTAGTCATTATTTTAGTTTAGTTCTGCCTACCACAAATTCTCTTAGTTTTTTTCCATCTGAGAATGTCTTGATTTCTGAGAGATATTTTCACTGGATATAGAATTTTTTCCCATTCTTTTCTTTCAGCACATGAAAAATGTTATGTCACTTCCTTCTAGTCTTTATGGTTCCTAATGAGAAATCCCTTGTCATTCAAACTGTTTTTTGACTATATGTAAGGTACTGTTTCTCTCCCACTGCTTTTAAGACTTTTTCCTTAGTTTTCAGAAGTATTAGTATAGTCCTTGGTGTGGATTTATTGGAGTTTATTCTGTTTGGAGTTTGCAGCTTCTTGAAACTTTAGGTTTATATTTTTTGCCAAATTTTAGAAGTTTCAGCCATTATTTTTCAAGTGTTCTTACAGCCCTGCCCTGTTTTGCTTCTCCTTCTAGGACTCTAGTGACTCAAAGTTAGATTTGTTGTTATAGTCCCAATGTGCCTGAGGCTCTATGCATTGTTTTTAAACTTCCCCCTCCCCCCCCTTGCTCAGATTGGGTAATTTCTATCATTCTATCTTCCAGTTCCATAAATCCTTCACCTGTTTCCTCCATTCTGCTGTTCAACCAATTGTTTCAGGTTTTTAAAAATGTTTTAAACATACTTTTTAGTCATAAATTTTCCATTTGGTTCTTCTTTCTATCTTCTATTTCTTTGCTGAGGCTCTCTGTTTTGTTATTTGTTTTAAGTGTGTTCATAATTTCTCCTTGAAGTTCTTTAATGATAACTGCTTTAAAACCTTTATCAAATAACTCCAACATCCCTGTCGTCCTAATGTCGTATCTATTGATTACCTTTCTAAATTCAATTTGAGGTCTTCCTGATTCTTGGAATAATGAGTGTGTTTTTGTTTTGTTTTGTTAATCAAAACCTGGACATTTGGGGCACTATGTTATCAGAGTCTGGATCTTGTTCAAACCTTCTATTTTATCTGGCTTCCTCTGATTCCACCCTGGCAGGTGAAAAGAGGATGCCATGACATTACTTCCAGGTGAAAGCAGAAGTTCAGGTTCCCACCTTGTCCTCCACTGGTAACCAAGGGAAAGGGCTCCTCATTACCACTGGCCGAAGGTGAGAATTTCAGCTACTCACCAGGCCTCCACCGATAACTCCCTGGCTGGGAGGGTTAGGAATAACGTGACCTCTCCACACGGCCTCCACTCACGCCGCAAGGGAGGAGGAAGTTGCTTCATGACTGCTGGTTGTGGTGAAAGCCCCGACTTTCCACTACACTCTCATGACACGACCCCAGAGCGGAGGCGAAGTGTTACCTTATCACTGCCCTGTATGGGGGAGGTCCAGGCCCCCCAAGTGGTGTCTCCTGACACTACAGTGGGAGGGGGCTGTTACTGCCTGTGGGTAAGAAAGCCCCCATCACGGCCCTGTGAAAAAGAAGGTCCCTGCTCCCTACCTTCTCTGACACCATGCCAGCGGGTGGGCAGGGCACCTCCTTACAGCCCAGTGAGGGTGGCTGTCCAGGCTATCCGCTCAGCCTTGACTGGCACAGGTGGGCTGCAGCTAGTGTTTCTCTGCAGTGTTTGGTTAAAGCAAAGTGATTATTAATTAGAAGTTTTTCGTCTGGCAAGGCCACCCCTCTGGCCAGAGGGAGCAGGGTATGCTGAGGCTCCCCTGGGCTGCCAGCGCCACATCTAGGGCACACGAGGCAGCAAGAAAACCCGAGAGCGGACTACCGTGTCATTGCTTAGGTCCTAAGGTCCCTGGAGGGTTTGCATTACTCTTTCCACCTCCCAGTTTTCTTATGTTTGTTTTATGTATATCATCCCGAATCTTTAGGTGTATTTAATAGGAATAAGGAAAAGTACGTATCTACTTCATGTTTCCAAAAGTGGAGGTCTTTTCTGTATTGCCTTTCAATGTACTCATTCCACTGTTTCCTGTATTAGAACAGATTGATGATTCTTTCTTATAAAAATGAGGAATAATTATTTTTAATATATTCTATTCTGGGATTTTAAATTTTGAATCCTTGTCACCACCTCATGCAACTAACAGAAACTGAGTTCTTATAAGACAGTATATTATATACAAATTTCATGACATGCTACGGTTTAGGAGTCCAAAACACTTTCAGGAAGTAAGTGCTGCGGTCAGTGGTTCCTTCTGTATATTCTTTTCGTATGCTAAGGTCCTTTGCAAAAATGTTACTTGAGGTTTTCTGTATTTTCCATAAGCTTTGAGGGGTTGTAAAACTACACTGTATGTTTTATATCAGCTTTCTTTTCAGAAAATGGGATACCCTTTCTGCCCTCTTTCTTGTACAAGAAAAAAAGACTGACAAATTTTAAATTGAAGTCATATAAGCCACGAAAATTCATCTCAAAAAATTTATTCGGAGGTCACAAACCCCTTGTGGCATAAATGGCAATATAAAGAGTGCAATTTAACAGATCTGAGACATGCTGAAATCTTCCTTCAAATGGAGCTCAAAAACATCATAAGAGATAGCCCAGATTTAATTGGCAAGTGCTTAAGGGCTGCTCTTTGAGATACTCTTTCCTTCAGATCTGATAAGAAGTGGGAGCATTTGTAAAACACCCCTTTGAAAAATAAGGTGTTAAGATTAGGTCGGAAAAACTATTAAATGGTCTCCCTTTGTTATGCCTTGCTAGCGCATAAAGGGCTGAAAGAGTGAATTTAGAAAGCAGGTGACCTGACAGGATATCCCTAAGACTGGGATCAGGACACGGCAAGCGAGTACACCAACAAAAAAAAAAAAGAAAAGAAAGAAAAGAAAAGAAAAAGCTGTAAAGCAGGAATTGAAGAGAATAGAGCTTCATGGAACTGGAATATAGTTCTTGGAGTGAGTTTGTGAGTTTACCCTGACAAAACAAAGAGACACTTTTAAGGTGGTTTGGGGGTTTATTTTTACTTTTAAAGATGAAGGTGCCATATATAATAGTCAGTGACAGGGCTCCTAAAGAAGGGAGTTCTTAGTTTGAAGACACTCTTGATCTCTTTTAAACAGAATTGGGATGCACCTAGATGAAAATGAATTAAAACCAGAAGACAATAAAAACTGGCCAATAGCTGCTTAAATAGCTGCCCTGAAAGCCAGCCAAAACCAGATTAGCTTAATTTTCCAAAAGGGAATCAATAAAAAATGCAAGATTATTTCAAGGCAGAATTCAAACGTAGTCCATTGAAAATGAAAATTGAATAATAGAAAATCCAATATGCAAGTGTCAACAGAAAAAAAAGCCAAGCTCTGTAAAATAATTTTAAAGAGATATACTCTGAGCCAAATTTGGGGACCCTGACCCTGAGCCATACCCAAGAAGCCTCGAGCAAGTGGACTCGCTGTGGCTGGGTTACAGTTTGATTTTATCCATTTCAGGGAGACGGGGGTTACAGGGAAAGTCATAAATCAATACGTGGGAGGCATACATTGGTTTGGCCTAAAAAGGTGGGCCATCTGGAAGTGGGGGGCTTACAGGTTATAGGTGGGTTTAAAAATTCTTTGACTTGTAATTGGTTAAAGACATGAAGCTTTGTCTAGAGGCTTGGAATGTTTTAAGATAAGAAGCCCTTAATCAGAGACAAGCCACCAGACATATATTTGTTGTGTAGATTGAGGACCTGCAGGTTTGTCTTGCATACCCTTAGGCCTACTAATGGGTTACAAAAGATGTCCCCAAGTAGGGAGGGGAGCATGATGAGGCATGTCTGACCTCCCTCCTCCTGGCAGGCAATTTAGTTTTAGGGTATTCCTTTGGCCATGAGGAGGTCCATTCAGTCAGCTGGTTGCGGGGGTGAGCCCTAAAATTTTATTTTAGTTCACTCAAGGACATGAAAACTGTTTGAAGAATTAGCCTTACAAAAAAGAAGAATAGCAATAATTTCATCTCAATTAAAAAAGTACATGTTCTATTAACTAAAAAATTAAGAAATAGGTCAACTGTGCTAACCCTAACAAACTTAGAATTTTAAGAATAGAAGTGCAGAAAAGATTCATAGATCTTAAAACAATATTTAGACTCACAAGTGTTCCATATACCACAATAATCAGTTGGAAGTGATGTGATCTTGTTTAACTGTTTTTCTTAAAAAGGCTCCACTGTTCACATCAAACAGTGGAATTATTTATGGCTTTGAATGCTGTAGATTCAATGAGAATTATTTTTGATCAGAGAATGGTTGAAAGAAATCTGTGTTTAAGTGGAACTGCACAGTTCAAGCCCACCTTGTCCAACGGTAAACTGCATAAAGAAACTAATAATGTGTTAAAATATGGCAGCTGCTCAACAGTTTATTAGCTACTGTGTGTAGTTTCCAAGAACTGAAATATTTGAAGTAGAGGCTCTCTACTCTTGCTATCTAATACAGTTTCCAGGTAATAAAGATTTCATAGAACTTTCATTATGTAAGTGAAATTAATCAGAACTAAATAGAAGAAAAGGAAAA
The DNA here is from genome assembly GCF_041146395.1 of Eulemur rufifrons. Taxonomy (NCBI): domain Eukaryota; kingdom Metazoa; phylum Chordata; class Mammalia; order Primates; family Lemuridae; genus Eulemur; species Eulemur rufifrons. The sequence continues at coordinate 3,134,082 of NC_091000.1, read as the reverse complement.
ATAGGTTTTGAATACTCAAAAAGAACTAGTCCTAAGAGACTGCACACTGGGCATTAATGACATCATAGTAGAGAGCAATACCAAATTTATCAGTTAAAATAAACACTGAAAAATTTGGTATTTGTCAAATACCAAATTTGTTTGGTGACATTTAGAAGCAAGACAAAGCAACTTCAGGACAAAGAAATGACAAGAAGGATGGGATAAAGCCAAGGTGTTCCTAAGGAAGCCACCGCTTACAGGGTATACAGAGTCTTCATGGGTAATAGCACCTTACATATTAATATATTGTTTTTCTCCACGGAGAGAGTGGCCTTCAATAGCATAAAGTCCAACCTTCTATAGAGTTGCATAGGGATTCTGGAGAGATATATGAAGAAAGGGAAATAAAGATAAAGTTGTCTTTCCCAAGCACATTTAGGATGAAATGAAATGGGGGGAAAAAAAAAAAAACTATGACATATATGAGCCCAGAACCAACTCCCCAGGAGAGTTAGGAAGCCTCCGTCACTTATATCCATTGAAAGTGACAGCCTCTGTTCGAGAAAGCACCGAGAAATACAGTATAACTGAGGGTCCTTCGTTACCATGGGAATGAATGAGCCCCCTCAGGTGATGCTTCTGCTGCTTTTGCCCTGGTTTAATGTGGCGCACGTGAGTAAAGCGCTTTTAACTTCCCCACTGTCGTGTTTTACATACTCACAGATAGAGGTTGATTTGGCTCCCGTATCCAGGTATTTTAAAAATCCACCAGTCACATGGGTAATTTAGAGAAGTTTCCCAAACTAGTGACACAATGTCCACTCACTCACCGTGGAGAGGATGGGGGAAAATAACTATCTGGGAAGTGCGGCTCCGGTTATGGCCCCCACTGCAGTGACAGCTGGGATACCTGGGGCCCGAGGGCTTATTTATCCTCCAGTAGTGGCTTCTTCTCAGTCAGGGGCATCGCACATGGGGTGCCGAGTCATTTTTCTTAAGTTGAACAGATTACAAATGGTAGTTAGAAAGAACATCTGAAGTGGAGGCAGCTCTCTATCAGCTTATAATTTAATTTTATGAGCCCATTTGATGAGTTTTAATTTCCTCTTTTCAGGGTCTTAGCTAGAGAAACCGGTTAATTCATGTAGGTCTTTGATAATTGTGTTAGCCTTTATGTACACACTGATAAATACATATTCCACCGACTGACATTTATATGGAAAGAGATCGTGCTTTCTTATTTCTAAAACTGAACATAAATATAGTAAAATTTTAGTTAAGAGCTGGTTTGTGTTTTAGAGTCCATGAAATAAGATATGGAAGTCTATTTATCGTTTGAAGAAAAATAGTAAGCTACTGGAAATTAAAATATCCTATCTTAATAGATTAATTCTCCTTGGATTCACACACTGTGCTTCTTGGACCCTGGAGCAGCTCCACCAGCCCTATAGCGGGGATGGAGGCTCAGGGGTGGGGCCAGGGGGCCAGGGAAAGTGCTGGAATCTCCGAGGTGATGTCCCAGGCCTGGCAGAGCTGGGGAGCCACGGGGGTGCAGCCTCGGAGCGGGGACTGGGGAGCACCCGGAAGCAGGCCCCGGGGGCAGTGGGCAGTCTGGCCCGGAGGGTGCAGTCAGGACCGAGCAACCAACGGGCTATTCCGCAGGCTCAGGAACCGCAGGGACGCCAAGTCACACGGGTGGTCATCAGTGCCAGTGGCCCTGGGACTGTGGAGCTTTCCCCACCCACTCCTGGGACGCACCGAAGCCGTCGCCCAGAGCCCTCCAGGTCAGAGCCCGCAGCGCCCCGGCCAACTCCCACGCTCAGACCCCACCGTGCTGCAGGGGAGGGCGCTTGGCTTCCAGCGGGGCTCAGCGGGGCCTCCACTTAGGCCGCTTGCTCCCCAGTGCAGTGGGGCGCTGTGAGGGCCGCCAGCACGAAGCCGAGTGCCATGCTCGCCTGGTGCTCTGCCCCCGAAAGCACGCGACGGCGTCAGTAGCGTTGACCCGGGATCGGTTGCCACCCGGTCTCCACCGCGCCTGCTGTCCAGAGCAATGACCCTGCACACACCCCAGGCAGGTCCCCGTCCACCCAGGCAGGGGCCGGCGGTGGAGGCGGCCCTCTCACGGCTTGCCACCGTGCCCAGGGTGAGCGCGGGGCCCGTGAGCCTCGTGGCATTCCATGCGTGCAGATGCCTCCCCGCAGATCACTTTGATCTTACCGACTGCATCGCCCTGTCACCTTCTTTTTCACATCGAGTGTCCCGCGTTGCTTCTCCGTGATTTCACACTGTTCCTTCCGAGAAGCGCCGCCTGTAGGTGGGCATCTGGCTGCAGTTCACACTCCTTCCCCGGGAGCGCGCTGCTGTTGGTCCACCTTCCCTCCTCCTTCCCTGGCAGCTATTCATCGAAACCACAAGTTAACTTACCCAGAGCCAGCTAATTTGAGCCAAAAACTAATGAGCGTCTTTGCCTTAAAAAGTTTAATTAGGAGACACAGCAAGTGTAAAAGAATGGCTGGCCCTCCATCCAAAACACCAGGATGCAGAGAGAGGGGCCAGGGACCCTGAGAAAGTTTGGGAAGAGTGAAAGAGAGGGAAGCGGGTAAACCAGAGAAAAGCCAAGAAAAGTCAAAAAGAGAGACTGGGTATGTTCTGAGGGACGCAAACAGAAATCTTGATTACTGGCTTTCCAGTTGAGTCCCCAAGAAACGTGGAGTAACTTTGTTTTCTGTCCTGGAGTGCCCACGGATTTTGAGATATGACCAAGAATAGCACGCTGAGATCTGCTTCACACCGGAGAGTCCCCGTGAGCACTGGGTCACTTCCGGCAAATCAGGAAATCACAAAGTCCAACCGGAATCCCACAGTCATTTCTGCTACTTTTAAAATCACACTGGTCTCTTTTAGAGACTAAGGAGAGTTTCTAAAAATGTCAGTGCCGTGTCACGTTATATACTTATTTGGTCCTACTGATTTTGTTCCAAGTAAAATTTCCTTTCCCTATTGATGTATTTTTTCTTTCTTTTTATTTCTTTATTCTGGGCCCTTTCCAGGTTTTTCACACTCCCAGTAAATCACCAAGCTAAAATTGAACACCAAGAAAAAGGAGCACATTCAGCCTTTTGCAAAATGTCTTGTGTTGAGTTTCCTTTCTTCTAATCAGAGTTATTTCTGATGTATTATTTTTAGAAGGCTTGTTGGTGGCGGAGGGACCTGAGTGACCCATGCTGAGACCAAGGGTTCCTACTTTTCCTTAGAATATTATTTATAATTTCCAGTATCTCCCTTATCCATATTTGATATTTGATAATTTTCTGCCTGACTTCTGGAAAGCTAATTTTACTGACATTATATTTGCTCAATTTATTTTATGAAGTATTCTAGATTATCCTACACTTACATCTTTATTATAACTCTCTATTTCACAAAATTAGTCACTCAACAAGTAGCTCTCTTATATTTAATGAGCATATATATATATCATCTAAGTCTTTAATTAATACAACAAATAAGACAATGCCATCCCCAAAATGACTTACTAAATTTAATTACTACCTTATTGTTTAAATCATTTAGGAAAGCCTTTTATTATTTTGTTTTCCTGTCACTCACCTCTGCTTTAACCTTAGAGTTCTTTGCGCTAAACCTTATTTCTACAGTGTGCAGATAAACATTCTGTGAGAGAAAACCTTTAGCCTCAATAAGGTGGAATCATATTACTTTTTCCACCTTGTCTCTTATCTTCCAGAGCAATCGCTGTCCTATGAAAGCAAGCCCACCAAAGTTGACAGACCTTGTCAGCTCGAATGAGTTACTACAGTAATATGTAATATATTGCCGAGTTTAAAAGGCTTCATTTGCCCTTGTCCAGCCTCCTCTTTCCACAGGCAGGTTGTGCATTTGCTCTCTTCAGTCTTTAACAATTGCCCTCATTGTTAGTAAACTCTCAGAAGGAGCAGGTAAGCTCTTCAGCGACTACAGCTCCTTAAGTGTGCCGAGACATCAGCACACGTGTGCGGGAGTACGTGTCATTTGGGAGTGCGGCCTTCAAGCGGCCTCGCATATCTCACCGTGACCACCTGGTCACCCATGCCAGGCATCACCCACCACACCTGGCAGAATATAGGTGACCTTCCAGATGAAGCCAAGAGTTTTTAGAGTAATTTTTTAATTTCAAAGTATTGTGGGGGTACAAATGTTTTTGATTACAAGGATCACTTTCATAATGCTTGAGTCAGGGTTATAAGTGTGCCCATCACCCAGATAGTGCTCACTGTACCTGTTAGCTAGGTTTTCACGCATCCCCCCTCCCCCCTCCCCCCATTGATTTCCGTTGAGTTTTACTTCCCTCTGTGCAAGTGTGCTCATCAGTTCCGTTTCAGTTTACTAGTGAGTACAGGTACTGGGTGTTTACCCAAAGGAAAAGAAGTCATTTTATCAAAAAGACACATGTACTCAAATGTTTATTAAAGTAATTTTTTAAAAAGTCCTTTCCAAGTTAACTGGCAAGAACTTCTCTTTTCCATTGTTCCTTGTAAGCATCTCACCTAGTTTATCTTTGTGATTAAAGACTTCTGTATGTGCCTTACTCCTTATATACCCTGCACCCCTCCCTGTTTTGTATGCGTAGGCAGCTGTTCAGGGGATTCTGTTAAACCTCTGAGAGCAGAAGATGTCAATTTTTTCTCATAAATAATGGTGAATAAGAAATCAAGATATTTAAATAGTACATACCACCCGCTTTTCCAGATGTTACCTTTGCTTACCTCCAATAAATCTGTTTACCATGTGTAAATATTACATGCTACCGAGTACATACTTTCTTCATGAAAGCCAGCTGTACATTAAAAAAAGGAACTAGACATTTCAAATTTCTTAATTCCAGTTTTTGAAATCTCTTCCTCCAAATTATCGTGGATTCAAATTATTGCACATATGCAAGGGATTTGCCTCTTCAAAAGAGAATTAAAAAAGGGAAAAAAACTCACAGTCTCTCTTGCCACAGCAATGCATTCAACCATTATTTTTGAACTTAAGAAGCTCCACCTAACGCATAACCAGGTGCTGTGAGAGCCCAGTTTAAATGTTTCAAAAGTAGATCCTCTAAAGTGTGTTTGTTTTCTAAGACAACACAACGTGCAGAATAGTGACAACAGGGAATGTGTTGTTGAAGAATGACATCAAAGACGGCCCTTTTAATTTCAACATGTTATAGCGACAAATAGTCCGTAACAAAGCAAAGACGTATAGTTTATCTTGTTGCCATTCCTTTGCCCATTTTCTTGGCTAAACACAGGTTGGACCAGGAATAAAAAATACATATTGATTCATAAAACTTAAACATATTAAACAACATTTAACATTGCAGAAAAGACTATTAATACAACCTAATTTCAAAATATTCAAGCATTGGACCACTGAATCTTGTGGAAAAATAAAAAGAAAACAAAATATTTAAGTGATGTTATCATCTAATTTGAGGTATTTAGAACATTAGTAATAGTCTTCATACTATATAGTTATCAAAAGGGATTTTTGTTCCCTTCCTATTCATCCTACATAGGTTTCTTTTCAGGAAGTTGTAGTTGATGTCCCCATGATGTAATACGTCTTTCGAGGAAGAAACATTCCCTGTAGATTCTCTACAGATTAAGGATTCTGGTAAGATGTCCTTGCCTGGAGAAAACTATTTATGAAAAATGGGAAAGTTTAAATTTTAGAAGTTTCTGGAATATTTCTTTGAGATCTTTCAAAACTAATGAAATGACTCAAAGTCTTTCAGATTTTAATATATGAAAAGCAGAGACAGAAACAATTATTTTGCTTTACTGAAATAACTGATACACTACTTTTACTGTTAAGAGCTCTATTAAAGAGTAGAATATTAAAAAATTAAAAGAATGCATATTATCATAAATATTTAAGATCAAATATTCATTGAAGAGATATGAAATGTTTGTTTTGAGAAGAGACAGCAAAGGCAATTGAAAATCAACACATGAAATATCAGATAAACTCACAGCTATAGGATAGTTTTTCTTGTCATATATAGATCTACCATTTTTGGTTTTTGAAATAGAATAATTAGAAGGAGATAATTATAAATGGCCTTTTTGCTCAATCAGAAGCTATAAAGAGAATAAATTATATAAAATTAACCAAGTCTTCTCAGGTGACCCAATTCAACTTCGTAACTTCTTCATATGAATTACCGGGTAGGATTCAGAATTTCATGTGAACTGATCAAGCAGGTGCTTTTTTTCCATCTTCCCAGAGCAAAACAACCACACAGAGCATTTTAGATAAGTTGTAGGTTGTGCTAATTCTAACCATGCCGCTTCTCTCTAAGGAAAACATTTTGGAGATACAGGAGATACTCTGGAGATTTGTAATTAATATTGTGAGTTTAAAAATACCTCAGTATTGTACCTAAAAAGCAATGCCATATTTCACAGGATAATTTTTCTAAGGCCCATTGTTCTAAATTTTAAGGCTTATGTATAATATTCCTTTTCTTTGATGTGGAAGATCTTTAAAAACTGTTCTGGTATCGTATTTTCATGTAAAGACCAATGACCCTTCTAAATTGAGATGGGACTGAGCCCCTTACAAGCAATACCAAAACACCTGAGTCGCGCCCTCCTTCAGTTTCTAACCTGCTGTACACACATTTCACATTCTCTTGCCAGACCAAAACTGCAGCTTTTAATGAATTTTTAAACAGTGGCCCCTAAAATCACTTGTACCAAAAGTTAGACATCAAAGCTCCAATTCTAGAGCTCAAAAGGTAATAAAAGTAAGGAAATTCAAAGCTAGAGAAAGCAAGAAAATGTATTATTCACTTCCTCTCGATTGTGGGGTATTTTCTTCTAGAAAGGAAGGCAAGTTGAGTCATTTGTCTTGCCTGTGGTCTATGGACGCGGCCTTCTAGATTGTTCCCTGTGCTTTTCCCCACACATACTCACTGTGCACTCTACGCCCCAATAATCAATACGACCTCTAGAAACCATTGAAGGGTGCAAGACCTACGGTTCCGTCACTTGTGGTGAACAACGTCTGTCTGGCATATTTTTTAGAGTTCGTGTGTCATCAGGCCATTTTAATCCATGGTTGTCACACTGACAACGGCTCCTCAAACACGAAGGGATGTTCAGAGCCATCAGCCAACACTCAAGATCTTCATCTGCTTCTTCCGCGTTTCTTTCATTTTCCTCCTGTGCTGGCATTTTGCTTAAAGGCCATTTCACACTTTTATTTTAAATTAAATTCTGCTCAAAAAAAGTATCATCTATGATTTAAATTAATTACTTTTCCTTTTCCTTTCATCTTTTTTTCTAAATACTGAGAAATGATTAAAGTAAGCGATGTGGCAGGCAGTCTACTGACGGAGCGTCGGAACGGCTCCTGCAGGCTGGCAGAGGAACGGGCAGTCACTCGTGATGCCTTCGTTAAACTAGCAGGCATAAAATTCATTTAAAAACATACGGCGGGATTTCCACAAACTGAGCAGAGTTTATTCCCCCAGGCTCAAGCTATGTTTACTCCACATTCTAAATTAAAGAAATAGATTTCCACTCCCCCTGCACCAAGTTTTGAAGGAGGCCAGAGCAGAGCAGGGGAGAGGCCAGGAGCCAACCTGAGGGCACACAGCCCGGTAACAACCCGGCGACCCACGTCTGGCCACGGAGCGTCTGAGAGAAAGTCCACCAGGAAGCTCCCACCAAAGATTTTCTTCGTCATCAAGAGTCACACAGGGAGATGACCTCTTCCTCTGCTGAGCACAGTTATTCCCATAGGATGCCTAGAACTGCCACAGGCAAAGTGTGACCACAGTGGTACTAGTGAGGACATAGAGGACGACACGGAGGAGGCTTGGGGAGAACCAGCATCCTTAATAATGTTAGACAATGAATTAATGACTCCTTAAGCGATTTTACTTTAAAACTGTGTGTTTGAGGACTATGTTATTTCGTGTTATTTAAGCCATTTGGAGTTGGTTTTGTTTTTTTGTTTCTTAAAGCCAAAAAAATCCTAAATGATGCAGTCTGCTTTCTAGTATTCCCTGTAGAAATCCTTGCCAAATGCCTCAAGTAGAACTTTCACATTATACTAATAATTAAAGCAATAAGAAGGAATGAAACCTGAAGCAAAATAACAAGTGCTTAACAAAGCACAGAAATTGTCTAAGTCAGAATATAAACACACAGGCACAGGAAGGTGTTAAGTCTGCACAAAGCCTAAGGTGACAGACTTATGAAAATATCAAAAAGACTAGTTTAGATGGGAGTTGCTGAGTGAATAGGACTAGTTGTTTTGCATATGAGCTCGTGAATAAATGGCCTGCCTTTTCCTAGCACATTAATCTCTAATGTTGCTGTAGACTGAAGTGGCAGTGGGTGGACATCCTTGCAGGGACAGTCAGAGGTCCCCATTGTCAGTGTGTGCAGAGGCACCCGTTCTGACAAGGACATCAGAACTTTAATGTTCTGTTTATTCTGTTTTCATTTATCCACACGGAGACAAGTTATGAAAAAGAATAACTTGGGAAAAGCGTTTATTCTGCTGTGTCAAAGATTTACATTTTACCTTTTAAAAATACTATATTCACATTATGAACATGAGCATTAGAGTTTTCTAGATAAGAGGATATTTATATTAACATATCCATCAGAACTGCTATGAAGGAAAAAAACCAACAGTATGGTTCAAGACTTATGAAATATAACGCCTCCAGTGTGTGAGAAGGTAAAATAAAGTGGTTTCGGGCACTGAAGTGAAGTCAATGTAAACTTGAAACCCGTTTGCCCGGAATGGGCTCCATGATCTTAGATGAGTCACTTAATCTCTACAATGCTCAATCTCCTCATTGGAAAAGGGGATAATTGTGCTGCTTCCTACTCCAGATTTCTGAGAGAATTCAATTACACAATATATACAGAGTACTTAGCACAACATCATTTACTAAGAGCTCAAAGAGTGTTAGCTTCATCCCAGGTCATAACCGGACGCAATGTCCTTCAAAGAACCGCCTGACCTACCTTCCTCCTCTGGTAAAATAGAAGTCACACAACCACGTGTGCCTATGATAGCACAGGAAAAAAATGCATAATTATCTCTTCTCCTGTGGCTGTAAACTGAGTCCAGGGGCCAGAGCTGAGCATTTTATCTTCAGGATTTAGGAAGGTGCCTATCGCATGGTACACATATAATAGAATATTTGTTAAACAAATAAGTACTTTTATCTGTTATCTTTGCCTTTGGGGTGTTTTTATTTCGTTTTGTTTTGTTTTTGCATTTCGCTCTCTCAATCAAGTCTATAAGCAGGGACCGAAAGCTGCCCACTATTAGGCCAGAACAAGGCTGTTTGGTTTGAGAAGTCACAGCATTTGGGGAAATGTGCTTTTCAACACCTTAATATCAAACATGGTTAAAACTTCCCCTGATGAAATGTAGAAAATGTTATTTTCTTTAAGGCTTTCACACCCACACCACTTTTATTGGAAACAGTTTGCATTCCTTTCCACAACATTTTCCGCCTGGAGGAAAGGCATCTGGGAACTTTAATCTTAAAATACCAAACAGTCCTTGAGGAGAGAACTATGGAAGAGAAGAAAATGAATGACTGCAAAGGAAAGAAAGATGAAAATAAGCACAATTACCGACAGATCGGGGGACTGGTGGGAGTTAGACTCAGACTGTGTAAGCACCCTGCTGGCTGAATTATAATAACGGAAGTCAGAGGACTCAAAAAAGCACTTTAAAAGTTTATTTCACTCTGCAACTCTTTTTTGCCATTTGACTTTTGTGCTTAATAATGTATAGTGTCATCAAAGAAGTCTGTTCTGGGCTCTACATTGTCCTTCGTAGAAGCACTAGTTAAAGCTCATGTGTGTGTGCGCACACACACACACACACACACACACGCACGAACCAACATCACGTTCCCTGACTTCCTTCTGATAACAAACTTAGTCATTTTCTCCTCTCTGAAAATCAAAACATTAACCTATATCCACAAGTCTGACCCATTCTATTAAAACATCCCATAGTACTTCTAAAAATAAAAATCTCATCCCAGTGTCCTATGAACACATCTTCTAAATATTCCCTGGAAAACTGCAATACCAATTACAATTCCTGTCAGGACTATCTAGCCTGTATTGATAAGCTTTTTATATAACTATCTAAAGTCCAAAAGATTGCTGTTCTTGAATTTAGTTCTCAGAAAAAAATATGAGTTTTGTTATGTATTTAGGTTTGGGGCAACAACTAAAGTTGCTATAAAATCGCGTAAGAAAAGAACCGCAAGGAACACGTTATAGTCAAACCAGGTTGGGTAGTTTATTAACTGGCTGCTGCGAGGGCCCCGGGCACAAGAGGAACCCTGGGGTGTCTCAGAAAGGCAGAAGTGGGGGGATTATTAAAGAGGTGGGGGGTGCCCCAGGGCAAGGAGGGATGATGGATGTGGGGGACCCGCTTGAGATGTGGCCACAGTTTAAAAATCAGGTATCTCAGTGATTTTTTTCGGGAGACAGAAGGAATAGAGTGGAACCAGGGAAGTCATGGGTAAGAAAATGATAATCTCTCAAAACAAGAGGAATTATTTAATTTTTCAGCCACAGTGTGGCCTGTGGAAATCATGGTTTATATGTGACTTTGGCCTTAGGCTGTTAGGAACTCTTTTTAGATTACGTTAAGAACATCATAATCTGACTCTTACCAGAGAATACTCAGGGTCTTAGTTCCTTTGGAAAATTCAAAGTTAAAATATATGTGGACTATTGTGTTGAAAAAGCCCTCATCTGAAACCCGGTATCTGTGTTGAAAATAGAACCTGCTTTTCTGTGTCAAGGTGACCCACATGACTCGGATCCTTCAGACAAGAATGATCCGCCCCTTCTCCCAAACGTGATTTCCAACAGCAACGCTTTTCCTCACCTATGGTTTTAGAATAAGTGTTCTCAGCACTACACACTTGATATTATTTAACAAAAGCCATTTTTTACAAGTTTCTTTATTTTAGATTTATCTTATAAAGAAGGAAATTACTTGGTTTTTAAAATCATAATTGTTAGGAAGGAGCTAGCCGAGTAAAAATTTATCTCATTTTTAGAACAGTGGGATTTGCTTCATTAAATATTATAAGCCTACTGCACAGAGAGTTGTACTTTCTTCTCTCAAAATTCTTACCATTTAATAAATTGCCTACTATTTTTACTTAACAGAGAAAGTTTATTTTTAAAATGTCTCTATGCAAAATTTTAATCTCTGGATTTTCCCTTAATGCTCAATAACATGAGAAGTTTTACAATCATTGCTCCAATCTCACCAGTTTCATAAACTATTCATCTTCATGGTTAAACTGGGAAGGACCAGGGGCTTTCCATGTGGAAGAGCTTTTGTTTCTAAACTCATAATATTATTTATATCTCATAAATATTTTAAATGAAATTAAACCTATCTAGTAGTATTGTACAAAACTGAAAGTAGAAACTTTGATCCAGATGGTATCTCTTTTCAGGGGCATGAACTTCTTGTCGGATACGGTACTTTCCACACACACAAGGGAGCAATTACACCAATAATCTTGAAAACATGTTATAACACAAGATCCACTTAGAAAAAGAGAAATTGTGCATAAAAGTAAGAAACTTTTAAGTATTAAAAACCTAACAACCTTTAATTACTATGTCAACTACTAAAATTTATAAAATATTTATCATAATCAAACGTGTACTACTGTTATTGGCAATAGACATTCTTTTGTAAAATTAAATATAGCTTTTGTAATAATATTCCAGGCAATAGTAAACAGTTAAATATTTCCCCATTTGCTTACCCAATTACCTAAACTATAACAAACTTACTAGTCTTCTATTTTACAATGGGAAAAAAATCCTTTCCTTAAAATCCAGGAAATCATGGATTAAATCAATGAAAGAACCAATATTCTGTATTCTTAGATCCCAGAATTTTTTCCTAGATGCTCTTAGTTCTTATTATGAACTGTCTTCCGATAATATTTGAATGCTATTAAATTATATTACCTTATAAAATTATCAGTGTCAAGGTGTGGATTTTTATTGGTCTAGTTTTTATTACTTTAGGTATGGTTTGTTTGCTTTCTTATTTTATATTTAGTTACCACTACTTAGTCCAACATTCAGCCGAAATTTCATCTCTAATTTGGGGATGTTCCCGACAGGAGTCTCTCGTGCTGGACAGCTGTCCCCTTGTCCTGAGGCCGTCTGTCCTGTCTTCACTCCCTGCCTACTCATGCTGGCACGAAACACACGGTCACTCTGTCTGTGTTTCACTCACAGTCGCGATCACGAGCCCCCAGCGTGCGTCAGTGCAGTCGGCAGTCGTACTCATCTGCCCTGGCACTGTAATTCTCCTCTCTCCTGGATGAGGCTTTTGTATCTTCCCTATTTTCAAAACTCAAACACCTGTTTATTTTTACAGTCAGAAAAGAACTTTTACTGCATCCCATGACCACAGCACCCGCCTGCCAGAGGCACAAGCGCTCCAGCTGCAGCTCTGCAGATCCGCAGGACCCGCCTGCGCCCCTCCCGTCCCTTTGCCCGCGCACAGGACACTGATGTCGCTAGCGGTACCGAGACGTCGCCCTGGCAACCCTCCCTGTCTTCTGTTTCATCAGTTTCCCTCTGTCTACTAGATCTAATGGTACAGCAGGCTTATACCTCTCCCTTCACACCTTAAAAACAAACACAACCCCCCAAAACCACTTCTCCTCTCCAGATATTTATCCTTTTAACTAAACTTCTTAACAGAATTTTCTATACCAGCTGTCTCCTGTTTCTTCCTCACTTTCTCTCTTCACTTCACACCAATCAATCCAAGATAACCACTGACCTTCCTAGTGTCAAATCCTTCGGTTATTTCTCAGGCCACATCTGTGTTACCTATCGGCGACATTCGACACAGTTGACGCTTCCCTCTCCTTCACCTCCTCACTCTGCTTGTAGGACACCACAAGAGGATGCTGCCAGGCCCAGGAGTGTCCCTGGTCCCCTCTTCCAATGATTGTCATTTCCCTTCTCCCCAAATGAGCCACTATCCAGGCTTTTATCATAATCACTTTTTAGCTTCTCCTTATAGCTTTTCCGTCTCACCATGGATTCCTCAAAATTATACTTGATTTTTGCCTGTTTATGAGGAGGATTATTTAAAATGTATTATTTTGTGCCAGGCTTCCTTTGTTCAATATCAAATTCATGCGTCCCATCTGTGTATGGGACTCATGTGCCGCTCCAGACTCGTGTCCTTGCCCGGCTTCCTAGCGGGGCGCCCGGCAGTGCTGGCACTGTTCCCAGCTGCTGCTGCAGGGGACAAGCCCTGCATGCTCTGCCGCCAGGTGAGAAAGACGCTGTGGCTGTGCCCTGGCTTAGGGGTCCTGTGGGGTTTGGCTTTCCCAGCAGTTGCTCAGAGAAACCGCTGCTCACCTGGGAGAGGGAGGAGTTAACGGCTCATCATGGTGGATTCTGACCAGTGGAAGATGGAGAGGGGAAGAAGCTAAGGGTAAATTCTTTCTTCTTTCCAGCCACCAATGCACACGTGCACATGTGACACAGACTTACATGGCCTCTAGGAAGGCATGTGGGGAGATCGAGGCATGTGCTACACCTACTGCCCGATAGAGGCCAGTTCGGTGCCACTTCCTAGGTTCCCGCTTCCTCCTTCCATCCCGAATTTGGGCTTCCTGTTTGCCTGGAGTCACACTCCTCAATAAAGTGAAAGCACATGTGCTTTGGACTCAGGCTCTGTTTTCTAGAAAGCCTAGAAAATGCCTCCCAGGACCAGCTACGTAACTGGCAGGGCCGAGTGCAGTGAAAATATGGGGCCCTTGTTCAAACATTGAGAATGTCCAGATGATGGCAGCAGAGAGGTAAACCAAGCGGGGTGTTTCTCAGCCCTGGGAGCCCTGGGCCCTCACAGTTCACCTGTCCACGCAGCCAGCCTTGATCCCTCCCATTCCACCCCCACACCCCACCATTCCCGGCCCCTGCAATTCTCCACACTCCCTCCTCAGGTCCCCCACTGTCCCCTGTCACCTGTTTCTTGTGTCTCCTTCTAGAAATTCTCCACCGATCTATCTATCCTTCTATCATCTATACATATGGATAGGGGCTATTTTTAAAGAGACTCACTTGCTGGTGAAAAGTGTTAACTGATGTATTAGTGAGGACGAATTTTTAATGATTAAGCAAGATTATGGCTGTTATTCATACTACCAGTAGATACATGGCAGCTTGACTTTATTGTTTAATATACTTGCATAGAGTTCACCTGTAGCATTGCTTTATTCTTTTCAAATAATTTATTTGGGTGTTTACTAAGTCTTGATTAAATACATTTGCACACATGCGCTACACAAATAATTATTTGATAAGTTTGAGTTCAGTTCTTGGCACAGGTAAGCATCCCCTAAATGGTGTTATTCCTGTTTAGCTCCTGTAAGCCAGGAGTTTTATCTCATCATTGTTCTTTCCCACCTCTGCCCCTCCTAGGGTTGCCAGATGAAGCAAGTAAAAGTACAAGATAACCAATTAACTGAATTTTTAGGTAAACAATATATAGTTTTTAGTGTAAGTATGCCACATGCCATATTTGGAACAAATCAATATGTCCAAATACTTCAAAAAATATTTTAAAAAAACTTTCCAAATACTTTTAAAAAACTATTCATTGTTTGTTTTGAAATTCAAATTGAACTGAGTGTTGTGTATTTTATCTTGCAACTCTCTCCCTTCTACCACTTTCAATTACAAGGCCTCTGAATACGGGGTTATGCAGGCCACAGCCATATCCTTGCAGTGCAAAGAGCAGTGGTAAATTCTTAACATGTATTTATAAATTGATGGAAAAACCTCGTAAAAAGCACCCCAAACCATCAGGTAGTTGTAACATAATTTCCATTAGGACTTTCTGAGTCTAGATTATTTATCAATGAGCACTGCCTGGAAGTATGGAAGGGAAGCTATATTACACCAGAACACACATTTACCTTGGTAAGTCCACAGGATGCCAGCCCAGGCAGACAGTTACTCACAAACCTGTGTGTCTGCCTTTGCTCCAGAAGATGAATTAATGGCCCTTTAATGACAGATATACTTTTTGCATTATTATTTTCTGGTTTCATCCGGGTAAATAATGTAAACAATGCATCTTTCTTTGTCTTTTCTCCGGCGTTATTTGTGACCTCTCTTATGAGGCTTTGATAAAGAAGAGAAACATCTCACAGAGATGATGGCCATGTGGTCACTTAGCAAATGAGGTAAAGGCTGCAGAAACAGCTACTAATGACACCTCCTGAGTCCCAAGTATATACCGGAGGTGACTGTGAAATAAAAATAGGGTTTCCTTCCAATTTTATTAGCAAGTCCAGTGCTTCACTGTCGATATGGCTCCAATTAGTCAATTTAGGGAGCTTACTTTGTAGAAAGTAACACAAGAATAGATGCCGTACATTGAGAGATAAAGAACTCGGCGGACCCTTTAACTCTGAAACAAGTGGCTTTCTGTCGCCTAAAAGCTTATAGTCTTGGAGACATCAGACGTGTGTCCATTACATTTTATCAAGCGACTCCAGGTCCACCCGGGTTACCTGTGTTTGTCCCAATTTCCGTCTCTGGAATCGCCGCGAGGTTTGGTCCCGGCTGCGCCGTTTCCTTTCCGGGGGAAGGAAGCTGACCTCGGCTCCGGCGCCCGTGATTTCCGGTCTGGCCTGATGGTTGCTGAGCCACCGCCTTGTCTGGCGTATTCAGTGCTTGGCTGGGAATTTTTAAAGGTTCTTTTCCCGTGGCCTGGTTTGTGTTTCCTCCTGTGTCTTGGGCCTGGTTCCCTCTCACAGAGGATGCTTGGAAGCAGCGGGAACGGGCCGCTCCGTGCTGCGCCGGGGGAAGCAAGATGGCGGCCTCTGGCTTCTGGCTCCTTTGTGACGTGAGTGGGAAAATAACCTGATTAGCATTAAACATTATGTTTGGTATGTTTAACATACAATTAAAAAAACACATTTTAAAAAAATTATACAAATTTCTCATTTGGTAAAATAAATGGCCACTGAGTATTCCTGTCAATAAAGCTACTGAAGACATGAAGAGCGAAGACATCAAAGCATGGGCTGTGCATTCGTTTCTCACACTGTTACTCTGTAACCTCCATACACCTAAATCTAAAATATCCATATGGAATAAGTGTGGTTCTTGCAGGGCAACTGTCTTTAGAATGAGGATGTAGTATTGAAGAATATGTACTTAAAACCTCCACTCTTCAGAGAGCAAACCCACTGGAAAATAATCCAGATAAACATAATATCCAGAGGTAAAATCAGAATATGTCTGGGAGAAGCTGCACTGATTAGGCGTGGTGCATGTGGCGTGTAAGTAATATGTTGACTTAGATGTATTTTTATTGTGAGGGAAGCTCATCAAGTCTCGCTTAATAAATTAGTGTCTTCTTTTTTCCTTTAAAGTTTCATTTTTATTACAACTGATCTCTGGCATTTGTAACTTGACATCTCTTTAAATTCACACAATTAGACTGGAACGCATGACTTTCCTTGGAGATACTAAAAATTCTCAGCATTTGGAGGACCTGTAACCTTCCTTAAATGGGCCCATCTTCTAGCACAAAACATAATTTTTAGATGATGCTCTAACTCCAAGTTGCAATACAAAGACGGATTGTCAGGGTGATAAATTAAAGGCACATCACTGAAGCTCTATTGGCCAGTGTTCTACCACAGGCCCATATTAATATTTTATTCCTTTTAATATTATTACATGATGCAGGCTTTATTTAAATGGATTTGACGGGTCTGTTGGTTGGCTTGACAACCAGAGAGAAAAATTAATGTTCTGCATTGAATCTCAGCTCAAGGCATTAAATTATTTTGGAGGTCAAAACCATCATGCATATCATGCTAAATTATTGAATGTAATAACTATATAGCTAGCTGTCTATTTATGGGTTTTTTAAATTGTTTACTTCATGTATGTTGGGCTAATTTTTAAGTAAAATCCCCTTTAAGTATTTTTCCCCCTTCTGTGTGCCACTATTATCGTAGCCATTGCAATTGTGCTAACAGAACTAATGGGAGATGTTAGGTGCCCCTCTTATTAGTGAAGTCTAACTAACTAAATGCTAATAAACTGCTGAGAGCATTCCTTATTTCATTGGCTTTATCTTCATAGGAAGTTCAAGTATGTTGAGAAAAATAGTGACTTTGTTGTATTTGAAGCTATTATCTTATTTAAGATAGAATCCACAGAATGTTCTGCATAAAAGGCATATTGATTACTAAAAGAATATAGTTGCTGAAGGGAACTAGCAAACCATATTCTAATTAATTTAAGAATAGTTGGAACAACATTGAAGAAGTGATTGAACTGTAAAATGATGTTGGTTTTTTTAGAAATCATTTAATGGGAGGTATGAAGAATGAAATAAAATAATGTATTTATTACTTACAGTGGAAATAGTACCATATTCTTTTCCTTTGGTATGATCTTAATTTAAAAGGTAGATAGATAGTAACAGCATTATGCAGTATTTAGGGTGTATAGGAATACAATTCTTAACTCCTGGACATTTTTGTAATGAGTTGCAAACCATGTGGTTTAAGAGTGGGATCTTATATAATTACATATTGGAATTATGGCGCAGGGAAGTTTGAAGAAGGCACCTATTGTCCTCTTACAGTTTCTGCCTCCTGTGGATTTTATCTTAACTATAGCAAGCACATTCTATGTAGGAGGCTTTCCGAGGTTAAGCAGTTTTAACTGTATTACTTAAAGTAACATCAGTCATGGCCAATGGGCCATGGTGAAAAAAGAGCTTCAAATAAGGAGGTGATTTTTCTTCCTGGTAACGAACAGTGATGGGCGAAGAAAACTTGCAGCGCTTCCAGTGCAGAGTAACAGCTCATCCGCACCAACGGAGTGAGCACGGGGCAAGGCTGGCCACGGGTGTGCAAACCGGACCTCACTGACAGGGCTGAAGCAGCACTCTCCATCCCATCTTTCTTCCTGTCTGTCCTATCTTGCTTATAAATTGCCCCATTCATCTAAATGAGAGCTTTTTGGAAAGCTGTTAGTTGGGAAATGGTCGGTCTATCTAGTGAACCAAGATAGCTTCTTGGTGGCATCTAGTCGTGCAGAGAGAATAGCAAGCAAGAAATAGCTGTTCTGGGCGCACTCAGCCCCTGTCCTTCTCAGCAGCCACAGAGGAAAACCAAATGACTAAACCGGCGAGCATCCTTGGTAAGCGCCAGGCTGGGCGAGTTTAGCGGGGAAGAAAAGGGTTTGAGTTGTAACCTCCCCACCAAGTGTTCTGACTTCCTGACTATGAACATCTAGCACCCAGGCTGTGATAATATCACTGGGGGAAGATAAATTTTCTCTTCCTTATCTTCATCCAGTGACTCACTTAATGCAAAACACAAACAAAATGAAACAAAACCAACTTGACCAGTACTTGCTGTGCTGGGGCAGTGGAAGACAGAGCTGAGTAGGACTTGGTTCCCGCCCCAGAGGAGCTCCCAGGCCACCACCGCTTTGCTGAGGCTGTCCACCTGCCACCTCTGGCTCCCTCAGGTCGCCTTCTCAGGGAGGGGGCCTCGGGGACAGCATCAGGGACAAGCAAACTCCGGACAGCTGTGGGGAGCAGGCCAAAGAACACCTGCAGAGACAGGAAACAGGATTTCACATCACGGACACGAAAGGCCGAGGAAAAAGGAGGATCCAAAGCTCATTGTGGGACACGGAGAGGCGGCATTCAGGGTGTGGGAGGTTTTCACACTAGGATCGAAGAGGATGGAAACCCCAGTTGAATTGGAAATAGATGAGTCTTGTTGTTCAGTATCTTTTTGGGCTTATGAGCTTTTGAGACCTAAGTGTTTTCCTAGATGACATTTTTGAGCTGGGTGTTTTTGCTTCTTTAAGACTTATGTGAAATAAAATTTCTCCTTGCTGCACATGTCTCTCATTTACAACTGGACACGCCTTATGCTTAGAGAGACCTTTAGGCTTAAAAGAGCTGGGGAGCGGTCCAAAAAAAAAAAAAAAACAACAGAACTTTCTTTAAATGTTTCACTCTACTTACCCCTTAACACTGTACTCTCCAGAGGAAGGATAATACCATACTTTCTGGAAAATAAATAAGTGGAGGAAAACCACGTCCAATTTCGTGACTGACAGTTTGTAAGAAATCACTTTGTAACATAAAAGAAAAAGTTCTTCCTTGAAAAATATGCTTTGAAAAGCAACCCTCTCTTCCTCTGCAATTAAGAAACATGTCACAACAACTTTTGTGCTGAAGCTTTATAAAAATAAAAATTAAACAAACCAAAAAAAGCCTACCAATATTTGGAAATGTTGATATTATTCTATAGGATGCTGCCCTTAGTGCTGTTATCACCCCGAGGTGTTTGGACTTCAACAGATAAAGAAGTAGAGACACTAACCATTCCCTGTTATTCATGAAAAGCTCACTTGTTAATTATGGGGTGACTGGGAATCTCTGGCTAGAACAATGAAACAACCCCTGTCAAGGGATCCTAAATTCTCTTAGTAGTTGCAAAGTGGTAATTGTTGTATTAAATAATCGGGGTCCATGAACAGACTTCAGAATTGTAGCAGGCATCTATGAAGAGAAATAAAAGATTTCACTTAAAATCAGATAAAAGCACTCTCAGCTTAGGCAGGTTTGATAACAGCTAAAGATGAGTGGGAGAAGATATTTCATTTGTTCTTATACCTTTGCACCCTGTAACCTTTGCTTACTGGATATTGAATAATCAGATTACTTGGGTATACTGAACTTGGTAAAGTACAATTAGGAAACAGGTTTATTTTTCTGCCTCTACTGCTTTTATAGATGCCCAGTTGTCAACTTTAGGTGACATCTTGTATGAAACCCACAGCTTTTAATTCCTTTATAAGTTTTAAAATGTCCAGTCTAGTCTAAATCAAACTCTTGTTTTCTTATCCAATCTTCTCCTGTCTCTCACCTAAAGGAAGTAGGTCTGGTCCATTTCAATAAGCCCATGGTTGCTTCTGGCTTCTCTAAATAGGCCGTGGGGCTGGGAGTGGGGAGGAGGAAAGATGAGAGAAAGTGTGGCAAAGCCCTTTTCACTCACCAGGTGCCTTGTCAGGTGTGTACAGCTCTCTCGACTCTCAGATAGCTTTTGCCCTGGCAAGCCTTCGCTCATGGGTTGCAATGGTGGGTTCTCGGGGATTCCAAAAGGCATTGCCACCCTGCTGAGATCCCTCACCGTGTTACTGAGGGCAGAGATTAAGCTGCTCTAACAAAGGGGCCAAACATACAGTAGCTTAAATCAAGCATTCTTGATAGGCGTGAACATTGGTTCTTGGGGAAGGAGGAATGGAAAAATCTCAGCTATTACAATGGTTTGTGACTTTCTAAAGTTCAACAAAGTCTTCTTAGCATTTAATGTCCCTTGTTAGGAAGAAATAATTTAAACTAAAATTTAAAATTAAATTAATTAAGTTAACCTTCAATCTATTTTTCCCTCCTTCAGGGAGCAACAATTTTTTTAAAAAAATGTTTAGAAACACTTGTTTAAATAAAACAGAGATTTAGTGCTCTTGCGTAGGAAGTCCAGCTCGTTGGGCACCTGAGTTCCTTCCCTTTTATTGCTCCCCCACCCCCTACGATGTTGTCCCGGTTTGCGTGGTCAAAAAGCTGCCATGGACATGTCTGTTTCTCAGAGAAAGAGAAGAGGAAAGAGTTGAATCCAGGCAAACAGGTTCATTTTAGCAGGTGAGGCAGAAGTTGTGCACACGACTTCTGTTCATGTTGCATTGATAATAAGTAACCCACGTGGTTACTTTTCGTGGAAGGAGGCTGGGAAGTATGATCTGCAGGTTGGCACTCATATGCCAGCACGAAGGAAGAAGGATTCTGTGGGGACAATGATCCGTCTGCCACACTGACCAGAACGTGCCCTCTTTGGCTGGCCCCGTATGGCCCCTGTCGGCTGGCGCCCTCCAGCGGCACATCTGTCAAGGCCCCTTTCTGCTGCGGTCCCCCGTCCCGCAGGAAGCTCTCTTGCGCAGTATCCTGTGAAGGTCACTCTAGCTTATCTCGCGAGGAGCGTGTGCAGCAGGGGGACCCACGCACCGTGCTGCGTTGAATGGTGGAGCGGCGGCTTGGTCTCAGGCCTGCGTGCTCTTCTCTGCGCTCTGCGTGTGCACGGCCCCAGCTGCCCTGCCCACTTCTGCGTGACGGAATGGCCAGTTAAAGGAGCATATGTTAATAGTATCTTCTAGAAACTCTTTGGTTCTCTATTCTGTTAGCAGCAAAGCAGGCCTCGGCATTATTCAGGTGGGGAGAAAGACAGTGAGATGCAAGGCTCTCCTCTGGCAAACGTCCCCAGGCGCTTAGAGGAGTCCTCCTTTCCAAGCTTCCTCACTTGCCTCCGGTGGTGAAAAGCAGCCCTATTCTGTCTCCTGTGGGAATCGCAACAGACATGCCACCATGCATTGAATTCTTTCACTTCAAGGAATTATTCCTTCTGATCTATTTCCTTAAAATTTTGAATGCTGCTTAAAAAGACGGGTAGGAGTGGGGTGGATCAGTGTAGACCCCCTCTTTTTTTGTCTCGGTTCACGCTGCTGTAGCAGAAGAATGAGTGGCTATAAACAACAGAAATTTATTTTTCACACTTCTGAAGGCTGGACAGTCCAAGATCAGGGTGCTGGCATGGTCAGGTCCTGGTGAGGGTCCTCCTCTGGGCTGCGGATGGCTGTTTTCTTGTTTCCTTACATGCAGAGAGAGGGCTCGAGAGTTCTCCAGGCTCCCTAGGGCACTAATCCCACTTATGAGGGCTTCATCCTCATGAACTAATTACGTCCCAAAGGTCCCACCTTTTAATGTCACCATTAAGAGAGTTGGGGGGGGGGGTACAAACATTCAGTCATTGCATTTTGGGTGCCTTGCGTCTCATTCCTGTGGTTCATCTTTTGTTTCAGCCATGGCCTGGCGGACAGAGCTGAGCCTACGGATGGCGTCCCGCCCCACGCGGCTGCCTTGGCTCTCCACTGTCCGTGCCAGGGCCTTCTGTGAGCAGCAGGCGTTCCCTGGGCCCGCTAGAGGTTCAGTCACAGAGTCCAGCACCGATAACATCCCAGGCCACCCTCAGCCAAGGGGCAAGGCAGTGGGGATGCCCCCAACTCCCCTCTTTGGGGTGACCGTCCTGGGAGGTCTCTGTGGTCCTTAGCGGTTCCTGCGGAACAGAGCCGCCCTGGGAGTTGGCTTTTCCACCTTCCCTGTCTGAATTCCCCTGTTCCTGCATTCCCGCTCTCTGGGGGGGACTGTGAAATGAACCAGCACAGTGCAGATCCTGTTTAGTTAAACAAAAAAAGCTTGTTTTGCTTTTACAAAAGGCATTCTTGAGTGAAATATGTGCTACTGTCCTAAGATTTAGTTATTTGAGGAAAATACGGCCAATTGGCCAGTGTGCAAAATATCAGGGGGTCCTACTTGGTAGTCAAACTGCAAAGCATGAGAGTTTGGAGTAGTTTATGCAGGAATTGGCTTGTCACCTAAGAGGTGACAGCACATCGCAATATCTTTATGTTTCAAATTCGAAGGCATTCCTTTTCTCCTCTTGCATTTTTAAAGTTATGTCCTGTGTCTTGATTATAGAAATTGTAATTAGAATTTTGTGTCTCCATGATGAATATTTGAGGAGAAAATTAAGAGGCTATTAAATGTGTTTTGGGATTATCATAAATATAGGAGGTTAACAAAATTCATTGTGCTCCTATCAAGTCTCTTCCTTTGTGATTATTGGGGAAGCTAGTGGAAAAAAAGAAAAAACATGCTCAGAGAAGCAGCATTTGCTGGTTCTGTGCCTTTTTGTAGTTAAAAATAATGGGCATTTGACAAGAAATAGAAGACAGAGGCCCCGTCCTGAAGTGTGCGTCCTCCCTCCTCACCTCGGCTCTGCAGAAGGTCAAGTTGCATCCTGCAGTTTACTAAAAATGCTATTATTACTGTGCTGTAGCAGATTGCTTCAGAAGTTGAAATGGCATCTGGCTTTAATATGGAAATCCTGATAAAACTGTTATAAAAGTGGTTTGGGGAAAAAGACTAAATTCAGATTACTTATGATTTTTACGGTTTCTCAGAATTGCTGAGGACTTTTGAGTATCTTTCTGTCAATATCTCTAGTGAATTAAATTTGTTGGATTTGTTGGATTTGGAGAAAATTGGCGAGAACACTTGAAAATTTTTCCAAAAGTTAGTTTCGAACCCTCTTGTAAGAAATAGGTTCACAGTTGACTGGGGAGGAAATTAAACTTTCCTGGGACATTGTTAAGATAAGCAACTGCATCCCTTGGATCAATTCTTCCCCACTACTCACAAAACAGCTTTTAATTTTCACAACTGCATAACCTACGTTTCCTTCTTCAATGGTATTTATGACCCGGTTTTAATATTTTGAAGTTCTCTTTCACTCCTTTGCTAGTGCAAAGGCTGGCATCCACGCTCGTTAATTTCCACTGCTACTAGGCGGCAGAAGTGCACTCGAGAATTCTTGTGGGGCCTCCAGAGAAATCTGGGATTGACTTTTTGTTCCCCAAAATCATTCTTGAAAAATAAGTGTAGATGTATACACATTTTTAACAAGAGGAAGAAGATTTTTTTTCATTTTTAAACAGCATTATTGAGATCCAATTGATATATCGTACAATTTACACATTTAAAATATACAATTCAATGGATTTTTATGTTGTTTTGTTTTTATATATTTTTCCTTTGTTCTTTTTTCTTTTTTGACAATTCTATGGATTTTAATTATTTTTGCAGGTCTGTATAACCATCAACACTGTCAATTTAGAACATTTTTATCACCACAGTCAATAGCCCAGCACTTTCTAGAGCGATCCCTTCTGTACTCCCATCCTCCCAGCCCCAAGCGACCACTAAGCTAACTTCTATCTCTGTATTTTCACCTATTCTGAACAGTTCATATAAATAGAAACATAGGACATGTGTTCTTCTGTGACTAGCTCCTTTCCCTTAGCATAATGTTTTCTTCCTCTGGTTGTAGCACGTACCAGTACTTCACTCCCAGTGGATGGACGTATCACAGCTTGCTTATCCATTCATCCATGATGCATATTTGGGTGGTTTCTGCCTTTTGGCTATAGCAACTAAGGATGCCATGAAAACTCACATAGAAGTTTTTGTTTGAACATCTCTTTTCAATTCTTCTGTGAATATACCTAGGAGGGAAATTGCTGGGTCCTGTGGTGATTCTATGTTCGAGGAACCACCAGACTATTTTCCATATTGGCTGTGCCATTTTACATTCTCATCAGCAACGTAAAGAGGGGGAAGATTTTTAAAAGATTCCAAATTCATGGAATCCGAGACCTAAACACTGCCTGGCTGTGAAACACTCTCATGAATCAGGAGCCCACCATGGTGCCAGCTGTCTTCTACTCTGGAGTGTGCTGGAAGTTAATTTTATTTTCTTTTATATTCAAAGGGCTGTTTACTCATTGATTTGAGTACTGTTTCAACTCATTAACATTTCTTATAATGTAGCAAAGAGAAAAAGGTTATAATCATTTAGATTAAATTGGCTTAGACTCAAACACTGCTACATGGACTTTTCTCTCTGGTGTCTGGTGGTCAGTGGCGTAGATAAGATCTAGATATAGCAATTTGCATCACAGAATGGAAATCTTACAGGAAGGAGGAAGACTGATTATGTATAAACAAGCATTTCTCAACCTTATGTTTTCCAGGAAATCATGTTGTCACTGGCAGTTTTAAAGTCTGAGGGCAAAAATTTAAGACAAGGTGTATTAGTCACTTTTTTTTATTTTGCCTCCTTGACAATTTCCTTATAAATATCTACTGAAACTATTCGCTTTTCATTATATCTGCCATTATTACCTTATTTCAGACCTTTGTAGAGTTGTGCCTAAAATACTGTAATCACCTGCCAAATGGCTGTTTATGGAATTTTTTAGGGCCTCTCTCACATTGTCTTGAGCCTCCTTTGTGCTCCAACAACTATTGTGGACTCCAGTTGCAAGCACCCATCTCAGCTCAGTTGTACCGCATACCTCCCCTAGGTCCTGTCTGCCACTGCTATCTGGGATGTCTGTGAGAGCTCATTCCCCACTTCTCATGATGTGCAAACCTAGAAGTAGGAGATGGTTCATCCCTCTGGGTAACCACTGATGAATAAATATTAACCTCTTCCTAACTTGAGTGGATTATTCTAAAGCACATTTTACATAGTTCCTAAGAAGGTTCCTATTATGTCCTTACTCAATTTATTTTTTGTTCTTTGCAAAAACCAAATAGATGTGGCAGCAGATGACAATGGCTGACTGTAAGTGTATCTTATGAATATTCCCAAACCCAAGTGTTGTGACCAATGTCGAATGTTTACTGTAACAAATCAACATGGACTCTGGTATTTGGCGTGTGGCCTTTCATCTGATGAATGCATTTTTCTTAGTCCTCAGTTAAGAGGGTCAGAAGTATATTTTTGTTTACATAGGAAGGACAGCAGTACACAGTCACTGCCTTGTCCCAAAATTCCCTTGCAATATAATCCTCAGGGAGTTTGATCATCTTAAAAGTCTGCAGGATACCGTGCTACTTTACTACGTGGATGACATCATACAAATTGGATTTGGTGAGCAAAAAGGGAAAAGTACTCTGTGCACATTAATAAGACCTATGCATGCCAGACTCTGGGAAATAACCCCCATGAGGACTTAGGATCCAGCCAAAGGAGTGACATATTTATAGGTATCTGGCGAAATGATATTCTTACTCTTTTATTGGAAAACACAGAATGCCACCAGTTTTGAGTGTGGCCCAGAGAAGAAAGGTTCTGCAGCCAGTCAGGTTGGGGTGAAAGCCACCCAGCAATCCAGACTGTACAACCCAACACAACTGATAGCACTAGAGTTGTCATAGTGGATCAGAATGCTGTGTAACGAGTTACAACAAAGTCCCCTAAGGTTCTACAGAAAAGCCACACATTCTGCAGCAAAGAGTGACTTCATGATATTTAAAAAGCATCCCTTGACATCTTGATGGGCCCTAGTAGACTGACCACCTGACCATGGAACCTCAAGTGGGAATGAAAGTGGAGTTGTTTGCCATTATCTGGGTAGTTCCAAATCCACTGCACCATGAGACTGGGCATATGTAATGACAACATCTTGTGCAGTGCAAATGGTGCATTACAAAATGAATGCAAGCAGGTTCTGAGGGAATGGGGAGTTACATGGCCGGTGGCCCAGACTCCATTGTCACCTACGTCTGTTGTACCAATGCCCCTTCTGCAACTGTTGCCTGTGGACTCACGTGATCAACTAACAGAGGTAGAAAATGTCAAGTCTCGCTCATAGATTGTTTAGATCAATATGTTGATGGTCAGTAAAAATGTATGGTGCCAATCTGACACCATGCAAGAGTGACTCTTAAGGACAGTAGTGAAGGGAAGTTCTTCTAAGGAACTGAGCTGCAAGAAGTTCACTTGGTTGTGCGCAGGGAGACAGGGCTGGAACAATGGACATCACAGATGCCAGAACATTCACAAGTGGTTTGATTTCTTTGCCAGCGGTCGTGAAACAACTAAATCAGAAGATCACAGATGAGGAGGTTTAGAGCAGAGGGGGGTGGAGGGACCATGTGAATGGATACAAAGCACATAAATCTTTGTGTCTCGCAGTAATGTCTGTGAGAGGACATTTATCACAGAGAAGGTATTCAACAACCAGATAGGACAATAGGGTGATTTATTCTGCAAGTGTTAGCCAGCCTGTCTCCCCAGCTGTTCCAATGCTTGGGCAATGGTCCCATGAATGGAATGGTGACAGTGCTGAAGGCCGTGACTGGGCCCACCTGTATCCACACTATGCTACTAGTGGTTGCCCAGTCTGCCTCCACCAGAGACGGACACTGGGCCCTCCTATGGCATCTTTTCTTGATACCATTGAAGTTGACCATTCAGCTACTAGAGGAGTCTGAATTTTGTTTTCACTGGAATTTATGCTTATTTTGCATCTGGGTTTTATCTTCCTTGCCTGAAGTTTCTCAGGAAGAAACACCATTCAATGACTTACAAATGCCTGATTTACTGATGTGGGATCTTGTGTAATATTGCCTCAGACCCCTTTTGCCCTGAAAGAGGTGCAAAATGGGTACAACGTCATACGATTCGGTGATCCAGACATATATTGCAGCCCCCTGACACAGCTGGCCTACTACCATGATGGAATGGTCTACTGAAGGCTTAATTAAGGTACCAGGTCAAGGATAACCTCATATGCTGTTGGAAATGAATGCTCCGTTGTGTTATGTCACTGATACATGGTGCTCTCTTCAGAATCTAGGTGGTTAAAGTGGGTTTAGCCTTTCAACCATCACTTCCTGAGACACTCTTTCAGAATTTATCCTTTTGTGTCCCTTCAATCTTAAACTCTGCTGGATTGGAAATTCTGATTACTAGTGGATGTGGTAGTTTCACTGGAGCTGAAGCTGCAGTTACTATTTTGGAATAGCCATGAGGAATCTGCTAAACCTGAATTTGTAACTGTCAGCTGAGATTTTTACAGAAAAAGACAGAAGAAATTGATCCTGATTACCATGACAATCTAAGGTTGACTGCTACACAATGAGAGCAAAAAAGATTTTCTTTAGCAACTAGAAGATTCACTGGGGCGTTTTTTGTGCCTTCACGCACAGAGATCACTGCAGATGGGCAATTGCAGCTACTCTAGTCAAGAATAAAGCAACTATGGGCTCAGCTCCTTAAAGATAAAGTTCTGGCTGAAGGTGAGGACAGCGGGCAGGAGTGGCATGCACGGTTCCACAGTGAAGCACGAGGAACTGACCCACTAAGCCTCCTTATCCATTGTGAGGTATCTTTTGTGGAGATTGTGAACGTACCAACTTGAAGGCTCTGTGATGAACTGGACTTGACCTAGGGCACGAGCAGATCCAAGCAGTGCAGGGGGCAGATCTTGCTGATCACCTTTTAGCGCTCGTTTCACATCCTCTCTCTCCAACCATTTTCCCCTGGTATTGCTGAAGCAAGTAGTGCCTGCAGGTATGGCCCGATAGCGCCTCAGCTCAGCTGTACCACATATCTTGTACTTGCTGCCCTGGGACTTCCCAGCTGCTACAGTTTGGACGTCAAGTCAGCCTAGGCTGGTTCATGAGCAAACTTGGAAGTGCAAAGGAATTAACGTGCTCTAGTGAGGCTACATGGTACCTCCGAGAAATCCAGCAGGACCGAGTCCCCATAGCGCACAGTGGTAATCTACTCCACAATGTGTGCTCAGAGTGGTTTTTCCTCTTTGCTGTTTCACCTTTCCCGGTGGCTCTATTCCTGTTCTCTGGGGTCACTTCCCCAATTAAACTGTCTACACATAATCCCTAATCTCTGGCTCCATTTCTGGGGGAACCCAAGGTCAGATACGGCCTTTGTGTTTTCACACTTTTCCCTCCCCACATCACTGCCTTCCTGTGGCCAGGCAGGTCTTCCTAAAATGCAGAAGGGATCATGTTGCACCGTTATTTGCAAACTTTCACCGGACTCTAATGGCAGAACATCTCTTCATGGCGCACGTAACCCTCGTGTGATACTTGAAGAATCAATTCTAGAGCATGAATGGGTGAGACCCTCAACCACCAAGAGAGGTACGAGGAGTCTGTCAGGCCGGGGTCCACTGCTCTGTCTCCCTGCCTTGGGCAGGGGGAAGTCTTCCTGAACTATTTTGGGAAGTGGAAAAGGAGCTATGCAGGGGAGCATAGATTTGAGAAAGGTAATATTTTTCTTTGATTCTAAGCATATTTTTCATTATGTACATTAAGTGTTTCTGAGAATCCCAATCAGTTTCATTCACTTCACTCATTCATGTATTCAGCAAACTTATATTGAGGAAAGAACTCACTAATTACTCTTCTTATCTTGGTGATGTCCTATATTTAGGCAGCTTTTTTCTTGTCTGAAGGAGCTGGATTTGCTTAAACTTAGCTCCTTCATGCTGTGACATATTAAGGATTGTGCCTCAATAGTGACAGGCAGACAGATTGAGACAAGAAAATGCAGTCAGAAATGTTCTCCCTGGTACTTCTAAAATATTAATGTGTGCTCCCCACTCTTTAACAAGTGCTGCTTTGGGGTGCAAAATTTGCAACCCAGGTACCAGATTTTAAAAATTATTCATTTCTACCCCTTATTGGTTATGCAAACTTAGGCAAATGTTTCAGTCTCTCTAAATCTTACTCTCGTCGTTTGTAGAATGAGGATGAAGGAATCCCTCCTTGACAGGGCTATGGAGGATTAAATAAGATAACGCGGTACGAAGTGGGTCCCAGTTTCAGCGTGTGACGAGCATGCAGTGAGCCGTGGCCACCCTGCCTGCAGGGTGCTCCCAGCCCTCTGCTTCCCCCTGATGAGCGACTGGTTAAACTGGTATCTTTTCCCCTCCGGTGAATGGACCGTTTGCTTTATCATCCATAGAATTTGTGGCTCTTGAGTCTCCTGGACACAGATTTTTAAAGGACTTGGTTTACATTTCAGCTGTCGCAGGGAGCAGACGTGCAGCAGAGAAAGGTGCGAGCACAGCAGTGGGAAGCCACAGAAGGCTACGAATTAAAGGATACATAATTGTGAGAATGTCCCTCATAACAGAAATTGGAAAGTACAGGGGAAGGTGAAAGTGCCCTATTCATATCTGTATACGATGTGGGGAGGGCTGGAATCCTTTCCCTTTGCCAAGGTCAGTATCACAGAGTGAGGGTTAATCTCTGGTAAAAGGGCAGGTTAGAAAACGTGAAAGGCATGGGACAAGGACACTGTGGAGAATTTCGGCTGAGGGCGTTCCTCTTTTTCAGGGCTCTTCATCTTGAGAAATATTTCTAATGCTGCAGAGCTACAGGCAAAGATTGGGGCTGAGAGAACAAGAAGCAGGGCGCTGCCTGCTTACAACCTGCTCTAGGACCCGCAAAGGTGAGATTAGCACAATTGAGCAGATTAGAGGAGGAGGCAGGGCAGGAAGGCCGAGGAGGAATCCAGGTTGTGCAAACAGCAGGAGCATTTCTGGGCTCTCCAGGAAACACGACAATGGCTGGTGGCCCAGGACGATAATGAGGAACCCCGGTGCAAACCACCGCACCAACAACAGACAAAAGCTTATGTTAACTAAAACCCTTGTATCGTCCCTATGCCTAATAGCAAAAGAAACGGGTTGTGGAATGAAGGGATAAATGACAAGTGGCATTTTTCTTGTGGAGGGGCTGCCTAGTTATCCAAATCTTCCTACGTAAGTGGAATAAGTGCGTGAGGTAGGTCAGTGCCCGGCAGGCGTCGGTGTGTAACATGATCAGTGTCTTGTACTGTGGCTTCGGGGACCGGCTGATGACTCTGGGGAAGAGGGGTTGATAATTCTTTGCTTTTTCTTGGCTCATGGCTATTAACTGGGTGTGCGGATTTCATGGCAAGGAATCTTCAGCTTTTACCAGCATTAATTGCATTCGATCAGCCTCTCTTACTAAGCTTTCAATTTTGTCGGCTGATGAAACCAGAAATGGGAAAGACATGAAGGTAAGGGTGAGTTTTGTCATCTGAAAACTGGCAGGCTTCTCAGGACACAGCGCCGTCCGTGGGCCACAGCAGAGCTGGGAGGGAGGATGCCATCTGTCTCCATGAGCTGTCTTAAAAAGTGATTGACTGGCCGTGATTGTCGTACCTGGGATTGTGAATATGATTTTAATGGTCTGGACAAAAAATAAGTCTAAAGACGGCCACAGCCTTTGATATGTTGAGAAATGAGTCTGATGGGTCCATTGCAGATTCAGTAGCTGAACAATGATCAACTAAAAAGCTGCAAAAAGCCTCTTTTCTTCGGCACTGAAACAATGCACTATAATGATGTCTACAGATTTCTTGAAAGGTATTCATTTTCATTCATGGTTATCCCTGAACTCCTGGTCCAATACTTCTAGATTTGATGTGGAACAGATTAAAATATTCACAGACTACATCTCAAATAATATTATACTTGTCATTCCAAGAATTATCTTTTGTCAAAAAAACCAGCTCAAATCTACAAATTTAGAACTGGAAAGAACATTATGGATCGTTTAATTTAAACTTCTTTTTTAAAGATATAGAAACATGGTGTTCTGACAAAGTAATAAATATGATTATTAAAGTGCCAATAATGCTGGGTATGGTGGCTCATGCCCATAATCCCAGAACTTTCAGAGACTGAGGTAGGAAGATTGCTTGAGGCCAAGAGTTTGAGACCAGCCTGGGCAATATAGCAAGATCCCATCTCAGCAAAAAATATTTAAAAATTAGCCACGTGGCATTCACCTGTAGTCCTAGCTAATTGGGAGGCTGAGGAAGGATGGTGGATTGAGCCCAGGAGTTTGAGGCTATAGTGAGCTATGATCACACCACTGCACTCCCACGGGGGCAACAGAGAGAGACCCTGTCTCTATAAAAAATAAATGAATGAATGAATAAATAAATAAATATGAATAAATAAATAAAAGTAAAGTACCAACTGTTTACATAACCTTGAAATTTGTTCTTAATGCATCTGATAAAGTGGTAATTTTTGAAAAATGTTAAGAGAAAACCTTTATAAAGAAATGCTACTTGGTTTGTATGTCTGGCATTTTCTCCAGCAATAGGTGACTGTTCTGACGAAAGATGGGGCTGAGGAGAGTTAGCCTGTGCGAACTTTCTTGTGGACTCCTGCTTTAGGCCATCGGCTGGACTTCACGCTTCCATTCTCGCCTCCCTACAATCTATTTCTTGCACAGTAACCAGAGTCTTCCTTAAAAAGTGTAAGCCGGACCATCTGGCTTGGTATCATTTAAAATCCCGTCTACACTCCTTATGGTGCCTGCAAGTCAACACATCATGCTGTGTGGGCCGAACTGTGTCTCCCTAAAATTACTGTATTGAAGTCCTAATCCACAGTACCTCAGAATGGGACTGTATTTGGAGATATTTGGGGATAAAATCTTTAAAGAAGTAATTAAGTTAAAAAGAGGTCATTAGGGTGGGTCCTAATCCAGTACCCCTGGTGTCTTTATAAAAAGAGGAAGTTAGGACACACACAAGCCGGCGTTGCTCACACGTGCGCACACACGGAGGATAGAGAGATGTCGGCCTGCAAGCCAGAGAGAGACCAGAGGACACCAGCCCTGCCAATACCTTCCTCCCGGACGTCCGGCCTCCAGCACTGTGAGAAAACAAATGTCTGTTGTTTAAACCACCCGGCTGCAGTGCGTGTCATGGCAGCCCTAGCAACGCACTACACAGCCTGCGCCTCTTACGTCTTGCAATGCTCTCCTCCTTAACCACCACTCTCCAACTTCCCTGTTTGTTGTTTTCTCCATCCGACGTAGTAAACATAGACATAACAAGCACAGTAAATGCAGGCCAAGCCCTGCATCTGCAGATCTCTCTGCCTGGAATCATCTGCACCATGATCTCTGACTGGCTGCCTCCTTGTGTCTGTAAAAACGTCACCTCAGCACAAATGCCGTCTCCACTGGAGGCCTTCCCCGACCTCCCTGTTCAAAGCAGTCCCCCAGCCAGCCTTACTCACCACAGCACATTGTTCTCTTCATGACAGTCTTCGGTTTGGGAAATTATGTTGTTTATCAATTTGTGTATTTGTTTATGGTCTGTCTCTTTCTCCTGCCTGTGCCAAACTCGAATGTCAGCCCCATCAGAGCAAAAACTTCCAAGTCTAGGCTTATCCCCACTTCTGGAATAATCCTTGACAGAGGCATTTTTTTACATTAGCATTTCTTTATAAAGGTTTTTTCTTAACAATTTTCAAAAATTACTACTTTATCAAATGTGTAGGCCCTTAACTGATATTTCTCCAATGGATATATAAATGAATCAGTAATGAGTTGGTTCAAAATATTAGTTCTAGTTAACTATTTCTGGGAAGGAGTCATAAGAAAGGTGATAGTTGAACTAGAAATAGAAATATTGGTAGCATAAAATGTGGAAGAAATGGTTTAAGGTAAGGTGTAGTGGTTGGAGAATTTAGAATGAGTTCAGGGAACCTAAAATTATTATTTGTGTTGAACATAGATGGTATGAAGGGAGAATTGAAAGGTAAAAGTGGAACTATAAGACAACGGTGGTGCTAAAGAGTTATTCTAGAGACAAGGTGGGCCACTGAAGAGTATTGAGGAGCACTGTCACCCAGTGAACGGGTTGCTTTGGAGCATTTAAACTGATTGCAATAGACAGGGTAGGTTGGATGGGAGAGCCCGGTAGTGGGAGCCAATGGGGGCAAATTATGATTATTCAGGTCTTAGAAAGGAGGAAATTATCTATGCTGGCAGCCACAGGTACGACCCTCGGAGGGCAGAGTAGCTGCAGAGGCAGAAATGGTGGGGCGTGGACCTGACTAAATGAGGCTCTGGTGGCAGAGTAGATGAGACATCTTATATGACTTTGTGGTGTATATGTTTACAAATTATTATAGCAATAGTGACATCAATAAAATAAAGGCAGGATAGAAGATGGACCGTATTGGGGGAATACACTGAATGTTAAATGCTGCTAAGACATTTCATTATGGCTACTCAATACTGTGTTTGTAGTATGTATCTTGGCTTTAGGAGGAAGGTTAGAGCTAGTAATGTAGATTTCAGGGTTAGGTGTATAAAAATGATATTTAAAGCCACAGGGGGAACAAAACCTGGATAAGATTTGCAAGCAGACCAGGTAGAGCAGGGAGTAGAGAGAGCAAGGACAAACCCTGGGTGGAGAGGACGCCCAGACTTGGGACATGGGAGGAAGAGGGAAGCCAGAGCAGGAGTCGGGCGGGGTAGGTGAAAGACGGACCCAGAGAACTTGTCAGCTGTGTGCTGCACAGCTATATGCTATGGTGGAAGGAAAGGGGTAAGTGAATCAGGAAGAAGGAGGTTTATTGAGAAAATCATTGGAATGTTTGCCATGGTTCCCTTGTTTATAACTCATGTATCTTTAGCAACTATTACCTTGCTGATAATAGCAGTGTGCTGGGGCAGACTGTGTGGGGGGAGAAGCTGGAAGCGTCTCCAATGTGCCCAGCCCACAGGCTCTCCTGCAACCCGGCCACTCTCCCCCTAAGTACAGATGGACTGGTGACTGGCTTGTACCAGTGGAATGTGACGACATTGTCATTGCATGACTTCTAAGGCCAGATCATAAAAATTGATTCGGCTTCCATTTTTATGCCGCAACATTTACTCTCCTAGTCTTCACCTGCCGTGTAAGCACTCTGCCTGCCCCAAGGTGGCCACCGGGAAATCCAAGTCAGTCCCCAGGGTGGCGCCGCAGGGAGGGCCTGAGACTGTGCGAGGACAGAGCAGCGTCCAGCCAGTCCCAGCTTCCCAGCCCCTCCGCTGTGCCCCAGCGCTGTCGGTGCCGGAACCACCCGGTCTAGGCATGCCCCAATTCCTGACCCAGGGAAATCATAAAAGATTAAAAAGCAATTATTTTAAACCATTAGGTTTTCAATTTTTTAAAAAAACAATCCAGAAGTCTTTTACGTTATGATTTTACTCTTTAACACCTGTGATGCCGTAAACGCACAGGGGTGAGCTGCGGTTCGCCTCCTCCCGCCGGTCCTCGCACAGTGCGTGTCCCTGGGCGGAGCGGGCTGGACCCAGGTCGCTTTCTCTTTGGCTTCCTTCTCCTGCTGGTCATTTTCCTTCACACTTTTCAGGGAGCTGTGCCAGCTTTTGGAGTGCTTAATACGCTCGCTATGTTCACAGATTCTTGTCTATTTCCCACAGTGCCAACAGCACGCAGGGTGACACCACGGACTCTTCCACTTTTGCCCTGGTGACGT
This sequence comes from Eulemur rufifrons, assembly GCF_041146395.1. Lineage (NCBI taxonomy): Eukaryota > Metazoa > Chordata > Mammalia > Primates > Lemuridae > Eulemur > Eulemur rufifrons. Next base: position 3,099,187 of record NC_091000.1, on the reverse strand, counting down.
TACTGGGCATCCCCTTGTGAACAGTGCCCATTCCCTTGGTGTCTACGTTATCACCTTTCTTGTAGTTCCCTGTATATGTGGCCAAAAAATGATCCATATTTTCTACAAGGCTTAGAGAACGTGTAGTGGGTGCCTCCCGTCTTTCCCTCTGAGTTTGCCTTTTTGGCACATTACCTATAGCATTGAGACACTAGCGACATTTGCCCCAAAGGGTCGTTTGAGGATTAAAAATGGGAATGTATTAATATATCAAGTTCCTAAGAGAAAGTCTGCACGTATTAAGCCTCAGTAGTTTTCAGTTGCTCTTTTGTGGTTGCTGGACGGTAGGCCCTGAAATAAATTTTTACTGGGACTGTTTGCTATGAATCAATACCTCAATGTACTCCAAGTTCACTTTCTTAGACTGTGACCTGACCCCAGGCATTTGAGTATGCACCTGTATTTCTCTACATCTCAAGTGCTGCTGCTGCTGTTACTGGTTTTAGCCTCTTCACATTGGTGATTTAAAAACTCTTCCCTCAAAGTCCTTCATCTCAAAAATATTTATTGCTTCATTTGAAATTAATAAGAGCAAATTGGCAAAAGGCTACCCTGTATCCCTAAGGGAGTAATTATAATCATGCAAAACAGAAGGTAAAATTATAATTTTAGGCTATTTTACTGTGCAGTACCAAATGTTCATCACACTATTAGTAAAAGAGCCGTAAACTTTAGTAGACTTCCGAGATCTAGCAACGAATGCACTGCTGTTGAGCAGACAGGGTCATTGCGATGCAGGGAGATGCCCGGGTTTCATCAGATCCCAAGGGCAATAACACAGCTTCAGACCTGCGGGCATCAGCAGAGCTTGTTCTTCATCTTACGTGACCAGGTGATGCCGAAATGACTCAGATTTCTATACATCGGAAATAGCAGTACTGGATTTTGGCTGGGTTTTTATTTCCTCCTGGAGTTAAACTTCTCATGTGAGAATTTATGAGATAGAAGAAAACTCAGTGAAGGGGAATCAACTGAAGCCAACTGCTGTGTGGGGAAAATCAGGGGTTCACATGTTTGGACCTCACATATTTTAATAAATATTAGAGGTGATATTAGCAAGTGTTTATAATGACAATTCATGTTCATGGTTTTGGCTCATTGACTGAGGCAAAGAAATTAATAGCTTTATTTTATTTTATAACATAAGCAGCACTTTGTGTGTGGTGCCTCAGCCGCGTGTGTGATGGATGTGCCCGTTGCCTCTCGTGGCTTAGGATAATAAGTGAATATATCACACAACAAGAACCAAAACAGGTATGTCCGACGGTGTGCTCATCTCACTCTATTTTCATTATGATTTTTTATCCACATACACTGCATAAGGTGTACATACTTGACTACTTGCCTACAATCTCATATATTTCAAACTGCAAATATTGCTGTTTTGGAAGTCTACCGGGAAGGGCTCTCTACTTTACAATCCTTGAAATCGATCCGGTCGGAATAGCATAATATTTCAAACCACCTCATTGCAATATAAGCATCAGAGGCTTACTAAAAAGCCTTTTTATGCTGGTGAGAGCCTAGTTATGCAGACTTGCCCAGTAACAGTAATGTCTTGGCATGTTTCAGAACTCTGGCGACCACACGTTTTTTATGAATGTAAGTGGCATTCTCTCTACTACTAAGTTAGAAGCTCAGGTAGATTTAGGGGACAATATTGTACATATGGTATTAGTTTTCTTATAACTTTCTAAAACCCATCTACTTCCCTGAAATACTTGGTGATAAACCTGAAACAAGTTTTAGAAAATTCAAGATCCAAGGATAGGGGGCCTAATTCTGTGTCCATAGGAGGCAGTATTGTATGGGAAAGAAAACATAAGAACTTGGAGGTAGTTTCCTGTGCTCTGGTCTTATAATTAAATCATTTCCTGCGAGGGGAGTGGGTGGGATTTCAGATCACACTAATAACTCTGTGAGTTAATAGCACGTGCGTCAGAACAGCAGCACCATAATCACCACCGTTAAGCCTTTTTGCAAAGTATTGATTTTTCCCAGGAATGTAACAAAGAAAGAACTTTATAAAATTCTCTTGTCATCAAACTCTGCTTATTAATATATTCTTGTTGCCATTCATATATTAGTAATTTCATGGCGGGTAACTATTGCTGTTATAATTTAAAATAGTCTTTAAAAAGTAGTTGCTGTGTTTCTGGTGAAACTTCTTATTACTGGTAATTGCCTGCATAATGAATTCCAGGTACTAGATGCTTCCAGCTGAGATCAAAAGTGACCATTAGAAGCACCTGTCTGCAAACTGAAGGTTTCTGGGACTTGCGTCTTAGAGCAATCTCATTTCTTTCTCGCGTTTTAAGAGGCTCAGCTTTCCTCTGTCAAGTTCTTAAGTATCAGCTCACACACATTTAATACTTACCTTGCCTTATGGGACCTTTCCAGCAGATGAGAAAGTATCTTTATTAATTCAGAAATATGGGAGCAGAGGGAATTGTTTGTGCATCTCAATTAAAAAAATAAACTAAGAAGGCAATTAAGTTGCATATAGAATATTTTAGAGACTGACATATTAGTACATTCCCATTTTTAATCCTCAAACGACCCTTTGGGGCAAATGTCGCTAGTGTCCCAATGTTATAGGTAATATGCCAACAAATGATTTTAGGATAATTTCCTATGCTGACATGGAATCTATCAAATTGCAATTTTGGTTTCTTAGCTCAGACAATCAAACACTTTCTCCACTCTTGAAAAAGGAAGTAGGCCGGGCGCGGTGGCTCACGCCTGTAATCCTAGCACTCTGGGAGGCCGAGGTGGGCGGATCGTTTGAGCTCAGGAGTTCGAGACCAGCCTGAGCAAGAGCGAGACCCCATCTCTACTAAAAATAGAAAGAAATTATATGGACAGCTAAAAATATATATAGAAAAAATTAGGCCGGGCGCGGTGGCTCACGCCTGTAATCCTAGCACTCTGGGAGGCCGAGGCGGGTGGATTGCTCAAGGTCAGGAGTTCGAGACCAGCCTGAGCGAGACCCCGTCTCTACTAAAAATGGAAAGACATTATATGGACAACTAAAAATCTATATACAAAAAATTAGCCGGGCATAGTGGCGCATGCCTGTAGTCCCAGCTACTCGGGAGGCTGAGGCAGTAGGATCGCTTAAGCCGAGGAGTCTGAGGTTGCTGTGAGCTAAGCTGACGCCACGGCACTCACTCTAGCCTGGGCAACAAAGTGAGACTCTGTCTCAACAAAAAAAAAAAAAAAAAAAAAAAATTAGCCGGGCCTGGTGGTGCATGCCTGTAGTCCCAGCTACTCGGGAGGCTGAGACAGGAGGATCGCTTGAGCCCAGGAGTTTGAGGTTGCTGTGAGCTAGGCTGACGCCACGGCACTCACTCTAGCCTGGGCAACAGAGTGAGACTCTGTCTCAAAAAAAAAAAAAAAAAAGAAAAAGGAAGTAGATTACAAGTCAGCATGTTAAACAACCAAGGAGTTTTCCCTTTGCTTATCCTGCTTCACTGTTTTTGTTTTTGTTTTTTTCTTCATTTTTTCCTTTGCAAAAGCAGGGATAGAATTTGAAAAGTGATGGGACTGAGAAAAGCTGAGCATTAGAAATTTGGTTTCTTGAGGCTCCCTCAGGAGGTTGGGGAGAGACTGAGAAACAAGGCGGTGCTGGAAATGGTTGCAGACAAGAGGGAGGTGACAGAGATTCCCTCCCTGATGAAACTCTAGTCGGGCTCCTCTGAGCTCTCTTCTCAGCTGGGCCCTGACTTCTGGGTCTCTGTCTTCTTCTCTGCATTGCCCGATGTTAGCATGAGCCCTGCTAAATCTATTTAGCCAGAATCCCCTACCCACAGTATTTAAATGAGTTCCTCATCCTCCAGCATCCTCCAATGGCCCCACTGTGTTCCTTGTCTATAAATTTCTACCCTTCCTTGATGTATCTGGACTTGAGCTCAACCTCTCTCCCTACTGTGAGACCCCACTGCAGTGGTCCCTGCACCCACTGGGAAAGTCCCCTCCTGAATAAAGCCATCCTTTCTGTCTTTAACCAACGAATGAATGCTTGCATTCTTTAACGGTTACGGTGCTGCCACTCAGATGGCATCAGATTCGTCACCGGACTCTTGAACCTCTCACTCGACTCCACGTGCGCACCTTGGAGACGTTTTCTTCACCCCTGACTGATTGGACCGGGACCCACTGGTGAGTCAGACTCCGGGACCAGTGCTCTGCTGAAGTGTCCACTGAAGCTGGTAAGGTCGGGTTTTGATTCCTAAGATTCTGAGTCTACTCTCTGAAGCTGGGCTAGAGACCCAGGCTTCTTTTGAAAGGTCCCCCATAGATTGAAAGGTCTTCCTGACTCTGTTTTGAGTGAGGATTACTCTCTGACTCCTGGGCTAGAAATTTTTTCCTGCCTCTTTGTAAGGCCTCTTTGTGCACTTTGCGCGCGTGCTCGCTCGTGTTCTCTCTCTCTCTCTCTCTCTCTCAGATCCTACTTCTCCTATGGGAACTTCTCAGCTAACTAAAACCTTTCCTCTCAAACTCCTGCTGACTTGCTTCACCAGCTCTGTTCATCTCCTTTTTATCAGCATGATTTTGCTGAGGATAATTTGGAACTTCACTGGCTTTTTTGGGAAACTTAAGATCTCCCCAGTCAGCTCCTCTAAGACCTCTCTCTTCCAATTACCTCCACTCCTCCTTCCTCCTCATACCACATTCCCCCTTCCCTGCAGCTCCCTTGCATACCGTGAAACATAAGCCTTCCAGTCCTTTCCTCCTCCACGCCTGTGTCCACCCGCCAGACCATTTTCCTTTTCAGTCCAGGAAAAGTCGCTTAAACTTTATGTCTCCTGTGTCTATCAGGGCTCCCCAAGGGCTTCAGTTCCCCCAAATCAGTGACCTAAGGATGAAAAGGACAAGGCTAATAGGAAATAGACTAAATATTTTATCCAGGCTGCTAGAGGTTTCCTCGGCAGTCCACAGCCTCCATGAGACTACAAATCAGAGGAAAAGAGTATCTTAAAAGTCTTCTGATTTGTGGCTCTTAATAATAAATTGTAAAAGGTTGTTCTTTACCTTTTAATTAATCTGCCTGGGAAACTAAGATTTTTGTGTCTTCTCAGAATAATTTTCTGTGCTTTATATTACTATTTATCAAGTTCTTTATTATTTAAAATAATCTAAGCATCATTTAATAGTGATCTGTGATGATCCTATTTAATCAGGTATTCAAAACTTTGGAAGTTTTTGGCAACATCCCAAAGTCAAGGTTTCATCTAAATGAAACCTTCTTGTCCGTAAACTGACTTTGTGATTTCCCAGAGGGTCCCTCACCTTGTGAAAACCTAGGTGCCAAATTAATTTGGTTTAATTGATATGTTAAATATGTTAATGAAATGAGAGAAAATATTTACAAACCATTTATCTGATAAGGGATTGATATCCAAAATGTATAAAAAATTTCTGTAACTCAATAGCAAAAATCCAATAATCAACTAAAAAATGAGCAAAGAATTGGAATAGACTTTTCTCTAAAGAAGACATGAAATGGTCAAGAAGTATATGCAAAAATGCTCATCACTCATCATCAGGGAAGTGCAAATCAAAACCACAATGAGATACCATCTCACACCTGTTAGGATGGCTACTATTAATAGAAAAAAAAAGATAAGTATCGTGAGGATGTGGAGAAAGGAGAATATTTGTTCACTGTTGGTGGAAATGTAGACTGGTATAGTCAATATGAAAAATGGTATGAAGCAAGACATGGCAACAACTTGAGAATCTCCACTAACAGATGAATGGACAAAGAACATTATTCAGCCTTAAAAGGGAGAAAATCTGACATTTGCAATATGGGTGAAACTGGAGGACATTTTGCTAAACAAAATCAGCCAGTTTACAGAAGGACAAATACCGCGTGTCTCCACTTATATGATGTCTCTGAAGCAATAAAACTCATAGAAGGAGAGAATAAAATGTTGGTTGTCAAGCACTGGCAGGAAGGAGAAATCAGGAGCTGTTGATCAATAGATATAAAGTTTCTGTTACGAAAGATAAAAAAAGTTCTAGAGATCTGCTTTAAAATGTTGTGCCTATAGGTAATAATATGGTATTGGGCACTTAAAATTTTGTTAAAGAAGAAAATCTCATGTTCATGGTTCACAACACACTCATAAGAACTCACACCCCAAAACGTTAAACAAAACAAAAACACAAAGAGACACAAAGAAACTTTTGGAGGCAATAGACAAGTTTATTACTTTGATTGTGGTGATAGTGTACACAAATATCAAATTCATCAAATTATAGACATTAAAATTGTGCAGTTTTTATTGTATATCGATTATACCTCAATAATCGATATGCAAAAATTGCTTGGAAAGGCATGTCAAATAAGAAGAGATGCTTTAGCTTTTCATACATATTTGTATGGGTAAATATTACATACACAAGTATGATATTAATTGTAATGAAATTATATCAGGTTTATAGAAATTTATCACTATCTTGTGTGGCTATTATTTTTGTTGTGTGCTTCAGAAATAAACATATTTTCTTGTCAAATGAACTCATCAGATCTCTAGAAGCTGAAAGGTTCATGAAACTGTTAACACAAAATCAAGCAGAACAAGAATTAATTACATGTGACTGAATGAACTGACAAAGGTTGATTGCAGTTTTGTTTGGAACATTGCTGGTTCTTTAATGTTTTGTGTTTCAAGTTTAAAGGTTCCCATTTTCTCTTTGCTCTTAAGCTGTCTATATCTTACAGCAATTTGGTAAAGTATACCTTTGTGAATACAGATGAAACATTTATTTTTTTTCTCTGCGTGATCTCTCCAGAATTGGGAAACTATTATTGAGTGTTTCTATTGTGGCAATATAATTATTTGCATAAGTTCAATAAGAATCTATCTGTTCTCTTATAAGAGGACATAATGGGAAAAATTGGTTCTATCATCAAGGTTTTCACTGGAACATCACATTAGAGAATGATGTGCATGGAATCTGGTTTTTTTTTTTTTTTTTTTTTTTTTTTTGAGACAGAGTCTCACTCTGTTGCCCAGGCTAGAGTGAGTGCCGTGGCGTCAGCCTAGCTCACAGCAACCTCAAACTCGTGGGCTCAAGCGATCCTCCTGTCTCAGCCTCCCGAGTAGCTGGGACTACAGGCATGCACCACCATGCTCGGCTAATTTTTTCTATATATATTTTAGCTGTCCATATAATTTCTTTCTATTTTTAGTAGAGATGGGGTCTCGCTCTTGCTCAGGCTGGTCTCGAACTCCTGAGCTCAAACGATCCGCCCACCTCGGCCTCCCAGAGTGCTAGGATTACAGGCGTGAGCCACCGCGCCCGGCCTCTGGAATCTGGTTTTGAGGAACCAAGGTTGACTTTACGGGGCCAATGCTAACAAAATCCTCCTGGAAAACTCTCCTGGCACCTGCGTGGTAGAGCTCACAGCTTCACAGGTGTGCAGGGAAGGGCCCATCTGGGCAGGCTCAGGAAGCTCAGGATATCCTGAGATCTTGAGAAGAGAGTAACTCACTAAGATCCTTAGTTACCACAAGAAAAGTCTGGTGGTGAGTTCTTGGCTTGGCTTCCTGGGTGAGAGGCTTTTTCATGTCTGATCTGGGACTCCTTATTGAAAGTTCCAGCAAAGCAAATTCGAAAAAGGCTTATGTGGTCAATGACTGTTCTTGCTGCACTTATATAAATAATCAGGATGATTATTTATATGAGACTAGACTTATTTTATAAACAAGAACTGAAGAGGAGAGATTATAGAGAGAATTTTCTTTCAATGGAAGAGTACAGCATGCCCTTGTGGTTATTAGATTAAAATCCTGTTCATTGTCTTTGAGCTGTTTTTAGCCTCTTGGTAAACTTCATTTCTACTTTGTTATCTATGAGAAACCTGGATGAATCCTGAATTCGTCTACTTTCTGCCAGTGTCTGTCTATCTGTCTACAATTCTTCAAACTGTTGAAGTTGTTGTTCCCCAGTCTCCTGACTTGGCCTCACGTTAACTAAAACTGCCCTTTTCCTGAAGCACCACAAGCTGGAGCTACATAAGTCCTTCTAACTTCGAAGAAATCGTCACAACAGATCATGTATGGGCAGCCTTTGTGCCTGCTGGCACGTGGGCCACCCAGAAAGTTCATCAGAACACGCAGTGCCATCAGCAAGGACATCCAAACTGCAAACCAGGAAATTTGTCAGATGAACAGTGCTGTCCTCCTCGCACCATCTAAAGATACTTTGAGCCCTACGTCTAGAAATCTTTCCAACTGGCTGCCCTCTGGTCTCAGAATCTGGGATTACAACTATTAATCTTTGTTTTTCTTTTCTTCCCTCACTGAATGCCTGGCTGCCTGCACTACCCGGAGATATCCTCCTCCACCAGGTCCCGACTAGACGACTCGGCTGGCCCTCAATGCACAAAGGTGACCAAATGAGAAAACGGACGGGTTGTTTAAAGAGGCTCTCTTCTTCCCTTGCACGAGAGGGGGGACTGACAAAGATTTTCTCCTTGACCAAACTCTAAGCAGACTCTTCCGAACTCTTTTCTTAACTTGAATTTTGTACTCTCATGTTTATCTTTGCATTGTCCGATTTTAGCAAGAATCCTAAGTCAGTTTAGCAAGAGTCACCCCATTCTTGATATCTCCTTTTAGTAATTTCCCATCTATTGGCCTCTCATTCTCCTTCTTGGCTGTAAATCCCCAAACGTCTTTGCTGCTTTTGGAGTTGAGCCCACTCTCTCCCTGTTGCGGCAGTCTTGACATCTATTGCGATCGTCCTGAATAAAATCTTTCTCACCTTTTTAGCAGGTGTCAGAATAATTTTTTCTTTAATGAGATTCTTAGGGTATGAAGAAGATTCATTAATACAACTGACTGAGCAGGAGGCAGAGCTCAGACGTGATCACAGCACGGACGGTCCCCCCGTGGGATCCACAGCGATCCTGCTAAGGGCATCGGGCATCCAGGGGTCACGAAAGGAGTGTGTGAGAGAATCTTAAATAGCCCGTTATGTGTCAGGGAGATGCCTGGCTTATTTCTTGTCTGTACCTGATTAACAAGGCTGTATTTGGGATGACTTCCTGGTTGGTTAAAAATAGAGTCCCAAAAGGGGGTCAGGTCAAGGAGAAAACGAAAAAGTGAAAACTCCCTTAAGACAAGATACACAACAGTATCATCCTGAAAGAAATCGAATCTAGCTTTATTTCAGGGCCTCCTTATTGGCAAAATTAAAATCTATGTGCTCAGTTTTACTTTGAGGGAAGATTATGAAAATGGATTATTTATTATTATACTAGAGATCCTTTCTTGTAATTCCCCAAATGAACCGCCACCGAATTACCTGAAGTGGTAAGAATGAATATGTGGGGAAGCACACCTGGGCGGTCACTCTGGACCTGCCCCTGCTGCACGTGTTAATTATGGTAACACAGCCCAGATGTGCGGCGGCAAATACTATTCCCTTCATCCAGACGCTCATCTGTCTCACCATCGACAGACATGACATGGCCCATGACGTTGTGTAGATTTGATTCTGATTTATTAAGATTTTTATTGTGCTTAAAAGACAAGCAACAAGCCCGTAGAATCACAGTCGCAATTTCCCTTCAAGGTATTTGTGCTAAGTTTACATGGAATAAATTTGTTTTATGTATTCTGACTGCAAATCTTTTGATTTTCTCAATTGGATACGTGAAATATCCTACTGCATGCTTCCTTGTTTTAGAGGCATGCTGAATATAAGTAATAAATATACATGCACTTGTTGATACCTTACACATGTGGCTTCTCAAATTATTCCCACATCTTCTGTCTCTTCTGATCAACTTGCAATCATTTATTAGATACCTAATAAATCTGATCTGTCCCCTCTGCACTACAAATTCTCCTTATTCCACTGTACCTTTTTCCCCAAAACACATATCGTCTTTTCAAATTTCATGTAATTTACTTATTTATTATTTACCATATATTTCTTATTTTCCATTTTTACCAGAAAGCTATATTAGGGTGGAATTTGTACTGATGTCTCCCAAGGACCCAGTAGTATACATCATCTAACACATAGCTGACAATAAATATTTGTTGAATGAATGGATACTATGTTAAGCCTTCCCGAGGTATTTGTATGTTAAAAAAGTCTCTTGTGCATCTGTAGGAATCAGTCTCCAATAATAAAATTCCATGTAGCATGGCCGATTTCTAGGGGATATCTTGAGCCCTTCCTACCACTACTTGTATTACACAATTTGCATTTCTGAAACTTCAGAATCAAAATCTGAGTGTGTGTGTGTGTGTGTGTGTGTGTACCTTTAATATATTTGCAGACATAATATATCATAAAATATATATATTTACACTACGAATTGTTTTAAGAAATTACTGGCAGGGCATGTGATTATTAGTAAAAGCTCCCCCAAGACATTGTAGTTTAGTGGTTAAGACCACTGACTCTGCTAAAGACTCCAACCAAAAACTATTAGAACTGATAAACAAATGCAGTAGGGTTGTAGGATACAAAGTCAACATAAAAAATCAGTAGCATTTCTATATCCCAACAGTGAACAATCTGAAAAAGAAACCAAGAAAGTAATCATATTTACAATAGCTACAAATAAAATAAAATACCTAGGCATAAAATTAACCAAAAAAGTAAAAGATCTCTATAATGAAAACTATAAAATATTGATGAAAGAAGTTGAAGAAGATACACACAAAAAAAGGAAAGATATTCTATGCTTGTGGATTGGAAGAATCAATATTGTTAAAATGTCCATACTTCCCAAAGCACTCTATAGATTTAATGCAACCCCCATCAAAATTCCAATGACATTCTTCACAGAAATAGAAAAAATAATCCCAAAATTTGTATGGAACCACAAAAGACCCAGAATAGCCAAAGCCACCCTGAGCAAGAACAAAACTGGAGGAATCACGTTACCTGACTTCAAACTGTGCTGCAGAGCTATATAACCAACAGCATGACACTGGCATAAACACAGACACATAGACCAATGGAACAGAATAGAAAACCCAGAAATAAATCCACACATCTGTAGTGAACTTACCTTCAAAAAGGTGCCAAGAACATATAGTGGGAAAAGGACAGTATCTTCAATAAATGGTGCTGGGAAACTGTATATCCACATGCAGAAGAATGAAAAAAATGGGAGAAAATATCTTCAAACTACTCATCTGACAAGGGACTAATAACTAGAATATATAAAAAGCTCCAGCAACTCAATAGGAAAAAAATCAAGTAATCTGATTTAAAAAATGGGCGAAGAATCTAAATAGACATCTCTCAAAAGAAGACATATGAATGGCCAACAGGTGTATGAAAAAATGCTCAACGCTGGCCAGGTGCGGTAGCTCACGCCTGTAATCCTAGCACTCTGGGAGGCCGAGGCAGATGGATCGCTCAAGGTCAGGAGTTCGAGACCAGCCTGAGCAAGAGCGAGACCCCGTCTCTACTAAAAAAATAGAAAGCAATTAGCTGGACAACTAAAAATATATAGAAAAAATTAGCCGGGCATGGTGGCACATGCCTGTAGTCCCAGCTACTTGGGAGGCTGAGGCAGGAGGATTGCTTAAGCCCAGGAATTTGAGGTTGCTGTGAGCTAGGCTGATGCCACAGCACTCACTCTAGCCCAGGCAACAAAGCAAGACTCTGTCTCAAAAAAAAAAAAAAATGCTCAACACCATTAATCATCAGAGAAATGCAAATTAAAACTACAATGCGATATCATCTCACCCCTGTTAAAATGGCTTTTATCAGAAAGACAGGCAATAATGAACGCTGGTGAGAAAGGGGAACCTTGTACACTGTTAGTGCAACCACTATGGAAAACGGTATGGAGGTTCCTCAAAAAACTGAAAATAGGACTACCATGTGGCCCAGCAATCCCACTGGTGGGGATATATCCAAAGGAGGGGAATTCAGTATATCAAAAAGATATCTGCATGCCCATGTTTATTGTGGCACAATAACCAAAATATGGAAACAAACTAAGTGTTCAGCAACAGATGAATGTGTAAAGAAATTGTGGTACATGTACACGATGGAATATTATATAACCACAATAAATGAAATCCTCCCATGTGAAACAACATGAACAGAACTGGAAAATATTGCCTTAAGTGAAATCAGCCAAGCACAGAAAGACAAATCTCACATGTTCTCACTCATATATGGGAGCTAAATATAAAAAACAATTGATCTCACGGAGACAGAGAGTAAAATAGTGGTTACTAGAGGCTGGGAAGGGTAGCAGGGGGAAGGAGATAAAATGGGGTTGGCTAATGGGTACAAAAATATAGTTATTTAGATATTAATAGAATGAATAATATTTGATAGCAAAACAAAATGACTGTAATCAACAAGTTAGGGTATACTTTAAAATAACTAAAAGAGTGGATTTGCAATGTTCCTATTACAAAGAAATGATAAATGTCTGAGGTGATAGACACCACAATTACCCTGATTTGATTAATTCACATTGTATGCCTGTATCAAAACATCACATGTACCCTATAAAGATGTACAACTATTCTGTACCATAATAATTAAAAATAATTTTTAATTCAAAAAATAAAATAAAATATAAACCGCAGGCTCTGTTGCCTCGCTTAAATCCTGGTTACTCTATTTCCTGGTGCAAGCTTGGGCAAGTCATCGGACCTCAGCCTGTGTAAAAACTGGACTTTTCCACAGCTGGGTACTGCAGTGAGCTTACGAGAGCTATAAGGGAAAAGCATCATAGGTTGTATACCTCTTGTTGTCTGCAAAGTCACATACTCAAATTTGTGTGCAGATGTTTGTATTTTTGGAATGTCAATTCTCATGTGAGATAGTGAGCTGTACAGCAGGTGAGTCATCAGTGGACATATCTATTTATTTACTTATTTAAATTGACAAAAATGTTTATAGTGTACAACATGATGTTTTGTAATATGGTTATATACATTGTGAAATGGCTAAATCAGGCTAAATAACACATATGTTACCTCACAAATCTTTTTTGTGGTGAGAACACTTAAAATCTACCCTTTTTGCCGTTTTCAAGTATATAATGCATTGTTATTAGCTATAGTTACCATGTTGTACTGTATATCTCTTAAATGGATTCATCCCGTCTTCCTGAAGTTTTGTATACTTTGATCAACACCAAAGAATACAATCATCCCCTTGCTCTCAGCCTCTGATAACCACCATTCTACTCTCTGCTTCTACGTGCAGGACTTTTTAGTTTCCATGGACAACTGAGATCATGTGGTATTTGTCTGTCTGTAGCCTGTCTTCACTTAGCATGATATCCTGCAGGTTCATTCATGTTATTGCAGAGGACAGACTTTCCTTCTTTTCAAGGCAGCGTAGTACTCCATTATGTATATACCATATTGTCTTTATTCATCTGTTGATGGACACAGGTTGATGCCATGTCTTGGCTGTTGTGAACAATGCTGCAGTAAGCATGGGAGTGTGGGTATCTCTCTGACATGCTGATTTCACTTCGTTTGCATGTATATTCAGTAGCAAAATTGCTGAATTATATGGTAGTGATCATGTTTTAGACATGATGATAATAGTACATAACTCATAGGGTTGTGGTGAGAAATAAAATAATCCTTATAAAGTACTCAGATCAGGGCACAGGACATAGTAAGTGCTCAGTTTTTGTTGACCAAAAGAAAAAAAAATAGAATATATAGACATTTAATTCTTTAATCAAGCATAACACTTTATTGAGTAATATGCCAATTATTAATATTTTGTTCTTATACAAACCTATATTGCAATAATATATCACTTTATTCTTTAAGATGGAAATCCATTATATTTGCTATGCAAAGAGAGAACAAAATAAAGCTATGTTGCTTCCTCCACTGACATATTATGTGTAGACATTATTTTCTTTTACCACAAAGACAAGACTTGTTGTTGAAAAGTTACACAGAAATGCATGATGAAGGCAGGAGGAAAATATCAAGGAAACAAATTATATCCTTTTCAGCAGGAAGCAGTTCTTGTGAACTCCAGCCCCTACCACCACAGGACGCCCAATTAACCTGTTCCATGAAAAGTTCTCGTTGTCGAAGGACATGGAGTAAATTTCACACTTAAAAGTGCATTTGTCTTTTTTCTTCAACCTCACACTTCCTTTCATGTTGCTCTGGCTTTTCAACTTCTCTGCATATCCTCCCAGAAAAGAGTAAAAATAAATACAAAAAATAACCGAGAAAGAGAAAAGAAACCCAGATGCAACATTTAAGGTTAAAGGATAAATTGTACAAGGGAATTAAAGAATTCAAAAGAGATCTTGAATCACTTCCTCAAAGCATTGAAATTTTCATTTGAAGCCATCCTATGTATTAAAGCATCCCGGAATTTTACGACACTGAATGACCATTGGAAAATGGGTGAACAGAGAGGAAGAAGAGGATACTGTATTTTAATTCTTTTTTATCATATTTAACTTTACTGTAGTAGATGCTAGCGATTGTGTCTGGGAGGGAGCACATGGAGGGCTTCTGCGTTGCTGGTCTAATTCCATTTCTTGATCTGTGTGGTCACTATTTTGCATTCTTATGCTCCTTTGAGATGTAAATCTCTTAAAAAGCCTCTGGGCAGTTTTGCAATTCAGGATTGTGTTTCTCAAGGACCTGGGGGCCATCCCCTTGAAATGTCATTGTCAGAAATGATAGCGCCCCTGTCTCCTGGGCTCTGTGAAAGGACCGAGCCTAATCAGATAAGCAACAGTTACTAGCAGCAGACACGGATGGCCCAACTGCACTGACGAACCCCCTCTAAGGTCCTCCCGTACTTTGCAGCCAGCTCACCCCAGCGCTGGAAAGCTCTCCCACCTTTAGTTTCTGCAGAACCGAGTTCAGTCTCTTTCCTTTATTGTAAAAATCTTGGCCCCTAATGTAATAGTCTTGGAATAAGTCTGCCTTACCTGCTTAACTCATCCATTGCAATTATGCATCAACGTGCGGCAGGCCTAGAATCACACAAAGGATGGTCACATAAAACTAAGCCGACAGAGGGGACAGTGTAAGGTGAAATGGACCGTAGTGCCATGAGTTCAAGCTTGGTGACTGGAGATTCTGAAAGTTTAGGCAATGAGCAGATTCTCTCTTCTTCATTTCTATGTGCACAGGAATGCATCTTCCAGGGACATACCACTGGGCCGAAGTCCAGGCCACAAGATCTTTTAAAGGTTGTAAAATTGAGAACTATTTGGGGCAGAATGATTACCTGAGCAAATTGAAAGGAAATATGGACTGGAGATGGAGATAATTATCCTTCTGCACATTCAAGAAGGTAAGTTATGTTTTTCCAGAGGTGAGATGGAAAATTAAGTTATATACGCAACAAATCACTTTTTATGATGTTGCGTTTTCTTTGAACTTCTTTTCTGCTTTCCAACGAGTGAAGATAATTGGATAGGTTATTTCAATGATTCTTATATGTCAACTTCGCTTGCAAAAACAAAGTGGGTCAAAAATGCAAATATAGCATTCTGCTTTAATACAAAGATGGGAAACAGTGTAAGCAATTATCTGACAAATGGCAGCTGTTTAACTGCAGGATACTAAACTGGCGTCTTAGCAGGGGTGTCATTATCCATAGGCCATTAAAAGTTTGTTTCTTTATTATTTCATTTTTATTGGCTTTGGTTTTAAAAAGAGAAAGATAAACTCCCAGCTGAAGGCTTTGTTACTTTAACGATGTGAATGTTGCTCTATTACTCAAAAGTATCTTGTTATTTGATTAAAGTTCTGAAAGATTAATCTCAGCTTTTTTATTATTTGTATTTAGAGATAAGAAAATTACTTGAACGTGTGTGTGTTTGTGTAACAGTGAAGTTAACTTTTATGTGGACTTTCTTGTTAAAAACTATCTTCACAATTCATACAAATTGGTGATTTATGGAAAAGTTTAATTTCCCCGGTGAATTCTGGATGTATTTAGCATCTCGGGACAGAGCGTTCTCCACGCACAGAGCCCTGTCCACGTGGGGGTGCGCAGGTGAGGCGGAACCGCACAGTGGTGAGGTTACTTTTCACTGCTCTTATTGACTCCTCTTTTTTTCACCCTCAAGTACCATCTCCGTTTCATTTCAGGTGTTCAGTATCCTGCTAATTGTATTCCAACCTCCCCTGGAGAGAAAATGGTAATTACTTGCAGGTTCGTAAATACCAACTGATGCCTTTACCTCATCATTTTCTTTGACACGGCAGTCACCCCGGCAGATCAGAACAAAACAGGTACGTGTGGCGTCTTGACTTCCTCAAGACACTTTGAAAGTTGTCTCTGATGTATCTGTGGGTTAGCTATAGAGATATAGGCTGGGTGCCGGCACTTGTAGCGAGGTCAGTAATCAAATGTCTGCATCCGTAGAGATCCTACGAATGAACTGTCGTCAATCTAGGGCCCCAGGGAACAGCTTTCCCGGAGCCCTCTGAAGGTTCACTGAAAAATCAACTCACAAAAGGCAGATTAATCGGAAAAAAAGACATACAGGCTTATTTAACATGTATACATCAGAGTTTTTAGGATGAAGGACCAAAGATACAGGGGGAATTGTCCATTTTTATGCTTACGTTCAACTAAGTATGGACAGCTGTGTAGAAATGTGATTGGGCAAAAAAGGCTGGGATCTAATGCTGATAGACCGAGCGGGGAACCCAGCCGGACCTGTCTGTCTACATTCTTCTTGGCCTCTCTGAGCAGCATCCTTCCTTCTGGGAATGGGGCAGGCCCTCTCTGGAATGGGGGTCTTACGACCTACAGTCAAGCAAGGTTGGTCAGGTAATTTCTTTAAGGCCAGTTTTACACAGAAAAGGGAATGGAATGCTAGGGAAATATTTGTATATTTTATGGCTGGCTTTGGTTAAAAGGGGTTCTGGTTTCTATGCCGCCTTGGGGAAGAGGGACTCCAGTTTCAATGGACTGAGAGACAGGAGGGCAGAAGGTCAGAGAACAACTTTTGCTTCTGAGGCTGCTTCTGAGGACTCCATTCTGGGGTGCTGTTTTCTGGGCCTCCACGTCAACAAGAACAAAGTTCCATTTGTGTAGGGGCAGCTGTATCCTTGCTCCTTCACTATGGTTTTAAGTTAACACATATGAGAAACGCACAACTCTCTTTACACGATGCGCAGCCTGGAAGGAAAGTCAGCCTAGTGTGCACGGGGGCAGCGGATCCACTGAAAAAGCTACCAGACTGGAAACTCGTGTTATGTCTGGTATATTATTGAGGATGAAAGTAAAATCCTACACCTGTGGTCTCCAACCCTTTGAGGGTGGAGAGAGATGTGGCACAGAGCACCCGAAAAGGAACCGACATTTTCACTGAAAATACATTTAATGGGAATCATCATCTGATGTGGTTGTCATAGAGGCTCGGACGCTTTGGCTCAACTTATAGAAATGCAGTTTAGAGAATGAGGGAAGCATCGCCCTTCTCTTTTCTGTGTGTCGGGCAACACTTTGCTGATTGCTTTAGTCCTAAGTGCCACAGAGGAAAATGCACAAATAGAGGATAGTTAAAGGGAGTGTCTGGGAGGAAGATGCCATAGAACTTTAGGGAGCACTGGAGCTATTTAATCTGATGGAATGAATGTGTGTGTGTGTGTGTGTGTGTGTGTGTGTGTGATTACAGGGGTGAATTTGAAGGGGGTTTATTGGAAGAACTGCATGTCAAAGGAAGGTAACCTATATTCCATTTAGATCCAACAAGCAGAATTAGAATTAAGGAATGTACTCTAAATGTGGAAATTCTTTCTTCTAATAAAACTTGAAGTTTCCAAAGAGCTGCTTTAGGCTAAAAAAACAGTTCCTCACGTTGGAGGTGTCCACACATCTCCAAATGATCCCTGTTTTACATTTGCAGCTAGAGTTAATGCTCTTTTAGTAAGAGTTCAATGTTATTTTTCATGCTTAACCTCTTTTCTCAGATGTTTTTCTGTGCCTCTGTAAGAAAGCTGATGGCAACAGCTTGTTTTAAGAATGATTCTTTTATTAATAGAGGTGTTGACTGTCTTATGTTATAAGTACTGTGTTAAAGTTACTTAAATTATCTCATGAGTTTTACTATTATTTAACTACAAGTTCCATTTGCATTTTGTTTCATAGTCTCATTTAACCTGTCACCACATTGTTATTGATATCGTAGGACTTCTAAGATGATTCCAAATATGTGGACAGACAGTAAAAGTTTTAATGAGCCATTAAAAGATCTGTAGGATGGTTCTATTATGTTTTTGTCTTGACTTGCAACTCCAAAAGCCCAAAAGCTGTTCACTTTTATGATTTCATCTGCAATTAGGATAATATTTTGCCTGGATAAAGGTCTCATCACTCAATTTGGCTTTGAAGAGTCAGGCTCCCAACCTCAACTGTGATACAGGGAAGAACCCACATTTCTACTCAGATTTTTGCTATGAAAAATGGATTCTTAAATAATACAGAGTTAATTGATAGCTCATACAAGTGGAATCATACAATATTTGTCTCCCTGTGACTAGCTTATTTCACTTAGCGTAATTTCCTCCAGGTTCATCTGCTCCACTGAGACAAGGCATCTAAAATGTGCAAACTCACGTTAATAGAAGCAGAGACTAGAATGGTGGTTGCCAGGGGCTGGAAGGAGAGAGAAAATGGGGCAGCTGTTGCTCGATGGGTATAAAGTTTAAATTATACAAGTTGAATAAGTTCTAGAAATCTGTTGTACAACATGGTGACTATGGTTAACAAGACAGTATATAGTGCACTTTAAAATTTGTTAAAAGAATAAATCTCAGGTTGACTGTTCTTACCATAAAGCAAAAAGAAAATTAAAAACAACAAAAAACTTAAAGGAACGTGAGGGAATTTTTGGAGATGATGGATACGTTTAATAACTTGAGTGTGGTGATGGTATCACAGGTGTATGCGTATTTCTGAACGGGTCAGATTATATGCATTAAGTGTGCAGTTTTCCTGGATATCAATTATACAGCAATAAAGCTGTTAAAAATTAAATGATACCAGCATAAACTTTAAAACATTTGATATACAATAAAATACAAGATTTAAAGAAATGGGAACACTGGTTGAAAATTAGTGAGAAAACATTTAATACTGCCTGCCGTCTCTTTCTCATTGACCTCATGTTACTTCTACCTGGACTTGAGTGAAACACGCTCATTCTGCACCTGTCTTGGTCATGGGTCCCGTCTTTCCAGGCCGACAGGCAGCAGCTGCTCTCCATGTACAGCCACGGAGGGTTTGTGCCTCCAGGTGCAGCTAGCAGGGCGGGGCCTCGTGGGAAGGTCTTTGCCACGTTCCTGAGAATTTGTTTTTATCCTCTTTTCTCTCTTCTTTCTATAGTACAATAGAAAGAGGAAGACATGGTTCTGTAGGTTGTTCTGCGTGAATCCTTTTGTGATTTTTATCACTACAATCACCGCTTCCCTGCAGGTTCATTTCAATGTTCCTTTACCTTAGTTAGTGTGTTATTGCTAATTTAAAAATAAAGATATTACTTACTCATTAAACACTGCTCTGCTGGTTCCCTCGGCAAGGGTCTTAAAAGGTTTCCAGGTCATTTATAAACCTATACCTGATTCAATCTGCTTTTAGTTACAGTCGAAGCTTATTAGTACATACATTGTTAAAGCATATTTAAACATAACATTGTTCGTTGTTTCAAAACAGACATGTAAAATGATTTTGAAAATAGAAACCGGAAGCGTTGCAGTCATGTAGATTCACTACCCGAGTGACTTACTGATGATTTCACTTTGTAAGTACATGTTACTAAAATTAGTCCAGGTGTTTCAGTTTGTGAGGTGTCAGTTTCTTACGGAGCTCAGGCCCCATGGGGTTTATAATCAAGTGAGAGAGGCAGGTGGTCATCCCCTTGATGTTAAGATACGTATCACATGTACTTGATATTCTTCAAATTCGCCTCTGTCAGACGGACTCACTGAAATCTGCCCTATTTCCTAGAGAGCGTGTTCCAGTTGTGGCCGGCACATGCGGGATGCCCGCGCCTGGCAGTCCCTCTGCAGGGCGTCTGCCGCTCCGCTCTGTACCCTCGGGGGCGTCCGCTTGTCGAGATTGAGTTGTCGGTTGAGTTATGAGTTGAGATTGAGTTATGACAGTTGCATATATTTTTGTCATTTTATAAGTAAATAATATGGAATCTAATGACATCGAATCTGGATTTAAAAAAAAGGATCTCTTTCTAGGAAGAGTAAATTGAAGACTTTGTAAATGTGATAATAGAAGATAAAAAATAATCCTGTTGAATTATGTGTGGGCAAGATAACTATAAGACGTTGGGGAAAACCTTAAATTTCCAAAAGTTTTTGCATTCAAATTGATAAGATGTTCACTCTATTTCAATACTGGGACCCACGGATTACCACAAGAAAGATTTTTCCGGACTTTGACCGGCAGATTTGTTAGGTGGATACCGAGGGACTCGGGTCTCCCAGGGCTGAAAGTGAGTATCTTGCCCTGGTGCAACTGCCCACCTGGGAAGAAGGACAAGGGTGGGCCCCAGATCCCCATGTTGGTCCTGTCCCACCCTAATCCTGCCCCGAGCTACCACCACACCTGGGGGAGGAGGGAACACCCTGTGAATCTGCCAGTCAGAACTTGGGGCCAGCTGCAAAGGAATGCAGGGGACCCTCCAGCCCCAGGCCAAGCAGCACAGGTAGCAGAGAGTCCAGAAGGTGACCTGGAACCCACCTGAGCAGTAAGACTCAGGTCATGCAGCTCCCAACTGTCCAATCAAGGTGGTTCCATGGCAACGTTTAACCAATTTCAATGACCCCTTTAAACCCCCTCCCTTAACTAACTACTTGACCTTTTGAGTTGTTTCCCAGAAATGTGGATTTTCTGAAGAAAAAGGAGTTGAGATGCTACAGGCCCCTGGTCAGACTCCTAATGCCACGACTCACCATCCCCACAACCTGCCCCCAGTGCAGGTGGCCCCAAGGCACGCAACCCCTGCTTTAAAAGCCCACGACCTCCCTTAGTCAGGGAGACCGAGTTGAGGCAGCTTCTCCTGTTCTCCTGACAGGACATCTGTTGTATTCAAAATTCCTTTCTTCCTTGGTAATTCCTGTCGTCTCAATAATTAGATCTTTATGTGAGGAGCAACTGGACCTAAACTGAAACCCACCCCCTTCCAGTTTCAACAGCAAGAACCCACTGAGGGTCAGTGTTCTGGTCAGAAATCAACAGAGCCATGGAATAAGGATGGCATAGCATACAACTTTTTTTTTGAAATGTGGTTTATTTCTATGACTTGGAAGCAAACTAACTGACATAAATGGATGAACAGATTAAAAATATATAGAGTATACATACACAATAGAATACTATTTAGTCTTAAAAAAGAAGAAAATCCTGGAATTTTCAGCAACAAGGATGAACCTGAAGGACATTAGCTAAGTGAAATAAGCCAGGCATAGAGAGACAAATACGCATGAGCTCACTTATACGTGGAATGTAAAAAGTCAAACATGGGAAGTAGAGAGCAGAGTGGGGGTTACCGGAGGCTGGGGGAGGGTTAGAGAGCGGGGAGTTGTTCAATGTGACATCAACAAGAAATCAGACCCTGGCGACTGGGAGAGTAGGCTGAATGCGATGGAGTGTGCGTGACACTTGGAAAAAAGTGTGAATCAGTCACTACTGGAACTGCATAAACTGGCCACTGGCAAAAATGACCCCCACTGGGGTGACTTCATTGAGACCTAGCACCTGAATGAGCCGGTGAAATCCATCAAAGAATTGGGTGACCCCATAGCGAACCTGTGCAAGGTGGGAGCACAGGAGTCTTGGATGGTGGAGTGTCTCCTTGGCAAGCACGCCCTGGGACACAGTGCTAATGAGAGCTAAGCCGAGGATGACACCCCATAGCCACGGGGTGACCCCCCTGGTCACCAAGGCAGTGCATGCATGTTGGGGTTTCCTTTGCCTTTTCTATAGGTTGTACCAAAACATCCACTTAAGTTCTTTCATTTGTACCATTCCTTCAAATAAAGAAATTTGATACCCAAAATAAAAACAACAAAACACTGCTCCTTTGCCCTCTGAAGCTTTGCTGAAAAAAATCAACTCACAAAAGGCAGATTAATTGGAGAAAAGGCATTCAAATTTATTAACGTGTATGCAGGGGAAAATCAGAGTGATTACTCACCTCCCGGCAGGGCGCAGAAGCTTATATACCATCTGGAGGTTACGGGAAGAATGGGGCTCAGAGCAGGTCAAGGAAACAGGTTGTGACGACAGATCAGGTTAGAGTAGCAAGCCGGACTGTGGAGGGGGAGAGAGGAGGCTTGGCGAGGTGCATCAGCGCGGAGTCTGTCTGGATGCAAACTTCCCCACGTAAGACATGACAGCTTTACAGCGTGACTTCTGTTTGCTGATCTCTGACAGTCTTCTCAACATATGTCAAAGAAATATATTTTGGAGTAAAATATTTTGATTTCCCTCACTGGGTGGATTCAATAATTAGAAATTACAGAAAATCAGGGGCTAATGTGAAATTCTATCATTTTTTTCTGGGCAAGGATTACTTTTAAAAAGTTAATGTAAAGTCAGGTGGTCATTGCTTTAACTCAGGCTAAATCTTGTTTAAAATATTTGCTACAGAATGACCAGGACCGCCCTCTCTGGAGTTGTTCAAGACTGGCGAAGGAAGCGAAGCTGCATTTCTAGGTAAGAGTATTAAGACGCTGCAGCCCAGGGGTCTGTAGCTCAGCGCACCTGTTTAACCCACAGAGCCACCGGAATAAGGCATGTGCGCTTTTGTCTTTCTGTCGTCTGTATTTTTTTATCTCAAGTTATTGGTTTTCCTGATATGTTAAAATGCTTATGCTGTTTTAACCTCCACTAATACACATGTGAACTTGCGGAATATGAAATTTTACCCTGATTTTCATGTAGAATGAGTGCCATGTCTAACCACATAAGAGACATAAACAGAAGTTTCTTGCTTCTGCTGCTGCACATTCATTGACTCCAGCCGGGTAGAATCACCTGTTCCTACCTATGAATTCAGTCTGCCCAGAGTTCCAACCTCATGCTGCCCCAGGTGGGGAACAAAGAGACTTTGCCTCTGAGTAAAAGACGGTCTTTTTGCCCAGTCCCTTTGTAGGGCGCCGTGGGTTCTGATGCCTGCCCCCCCATGCCAGATCCCATGCCACGGTTCGTGCTTTTACACTCCTGTGGGTCCCAAAACCCTGAGACCAGTTAGAAACCCGTTGTCATTCTTTCTTCCCCACTTGGGTTGTTCTCACAGACTTGGGATATCTGTGGGGATCCCTCACCCACCAGCCCATCCCCAACCTCAGCAACTAGATTTGGAGTCCTGGTGTCTTCCGGATTCCACCACCCAAATGAACTTCTGCAATTCATGTACGTCTCTGCATTACAGAGCCTCTCGTCCAACCCTTAATACCGATAAGAACTCCCTCCTGAACTAGATTCATAGTCCCGATGTCTCTTTTACTCCCGAGAGCTGACCTAATAGAGAGGCAAGTTTTCTGATAACCGTCAACTTTGGCATTTTTCGGTGATTAAGTTTTCAATGCTGAGGTGACATGTTTACATTGTAAAACTGTCATAATCTCTGGCTTCTACCTGCAAAATATAAGGAAAACACTCATATTTCTATAGCAACGAGGTTACTATGGATGTTTTTATTAGAAATTCTTGATTACTTTTTGATTACCTTTTAGCCTAGTGTAATTTACTTTTCATTACCTTTCTTAGTTCAAAATCAAAAAAATCAAAAGTAAAAGAAAAAAGAATATTAAAAGTGAAATAACATGACAGAAAAGATGTATTAAAGCATAATCAAAGAATTTTAATTAAAAATGACTTTTAAAGCCTAATTTTAGCTTTTCCACTGATATTTGACCAAACCACCGTATGATAATTATTTTTAGAGGCCAAATCACAAGTGAAGTATAATAAAAAATATCCAAGTGCTTATTTAATAATTGATCCACAAGTATATAAATGTCTAACATAAAGCTCAAGCTTTTTTCTATGGTTTCCTTCTTTAAAAAAATAAATTTATCCCAAATGTCTATAAAATTTCTTCTGTCCAGATTATTCCCTGGACAGAAGAACATAGAAAAATAAGTTGCATTTTTTTTGGTATAAAATACTGTGAAAAGTCAGGTGACGTTATATAAACTGAAAGTTTCTCCTGACAGGGGTTTTCTTCGTAATAGAATTTGGTCTCTGTGACCACTTTCCAGCACATTTTGTGTTTACAGCTTTTGGGGACTTGAAGGATCCAGAAAATAATAAATTCAGACTCTGAATCATATTGTTTCCCCTTTATTCTGGGAAATTTCTACAACTTCATAAATTTATTATTTTGTCTAAGAGATGACTATTGTGTGCCGATTTTTTGGTTCTTATTTTTAAAATGCAGGACTTTAACAAATCTTTTTGCAAAAATTAATTTTAAAAATTTTTAAGCAGTTAACATCTTTTTGCCCTCTTTTTTTCTCTATTTTTACCTTTGTTTGGGGAGCCAATTATTTTCTTTTGTTGGTTTGCTTGTAATCAAGAGGCCCTTAGAGTTCTCCCCAGCTCCTCTAAACTTGGGGCAAGCTGCTTCTTGCCTTTAGGCCTCTGACTTTTCTTTCCTTATGTCATTTACTTTAGAAAGCCAGTAACTGTAAGTTTCATCTTTGCCCCTTTGAGACGTAAATGTTTCTAAAAGCTTCTTGCCAGTTTTACAACCCAGGACTCTCTTCCCCCAGGACCCAGGAGGCTTTGAATTGCCTTTGTCGAGGAAGACAGTGCCCCATCCCCAGGTCTGTGGGCAGGCAGGGGTCTCACTGCTAATGGGAACCGTGCTCCAAGTTATAAAACCACCTCCTGTCATAGAAACATGACACAAAGTTTACTTTTCCTCTGGGTAATGCCAGTCAGCAAACTCAGATGGCCTGTGATCGCTCCACCCCAGGTAGGAAGCTCCTGCCGTCTTCCTTTGTTTCCGTGGAGTTGAGTTCAGACGGAGCTGTGGCCTCTCCCCTATTGCAATATCCTTGAATAAGGGCTTCTCTGCCTGCGTAACATTGTCTGGTGCGACTTTTATATGGAAACTTATTTCTAATCAGTCTTTTAAAAACATTTTTAACTGGGATATAACTTATATACCATAATGTTTATCCACCTTCACAGTCAAATTTAATGATTTTAAGTAATTTTACAGCTTTGTGTAGCCATCCTGTTTTAAAACATTTTTATCATCCAAGACAGATCCCTTCTGCCCATTTGCAGTCAACCCATCATAGTCCATCACTCTCGAGCTCTCGATGGTCTTCATATGCCTGGTGATTCTTGGCTGTCTCTTTGTATGTAAACGTGAAGGAGGTGACATTCCAGATAGCCCGGGTGGATGTCCTGTGTCACGCTTCTCCTTAAAGACACCCCCTGACTGGGGAGTCTGACTTACTGGCCCCCTAAAGGTTCCCTGAAAAATCACTGATGGGAGGCAGATTAATAGGAAAGAGACATACAAATGAATTTATTTAAGGTGTATACACAGGAGCCTTCAGAATGAAGACCCAAAGATACGAGGGAAATTGTCCATTTTTATGCTTAGATTCCACAAAGTATTGACAGCTGTGTAGTGCCATGATTGGCACAAAGCATGTGATCCGATGCTCTCGGAGTGAGCAGGGAAACCCCGCCAGGCTGTCTGTCTAGATTCCTCCTGGCCTCTCTGAGCAGTGCCCTTCCTTTTGGGTGGAGCAGGGCCTCTCTGGATTGGGGGTCTTACGACCCACAGGGTAAGTCAGATAGTTTCTTTGAGACCAGGATTTATACAGAATAATGTTAGGTTTTTGGCCGACTTTCAGGAAAAGGGGTTCTGGCTTTTCTGACTCACCTTGGGGAAGAGGGATCCTCGCGTCTATGGTCAGCCTCAGTGGAGAAAGGCACCGAGAGACAGGACAGCAGAAGGTCAGAGAAAAACTTCTGCTTCTGAGGCCTTCAGTTTGGGGCACTGCTTTCTGAGCCCGATCATCCCATATGCATTACCCCACATGCTTATCAGTTTATTGCGGGGAGAACACTTAAAATCTACTCTCTTAGCATACTTCAAAATGTTTGTTTTTTAAAAAATTAGTAAATATTCTTCCTGTCTTCCAGAAATGTTTTGAAATCTTTAGCCTGCTGATGATTCCTCCTTTTCACTTCACTGTCATGATTTCTTTTCTTTCATATTCCTTTGCTATAATTTTAGTATTGTCTCAAGAAGTTGGAGGCAATTGCATGCGGAAACTGCTGTCTTAAATTACAGCTCAGTTTTCTTCTAATAAATGATACCAAAGGCAGATCATAGTTATTTCAACAGAGCTCTCTATCCAGTACTATAGTGGCGTGGTAGTTTGCTGAAAGGCTGGATAAAATACAGATATATCTTCTTAAAAGTGTGAGAGAGATGACAAAATGATAGGGAATTTGGGCATCAAAGTCTAATTGAAGGCAGAAACCCAGGGGAGGTAAGCGTAGCAATGGAGTTGTTTTTGCCATGAGAGTGCACTCTGAAAGTTTAGTTTTTCTGATCTAATAGAGGATGAGATCAAAAGAACAGAATTTTTCTATAGGACAAAGACCAGAGTTCTCCTAAGTTGGATAGTCCGGTAGGAGAGCCCCAGAGAGGTAGAACTCAAATGGTCTAGTCTCAAGGTGGGACTAGGACGGGAAATTCAACTGAGAAGGGGTAACATCAAGCCAGCATGAGTCCAAAGACATAATTTTGGATTGTTCATAAAATCCAAAACCATAAATTTATTGTACTTAATTGATTCCACGATACACTTAATTTTTTTTTCCAAAATGTACTCTACAATCAACATATTAGAGTCAATGCAGTATTAGAGTTTAAAATTCCTGCTGGAAGCTAAAGGAAATCCTCTCTGGAGAAAGACAATTTCATCCTCATCTCAGAGAATTCTTACAAATAATTTTTCATTTAAAAAAGTATCTCACTATAAATGATTACTGACCATGCAAGAAATGACGTGCATCACGTGTGATAGCTCTCAGAAAAAAAAAAACAGCCAGCAAGAACAAATTCTTTAAAATGATGAGATTATTAGAAATTGACAGGTCATTAGAGAAAATAAGAGACTTTGGATAACTATGTTTGAAGAAGTAACAGACAAGTTTGAAAATATCTTTAGGGAACAGGAAATTATTTTTAAAAAGACCTGACAGATTTGAAAAACAGACAAATAGAGGACGCATAAGTGATTTGAATTTCTTAATTTACATAGAGTAGTGTTTTCATTTTCCTTTTAATGACAAAAAAATGAAATCGTTTTGTTTCTCATTCTGTACATTTTGGCTTCCTAAATTCACTGTTCAATATCTGAGGATATTTGCTTTTTGAAGACAATTTTTCTATATATTTCGCTGATTACACTAACACAATCCGTCTTTGTATAAGACTATTCTTGTGTGGAAAAAACCACTTTATGTATTTTAGGGTCATATCTTCACTGTGTGCTGTTTTGCTCATTTTCCTGTGTTCTCTTCTATCTCTGAAGGGTGCAAAATGGTCTTGTGACATGCTCGTTGGGCTTCCTGGGCAGCACTGTTTCCTCTGTAAATTAAATATTCTATACTAAACATAGTGTAGATTATACTCTGCCTATGTTATACATTGACCCTCAACCCAAAAACGTCTACCTTCTTTTCAAAGAGCATACACTGCATGGAAAGTGAAACTTACCATAATGTTTTGAGGATGGTGCTGGTGGCTCCACTGCTTAGAACATAAAGCTAAGGAGGCAACATATGTGGCTTCTCCCATGGGTGTCAGTTTTCTTCACTTGAAACTCCAGCCCTAGAGAACTCATGCCTTCGTACAAACGTGTTAGTCGGTGACACATCGAATAGATTCAGTACAGAAAAAAGAGGCAAATCGCCCGTCGTATCGCCTGTGTAACATTTCATATACGAACTGTAGCGTTGTAAAGAGGCTGTTTTGATTTACTTCCGTTTCTGACTCCTTTTGTGCTCGAAAATAGTACAAACAAATGAGAAACTCCTAAGAAATTTCTGGTTATCAAGGACGTTTCTACATGTTATATTTTACAGAAAGAATTTTTTACACAAGTCTATTTCTGTAGAGGCAAAACTCTCTCCGTAGCCTTCCTTGAGTCGATGAATGTGGTTTGTTCCCATCCCTTCCCTGTCAGTGACTGTTCCGGCGTCACAGTGAGTCAGACACCTTCCCTGTCGCTCTTTATTTGCCTAGGTATTGGGTGAAAGTGACAATCGCACATCTTTGATGGCTACTGAATCTCTGTGCATATTTTCATGACAAGGGGTAAATGGAACTTGTTTTTCTCTTAATTTGACAGCAACTCCTTGACAAAGGATTCCTTCTTTGATAATTCAATAATTACATGACAATTATAGCAAAATTTTTTATTTTCTGTTGGAGTTTCCAAAGCTGTTTAGACCTCACAGTCCCTGTCGCCTGCCACACGTAAAGGCCCGTGGAGCGGCGGGAAGAGAAGGCCGGGCGAGCGGCGCGCCGCGGGTTACGTCACAAGGCCAAGGACAGTTACGTCACCAGGCCACGGACAGGCGCCGCCGCGCCGCAAGCGCCTGTGGAGACCAAGCGCTCTGAGTCAGAGCTTCCCCACAGGGACCGCGGACACGTCAGTCCGGACGCCTCTCCGTCTTGTGGGCTCCCCTGCGCACTGCAGGACGTTCGCCCATTGCTGGCCGCCCCCCAGTAGCTGCCCCCACCTGTGACCATCAAGAGTCTTCCCGATATTGCCAAGTGCTCCCAGTGTTGGAGGGGGGCAAAAATGACCCCTGGTTGAGAATCTCTGTTCTACGTCACTGTCATACGTCTTGGTCTCCTAAAAGCCGGGGAAGGGTGGCAGAGCTTCGGAAACCACGGCCCATGTTCCCTTAGTGGGCCCGGCTGAGACACAGTCACTTCTTGACAGTGCCGGCTTCCTCTGGGGGTGTCTTTTGTGCTAACAAATTTATCCTGATTCCCCCTGCGGTTTTCTATTTCTTGGGAACAGAAGCAGCATTTTTTTTTTTTTTTTCCACAATGGAAAATGAAGAAAAAGAGCTTTTTTTGAGAGTTGCTCTTCATTTAATGGCTAAAATTTAGGATAATGATAGAGTCAATTTAAGGAGTTATTGTGAGGATTCAACGAGATAATGTGTGTAAAATGCTTAGGACATAGGAATGGTGGATAAGCATTAAAGGAGACAAAAGGAAGGTAAAGTAAATGAGAATATTTTACCCCAAAATACATTCCACTGGCACATGCTGAACTGGCTTGGCTCAAGTCCAGCAGACGGAGGTGACACTGCCAAGCTGTCTTTGGTGGGGGAACATTTGTACCTGTCAAGAGTTTCCGTTAATGCATCCGAGTCTTTCCTTATCGATTAAGGAAAGATTGTGTCAGAGTCCGACACCTTCACAGGTCTAGAAGTGAACATTTACTGTTTATTCTCTCTGAGGGCCGCTGCCAGCAAAGTTTCATTTACCTACCAAGACACCCTTGCTGGCCAAGCCTCTCCCTTCCCTTCTCCCATAACCTGTCCTGCTGCTAAAACCTATTTTGCCCCATCCAAGCTCTTTATAAACTTCTGTACCTCACTGGGAGCTTGGGAGCTCGGGTCTGCACCCTGAAGGCTCCCGTGTGTACACATTAAAAAAACTTGTATGTCCTTTTTCCTTATTAATCCATCTGTCTCATGCCAATGATTTTTCAGTGAAACTTTAGGGAATCAAGGCCCTTAGTCCCTACAAAGGTATTTTACCAGAAAAAAAAAAAAAATAGATACTTGAGTTAATTAGGAATTTTGTAGTCTGTAACCTCGTTAACATAATGAACCCATGCCTATTTAACAAGCTCTTCAACAATGACTGATGGAACATCACCATTCTAACAGGTGCATCACAAAATAAAGTTTGATACACCTTAAGTGAAACCATGATTCTTAAAACATAAACAGGTGATTACTTATAGTTTCCTGATATAAAATGGTTGGCCCATAAATAGATATCAGTCCTATCCTCAAACACTATTGGAGAGGGATTTGACTGAACCTTTGTCTTTACTTGTCATGACGACCAAGCCTACACCCTATCTCAGCCTCATCCCAGACATGACAGATGCTTATTAGACCCCTGGCATTCAGTTTACAAGAAGTATCTGAGCCAAAGGCGCACAGCGTGTGTGTCTGTAAGCTGGAGGAGGGTCACCCCAGGGCTGCTGTTCTAGGGGGAGGACCAAAGCAAGAACACCCACAGTGATTCCACCAACAGCCACTCAAGTCCTCTGGGTCTTCTTAAATTCCTTTTCCTTAGGGATAGAAATATATAGAGAAATTTAACTCTAACCTGAAGGACCATTTAACTGCAGCAATATAATATTTTTGTAGTTGAGGTTTCAAAAATAGGTAGGCAGCAGGTTTTTATTATTTTCTACGATGTGAGTGCAGATACTTGGGATTCACAGATACGGCAGCTGGGCCTGGCTCCTGTTGGAAGTGAGAACTCACACTGAGCTCCATCTTTGTTGCCTTAAAGAAGTTATAAAAAGCCCAATTTAAGTCAGATCGGTAGCCAACATTACATGGATGTTATTATTTTTTATAGCAACAGGAAGTAACTTTAAGATCCTGGTGGTAGTATATGATTTTAAATCATAAAGCAAATACAACTTGTCTAAAATACTCCCAGCCTTAGAGGTATGAGTTAGCAGTTGGCATGTGGCGTGTGGTGTGTGGGGCTGAGTTCAGCTGGAAAGAGGCATCGAGCCTCTGCGAGGATCTGTTTCGAGTCCCTCTTCCTGTGGCAGGAATCACACAGGGCCGGGCTTCTGGACACCTTTCTTACCGGTGTGCCGCTAGTCTGTTCTGGAGGTGTCTGTTGGCTTGGCCTTTTGGTTCAGTTAATCCTCTAAAACTTTCAAAGGGGCTTTTGAAAAAAAAAATTTTCAGACAGGCTAGAGTGTCATGGCGTCATCCTAGCTCACTCACTGCAACCTCACACCCCTGAGCTCAAGCGATCCTCTCCTCAGCCTCCCAAGTTGCTGGGACTACAGGCTCGCACCACGATGCCCAGCTAATTTTTCTACTAATATTTTTTGTAGAAACAGGATCTCGATCTTGCTCAGGTTGATCTCAAACTCCTGACCTCGAGCGATCCTGCCTCATCCTCCCAGAGTGCTGGGATCACAGGCGTGAGCCACCGCGCCTGGCTGAAATTTTTAAAGACAGCAAAGAAGGATAGGTTCAAGAGAGTTAAACTTATACTCACAGGAAAAGATTACACATCGTCTAGTTTACTAAACAGTTAGCTACCGTACATATTTGCTCTGAATTGTACTTCACAGAATCAATTGAGTCAAAGAAAGCACATGCGCGTGTTTATTTTTTTTCTGACCTAAACTAAATATCCAAGTTCTCCTTTCTTGCCATCTTCAAATTAGTGGGAAATTCAGTGTGAGTCACATTCTCTCTCTCATCACAGTTGTGTCTGAATCCTTCTATACCCTGGGGAGGTGATGGGTTACTGGGGACACGGGGAGTGCCTGTCGCTGTCAGCCCACCGTGACTGGCCTCGGGGGTGCTTGACGCTGAACAACTTTGCCGCCGCTGTGCCCGGCAGGGCGTGTGGGCTCCGCTGAGACCAGGGCCCTGTTGTGACGCGCCCGGCCCCAGGAGCTGGCATTACCCTTCTGTGTCCCACATTTTTCTCTTGGGATGTTTATCTTGACAGAAGAGCGTTTTTGTTCTCTCTGTATGCAATACCCCGCTGTTAATTATTACACAAGTCTTAATCAATCACACGTTATAGCTTGAACGCCCCGGGTTCCTAATTTGTAACCGAAGGCTTGTTCTTCGTGCAGGCTCTGAGAATGCCATCCCCACTGGCAGTTGCCAGCTCTGGCTCTGCTCCCCTAAAATCTCCCTCAGCTTTGGGTGTCCTCTTTGCAACGGCAGCAAGAGGTTGGCATAGATAGCCTTGACTTTTTGGCAGGAAAGGAACAGCTTCCGGGCTAGGTAATACCTGAAAAAATCTACCCGCTGTGCCCAAGTTGTTTCTTTCTAATGCTTCCAGCATGAGGCCATCCAGAACCGTTGCGGCTGTAGCATCCCAGAGTTTAATTGCTTCGTCTGTTCTCTGGATGATATGCAAGTAAACAGGCTACAGCTGAATGGAAAAACCCAGAGTTTGATCTCCCATTTAGCAAGGAGACTTGAATGGTGGATATCCACATTTTTCTAATTTTTCTTTTTGAAGTGTTTTATTCTTTTCTCTCTGAACTTTTTTTTTTTCTTTAACTTAAATCTCTCATACATTTCCCCAAGGTGACAGCCTAGTCTATTTCCTTTGTTTAAAAGAATCTGAAGAAGTGGTGTGTGTTTGATCTCCTTGTGACTGCGTGGCAGTGGACATTGAAATAGACCGTCGTTTCAATCTTAATTCACACCCCTTGCAGGGGAGAAGTAGATCTCACTGAGTTAAAGTTTAAACTTATAATGAAAGATGATCCAATTAACAAGCATCATACTAGCACAAGATGCTGAAAAAATAGGCCATTTAGTTTGCAATGCGCTCAGCTTTGTATTAGAAAAACTGTGTCTCAGTACAAATTATTATGCTGATAAATGCTGGTAAAGAGTTCACTTTCTACTATATTATTATGCCCATTATTATACATTACAAACAGCTGAAATAACTTGATATTACAGTTTTGTTGAAACATTTATTAATATTTGGGCTTTTCTGTTTCAAAATAAAAGGTGAAATAACTTTTTACTGGTCATGGTCTTCAGAAGTCTATATTTGGAATAAAATTTATTGAACCGTAAAATGTTGCTTTATGAGCGATAAATATCATACAAGCATAGAAACAGAAATTTTATTTATGCTTGTTGAATTAATGCCTTCTGAATCTAAGAGAACCAAACTTGGTACACCCTCTCTACTTTCTATTTATCTTTGGTTTACTTACTTCGTCTAAACAGTGAGTATCATTACAATATACACAAAACCAGCATCTTTTAAAAATGAAAACTAATTATCATCTCAAAATATTTTGTAGTTTTCATTTGAACCACTGAATGAGAATCAAAATATTTTCTGAAGTCAACAACCATGAGTATTTTAAAAACATCAGAGGCTCAGTGGTTTGAGTTTTCATGGATAATATGATTAATTTGGATTGAGATTTAATACAAACTTCAATGAAAATTGAGAATGGCAAATTAGGGATCCCTTTACTGAAGACCACCTGATCATATGAGCCCTTTTTACTGCTGTCTGGCAAAGCATCTTCAAAATGAAGATTGGATTTTGTTGAAAGAGGGAACCAGATGACTGCAGACTGCAAACCCTCTCTCAAGAACATTTCATAAGCAATTGCATGTGGCCTCCTTTTGAACACTGCTTTAAGGATGGTTCAATAAAAACTTGATGACAATTAGGTTGATGCCTACAATTCTCAGTGAGAGGAAGTTTCAATATATTTTGAAGCCCCCAAGGTATGTTCTTGGCTGTCTATAGGCACCTTAAATGTGTCATGTAAGATTTACTACTGTATCTACTATAAAGACATTTGATGCATTTGTAAAATTTTTGAAGGTGCTTTTGTCTCCAGTGTCATCATTCATTGATCAAGGATTTAAAATAATGCAAATTAAATGAATTAATGGTCATGTTGTTGCTTATACTTCAGGTATGCCTCTGGCAGATTTTTAAATTTTACCCAATGAAGCTCACTAGCACAACCACTTAATTGAACCCAGTTGGCACTTACCATGGCCCAAGAAAGTGCCTTGACTAATTAGATTACAGCATCATGTGTTATCGAATTTACAGTATCAAATTCCCATATAAATGCAAACTACACCACTGTATAAAAGTAGGCAGAATTTGAAGATTTCTTCACATGTGCTGGCCTCTGCACTGTTTGCAATTCTCGTTCCTAGGAACAAAATCTATTAGAATTACCTATAGAAACTATTGCAACTGTGCTCATCATCAAAGATTTGCAATTATACAATGATTTGGAAGCTCAGGGGACGATCTTTTATGATTGTCTCTCCCTCATCACCATGAGGCTTGGCATGTGGTTGCCATTCAATAAGTATTTGTCAAATAGCAGAAGAACGAGCTTCCCTGAGGAACCAAGTTTCACCAATTCAATGCATTGGGAAGAAAGAATTGTATCTCTTGCTTCAAACTTGCTTCAAGTTTCAAAAAAGTTTTAAACAGCTTTAAGCACCTACCCAAACACGGGGTATCTCGAAGTACTATTATTTTGTTCATTGAGCAGTCATCAGTTATTAGGCATCTATCGTGTTTGCAAGCTTCCCAGGTTCTACAAATGTGAAGAGTGACACGTGATCTCTGAACTCAAAGCTCTGACCAGTAAGAAAAACACATGTGGACACCATTATAGAGTGAGCTATGGTGGAAGAGCATGCACAGCGCTGTGAGTGGGGGTGCAGAGGAGGTGTATTAAGTGGTGCTCGTGTTTGCAGACTGGGATGAACTGGATGGTGTGGGATGGGGACTTAGAGACTTTTTTGATGAAGGATCTTGAAGAACTTTTCACGTGGACAAGAGAATGATCCTCTAGGCAGAGGAAAGGACTTTTATAGAGGTACAAAGGATTGAGGGACTTCAGTTTGGACGTGGATGCATCATGGGAAGGTGATGCTGGGCAGAAGCTGAGCTTCATCAGCATGGATTTTACATGTTGTAGTAAGTTTGATTTTCATATAGGAAGTGAGTAAGGCCCTGTGTTAATTTTGTAGGTCCATGACCTGCAAAATTTCCTCGATGGTGGTAACTTTTTCTTAAAATAGATCAAAGGACTGCCACTTCTTCACATAACTGCACTCTTGCTATAACAGTTTGTTCATTGCTCACTTATTAACTCTTTCATGAAATATTTAATAACCATCTCACTTAAGCCAGGCACTGTAGTACGCACCAGGGACAGGAAGCCTAATAAGAAAGGATTCCTGTCTCGACACATTGCCAGACGAGTCCTCTCGCCTAAACTGTAGTAGCAAACATCAGCAGTGACCTTCTAAAGCACAAATCTAGTGGACAAGCACTTCAGTCAAAATGACACTGAGGCTAAATGCTTTGACACTGACCCTGCTCCAAACAAAGAGAATTGAGATATAAAATAAAAGGGAGAAAATTAGAAAGACATCGGTGGATTTAAACAAGGTCTACGTATTCATAAACCATGAAAGAAACAATAAATCAAAGTTGTAAGTAGGGCTGAGGACGGCTTATCCTTCAGGATTGAGAAGGACAATGAACACCAATCTCTTCTTAAAACAGGGGACTGGGGTGGAGTTTCCCTCCTAAGAAGAGGAAGCTAAAGAAAAAAATTCTCCTACATCTTTTGCCTTTCCAGGTCTATGGATTATATAAACTGCACACCTAGAAGAGGGGGGATTAGGGACAGGCTCCCAACCAACTCTAAGCTATCAGTTAGCTCTGCCATATCTGCCGTGTCCCATGAGAAGAAACCCTGCATTTCAATGGATAAGGCACGATCCTGGACTGGGGCTCAGGAGGGACGTGTTGAGGCAACCACAAACGTTTGTACGAGGAGGCGTGCTGGAGAGAACTGCGGGGCGGGAGAACAGCGTAAAGACAAAGAAACACTCTCTGAAGTGAACCTCCACCCCACGTTACTAAAACACATCAGAAAAACTGACATTAAGGAAGATCGCCAACAAAAACAACAAAAAGGAGATGAAAAAGATATAAATTCCATAGACTTTTTAAAAGGGTTCAGGATCACAGAAAAATAAAGAAGTAATATCCACAAAAGAATAAAAAAGTATGAAACAAGGAGCAGAACTAAAATAAGAATAGATGAGTTTGTAAGAGAACAAGTTAGAAATAAATAATAGAATCGCTGATGTGGAACAGATTTAGTAACTGAGTAAACTGAAGGTGGGACTCCAGCAAAGAGGAACGTCGTAAACTGAAAGGCTGAGCTGAGGAATCTGTACAGTTCGATCAACCACAAGAGATTAAAGGATGTGAAACTGCTGTTTATCCATTCTCTTATTGGCGGACTTTTGCATTGTTTTCACTTTTCGTTATTATGCAGAAAGTTACTTTGAACATTTTTAACATTTTTGTAAGAACTTTTGAGGGCTTTTTCTTACAGACCCGTGTGTTCATTTCTCTTGAGTAAGTACCTATGAGTAGAATTTCTGAATCATAGGAGACGTAGATGTTTGTAAGAAACCGTCAAAAATTTTCCCTGAAGGCTGAACTCATCAGCAATGCACGAGAGCTCTAGTTGTTCAACATCTTTGGTAACACTTGGTATTGTCGTTCCTTTTGATTTTAGCCATTGTGATGTGTTGAGGTCGTTACCTCATGATGATTTTAATTTGTATCTCTCTGATAACTGATGATGTTAAACAATATTTTACGTCCTTTTAGCCTTTGTTTTCTTTTGTGAAGTGTCTGTTCCAGTTTTTTGTTCAACTGTAAAAAATTGGATTGTTTTTCTTATTTTCCAGTAGTAAGAATTATTCATATATTCTGGATTCAAGTCCTTTGTCATATATGTGTATTGCAAATGTTTTCTCCTAGTCTATGGCTTACATATTTAATTTACTAATGGTGTCCTTTGACTATTTTTTTTCATGTCAAAACAATTTTATTCATGGTCAATTGTGACTATATCATTAAAACTAGAACTTAATGCAGGCAGATGTTAAGTTCATCTAATTACACTACAAACTTTGAGCACATGCGTTTGGTTTTAGAGGTACCCATGTAGCAGAAGTTAAATTAAAGGGAACATTGGCTTGCACAAATTACCGTATCATTAAAACATCAATTTTGATCTTCTGTTTTTATAATTCACAAAGTAGGTAAAATTCACAAACTAGGCGGCAGGGCACTTAGAAGTCGTTCTGTTTTCTTTCTTTCTTTGTTTTTATTTTTGCAAAACACTCTGACATACTGACATGTCAAACAAAAAAATCTCAGAATATAATCTATAAAGTCCAATTTATCAACTTTTAATTTTGTAGCTCTTAGTTTAACATATAGCGTAAGATTGTGAAGGTACTCTCTTGTGATTTCTAGAAAGGAGTATTTACAAACTCGTAATTATGCCTATCAGGTATGGACAGTGGATTCTTTATGGAGATTTACTGTGTTCATTGACCATATCTTTTTTTATATTTGCAAGTCGTACAGGGAGTTGATTATAAATGGGCCCAGTTTAAAATGATTTCAATAATAGATTTGATTGCTTAAATAAAGGTATTTTTATAATTTCTATAACATTTAATTCACCAAATTAAATGGCATAATTTGAGGTTTTAAAATTCATACAGTTGTGTAACCATCACCAGAATCAATTTTAGAACATGTTTATTACCCTTGTACCCACCACCAGTCACTCCTCACTCACGCCACCCTTGCCCACTCCCCCAGCCCTAGGCAACCACTACTATATTTTCTATATCTATAGATTTGATTCCAGACACGCCATATAATTGCAATCATACAACGTATAGTTTTTTGTGACGGGCATCTTAAACTTAGCATAATGTTTTCAAGGTGCATCTCTGCTATACACATGTCAACACTGCATTCCTTTTTGCGGCTGAATAATAACCCATCACAAGGCTGTGCCACTCCTTGTTTATCCGTTTGCCAGTTGATAGAGATTTGAGTTGTTTCCGCTTTTTACCTGTTATGAATTTTGCACTAAAAGCATTCATGCACTAGTTTTTGTGTGGACATGTGTTCCACTTCTCTTGAATATACTCTTAGGAGTGAAATTTTGGGGTCATATGGTAACTCCCCGTTTAGCACTTTGAAGAATTTGCCAAACTATTTTCCAAAGGGGCTGGATTTAATGTATTTTTAAATTTATCTCACATCTACTTTCAAAAAGGATTTGAGCCAACTTGATACTGACACTTGGGTTTCCTCTATGGCTCTTCAAGATAATAGCATTTCTTCAGCTCACTCCTGAGTGCTCTGCAGAAAACAAAAATGACTATAAAAATTGTAGGTTTTGTCTTGTCTTAGGGCTATGTGCCAGAATTTGGCTTTGTGTGACTTTTATTGCAAGGGCTTCTTTCCCTATTGTGCTCAGCTGCCCTCGAGTGGTGAGAGTGAGCTTCATCCAAGCCAGGATTTCAGGCTGGAAAGATGGGTTTATTGATTAAGGTCACGCATATCTGGATTCTTCCTGGTACAAATAAGAGTTGAAGATGATTCCTTGGCAAAGTATAGGTTATCCTGGGATATCATATAGTTTGATTTGTCTCTGTGCTATTGTGCTTTATGAGAAGATGTACAAAGAAAATGTGGGGGTCATTGATAAGTCCGTCAAGTACCTGAGGTTAGACAGAGCTAAAGCTCGGAGACCCGCCGTGCGCTAGACCACCGTGCCCTAAGCAGTAAAGGGCATGCAAGGGAACTTTCCCTGGACCAAATAATATCCATGCAGGGATGAAGGAAGCTGAGGGGACAGTGATGTGTGTTACGTGCTGACGTATTGCGGAGACCAGCTGCCTTAAGCAATCTAGAGAGCTTTGAAACATTGGAAATAATTTTTCTTTGATACACCACAGTGATCTCTGCAGACCTTGATACCTAAAGACCTCTGCAGGTCTCAGAAAGGGTCTGGAGGTGCTGACTTTTAGTGGATGCGTGAGAAACTCCTCACTTTCCTCCCTCTTGTGAAAAACACAAGGCACTAGGGACCTGGTGACAGCTGTCTTAAGCAGTTGGTAAGAGCCACCTGGGGCTACTACCAACATGAGGAGCTGCTAATGGGAACAACAGACACCCAGGGAAACCACTCTGAGAACTGCCTCTAGAGTCACTGCCCTCAATATGTTCTTCTTGGATAAGCATATTAAGCCTCAATTTAGAGGGAACTCATTTTTCAATGGTGTCTCCCAAACTCTGCCAATTGAGGTCAAGTAGTTTGAAGGACAAAGTGGAAAGGAAAAATGACTCCCATAATTGCCAACCTAACAGTTGTCTTTCATTTTATTTCTTGTTTTTTGTGTTCTAAGAATCAAGAGTTAATAATTTCTTTCCAAGAAATATGCATGGATTCTGGTTTTCCCAGAGAGACCTGATGTTATTAATTATCTCTCAGATTTCTGGTGATAAATGCAGTCCAGAAGGAAAATGTCATATTCAAAAATAAAGTTTCTATATTAAAACTCTACAAATCACTTAAACCCATTTCATAAATTATAAAATAAAAACTCAGAAAACAAAGAATGGAGAGAAATTTCTCACACGTACAAGTATTTTTATTCTACATTGATTGATATGTCTGCCATATGACAGATTCTTCTAACATCGTGTCTAGCCATGTTGCTCTTAAAAAGGTCTTTCTCTGTGATGGGCTGAGTAGCTTTCTGTTACAGAGCCTCACTGTCTCGTGTCACAGTGAGCAGGGACAGCATGGGATTTGGACTCAGTCAGGTTCAAGTTAGAATTCCATTCCCTCACAGATTAATTTTGGAGCTTGAGAAAGATACTTACCTTCTCTAAAGCACACTTTCCTCAGCTTATAAATATGGATAATACCTATCCAGAAAACGTTTCATCTGATGGAGTTGAGCAAGTTATTCTGGTGGCCATGAGTTTTGTTTGTTTTTCATGCAGAATCATCAGCTAGGAGGCCTAATATTTAAAATCGGTATTTGTTTAGAGAAGTGGTCCTCAATTTGGGATGATTTCACCCAAGGGTACAACGGGGGTACGTGGAGACATTTTGGGTTGTCACAACTCTGGGTGGGATGCTGCTGTGAACTGGCAACTAGTGGGGAGAGGCCAGGGGCGCAGTTAAACATCCTGTGACACACAGGATAACTCTCCCCTACCCCTAACAAAGACTTTTCTAGCCCCAATGTCAATGGTGCTGAACTTGAGGGGCCCAGTTTAGAGGAAGGAACGGAATGATGCTCTCACTAGGAGACATCCTGCATGATGGAAAAAATATCGACGTCTGTGGCAAAGATCCCTTTTAAGAGATTATGGTGGGGAACAAGAGAGCATCGCAGCATGTAAATACTGAGTTTTAAGGTTTTATTTTAGGGGTTTTTTTGGTTTTTGGTTTGTTTGTTGAGACAGGGTCTTTCTCTCTTACCCAGGCTGGAGGGTTTTAAGTATTTAAACTGCTTGAGGAAGATGAGAATTGTTAGCATGTAAGAATATGTTAAAAATTTTTTGAAAAAAATGTTATGAACAGGTACTCATCTGAAGGGAAGCTGAACCCTATAGATACTGTTTTGAGTGGGGAAAAACGAAACAAAACAAAACAGGATCTCAGAAGCCACACATGGCTGGATTCCAGCCCCACCTCCAATATTTGTTATTTGTGTGACCTTGCGGGGGTGACTACACCTCTCTGAGCCTTGGCCCCTTTGCTAGAAAGATAAATAATAATACTTGCTTCGAAGATTGCAAATTTTGGATTTCCATTAGGATTAGTAAGGTGATAAAGTGTCTGGAACATCATACCAGATCAACCAATGTCAGTTTTTTCTTTCCCAGATGAAGTTTTGCAATTAGAATTGGTGGATGTGAAGACTTTTTTTAATAAGAAAATTTCTTATTCTGGGAAGAAAATGGCAGGTGGTGACAGAACTAGCAATTAAGATTCTTTATAGATTTTGTCAAGTAAATCTTGATAATTTTACTAGCTTATTTGTGCACATGGTAAAAAGAAAAAAAAAAAAAAACAGAACAAATTATGTTCAGTAGTGGGTAAGTCTGTTTCCCATTCTTTCCTTTGTCTCTCAGTTCTCTTCCTGCAGGCAACTGCTGTTTCCAGTTTCTGATATTTTCTTCCAAACAGAAGAATGCTTGATATTCTGACCCAAAATGTTGAGGTTAAGGACACCGTCTTTAGGAGGCCCTGTGACCAAGGGCAAGGGAACTCAGACAAGAACACGACCAATTTCATGGGTCTGGATCTCCAAAAGTAGAACTGACCATTCCGGACAGGACCCAGGATAAAGACAAAATATAACAGAGCAAAGAGCCTTTCTAGAAGACAGCATTAGGGTATCAGCTTGGTTGCTGGGTGGAGGAGAGGAATGACTGTAGAGACAAAAGTTCCATCCAGAAGTCATAGGAGAATTACCTGTGGTCAAAAAGAAAAGAAGATAATGTCATCAACAGCTAGGCTGAAGATGGAGCCTACTGGATCAATAAGAAAAGGTTACTCTCAGGGCCGGGGTTTGTATTAAAATGAAACAACGTACATGACCCTGAAGGAAAATATTAATGACTTTGTACATCTGCCAAGCCAGCGGAGGATGGGCTCCCACGGTGGCTCCGCCCTGCACCTGCCCAGGGTTCAGAAGCCTGTGGAACCCCACGTGGGTTTGGGTAGTGCCTCCGCGTGGCCTCTGGGCTACACCCTGTGCCCGTCTGGAAGCCTGTGGGGCCCAGGCAGTTCGTAGCTAAGATTATAAATGCTCATGGTGGGAGTGTGCAGCTCTGGGGGTCTCTCACTTGCCCCTTCCCTGGATCCGGATCTCAAGGCTTTCAGTGACCCCAGCAGTCAGTCCCACTTGCCCTTCCTGTATCTCTGGTGTCCCTTATCTCCTCTCTGTTATATTCTGACTTTCTTTTCCAGACAATGTAGTTGAAGTATGGCTACCTAATTGATACTGTGGGCCTCCTCTAAGGAAGAGGCGTGCCCCAGCTGCCTCTAGTCAGCTAGCTTGCCCTAATGTTAATCCTGTCTTCACAATATGTTTAACATTCATTGCCACAATGTAGCTCCCACGTCTTAAACTCTTACTGCATTCATGCCTGAGCTATCTCAGTAGCCCCTTGCTGGTGTGCATGCCTTCGTCCATATCTTTCTCCTCCTCTCACTGTCTGCATCGGTCTATTACAGCCAGTTAGTGTCTACAGCAACATCATATTTTTTTTTCTATGAAATGCAGCTCCCTGCTTTTGTCCAGCTGGTGAGATCACACTCAACTTTTTGGCCACCCCCTCCTCGGGGCAGCCTCCCTGATCTCCCAGGCAGATCTGATGGCTGCTTCCCGTAACCCTCTACTGTCCTGGAACCCTGCTGACGTGATGAGGTCTATACACACGTTTTGTACTATGTGTAGTCTACCACCATAGTATACACACATAAAACCAACATGGTGTTTCTTATATGGTATGATAATTATTCTTAATCTATTTCCCACACTAAGCTGTGAGCTCCTCGCAGGGTAAGGGCCATAGATTTTCGACTTGATACTTCAAAAACATGGTATGGTACATTTCTGCATATATACATGATCAAAGTTTTGAACTACTATAAGATTAGCACAGTGTTTTCTCAAAATAATGACTACTCATTTTTATATCATATTAAGCCCTAACATTCAAGGTATGGAGTCTACCCCAACACTGTTTTCCTGTGCAAATCTTTTCTGGGTGTGTGGAAACTTTTTTTTTTTTAATGACTTCTGATATTTCTTTTCACATGGAGGGATCTGCATCCGTGTAACTCTCCTGGGCTCTGCTTCTCCTCCTTCCCACCTGGAGGTGAAGGGACAAATTCGCTTTTTAAAATGTTCTTTGCTTTTCTTTTTTTAATTGACCTGTAATAATTGTACATATTCATGGGGTACACAGTGATGTTTCGATACACATAATGCATAGTGATCAGATGAGGGTGAGTTTATATCCGTCATCTCGAACACTCATCGTTCCTTCGTGCTGGGAACATTCAATGTCCTGATGAGTCGTTTAGGGACCAGGACCTGCGCACATGTAGCTCAGCTCCTCTCCTCTTCCTTAATTCTGGGTGATGCCCACTCCCTGGACTCACAACGGGTTTGCTTCTCCACGTCACGTAACCAGGCTTGTGGTCGTCTGGGGCTGCCCGTGACCGGCTGGGAAATCCACCTAATGCTGGTGTGTGGAGACTGGTGGCTGATTGATGACACAGACATAAGCCACACTGCAGTCCAGACTTTAGCCTTAACAAGAGTAAAACTTGTCTTGATCTCCGTTTTCCTTGTCTCTTTACTGTTCCAAATTTAGGTGCAGAAAAGCGGTCCACAGACCCTGGCTTGTGAAGCTTTCCACCAACACTGTAGTTAGAAGTTTCCTCCCTCTGAAATTCTGTAGTGTCAGAAAGGTAACACTCCCATGAGGGCTTTTATTTAATATTTGTCTGTGAGTCATTTCTCCCTGATGATACTGCTAGCGGCAGGAAAGTAGAAACAAACCACCTTTTCCTTGTGTGTGCCCTTTACAGTCTCTGGCGGGTCGTAGGCACTTTAAAATTTGAGCACGTTTACATATTTTCTGCCTTCATATTTTCCTTGTCCCAAGAATGTTCATGCCCTTTTATGTTTTCATCTGCATGTTTAAATATTAAATGTTAAATAATTTACAAATATAATTCTAATTATTTTATATAAGAATAAGAAGAATCTTGTAAAAAGAATTACATTTACACGGTAACCTCAGTAACATTTTACTGAAATAATTTTTCATTTACTTCTAAATTTGCTGGGGTTTATTATAATACTTTTCCTTCCTGTTATAAAATAGCCTAATGTACTATAAAGTATCACTAAGTGATATAACATGTGAAAAGTCCTATGTA
The DNA here is from genome assembly GCF_041146395.1 of Eulemur rufifrons. NCBI lineage: Eukaryota > Metazoa > Chordata > Mammalia > Primates > Lemuridae > Eulemur > Eulemur rufifrons. The sequence goes on along the minus strand of NC_091000.1, from coordinate 3,055,475 downwards.
GGCTGTCGGGTGCAATTTATTTGCACCATTCTGTCATTAAGAAAGTTTTCAGAAGTAATTTACTCTGAAGATTATTTGGCCTTTAATAATATTTTCTAAATTATTAGGAAAACAGAGAACTTTTAAGATTTTGTCTTTTTCTTTACCATACCTTATTTTCTTCCCTACATGCTAGTAGGTCTCCATTTGGTCTCTATTTTTCTTCTCTTTTGTAGATGACATATTCTTACTAATCATCCACAGTCAGCTGGGGGGAGATTGCTGCTTTAAGGCTAAATTCATCAGCATGTGGTTATGGTATTTCGGTGATTTATGGATGTTTACGACTCTCATCTGGATACAAACGAGGGCTGTCACCATGCCATCACCTTCCTTTCCAGGCCACTGTAGTGCCTTACCATGCGTGAACCAAGCCAAATAGACAAAAATCTATAATTGCAAAACCTATCACACCTCCAGTAGGAAAGAACCCCATGACAGATAGCTCCGGGCAGGCTTAGGTAAACCAGCACACCACAGTGGCACAGACGACTTTCAACTGCATCACTTCCAGAAACAGAAATCAATAAGATATGTAGACATTCTCATTACACGCATGTCCATCATCGGGAGGAATGTCGCTCACTTCTGTCTCAGGCTTACAGTTTCCAGGCTTGAAAAAGAGCTGCTGACAGGAGGGGAGAGGGAACCAAACTATAAACATCCCTGTATGCTGAATTGTTCACGCTCATTAATCCTCGGGTCCGCATTATTGGACGAGGCACAGGTGATGACGAGGCAGCTTGCAGGCATCTGGAAAAAATGCCGGCCAAACCCAGGTTTCAAAACCGTCAAGTATGGACAGGATATAGCAACAAGCTAGAGGAGACATAAGAGAAATGGTCCTTGGCCCAGGATGTAGGTACCATACTTGGGATAGTTAATGAGGAAAATTATTGAAAATATCAACCTGTTATATCTAATCTATTATTTCAACACTGTTGTTTAGAGCAGAGTAAAAATGAAAAAACAAATGACTACTCATAATTGAAAGCAATGTTAAGGAACACATCAGGATTTATATTAAATGAAAATATTTTTCATGGCTAAATTGAATAAGCATCATGTTTTAAAGGAATTAAATATACTCCTAACTGCCAAATTTCTATCAATCATACTAAAAATAGATTACGAATATACATACTTAAAACAGTCAATATTAGTAAATTATAAAAGTGATTATTATAGAATTTTATTCTTAAAAGTAGCATATCATATTGAAGTTACCTATCTATATTATATTCATTAATATTTTACTAAATAATTTATGTTTATTTCTAAAATAATATTATATAGAAATTTCTAATTCAGGTTATATAAAAATGGCCCTCCTGTGGTTGGGCAATAGTCTTAACTGATATTAATATGTAAGAAATTCCTTTGTAAATTGTGATATGCAATTCAAGTGTAACCTTTAAAAAAATATAAAATTAGAGTGTTTTAAAAAATTTAGGTTTCAGATATCCCAAAGATTATCTGGCATTAAAGTCTTAGAAGACACATCCACCCCCCAAAAATATAGAGGCTGACTCAATTTTCCAAAATACATAGTCTTAATTGTTAATATATATTTAAGACTTTTAATGATTAAAAGATTAAGGTGATTATAAAATAATACCATTATTTCAAAGTTCAACTAAATATCGTTTTATATATTTACACTTGACTCATTTCTAATTTTTCTCCTCATTTTTCTGTTTTTTCTCCTTGTCTTTAGACATTCTACCTTTAAATATTTCCCTCCAGATTTTGATCATGTCTGTAATGTATGATAATTTTATGTTCACTATGAGGAAATGAAGAACATCTTTGACTTAACTAATGTAGTGCATCGTAACAGGACAGTGATTTGACAGAGATTTGCCAGTATAGTTTGAGGACGTCAGATTCCTTCCATGACCAAGAGCACCAAAGTTGACCAAGACATTTAGGTACACAGGAGGCCGTGTGGAGCCTCCGCCTGGGGGACAGGGTTCCTGGCTGCACACAGCCATGGGACACCTGGGCCAGCCGTGAGCACACCTGCATGAGCAAAGGTTCCAGTGGATGCAAGAACATCTGGCCTCTGGTCCTCAGGAGTGCTTTATACACTGCTAACCTCCCGGGAGAGTCTGGACAAAAGAAACCATCCAGGCAATAACCCTACAGCTCCCAGAGTGCCCAGACTGTTTGAGAAAATTACCTATCGCATATAATGTACACTGTTTGCGTGATGGGTACACAAAAAGCCCAGATTTCACCACTATACAATATATACATGTAATGGAATTCAACTTGTGCACCCCAAATCTGTGGATATAAAAAGAAAAAAAAAGTATGTATTAGTCTACTAGGGCTGCATAACAAAGTACCACAGAGTGAGTGGCTTGTACAACAGAAATGGATTGTCTCACGGTTCTGGAGGCTAGAAGTCAGCTCTGTCTGAGGCTGTTAGGGAGAATCTGTTCATGCCTCTCTCCTAGCTTCTGGTGCTTTGTGGAAATCTTTGGGGCTCCACATATCACCCCAACCTCTGTCTTTGTGGTACCTGGCATTCTCCCTGTTAGTGTGTCTGTGTCCAAATCTGCACTCTCTATGACACCAGTAACATTGGATTAGGGACCCACTCTATCCCCAATGTGACCCCATTTTAACTTTATTACATTTGCAATGATACTATTTCCAAATAAGTCACATTCTGGGGTCCCGGAGGCTAGAATTTCGGCATATAAATTTTGCAGGTTATAATTCAGTTCCTTAACAGAATACCCAGGAGGCCAGTGGCTCCGGAGCACCATGAATGGGGCGCAGGACAGAGAGTGGTCGGTGATGAGGTCAGAGAAATAACAGCTACTAGATCATTTAGCGCCTGCGGGTCATCATAACACCTTTTCCTCTAAATAATACAGGTTTTGAACAGCAGAGTTCCCTGCTGCGGAGAGCCAGTGCTCTGAACCCCACCCAGCTTCAAGGCAGGCTCCCCTCTGCGGCCAGGAGGTGGGCGCAGAGGGCAGGGGTTCCCAGGCGCCCTCGGCCGCCCTCGGGGGATGCGGAGACACAGCACCATCCCTGGTTCTGAGCCCAGGACCCGGCCTGAGGTCCGTCAGCTGCAGTCCCGGCGGGGCCAGGCCTGTGGCATGCGCAGCGCAGCGGGAAACCATGGCAACGCACGGTAGTGGCTGGACGCTCTGACTCCCAGGAGGAGGGCGATGCTTCCCCCGCTCTCTGCTCACCTGGTCCACCCCCAAGGGGAAAGAGAAGTCCCCACAGTAGTCCAGGTGAACACGAAAAGGGGTCTGAGCACACAATGAGGCGTGGTAGGACATATGAGAATGGAAAGAACACAGGGAGCTCTGAGCAGGGTGGTCTTTCCCTACGTCCCCCTCCGGGCCCTGGCCTGGCGCGGGCAGGGCAGGGTCTAGGCCCAGGGGAGCAGCCCTGGCCGGCAGCACCCAGCAGGGCTTTCCGTGGTTTATCTGTCCCTGCGCTTTTCCATCTTCAGAGCGACGCGACTCTGCAGGTCAGGATCTGCCCTGGGACTGCTGGAAGTTGAGGTTTGGACAAGGAGGCAAGGGGCCCTCCCGGCTCGGGCCGGGCTCGCTCACCAGGGCAAGAGGGGTGTGGAACCCGAACCCCGCTTGTCACAAGGCGAGCCCTTTGCCAGAGCACCCTCTCGGCATTTTATCTCTTTTAGGGACCTGTGGGGAGTGGCTGAGCGCCAGTCACATGACTGATGGGGAATTCAGGGATTCAGCAGCCAAATCCAATTCATTTTTGGGAGAAATAAGCCAGGGATCCATGCTGGAGGTCGGGGTGGCATTCTGAGGCCTGAGCCAGGCCGGGGATGGGGGCAGGGGCAGGGGCAGGACACAGCCCACAGGCACCGCGGTGGAAGAAGGCACGGGAGGAGTATTAACCTGAAGGACGGGGAAACAGAGTGTACAGTCTTCAAAAGAAGATGTTTCTCTTTGAGAAGATCCAATAGACTATCTTGGTGCCACACCCTAAGGCCTGGAGAAGAAAGGAAAAGGTCCCCATGTGGGTACTGGGAAAGTAATCCAAGTCTGTTTCCGTGATGTGCCTTAGGGAGGGACCTCCCTAGACACCTCCCAGAATGAAAACAGCATCTGTCTGGGCACCGGCAAGAGTGAAGATAACCAAGACTATCAATCCTTCTTCCTTAGACCACACACTGATCATCAGGTGGAGAGCAGGAGCAGTTTGTCACTTGGGTTTTGGCAATTAGACATAGTCGGGGAGGTTTTATGCCTTCCTCGGAGGCAGCCGTGGGGATGGAGAGCAATGACAAAGACCAGCAAGGGACAGCATCCCAAACGCAACTACCAGTGATCTTGCCGTTCCCGCCGCGTCCTTACTGTGTCCCCTCCACCACTGCTGCACACAATGCTCGTGTCCTTCGGCAGCTCTGCCTCTCTCTGGGCTCGTCGTCCTTTCAGGCCGTCTGGGGAAGTTCATGGGCCCTTCTTAGAAATGGCGTTTTTAAAATCATTAGCAAAAACTGCATGATTACAGAGGAAATCAATTGCACTGGACGGCAGTCAATCTACACTACCCTTGGTGGTCCATGAACAAAGGAACGGTTCACAATGATTTTTTTTTTTTTTTTTTTTTTTTTTTTTTTTTTAGTAATCATGGAAACCCATTTCAAATTACTTTACACTGTCGCTCTCAGTTTGTGTCACACAGTCTTGCCAGAGGTAAGAGAGTTCATCAGAGGATTTACATGAATGGAGAATTAACGCAGAGTGTGCCCTGCTGGCCACAGTGAGGGCGACGTTACGTTGTCTGGTGCCCCCTGACAAGCCCAGACCACAGATAGCTCCAGTGCACAGTCCCCAACAAACGCTTACAATCCACAGGGCAGCACACCTGCCCTGGGTTGGTACGAGACGCGCTCCGGCCTGCCCCCGGCCGGCGTTCTCCACTGCTTTCTCCCAACCACGCGTTTATGCTCACACAGTAATGTAATGTGGACTAGCAATCGTGCAGCCAAGGGAACTACGGCAGCTTCTGGAACATCTTTATTATTCGCTAGGACCAAGCACCTCTAAGGGTATCTCAGGTTTGACTATAAAACAGCCTGGAACATCGTAGAGATGCAGTAATTACTTCCTGGATGATGAATGTGTCGCCTTTTACAGTACAGAGAGATTCATAGATTTTACTTTAATGCACAAAAATCTGTGCCCTCTATTGAACTGACCCAACAACCAGTTGCTGGTGCTTAAAAAATCAACATACATACTTACATATATATACATATATATATATCTCATTACCTGAGCCTTGTTTAATTTCTCACTAATTTTTTTAAGGAACATGACAGAAAGCCCCAGTCTGCAGCTTTTAAGACAAAAGAAGTTTCACATTTCTGGTTAATATCACAGGAACTAATATAATCTAAAAATATTTCAGATTGATTTGTTCAGAAATTTTTGATTTCTTTAGCTTTGTTGTCTATCAGATATAAGCAGGAAAAAAAGGAAGGGAAGGATCTCCAGTAGATGAATAAAAATGCAACAGAAATGAAGATTCTCCTCTATTGTGAATGTTACCCGTGTAATTAAGAGAAGGAATAAGCACCACCTTCTTTTATGTAAATTATGAACATAAAGGATCATTTTTCCTGCACACTCCAGGTTAAATCTGTCCTCCTACATCCATAATTATTGACCCTGTCACTTCATGTACTACGTGAACCTAGCTTAGGATTATCTAGAAATTTTGCTATTTTATAGCTTTCTGTTCTTAATAATTCTAAAATGTCAGGTGTATCTCTTGAGGGAGCTTTAAAGTGCTCTTAAACTAGAGGAAGGAAGATGATTTAAATTTTATACTCTAAAAATATTAAATTTCTTTCCAGTGTATGATTCTATGGCATTGTGCTTTGTTCTTAAAATAAAATATAGCTGATTACCATCAGCTAAATTTTATTATTAGATCCTCCCTGAAAATAGAAAAAAAATAATTTAAAAAATTTTTTAAATTTCTAAAAAGAAAAAGTATTATAGAATTATAGTTAGAATTAAGTTGGGGATTATTTGCTATTAATTCTATGAAATGGGTTTTATTAAGTATCAATTTACTCCTTTCGAACTATACTGATTAATCCGTATTACTAACAGTATACCTTTGAGGTTGGATGCTTTTGATTACAAATAATAGAAGCTATGACCCAGAGCGCTCTAAACACAGGGTATTTATTGTTTATTAACGAAAGGCTGGGTGAGCCTCGAGATTGCTCCACAATGCCATGAGGACCCGGCTCGACCTCAAGCTTGCTTTTCATGTTCAATTTTGCCACAGCCGGTGGGTGCGGCGCTGGCCTCAGTCCTCACACAACACCAAGGAGAACTTCTCTCCCGACCCCTTTGTCTTTGCAGGGTGGACAATGTCTCCCAGAGGCCCCAGAGCTCCTCCCCTTGCGTATCACTGGCCAGAACTGGATTTCATGTTCCAAAATCAGTCACGGCGATAGGAAGTGAGATGGCCAGGGTGGCACTGAAGCCATCAGGACTGGTCCCCCAGGCCTGGGCACACTGTCACTCGGATCACTTCGGGATTCCACTGGCAAGGAAGGAGTAAGGGGATCCAACAGTCTCCCTCTACTCAGGGTACTTAGGCTGATTCCATATCTTTGCTATCTGAATTGTGCTGTGATAAACGTTTAAGTGCAGGTGCTGTTTGATACAATGGTTTCTTTCCCTCTGAATAGATACCCACTAGTGGGATTGCAGGATTGAATGGTAGATTTATTTTTAGTTCTTCGAGAAATCTCCATACAGCTTTCTGCAGAGGTTGTACTAACTTACTTTCACTCCAACACTTTGTAAGCATTCTCTTTCCATCTGTGCCAACATCTATTGGGATTTTGTGGGGGGGGGTTGACATTTTAATAACAGCCATTCTGACTGGGGTAAGGTGGTATCTCCTTGTGACTTTAATTTGCATTTCCCTGATGATTAGTGACATGGAGCATTTTTTCGTGTTTGTTGGCCATTTGTTATATACACATTTTAAAAATCCTTTAAAAAATAGTGTGTACACTTAATGAGTCAATGAAGAAACTGAGGCTGTGAGAAATCCAGTGATTTGCCCAGAGACCTGCCAAGCTCACGCTGTTTGCGAGCAGCAGGTCCGACTGAGGCCTGCCTGGTCCGAAGCCTCCACCCGAGCCCCGCAGTCACCCACACGACAACACCGGGAGAAACAGTGAGCCGGACGCCAGGGCCAGCAAGCCACTGACACCAGGCTCTGCTCGCCGAGATACAATTAGAGTTTCAGCATTTTCTTGGGAAAACATACTGTGTCTCTTCAGTATATTCTCCCAGAATGAGTATGTTTGGGTTCAAAGAAAAACTCTCCCTGAGGTTGAGGTGACAGGGACCATGAGTTCTGGAGAAGAGAAAATATTATCCCTTCTCGTCTCTCCACAAACCGGTGCTGAGACCAGCACGGGTCATATGTCATAGGTGGCATCTTTGTGATGATTTGAGAGCCTCGTAATTGTTTATTGACTCATGCCCAGCCTTGCTTCACTTCTGCTTTAGGAGAAACTATTTTTCTATAATTTAGTGGTAAATGATTTTTGAATAATGAGAACTTGGAGGGAAGAAAGAGGAAGTTATATGAAGCGAGGCAAATAATTGAAGACGTTCATAATACTAATCATTTTTCTTCAGAAATAGCACCTGCTAAATTCCCTCTCCTTTTTTTTTTTTTTTTCCAAGTAGGGGAAAAATTTACAAAAGAGCAAAGCTCTGTGTTGTCTTAAGATGGTGATGCTCCGGTACCGAGTGGCGGAGCAGCTGCTACTCTCATAAAATTAGACAGTAGCAAAATTTAACGTGCTAAACAAGCTGCTAATTATTTTTTCTGTGGATATATTCTTACTAAAAGTTCCTATTCTTTGCCTTATGTTTGCAATCTTCCATCGTGGAAAAGTCTATACCTATCTTTCTAAGTTTTTAATACGTTGTTTTAGAGTAAATATTTACTTTAAGAACACTTTCAATCATCCAAAATGCATTTAATGAAATGACAGTCATATTGATAAGTAAGTAGAAGTGAAGAAGAAATGTCACTGTGAGGCCATATTCCCACCATGGCTTTTAATTTGCTAACTGGTGTGATTTTTAGTAATAGATTTTTATCTCACCAACCCCCCCCCCACCTTTTTAAAAATGGAACTAGAAAAAAACAGTTTTTAAGAACACAGTGTGTTTCGGTATTGGTGGAACAAGAGGCTAGCAGAGAAAACATATTTTATTTAAAATAGCCACACAGTTAACCTGTCCCTTTACCTCTTATTTTTGCCCACAAAAATATAAAAACAGCTCCAACAGATGCAGTTAGGAATGCAATGGGCTTCAAGTGTTTGTGAGAAAGGAAAGAATGAAGCAATCTGCAATCTGATATTATGCAAAATATAAATTCAATTTTTCTGTAATTTCTGTGCTCCATGTTTTTTCCAGGAAATTCCAAAAATCCTTTTGGGGTGAGCTTTTCACATTTGATATAATAACTATGAATATTTTGTCAATTCTTCTCAATTTTTATTTGAGCCGATTAGTTTAGAAATGTGTTTTTTAGTGCTTTCTATAGTGCTGATCATTAATCATAGGCAGGCGTGGAAACAAAAATAAATATCAATGCTCTGAACATTTAAAATATCCCTTTGAACATCTGTAATGAGCACAGTTCTACTGAGCCTATAGAAATGCCTTACCTTTTAGAGCTTGATAGAATACAAGGTACTGCATGCTACAAATCTCACTTGTTCTCTCATAACCGCGTCCTCTTAAAGTGAGTAGGTGGAGAATTACTCCTACTTTACAAATGAAGGCAGAGTGCTGAGACGTAGAGTCATAGTCCATGGATTGTGGTGGAGCTTGGAAGATGTGGGTGTTGGACCTAACGTTGGCATTCCAGGTACTTTACATGGTATATAAGGTTAGAAAAAATGGCTGTCAAAATGCCTTAATAGAAATAAATACATACGAAAAATCTGATAGCTTCATTCTGGTTTGTTTACACATAGATGTACAAAGTGCTGCCACAAAAAGCAGTAAAAAAAAAAAAAAAAGCTTTCTTTGGTATGTGTACTGTGCTGATGCCAAAGCCCTGGCGCAACAAGTATTCAGAGAATTTCAGCATCAAGATGAATCCTTTCCTTTAATGGCACTGTTCTTCTCTCCTGTTGATTTTCTTTTATTTTGTCAATATCTTAACACCTTTATTGAAAACCTGTTGCCATTTTTCTATGTCTAGAAATGCAAAATGAAAGCATCCATTAACATTAACTTGGCCAAATTGGTACCACTGCCATTCAAAGGCTGTTATATGCTAGCTGGTTTAAATGTAGACCATGCAAATTATTCACAATGTAGAAAGCATAGTTTTGCTTATTTGAACTATGAGAAATTTCTTGTGCCTCTTTATAGTTTTTAACTATGTATTAATATACTCCAACGTGTGCATATCCATGGTCATATATCTTAAAAATCAGCTAAAAGTTGCACTGGTTCATGGGAGTTGTTTGTGTAATATTCTGACTTGTTTTAAAAACGAACTAGTAGAAAACAGTGTGGTGATCCCTCAACGTATTAAACATGGTATTACCATATGACCAGGAATACACCCCAGAGAAATTAAAATGTATGTGCACACAAAAACTCGCACATGATGTTCATAGCAGCATTATTCGTAATAGCCAAAAAATGGAAACAACCTAAGTGGGCATCAACTGATGACGAGATAAACAAAATGTGATGTGCCCGTGCAATGGAATATTATTTGGCAACAAAAAGAATGAAGTACTGATAAATGCTACAGTATAGGTGGACCTTAAAACATTATGCCAAGTGAAAGAAGCCTGTCTCGAAAGACCACATATTGAGTTACTCCATTTATATGAAATGTAGAGAATGAGCAAACGCATAAAGGCAGGCAGTAGATCAGAGCTTGCCTTGGGCCGGGGGCGGAGGCAGGCAGTTGGGGGAACAGGTGGTGACTGCTACCGTGGGCGGGATTTCTTTGCGCAGTGCCGCCATGTTCTACAATGTGGTGGTGGTCGCACAACTCTGTGAATGAACTGAAAAATCACTGACCTGCACACATGGAACGGGTGAATTGTACGATATGCAATAAAGCTGTAAAAAAAAAAAGTGCCTAGTACATTTCTGTCAGGTTTCCTAATTTGGTATTCAGGACTGACTTTGTCCAAAGACCTGGGTTCAGATCTCAGCCTTGTCCCTGAGCAGTGCGTGGGCCATCACTCAGTGCCTCTGCTGCTGCTGCTTCCTCCTTCCATGCAAAGCGAGGTTGCCACTAGCTGCTTTAAAATCAAGTCCAATTCTATGAACGAGGCTTATTTTGATCTTTACTTTCACAAGGGCAGAATAAGAAAAACGCTTCATAATATAGACAGATCAGGATGTCACACCTTACACTGCTCTGACTGTCTCAGACTTTGTGAGAGTAGGGTATGGTTTTGCTAAGCACAGCTTCCCAACTAAGAAAAGCTTGAGCTCACATTCATCACATGGCTCAGAGTCCAGAGGTGTGTTCACCAACTAGCTTGCAAGATAGTCAAAAGCTTCACTTTTTAGAAATCTCCTCTACTATGGACCTGACACCTCCTTGTCTTAATATCATCTGATTTCATAGAATCTATAGAATTGTGGAACTTGAGTTGGAAATATCTTATCCTGCTCTACATTTATGTATTCCCTAGATTGTAGAATCTATCTTTTTTTATACATTTGCTAAAATATAAAACTCACTGCCAAGTAGGTAAACTAATATTTCATTTGAGATGTCAGTTGCTCCTTTTTATTATTTAAAAGATGAGAAGAAAACATTTCCCCCGGCTGTGCAACAACTTAGCCTTTTAGCTTATTATAAATTGCCAGTTTCCTCAGCTCCTTGTTCCCACTCTAACCCCATCGTCTTCTACCAAAGCAAAAAGAAGTCTAGAAGCAGACAAAAAAACAGAAAAAACTTATTTGAATGATGCTCTGGAGTCATATCACATGTGTCTCCTCTGAGTCTTCATTCCCCAGGTGCCCGTAGCCTGAGACACACTGTGGGAGCCCTAAGATACTGTCCCAGAGTTCACATCTCCCCTGACAGAGAGGCCAGACCAGGCTGCTGAGGCGCAAGTCCCAAGGACGTATCCATTTGATATGTAAATGAAAACAAAACAGGGCTAACAGTGACACCAATGGAGTGTCTTGGGTTTTCATTCCATCTACTGGTTACGCTCCAAGTCATTGCTGCAGGAGCTCATATCTCTAAGTGGCAAAGTGAGGACTGGGGATCTTGTGTATTTAAAAGGTCACTGTCAAGAAGATACACAGGTGTACCTGCCGTAAATCATGGGACAAGACTGAGAGCACGGCACACCCTTTTGCCATACACAATAAAGATTCCTTTTCTCAAGCTACGGAATCATTGTTTGAAAACCTCTTCAAGGCAAGCTGGGAAGCATGTTTGGAAAACAAAGGGCTTTTTAATTGCTGCTGACATGAATGAACTCTCCGAAACAGCAGCTGTGTCTTGAGATTACATTGCGGGGCATGTGAGCAGGATGCAAAGCATCCACATAAAAAGACAAAGCCAAGGAAGCCTTTTGTTGATTCTGAAAACAATTCCCAAGGCTGGGATGCCGAATTTCAATTCCTGCAGGATGCAGCAATCATATATTTACAGAAGAAAATTGAGAAGCAACTTGTATTTGCGGTGGCTGATAAGAAACCAAATCCAGCTAGATGGTTGGATAGGAACAGGACATAGGCTGGCAAGGTTATACCTGTGCACAGCCCGGGAGCTGGTTAGTGGCGAAGACATTGGGCTATTAAAATGTTGTCCCAGGAGATTATTTCCCTTCATCTTTCTGTTCACAGAGTGCCTGCTGCTGGGAATAAATGGGCAAAAGAACTCATTTGGAGAAATATTGACCCAGTCATACTTCATAGCTTTATTACCACCCTGAGAGAAATGAACCCTGTGAAATTATAACTGCTGAACTACAACCAAGATCCTTTGGAAGACAGACCTCAAGGGGAAGGAGGAGAAGGTTAAGGTTGAGAAAGAGGAAGACCAAGCGCGCTTAAGGGGGGAAGAGGAGGACCAGGGAGAGAGGGATTTCGCGAAAGGACCAATGGATCTGACGTCAAGGGAACAATTATACTATTTCTATAATTTCATTCATCAGGCAGCTTTATTTTAGGCATTTTAGTCTTCAGGCTAAGTGTTTCCACCAAAAGTGCATACAAAATGTGGGGGAAGTTCATTTTCCCATATCCTCCTCAGATCTTCCATAAACCTAAAAGGTCCAGAACCGCAGCGTGGAGGGTTGAAGAAAGCAGCAGAGCTTTGACTCTCCTTCCAGGGTGTGGTGGGTCTGTCTCCTTCCCTTGAAGCCACATGGGGCTGTGGCAGCTCAGACAGGACGGAGCTTCCCGGAGGGCGACTGCAGTTCCAGGCTCAGCCTGCAGGGGCACAGGTGTCTCCACCTTGATCTGGAGGCCAGAGCCACTTTCCTGAAACCACTGTGGTGACAGGCCCAGGCTACTTGGGAGAGGCCCTGGAAATACTGTATGGAAACAAAGAGAGGCCAAGTGGCACCCGACGGCTGAGTGGAGAAGCCCTCTCGAGGCGCATCCTACAGCCCCTGTCGCTGCCAAATCGATCAGAGATGAATCACCCAGCCTGGCCCTTCCAGAATCCAAACCCACAATATCACGAATTAAAACAGAATGGTTGCATGAAACCATGAAATTCAGGTGTTAGTTGCTTTAGATCAAGAGTTAATCCTAACACACTGGTTTTTTTGTTTTTAGCAGTCAAGAATTTTGTATACAACTCAAAGTTTTTGGATAGTCTATGAAATTATAAACTGACACACAATTCTAAGCCAAAATTTTTAATAATGTGTTCCTATACAGTTTCCACCCATTCGGTTGTTTACTAATGAAGCACTTAACTCTTTAGGGGGGAAATCTTACCAAAAGAAAAATATGAACAAATAAAACCAGACCTCATCATCTTCAGACAACCTTTCTTCAATGAAAAATGATGTTTTACATTTATAGCATGGCTAATTTCTTTCTAGTCTTCTGTCTAACTTCCTTGTATGTTCTGCTCACTGTTGTTTTTGTTCTTGCCTGTGGATACCTTCTTATGTTAATTAGTTCATAGCTGTTGTAAAATGTTTCTGTTGTCAAATGACTCACAGATCAGATTTTTTCTTGAATAACCTGTAGATGCTTTACTGCTTGAGACAGTTCTTATTTTATTTTTGCTAAAGATTGGTGTCAGTAATTTGTCAATACAAGGGAATCTAAAATCCTGATTTTTTTTTTGCTTGTTCAAGTTTAGATCCTATTACTTCTCTATTATTTCATATGACATTTTCCTTTCTCATCACTTTGAGACAAAAGGAAATGTTAACAATGTAAGTCTTAACCTGATTAAAGTGAATACATTTCCCTACAATTTCCTATCCTCCCAATTACCTGAAATGAAAACTTTGGAAGTCCCATAACTTTTGGATCAATCCTAAGTAATTACAAGTCCTACAGGCAATTTAAACTTCAATTATAATTTCAATTAAAAATTATTTAATATATTATCTAATTCATATAGCAATCAAAACTCCATACTTATTTTATATTAATACTCCATGTATTAAGAATCTGCTGTGAGCAAGAAACCTGTAGACATTTTTCTGGCATCTTTTTTTCTTCCCACCAATTTTGTGTTTTAGCCTGCTCACCTTGGTTCCTACACTCTGCAATTATTTTAGGAAGAGGGTGATGGAGGAGGGAGAGGTAGTGAAGTCGAGTTCTCACTTCACCAGCACTGTTGAAAGTTTTCTTCTTGCCTTCTAGATCTGGTGGATTTTTACAGCTCACTCTTTCTTTCATGGGGGTACATGCACATACTCTTAAGAAATTCCTTTATTTCTACACTTCCCTTGATGTGGATCATGCATGTTCCTCTGGTTTGTGTTTCAGCAGCCCCCTAAAAATCCATGAGTCTACTCTGGCTCCTTCTGTTGGGGTCCCGTGTTCCCTCCAGAGTTCTCATTAAAATGAGATCTAGGACCACTCCACGCTGCACCTCTCACGAGCATAGATAGACAGGGACAGAAATTTTTTTAAAAACTCCATATTGCCAGCCTTCTTTTTACATAGCCTAATTTCTTCTTTTATCTGACCATGACAATTTGGATACCTAATTAGACAATAATACAGTGCAATTCCTTTCCAACCATGAAATGACAAACAGGGGTCCTCATTTGACTCTGAGTTTATCTGTCCTGGCAGAGTGTACATTCACGAGGCCATTGGAACAGAGGCCGACGCCTAACTAAATCCCTGGCACAGGGTTTAGTACATAGTAAGCAGTCAAAAAATATTTTTTACATGTTGAATATGTGCTGTAGGATCAATTTTCCTCAGGATTCACCATCAAAAATTCATTTTAAATGGGCAAGTTAAAGATTATTGTCCTAAAACACTGATCGATTACTTTTAAGGAGCACCAAATACAAACTTCATTTAAGTTTACCAGGACTCAATCCAAGCATTGCACTAGAGCTTTCCAAAAGCAACGTTGCATTAATGACACTTTGCTTTTAATCCTATTGTTAAAACGAGTGGAAATCCTTTGGATCTAGAAGACTAGGAATGGCATATAGAAGACATAAAATGTATCTGGCTGTTTTCTTGTCCCAAATTTACATCCATACAATTCCAAATACTCATTTCCCTTCACATAAGCTCAACTGGCCTCAGTTTTTAAATATGTAGTCATCAAAGATGACACAACGCATAAAAACGTGATTGCTGGCAACAGAGAGTGAGATCAAATTTTAGTCTGTGGGTTTTATTTCCCTCCATTCTCTCGACTCTTCACATCCCTGGCTTTCTTGTCCCAATGCACAGCCTTAAGAGTGCATAATTCCCTGTATGCATCCTATTCTGTCAAACTTATGTCACCTTCCTGAGTTTAACACTCCCATCACCATTATTTGAGGACTATAACAAACAGAAAATCCTGATGCGAAAACACCGGAGCATTCTTAACGTGGCTTTCAACAAAACAGTTTTAAATCCCTGTGTGTTGACTGCCATCTAGAGAAGACCCGAGATACTGAAATTAGCCAGGTAATCAGGCATCTTCATGGGGTTATTCTTCCCTAACCGTTAGACAAAAGCCATAAGGAAAGGCATTTTAAACAGGAAATGTAGAAAATAGTTCAATGTTGTCTGTTGTCTTCAGATGACACCATTAATATGTTTTTCAAAAAGCAGCAATCGTATTCTGTTTCTAAAGAGAAATGATACTATTAGTGACGGCAATCTGCTTGCCTTTGAATTTATTTTATGGATTCCTCATGAACATATACATCAAGGTAATAGAGTTATTAGTTCTGAATATTTGCAAAGTTGTAATTAAAATTGAGTAGTTATTCCCATTAAATTCTCCAGATTGATTGTGGTTTATTTCCTCCCAGTATTTGAGTTTTTGTCTTAAAACAGATGTCTGAACCTCTCTATGCTGTTCTTGTAATATTAATACTGATATTACTAGATAGGAAGTTTCTCCAGCTTTGCATCATATAATGCCCTCTTAGCAATTATACCATGCAGTGGCTTAAGAGAAACCCGAAGACACAAGAAATGTGATACATAGTTTCTTTCAGAAAATCGCCCTAAAATTTTCTCAGTTTATATGCATCAGATTATGTTGCTTTTGTGCTGTCCTCTACTACCAAGAAATCTGAAAGAACTGGTAAACGTAATCGTCTTTTCCATTGCCCTCGGAGTTATCTGTTACTCAAGTGCCAACGAGTCAAAACTTGAGCTTATTAAAATTCCCAACCATTTCTACAACGGGATATTTGTCTGTCCCGGTTTTCAAATAATGGTGATGAGAGTGTTAAATCGAGAAAACTGGCAAAAATGAAGTATAACAGGAGAACACAGAATAATTAACATCTTAAGACTTCACAGTGGGACAAGGACGCACACAGAACAGCAGCAGAAACCCACAGACCAAATGTTCATTCCGTCCGTCCCATGTTGCTGGGTGTTATCCTCTCGTGCACTATTTCCTCTTCGAAGATGTCAGGTTTAAAAACTGAGGCCAGGTAAGCTAATGTGAAGGAGAAGGAGTGTTTGAAAGCAAGTGGAAGCAAATTTGTGGCAAAAAGAAACCAATAAACTGAATATTCCATTCCTAGTTTCCTTGTCCAAAAGATTTTAACTTTTTTAAAAATACAATTATAAAGATAATGTTCTTAAAGCAACATTAGCTTTGAAAAATTCAAGTGTGTGACTACTTATTTTTAGAATTGAGCACAAGTAAACTAAGGTGAAGCCTTGGTGCTTCCAGTAGGAGTTCAGCAAACTTTTTCTTGGAGGTCCAGATAGTAACTGTCTTTGGCTTTCCAGACAATAAGGTCACAACTACCCAATCGCTAGTGTAGCTTGAATGCCACCACTGACAATATGTCAACAAATGGGTGTGGCTGTGTTCCAATAAAACTATTAATATATTTACAAAAACAGGCGGCTATAGTTTGTTAGGACAAGAGCCTTTAGAAATGTCAGCAAGGTAGTATACATAGAGATCCAAGCCTTTGTTTTCCTCCCAAAGAACAAAAACTGGACAGTTATCCACAAATAAAAATATTAATAATTCCAAATAAATTCAGGAGTCCATTTGAAAAGCTACAGCCACCCAGTGGAAGAAAAACCCTGAGAATCACCACACAAAAAGGGAAGCCCGAACAGTGTCATTTTGCCTGATCTCCACCCCCCCACCCCACCAGGGCGGCATCGTTCAGCGTGGACAGGAAACACTCTGGCTCACGAAGCCCCTTTTCAGAGAGAAGGAGAGTGCGTGAACAACCGTCTTGCTCGGTGTTTGGGGACACTGCCCAAAGGACTAGCTTTATTTTCACCCCTCTCAGATCACTGAGGACACTGGCATAGCTGAGATGGCTGGAGACCACTGGAGACAAAGACAGACAAGGCTATCAGCCACACAGTGGGAGCCACCACTGTCCCTAGTGTCCTGCTCTGCGCAGGGTCCAAGCAGCCTTCTCCACTAAGGGTCTCAACAGCCTTCACCGCCACCGTGTACTCCCCAGAGCTTTCATCACCAGGAGTAGTGGTTTTTCCAGAGAGGTAAAATTCTATATATTTAGAATACAGTTATTCAATATTTGTTAATAGTACTAGATTCTTCAGAATAACTCTGATATGTCCTTATCAGTTTTCATCTAAAATAATAAGACTTAATATTTATGGAGTGTATAGCGCATGTCAGGCACTGTTTCGAACATTCTGCATGTCAGTGATCATTCAAGCCTCAGAATGACCTCATTAAATAGGCTATTGTTACTATCTTCATTTTTCAGATGTAGAAACCGAGGCAAAATGGCCAAGTAGCTTACCTAAGCACACAAAGCGAGTAACAGAGCCAGATTCTAACCTAGGCAATCTGGCTCCAAAGTTCACAGTCTTAACACAATGTTCCTAGTCAGGCTTCTAGGGGTATCTAATAGCTGAGATTTTTAAAAACCAGTTTAGTATAAGTTACTCATTGTCTTTTTTAAAAATCTCTTTAACAATAGAAAGTTAACTAGATGGAATACCCTTCAAATGTGTAACTGTAAAAAAAAATAACCATGGGTGGATGAGCAAGTGAAAAGTCTCTGCCATTAAAACCCTAATAAAATAAACACAAATTTAAGGCCTGTGAATATTTTGCCCTAAATAGCACAGTAAAAAATTCTGTTTTTTAAACTTAATCCATAATTCAGCAGAATAGAAAATTACCTACAAACTGGTATCCTGAAAACTTAAAAATAGACCATACAAATAAAAAGAGAGAAACCCTATTACCTAAGCACCTCTAGAAACATTTGAACTGAGAGGGTTAGTTAACCATTGGCCTTAACTCTAATTGGTTAATCAGCAATTGCAAAATTAAAAAAAAAAAAAAAAAGCAATTATTTATAGGAAAGGGTTAATAATGGTGAATGATCTACCTTTTCTCCACACAAGCATTTAACCAGTGTTACTTAAATTTTATCCAACTTCACCAAGAGTTTAAAGAAAGAACTCAGGCATGATGACAGAATTTATTTTCAAACTTAATCATTTTTGAAGAGCTACATTTTACTCAAAAGTTTTCCTTTTTATTTATGTTTCTTATAACAGGCAATACCTTTTCATAAAACAATTACAACTGTCCACCAATAATAATCTTGAATCTCTAAATTATTGTTTCCACTTTTTTTATGCCAATCAAAGAAAATTCTATAATTTTTATACATGTTCTGATTTTTCTCATTCTCAACCTTATTTTCATACTGTGCCCCCCATTTCATTGGACATATTTCCCTCATCCATTTGTGTGATGGTTGACTTTATAAATCATATAACATTTTTATATGAGATTAATATTTAAAACAGTACATTTTCAGGAAAGCAGATTACTTTCCATAATGGGAGTGGGTCTCATTCAGTCAGTTGGAGGTCTTAAGAGAAAAAGGGATCTCTGGAGGGAGAAAAAAATTCTGTCTCCAGATTGCCTTCAGACTCAAGACTTCAGTTACAACTCTTCCCTGGTCCTCCAGCATGGTGAACTGCCCTGCAGATTTCAGACCTCCAGCCTCCCAAATTTTGTGAACTAATTCCTTAAACTCCTCCCTCCTCTCTCTATATATACACACATAATTTTTCTACTGATCAATAAGTCCCTCAAAAGCAATCATCTTTCCATACCTCAAAGAACAATGCTTTAAGGGTAGATTGTGTCTGAAGTAATGTCAGCAAGATGGCAGGAAAAAAAGGGCCCAGCCCTCTCCCTCCACAGAGACACCAATTTAACAACCGTGTACAGATTAAAGTATCTGTATAAGAGCTTCAGCATCCAAGTGAGAGGTCACATTATCCTGGGTGAACACAGAAATGAGGGGGAAAAACACTGAAAAAGGTAATAGAACCGTTTTACCTCACCTGCATCACCTCTCCCTCAAGTCAGCACAGCATAGTGCTGAGAGAAATCTCCTCAGCTCACCAGATCTCTGTGGAGGACAGAGAAAGCAAAGTGAACATTGAACATCTCCAGCATTTGGAGGCACTACCCAAGATGCCTGCTTCTGTCATGCCTCACTGAGAACACTGAGGGAATTTGCACATCTAGAACTTTGGAAGGAGGTAAGAAAAAAAGGAGGGGGCAGGGGTTCTCCACAACAAGCACATGAATCTCAACGTCTAACCTAAGGCCCCAAGAGCAGGTCCACTTGCCCATAGTCCTTGGCACCAGGGCCACTGCCTGCAGACCCCCCTGACTAGCCCATCCAGAATCTCTGACCAGCCTGACTGATTTTTCCTGCCAAAGTGAGGCTATAACAACTGCAGGAGAAAATGCTTCTTCAAATGCATATACACCAACACAAAGCAACAACGATCATGAACAATCAGGGCAACATGACACCACCAAGGGAACAAAACAAAGCTTCAGTAATGAACCCTAAAGAAATGGAGAGCTACAAGCTTCTCATAAAGAAATCAAATAATCATCTTCAAAATCTCAGTGAACTACAAGAGAACAAAGATAAACAACTAAATGGAAACAGGAAGTCCTAGATAAAGCAATTAGGCAAGAAAAAAGAAGTAAAAAGTATCTAAATTGAAAAGGAAGACGTAAAATTGTGTTTGACAATGACATGATCTTGTATGTAGACAACCCCAAAGACTGCACCAAAGGAAAAAAAACAGTCAGAACTAATAAAATTCCATAAGGTTGAAGGGCACAAAATCAACTTGCATTTCTATACACTAACAATGAATTATCCTGAAAAAAAAATTAAGGGAAAAATCTCATTTATAATAGCATTAAAAATTTATGTAGGGATAAACTTAACCAAGGAGGTAAAAGACTCTACACTGAAAATTATTAAACACTGATGAAGAAAACTGAAGCAGACATCAATAAATGGAAAGATACTTCATGATCAAGAATTAAAATAATTAATATTGATAAAATGACCACACTGCCCAAAGTGATCTAGAAATTCAAGGCAATTCCCGTCAACATCCCAATGACATTTTTAAGGAAATAGAAAAACCAATGCTAAAGTTCATATAGAAACAATAATCTCAAAGAACCAAAGCAGTTTTGTACAAGACTAAAGCTGGAGGCATCATAATTCCTGATTACAAAACTACGGTAATTAAAACAGTATGTTCTGGCATAAAAACAGACATTAAAACCAATGAAATAGAACGAAGAGTCCAGAAAGAAACCTACACATGCGTAATCAACTCATCTTCGACAGTGTTTCAGGACTTCACAATGGGAAAGGGATAGTTGCTTCAACAAAGGGTTCTGGGAAAACTGGATGTTTATATGCAAAAGGGTGAGCGTGGACCCTTATCTTTCACCATCCACAAAAACCAACTGGAAATGGATTAAAGACTTAAATGTTAAGGCCTGAAACTGCAAAACTTCTAGAAGAAAACATAGGGGAAAATTTTATTGGTATTGGCCTTGGCAATGATTTCTTGTATATGACACCAAAAGCACAGGAAATAAAAGCAAAAATAAACAAGTGAGACTACATCAAACTAAAAAGCTTTGGTGCAGCAAAGAAAATAATCAACAAAATGAAAAGGGAACCCCTAGAATGGGAGAAAATACTTTCAAACCGCATATTCAATAAGAGATTAATATCTTAAAATATATCAGAAACTCATATAATTCGATAGCAAAAAAATAAAATAACCTAATTTAGAAAAGGACAGAGGACTCAAATTGACATTTCTTCAAAGAAGATATACAAATGGCCAACAGATACATGACAAAAATTCTCAACAGCAGTGATCATCAGGGAAATGCAAATTAAAACACCAATGAGATATCCCCTCACACATGTTAGAATCGCTATAATCAAAAAGACAATAGATAACAAGTGTTGACAAGGACGTAGTGAAAAGGCAATCTTTGTACATTATTGGTGAGAATGTAAATGGGTGCACCCATTGTGGAAAACAGTATGCAGGTTTCTCAAAAAATTAAAAATATGATCCAGCCTTCCACTTTTGAGTATATATCCTAAAAAAATAAAATCATTATCTTGAAGAGATATATGCACCCCTGTGTTCATTGAAGCATTATTTACAGTAGCCACAACATGGAAGCTACCTAAATGTCCATCATTAGATAAATGGATAAGGAAAATATGATATATATACACAATAGAATACCATTCAGTCTAACAAAAAGAAGAAAACTGGCATTTGTGACAACACGAATGAACCTGAAAGACATTATGCTGATTGAAATAAGCCAGACAGAAAAGGAAAAATAAAGCATGAGCCCACTTATATGAGGAATATAAAATCGTTAAACTCATAGAAGCAGAGAGTAGAATCGCGGCTGCCAGGAGAGGGAAATGGGAGGTGTTAGTAAAAGGGCAAATACTTTCCCTATGCAAGATGAGTACGTCCAAGAGAGCTACTGCACCACATAGTACCGGCAGTTAACAATACTGCATCACACACTTGAGAATCTAGCACGAGCATGGATCTTATGTTAAGTGTTCTTATTACAAATAACAATAATAATAATAAAGAGGGCAGAAGGAAACTTTGAAGGTGATAGACATGTTTACAGCATACATTGTGGTTACAATTTAATGGTTGTATACTTTCTGCCAAGCTCATCAAGCTGTGTAAATTAAATATATATATTTTTTTTGTATGTCAATCATAAGTCAATGAAGTGGTTTTAGAAATAGAGTGTGTTTAATATTAAATGAATGATTGAATGTTTGGCCAATGAATCAATAAATATTTGGTCAGTTCCACCCGTGAAATACCTCTGCATAATATTTTATTCCCTGATTCCTTGGGCAGTGCTGTTGTTGGCACACTTAGCCTCTTTGTCTACACTGCTGCAGATTCCCAATGGCTGTCTCTGCTTCCAGACCCTTCCCGCCCAAGTTCAAGTGTCCTTCACATTGCCACTTAGATTTCTCTCCAAATCTCTCCCTCTCTCTACACACACACACACACACACACACACACGCACACACAAAACACAGTCCTGCAGCAAGATGTGCAACAGCTTTCCATCGCCTAGAAGCCCTTTTCAGCTCTCATCTGTGCCCGTTTGCCTTTATAGCGAGTAATGTCTCCCTAATCTTTCTTACAAAAGTGCTCTTAATAGGTTGCCTGGTTAAAAATAATTTTCTGTGTGTGTTATTTATCTTATAATTCTCAAAAGTAACTAAAGAAAAGTTATTTTAAAGTTTTAAGCTATTTCCACCATAAAAAGGTATCCTTTATTGTACAGTCCCAAGAGGCCA
Source organism: Eulemur rufifrons (assembly GCF_041146395.1). NCBI lineage: Eukaryota > Metazoa > Chordata > Mammalia > Primates > Lemuridae > Eulemur > Eulemur rufifrons. The sequence continues at coordinate 3,033,037 of NC_091000.1, read as the reverse complement.
GGCATTTGGGCTGCCTGTTCCAACATGTCAGGACCTCTGTGTGCCTGAGAAACGCTTATGTGTCTTTGAAGTTCATGTCCGATGTCACCTCCTCTGTCAAAGCTTCCTTTGCTTCCTCTATCAGGTAGTTATCCCTCCATCTCCCATACGTATTTCACATGCGTTTTCTGGTGTGTGTCTGCCTCGCTGGTATCTGAGTTATGGTATCTGAGCTGGTATCACAGCTCCAAGACTGTGCTCTTATCTCATTTGTCCTTAATCCTCAGCATGTAGCCCATTGCCTGAGATAATCCCCCAGCCCCTCCCTAAAGTGCATTGTTATGATTTACAGGTTTGCAGGAATATGTTGACATCAGCAGCAAAGCATAAATAAATTTCTGACTTTTCACTGGAAATTCTTTCCTAGGTCCAGAAAAAGGGAAAAAAAAAATTAGGCAACATGAGGAAGCATCCAATGCTATGGACTGACAAAAAACTGATTTTTTCCCTTTTAATTGCATATTTTGACATGGTGTAGACCCAGCTGGTAATTCTGAAATTATAACCTCTTGATTTCTCCTGTCTATTCCTGTAAGAATTCTGAGTATTTTGTGTTTTGCATCTAAGGGGAATAATTCCTAAAAAGTTCAAGGTGCTATCATGACGTCGTGCAATGAGCCAGTCATGAGTTTGCCAGATTAAACGGTTAATATTACATTCATTAGAAGGGCTGCTATTGAATTCTGCTGTCAGTGCCTAACTTTTAAGTTGGCTGAGCACAAGTAAAGCCAGGTGCAAAGCTGAAATATTTTGAAAAATGTCAAGTTGCCATTAGAATGCTGTTCATAGACTTTGGGGTACAGTCAATGCCATCGTTCTCACCAAAGAAGCAATCGCTTCCTCTCAACACCTTGGCAGATCTGCACGAGTCCATAGATTATCACTGCCCTTCGAACTCTTTATCCTGTTTTAAATCTGTTGAACTGTGAAAAAGAATCAAGTGTGCTTCACAAAACAGGATCATAAAAATGGACTTGACTGAGGCTGTCTTTGATGGAAGATTTTGAATCATGGCCCAGAGAAGTCAAAAAGGAGACTGGGAAGTCAGCTGAGACTTCGGTGCAGAAATGCCAAATACAGCAGCACATTAGGTGCAAGAAGACGAGGCTACCCAGGTAAGGGCAGATGGCACTGCACAAAACACAGCCAAACAAAACAGACAGCGTGGCTCCCGGGCTGCAGGAAGGAGAGGTCTGTGTCTCGGGAGCTGCCTTTGTGCCCCGAAACTCAAGGCACTGTCGTGCGGGAGCACTAAGGCTGCTGCGAGACCCCATCTCCCGTCGCACTCCGGGCTGGTTGAGCCGTTCATGCCTAACGCTAAGGAGAGACATGCCCTTTACATCGTTGCCTCAAACGTATGCAGAAACCGATCTGCTGTGCTCTCCAGCCTCCCCTCATTTCCCATCAAAGCAACAGAACTCCAGCTACTTGACTGATTTTTCACATTGAATCTTGAGAAATCAGGGATGCTTCACACATCTGCAACACTCAAGGAAATGAAATGGCTCACACTTAGCTATATTTAATGTCTGGATCCACAACCCTTTCATTTTTAACATGGTTCATTACTTTGCTTTATATTTTATTTCCTGTGGTGTTGATTCAGAGGCCAGGATTTCTACCTTTTTAACCTCAAAAACTTACCCACTCTGAAAATTGCCAATGTATCGAAGTGTAAAATTAATGCCAACTTTAACGTGTGTCTGTGTGTATGTGTGCTATATTATGTTTTGGATTGGTTCAAATTTGAATTTTGGTGGGTAGTGTTTTGACAATTTTGAAAATTTGTGGGGTTTTCAAGTCAATGAATTTTGTGTAATTATACTTAAAAAAAAAAGAAAAAACTCAGATTAACAATCACAGATCTTGTTATTTCTGAAACAGGAGAAACTTGCCTTGGTGAGTACATAGGACAAGAGTGAATGTGGCCCTTGCTCCATCCCTTTTTGTGACATATGGACATACAAAACTAGATGCTAAGAAAGGAAGCAGAAGAATGAAAGTGACAATAACCTGTGACTGCTAATACACCAGAGCAGCTAGGGGCAGGGCTGTGCCAGGCCATCTGAAAGTCCTGTTTTCCTCCACTGCCTCTTACATAAACAACAGGAAAATTAAACAGCAACATAGAGACAGGGGTGAGAAAGTCCAGAGGAACTGAGGTTCAGCCAAGAAAATGGGCACTGATAAAGCCATGACGACAGCACCTAAGGAGCGTTTATGTTTAAGACCGAAATCACTGATTTATTCTCTCCTTTAGCAATATTTATGGATTACTCTGTTACCGTGCTGAAAACTGCAAATAAGGCAAGCTCTCTCTCCTCGAGGAGTTCACAGTCTCGGAGGAGGGCAGAGGAAAAAACCAAATTCAATGAGCAGAGGGCTGCAATGTAACAGAAAGGCACGTTCTGCCATGGCCACAGGAGCAAGTTCAACTGTTCTCCCAGCTGGTGAGGAACGTTTCTTTATGCTTCCTCTTCAAAGGTAAATGAGTGCTATAGACTGAAAGCTTGTGCCCCCTCAAAATTGAAGCCCTAACCCCAATGTGATGGTATTTGGAGATGGGGCCTTTGGGAGATAATTAGGTTTAGATGAGCTCATGAGGGTGGGGCCCTCATGATGGGATTAGTGCCCTTATAAGAAAAGGCACCAGAGAGTTCTCTCTCTCCCTCCCTCTCCCCTTCCCTCCCTCTCTCTCTCTCCTCCACCCTCCTCCCATGTTGTGAGGGCACAGTGAAAAGGCAGCCATCAGAAGAGAGCCCTCCCTGGACACTGACCATGTGGCACCTTGATCTTTAACTTCCAGCCTCCAGAACTGTGAGAAAATAAATTTCTGTTGTTTAAGCCACCCAGTCTATGGTATTTTGTTGTGATGGCCCAAATGGATGAAGACAGTGAGCATTCTTTTAAAATCAGAAACAAAAACATTGAAAGAAGCTAAAAGGATATTCCAGAAAGTGAGTAGAGATCACGATCAACCTGGTAGGCAAGTGCAGGAACATGACACGGTGAAGAGAGAGAAACTGTATTACAGAAGAGAGCTTCAGGCTCCCTAAGAGAAACCCATCTCCTTTCTACAGACCTCTAAGGATATTCAGGGAGCGAAAGACTTTGTGTGAGTTGGTTACTTCCTGGTGCTCCAAGCAGAATACTGGAGGAAATTAGGAGGCGTGCTGTCCCCACCAGAGGAGGCATGTGAGGAGCTGACCTGCCACAGCCAAGCCGCCGTGCTGCACACCCCAGGATGACAGCCTCCAGGCTTGCACAGGGACAGACTGCCCCAGGGCTGGCCACAGCTCGTCAGACTCAACGATCGCTGCCTACCCACACCTATGATGTGGAGACAAATGGAATCAAGAAAACTAGAAAGCGTCTCTACACACATTGAAGCTCAGAGCAGGACAGAAAGAATAAGCACAGGTAGTGGTTTTGTCAGCTCTGTCACTCGATGACTGTGTCTGTGGGAGACAAGAAACATGATGAGAAGGGAGTAGTGGTCCACATGCATGATGTTAAAAGAAAACAATTTGGCCTCCTGAGCTTTGGTTTGTAAAACTGTAACACATTCCCTTAAAAGACAGGGTACATCTCACAGAGATAGAGTTTATTTACCCAGAGACCGTAAGTCTGTACGATGAAAGTACATCATTGTTCATCTACAAAATGACCAAATCACATTTACATCCCTGAAAGAAAATGGGAAGAATATTTTGTATTTCATTTAATCTCAGTAACCCTTTAATTTAGATACAATCTTATCACCACTTTACAGGCAAGAAAACTAATTATCAGAGAGAGGAAGGCTCATGCCAATGGTAAAAAAAAAAAAAAAAAAAAGGAATCAGTGGAGCAGCTAAGATTTGTACTCAGTCAATTCAACTCCAGGGTCTGCAATCCTAACTACTACACTAAGCAGTAGAGACATACAGGGACTACTAAGTAACAAAGGGAGTCAATAGAAGCATCATTTCAGAAAACTCACAGTTCAAAGAGAAAATATTTCAAGAATAGTGTCACAAATCCATACACTTTTCACTGTTCAGGGTGGTTACTACAATCTATACCCCATGCATGTTCTACCATATAGTGCTTATATGGGGACTGGAACATAAAGTAGAAAAACCATGACTTTATGTGATGAATTGCCATGGCTTGAAAGAGATGTTCAAACCAAAGATCCTGATTACAAAAATCTGAAGGGTTTTCAAATAACATCCCTTAAGAACATCTGATCTCTACCTCAAGGTTGTAGATATCTACTCAGACTCCAACAGAGACTACACGGCAAGGCAACTTCCCATTAAGACCTCTTGCTGAAGACCAATTCTAGTAAATGGTAGCCTATTAAAAGGCTAAAAATAGAATTAGAAAAACTCAGGAGGCTAATCCTTTGTCCTTCTAAACTCAAATAGAAAAATGACAGGTGGGAAATACTGTTTTCCATCCCTTCACCTTGAGTCTAAATGCATCTTTGTGGGTTAGATGTGTTTCCTGAAGATGGCAGATAAGTGGCTTGTGTCTATTTATCTATTCGGCCAGCCTATGTCTCTTTTGTGGGCAGTTCAAGCCATTCACATTTATTGAGAGAATTGATAAGTGGGGCAGATTTCTGTTCATCCTGTTGAGTTGAACTTTGTTGCTTTATTTTCTCTCTTGAGCCATTGTGGTATCTGGCCTTTGACCTTTAGCTTTTGGGTGGTTTTACATTGGTGAGTGTTTATTGTGCTGAGCCGTGTGTAACACTGTTTTGAATACTTCCTGGAGGGCGGGTCTTGTCTTGGTGAGTTCCCTCAGTCTTTGCTTGTCTGAGAAGGTCTTTATTTCTCCTTCATATATGAAACTTAGTTTTGCAGGATACAAGATCCTAGACTGGGCATTATTCAGTTTGAGAAGAGTGAGAATGCGGCCCCAGTCTCTTCTTGCTTGTAAGGTCTCAGTTGAGAAGTCTGGCATCATTCTGATGGGTTTTTCTTTGTAGGTTACCTGCTTCTTTTGCCTTACAGCTCATAGGAGGGCCTCTTTGGTGGTTATTTTGGCCAGTCTGATGACTGTGTGTTGTGGTGTCTTCCTGTTTGCAATGAATCTCCCAGGAATCCTTTGAGCTTCTTGTACCTGAATATCTACATTTCTAGCAAGGCCTGGGAAATTTTCCTCCATTATATCCTCAAATAATTTGTCCAACCCTTGTGTGTTTTCTTCTTCACCCTCAGGGATGCCTATAAATCTCATCTTAGGCCTCTTCACCTAATCCCATATTTCTTGTAGGCTTTGCTTTTTTCTCTTATTTCTCTGCTCTATCTCTGTGACTGACTTATTTAATTAAAAGGTGTTATATTCAATCCCTGAGAGTCTTTCTTCTGTTTGATCTACCCTGTTCTTGAGGCTTTCGACAGCGTTTTGTAATTCCTTGAATAAATTCTTCATTTCCAGAAGTTCTGTTTGACTTTTCTTTAATATTTCAATTTCTTTAGTGAATTTTTCTTCCAAGTCCTAGATTTTTTTTTGTGATTTGTGTTGGTTACCCATTTTCTCCAGTATATACTGAGTTTTCTTAGAATCCATGTTTGAAATTTTTCTTGTCATTTTAGTGTTCTGAATTTGGTTGATGTCCATTGCTAAAGTGCTGGTGCTCCCCTTTGGGGGTGTGCTTTCTGTTTGATTCGCCATACTTCCAGAGTTCTTTCGCTGATTCCTTCCCATCTGGATCAGCTGTTACTTCTTACCTTTAGATTTTCATTATAATGACACGCCCTGTTTAGTCTCTGAGCCAGTAGGTGGTGTTTGTGGGTGAGATAGGACCACACCCTTTATTATGAGTCAGTAGATGCTGTACAAGGTTGTGCAGAATGACCTCCCTGTCAGTAGGTGGCGCTTGCTTGCAGAAGCAGGCTGCAATGTTGTGTTTGGGTCCTGTAACCGGCTCTAGTTCCTCTGGAGAGGCACTCTAGTGTGTCAGGTGGTGGGTGGGGCTCTAGGACTTCCAGGTGTGTCCTTATTCTCCACATCAGTGGGGACAGGTGGGGGAGTGAGTCTGGGCGGAGCTGGGTTGGGTGAGCTGCCCTCAAGCTCCACAAAGGCTGTTAACAGAGGTCAAAGGTCTGTTCTCTGCTTCTGGCCAAAGCTGCCAGGGAGGGGCTGGAATGGCCCCCCTCAGTGGAAAAGTCTGCGTGTGGGGCGGGGCTGTCTGAGACCTGCAGTCTGGAGCAGGTCTCGCTCCTTTCCACCCTCCCCTATTTTGAGATTTCTTCCCGGCCCCTGCTAGCAGGCAGGACCTTAAGCCAGCAGACCTCCCCTGGCTGTGATGCATGCAGGGAGGTTCCCTGCCCAGGATCACGGCCTGAGCTGGGCACAGGGCCCTCCCCTGGGAGGGGGGTTGCCCCTCAAGCACGCTGATCTGCCCCTGAGACCTAGGTGTGCAGGATCTGGTCTGTAGGCCTGTCCTCTGGGCTGCGGAGATCAATCCCTGACCCTTCCAGGGAGAGGAGTTCTGGTCTCAAGTCACCCACGCGGTGCCCAAGCTGGATCGGTGTCTCTCCGCCTCAGGATTTGCCCTGCTCTCCTGGAGTCACCAGGCAACCAGCACCTGGGAGTGTGGGTGGGTAGGGAGCTCCCAATCTGAGTACCCCTCAGTCCACTGTAGGGTCCCAAAAAGAAAGGTCCCATTCCCTGCAGATGCCTCTGGGTGGTGGCTAAATTGTCTCTCTCAGCAGCTGCCGGTAGGAAAGGAGGAGGGGAGAGTGAAGCAATATGGCTTCTGCCCCACGGCTGGGCTCTGTGGCAGGGAGGTGCCCCGAGGGACCTGGGAGCCTGATGCCCTGTCCACAAGAGGCTCGCCACTCACTGGCAGCAACCGTCTCTGGACTGGTGTGGGCAGGTCTCTCCAGCAGCTTGGGAGCCCACCCACAGTCCCAGAGGCAAGGGAGGGGAAATTTAACTGCTCCACCTACCCTTGTCGCCGGTCTCCAAGCCTCTGGGGGGCTTTCTCCTTCCAGTTCTCCTCCGCAGCTTCTTCCTCTGGCGTCTCCTATAGTGTCAGGCACCCTTCCTTCCGACCCTCATCCGATCTATGTTTGTCTGCCTGTTTATTTTTTTCACTTCCTTCTAAAATTTATCTTTCCTGCAGAGATACTCTGGCTGGCGGTTTTTCTCATCTGCCATCTTAGTATTTCATTTTAATTTTTCAAACATGTCCATCCCCCAGATGGTGTGCACTGCACCCATTAGATGTGAATAGACCCATCCCCTCCTCCCCTCTCCCACCTGCCCGACACTTGAGGCATGTTACTGCTATATGTGCACATAAGAGTTGATCAGTGAAACCAATTTGATCGTGAGTACATGTGGTGATTGTTTTTCCATTCTTGTGACACTTCAGTAGAATGGGCTCCAGTTCTATCCAGGATAGTTTTCATCTAAAACTTATCCTTCTTTCTGAGATGATCTGGCAACTGATATCTCCAGTCAGCCATTTTCCTAGGAATCCCCCACTTACCTGTCTACCCAATTCTTACCCGCAAATATAGTTCAAATTCTATTCCTTTCGGAAATCTACTATGACAATTCTGGAAATGATTTCTCCCTCCTATGGACTTAAACAAATTAGTGATTGAGCACATCTGAATCTGTAGTTTGCATGTGACCTTTAATTATGTACATCATAGGGTAGTTGTAAAAATTATATTTGATGGTTAACAAAATTAATACAATGTGTTTAGCACAATTTGGAGCATATAGTGAGAACTCAGCGTTAGCTGTTATGATTATTCTTTAATTTTTATCATTGTTACCTTATTAAACTATGATATTTTATTTAATTTTACTATATTTATTCTTTGCCTTTCCAACAAAGATGAAGGAAATATATTATATTGAGTTTTCCCAAAATTCCCAAAACTCTTAACATTGTACTAAACACAGAGTGTATTGCCAATACATATGTAGGTGGTTGAAAGTGGAACATTAAATTTATTGACAAATATTATCTTTTTTACACTCTATGATTTCTGAACCATGTTCAAGTAGTAAAACAAATGAGAACATTCTTATCAAAGGATTTATGGTACAAAATAGCTGTTAAAACCTCTGTCAAGGCAATAAACTGCCATTCCAAGAAATAAGTAGGTGGTCTTGTCTCCAAGATCTCATGTGGAGCTGTAAATTCTAGGGAGAAGATGATTTATAGCTGACCGTCAACCTGTAGGTATATTTCCACATAAATTTCAGAAGTCATGTTGGTTCACAAATTTCCTCATCAAATGTAGTCCACAAGATTCTAAAACCCTAAGTAGGCAGACATATGTGACAATGTAAATATTTGTGTTTTATAAATATCATTCTGGAAGCAGTGTAGAGAAAATGAATTGTATGTGGAGAGATGAAAACAACAAAAGCAGTGGAAGCTACTACAAGGGCCCAGATGAGATACATGCATAATTAATCTGAAGCAATGGAAGTGAGGACCAAGATGTCCAAAATGTCTCCTCTCTCGTGCCATTCCAAATCGTACTTTCGTTACACTCAATTCCTTCTCCCCTACAAAGCATTTTAGTCTCTGGTATTCCGTGAATGAATTCTAGCATGGTGGAAGTCACATGTTTCCTATCACAGATCTCATAATTTTTCTTAATAGCTTACAAATAATTTATCATCTTTAGATTTCATTGATATCACTCAAAGCACAATTCAGCACCCTGAGAATTTCCATTTGATAACTTCTCATGTTACATTTTCATGCTCGATTTCCCTTTACTTTTCATTTATTATTTCCCAGAAGACAAGATGAAATTAATAAACATATCAAGAAAATATTCCATTCTACTAGTAATCAAACAATTTGTGGTATCAGTAGTTACTTGTTCAGCAAGGATAATTATTTTCCAAATGAGAAAAACACTTCCAAAGCTGAAGGGAAGCTGGTAAACTCAGACTTACTGAAGGTAATTGACACAAAAATTTTAGAAAACAGGTCAGAAAGAGCTATGGGGAACTCCCTCCCCCCTAAAAAAGTTTTGCTCTTTAACCTTGTAATCCCATCTGTGGAAGTAATCAAATTACCTCCAGAAGTAATCAAAATGGAGGAAAAAAGCTCTATGCACAGACTGTGTTCATTGAAACATAATAGGCAAAAACTAGAAGCAACTTTAATGATTGGTTGACTTACCTTTTTATGATAAAGCAACCTTGTGTTTTTCATTTCTTAGTAACTAATGCAACTCTAACTTAATACCTCTGTGAAATTAAAAAGAATAAAAACAAAACAAAAATAGTGTACAAAATGCATGTCGACCTTATGGTAACTGCTATTGCTGAAGTTGAAACTCTATAATCAAAGATGTAATAATAGTAAGTGGCAGAACCCAGATACATGTCCGTACAGCCTGCTCCACAGGCTGAGTCTTAACTACTTCCCCTGAATGCCTCCCCATTATTAGCCCTCCAAACTGTTCAATTTTTAAAAACATAGCTCAATGAGAGCCACAGGCCAGGCATAAGAAATTCTCATATGCCACTATGGAAGTACAAATTTTAAAACTTCTTTAGAGAGTAATATTTATAAAGAGCCATGTAATTCAAAAGGTGAACATCATTTCTAAAATGAGTATGACATTGAAGAATTATAGTTAATTATTTTAGGTGTGATAATGATAGAGTTGCTGTAGGTTTTAAAGAATCTTTATTTTGTAAAGATACATATTGGCATATGAATAATATCTGGGACTTACTTCGAAACAACTTGAGGCATGCAATGTGCAGATGAGGATTCATATTACTAATTCTCCCCTCTTTTGTATATAATTGACAACTTTCATGACAAAATGTTAAAATCTCATCGGAAATGTAGAGGAAGATATGCAGGCAGGGCTGGGCCTTTCAGGGCTATGTGAAATAGTCAGTATTGATAGTAACTAGAATACTGAACCATGGAAAAATCATCATATAGATTATAGTATATCTATATATCCAAATATTATGTAGCCAGTAAGAATTTATGTTTTCAAGGGCTAGTTAATGATATTACAAAAATGTTCATGATCCAACAGCAAGTGTGAAAAGGTTGGTATAAATTCTAAACCATGTATAACATAATCTAATTTGGGGAAGGATATTTTCTCATATACAAAAACTAGAAAGAAACATATCAAAATATTAACAATGGTTGTCTTTATGCAGTCATAGGTGATTTTTAAATTTTTTTGCATTTCTTAATATTTTGTGAGAGTAAACTATTTCTCTATTCAGCAAAAATTAATGTTATTAAGGAATTTAAAGAGTAAAAATAAACCTGACTCTATTAAGGGACTAAAGACTCTCCAGACGCTGTTCTTTGGGGTCACAGTTTAACTGTTACAGCCCTTATTGTGGAGAGACTGAGACAGAGTCCTTTTATCTACCTGGCTGGCTCCAAATACTCACCTGCTGGCTCCATGCCCTGCTGGTGTCCTGGAGTCAGAGGCCCAGAGGCTAAGTGAGACCTACCCTTTACTGGCCTCATCAAACATCCCAAGCCACATGCTTTGCACACATGAAAAGATGTGGACAGTAGAGTGATTACTAAAAGAAGAATTATAAAAAGAAGTAAATGCCTCAGCAAAGTCCTGAAAAATGGAGACATATTATACATTATGCATAATGCCAAGTGGTACTATTTCTCAGAGTCTGGAAGTAAAACAGAAATACAATATGACCTGCACTAAGAAAAAAAAAAAATAGTTAGAAAACTTAGTAATTGCTAAAAATGTGGATTTTGCATTAGTTTAAAATTATTTGGTCCAAAATATGTGTCCTTCACTTCATTTATATTCATAAAATGCCAAATAGAAGTTCCTCGTCAAGAGCTGGTTCACTGGGCAAATTTGATTGTCATGTTACCAGAGAGGGCAGCATGAAAAACTAGTTCAGATGCATGCTTGCGTTGGCATTAACTCTAAGAAAATCTGAATATATTCTAAATTGCTGGATTCATCCTTGAGGATGAATTTAAAGTGAGTGAAAACATCCTTGTCTCAAACGATTTCTTGGTTCTTGAACATGTGAACTCAGATGAATTTTTTTTTTTTAATCTAAACTCAAGAAAGCAGCTTCAGGAAGAGTATGAACTTTAAAATGCCTCTCTTGATAGGTGTTAAAAACTTCACACTCTATCCTTGTACAATTGAAACAGATCCTCCCTATATTACAGAGCCTCAGCTCACTATAATATGCCCATTTTACATTCAAAACCACTTAGAAAAATTAGATATGTATGTTAAAATCATTTTTATCCTTTCTTGATTCATCAGCTTATAATTTTGACTCCTTGGGCCTCTGAATTAGTTAAAAAAAAAATCTGTAATCTCCACTCCACGAGTACCTATGCCTTGAACCCCTGAGCCACTGCCACAGGGACCTAGCCTGCTCCCAAGTCCCAAGGTCTGCTGGCACCGCGTACATGTTCACACTCCAGACCCCAGCGCCACAGCTCCACTTGCCCTGCCTGCAACTCAGGTAGTGGAGGTACTGCCACTGTGGGCTAGTCCACACCTCGGGGCCTGGAGTCCACACCTGAAGTCTCTCTGCACAAGTCAGTGCTCCAGACAAGTGCTGTGCCTCCACAGTGAGCTGGCCCATGCCCTGGTTCCTGGAATCACTGTTGCTCCATATGTGCCCGAGCTCGGCCCCAGCTCCATAGTCGCTCCACTGTTGCTGTGCAGCAGATATCAGTGCCATTGCCATTGCAAACGCATCCACAAACCAGACTCGGCACCAAGATTGCCTTAGCCATGACTTCCCAGATGGAAGAAAAAAAGATCAAGAGAACTTCAACAGCATTTACCACTGAAAACCCCAATAAGCCCTCACCGCTGCTGTGGACACCCATTATCTTACCTGCAAAGGACTCCTACAGTATTCACTAATGCTGACCTCAGCTGACAGAGCTTCAAGGAGACTATATCACTGTACCTTCAGCAAAATAAAAACCACTGCACATCTCTCAGCTGGTGCCCTTGCACTCACCCATAGGCAGAGGTCTTTCCCCACTGAACAAGTCTGTAAAATCTGGAAGAGGTGACTGCTCCAGAAAAATGTGCAAATATCAACACAAAGCAACAAGAAACATGAAAAATTAGGAAACACAACACCACCTAAGGAATGCAACAGTTTTCCAGCAACCAACCTCTCAAAAATAGAGATCTATGAATTTCCTGAAAAATAATTCAAAAATAACTGTTTTAAAGAAGCTCAGTGAATTATAAGAGAACACAGAGAGGTAATTCAATAATATCAGAAATATAATACACAAACAAAATGAGTTTGAGACATTAAAATTGAGAAATCAAAATTTTAGAAAGACATTAAAATTATAAAAAAAGAACCGAACAGAAATTCTTTCAGTGCTGGGGGCATGCTTGCACCCCCAGCCAGCACAGCAGCCTCAGTTGGTGACCTTCCCACTCCCAGGTGTTTGGTGCGTCTGCCTGCTGACAGCGCAGGTGGTGGTGGGGGAGAGGGCCCAGTTTCTGGGTCAGGCAGCGAGTGAGAGCCCATGTCCATGGGGAGGGTGTGGAGGAGTACAGGAGAGCAGGGGTCTGTAAGTGCACCCCTCCCATGGAGAGCCACCATATTGGAGTTTACTGAGCCTGGGAAACTCCGTTTGCATAAGAACTGGTTCCCATAGCAACCAAATGCAGCTGGTGCCAAAGGCTGAATTACAGCAGCTGCCCCCAGCACCACTCACTTTAATAGGGAGTTCAGCTCGATCCAAGAGTTCCTTGAGCTGCTACTATTTCCTGGTTGGGAGTCCCCCGATGGAGTTTTCTGGGGATAGACAACAGACTCTGGTTGAGTAGGGCCACTTCAGCCCCTCCCTGGCAGCTTAGCCCTGGCAGGGAATGGACCTTTTATCCCTGCCTACCCCTTACCAGCATCTGTGCAGCTGGAGGGCAAGCTCACCTAACCTCACCCCACCCAGCCTCATTCCCCCACCACCCCCTGCTGTGGTGGTGAATAAAGGGTTCACCTGGACCTTCCAGGGCCCCACCCACCACCAGAGACATGAGAGGGCTTCTCCTGAGGAGCTAGAGCTGGTCACAGGATCCAAAAACAACCATGCAGCTTGTTCCCTCCAGCAAACACCACCTATTGACAGGGAGGTCAATTTGCATGCCCATTACAGCATTTACTGATTTAGTCATACAAGGTGTGGTTGATTCTCACCCACAAGTACCACCTACTGACTCAGAGATTAAACTGGGTGTGTCATTATCTAAACAAAAGAAAATCCAAAAGAAAGAAGCAACATCTATTCCAGATGAGATGGAACCAGCAAAAGAACTCTGAGAGAATGAAGAGTCAGAGCAAAAGGTCACCCCCAAAAGCGGACACCAGCTCCCTAGCAATGCATACCAACCAGAAGCAGAACACTGAAATGACAGATGAAGAATTTTGAACATGGATTATAAGGAAGTTTAATGAAATACAAGACAAAATAGAAACCCAACATAAAGAAGCCACAAAAATAATCCAGGAAATGAGTGAAAAATTCACTAAAGAAATTGAATTATTAAAGAAAAATCAAACAGAAATTCTGGAAATGAAAAATTGATTCAAGGAATTACAAAACAAAGTAGAAAGCCTTAAAATCAGGTTAGGTCAGGCAGAAGAAAGAATCTCAGAGCTTGAAGACAATACCATTAAATTAAACAAGTCAGTCACAGAGGTAGAGCAGAGAAAGAGCAAAGCCTACAAGAAATATCAGATAATGTAAAGAGGCCTAACATAAGAATGATAGGCATCCCTGAGGGTGAAGAAAAAAATACATAAGGATTCAATAATTTATTTGGGAGGATAATTGAGGAAAATTTCCATGGCCTTGCTAGAAATCTAGATATCCAGGTACAAGAATCTCATAGGACTTCTGGGAGGTTCATCACAAAGATGACTAAACCACAACACATAGTCATCAGACTGGCCAAAATAAACATGAAAGAGGTGCTCCTCTGAGCCGTAAGGTGAAAGCAGCAGGTAACTTATGAAGGAAAACCCATCAGACTGACTTTAGACTTCTCAACTGAGACCCTCTAAGCCAGAAGGGATGGAGGCCCCATTCTCAGTCTTCTCAAACAGAATAATGGCCAGCCTAGAATTTTTTATCTTGCAAAACTAGTTTCATATATGAGGGAGAAATAAAGTCTTTCTCAGAAAAGCAAACACTGAGAGAATTTGTCAAGGCAAGACCTGCCCTGCAGGAGTACTCAGAACTGCATTATACATGGATCAGAGAGACCTCATCTCTACAAAATTCAGAAAAATTAGCTGGGCATGGTAGCAGGCACCTGAGGCTGAGCCAGGAGGATCACTTGAACTCAGGAGTTTGAGGTTGCAGTGAACTATAATGATGTCACTGTACTCTAGTCTGAGCAACAGAACAGGAATCTATCGACCAAAAAAAAAAAAAAAAAAGAAGAAGAAGAAGGAAAAAAAGAAAAGAAAAGAAAATGATTACATACAAATTGAGAGCCAGGAATGATGGTGATGCCAAACAATGACAGATTGTACACATGGATGGCTGAGATAGTGACACCTTTGCTACCTAACGGTCCAATGAACACAAACTTTATTTCATGCATAAAATTACTAAAAACATTGTTTAAATTACCTTCAGGCTATGTACATAAGATATATATAAGAAATAAATGAATTTTGTGTTTAGACTTTGGTCCCAGCCCCAAGATATCTCGTTATCTATATTCAAACATTCCAAAATCCAGAAAAATCCGAACTCCAAAACACTTCTGGTCCCAAGCATTTTGGATAAGGGACATTCAATCTGTAAATAGATAATTGGTAGGTTTATTCCAGGTGGCAACCCGAAAAGTATGTATACGACAGAATGTGGTTAATGCGAAACTTAGGCTTGTAAAACAATGGCTGCAGGAGTCTGGGGAGTCTCCGGACTTTGTAGCTCTGGCAGCTGCAGCCAGCATCCCTTCCACTCCCCTCCCTGATGGAGACCAAGGCTGTCCCTCCCTAGCTCTCCTGATAAGGATGATGCCAGAGCAGAAGGATGAATGTGACTCGGGCAAAAGGGGTCGTAGGAGTTGGTTGTTTGAAGAAGAATTTACTACAAACAGCTGTTCTGCCCACCATCCTCTGCTGCACGTAGCAGGAAGCAATTTCTTCACCTGCCAGTTTGGCCCAGGAACAAAGAACTGAACAGGGCTGGTGGGAGGGGGTCGGCTATCCCCGTTTATAAAAACCCTCACTAAACCCCCTTCTGTGCTGACTCTCTTTTCAGACTCAGCCCACCCGCACCTGGGTGAATAAACCAGCCATGTTGCTCCCACATAGCCGGTGTGTGAAATCTGTCCTTTGGGCCATTCATTCACCCTTTCAGTAATCAAGTTATTATCATTGCAGATGTAATCAAGTTAAGATGAAGTCATACCAAATTAGGGTGGACTCTCAACCCAATAACTGGTGACCTCATAAGGAGAGGGAGACACAGAGACACACAGAGGAGAGAAGGCCATGTGAAGCCACAGGCAGAAATCGGAATGCTACACCTACAAGGAATGCCAAGGTTTGTGAGCACCCACCACAAGCTAGGAAGCACAAGAAGGGCTTCTCCCTAAAGGCTTTAGAGAAAGCATGGCTCTGACGACATCTTGATTTCAGACCTCTGGCCTCTGGAACCAAAGAGAATCCATTTCTGTTGTTCTAAGTACTCGGTTGTGGTGATTCACTATGGCAGGCCTAGACTATTAATACCCCACTCATCCTTGACTCCTCCCTCTCCACATCAATCTCTCTCAAATATTTACTCTATCCATTGACCTGTCAATGTACAAACACTTGCTCTTGAAGAGCAGTGACTTGTCTCCATAATCTTTTTAAATTCATTCAGTTCCTAGGACAGAGTAAGAACTCAGTAAATGTTTAGAGAAAGAATCTGGCACCTTTAATTCTATCCTCAGGCAATGCTAAACCAAGTCTTTAAAAAGGTGACACTGAGCTGTGAACTTTGCTCATTCATCTTAGTCCCTCAAGAGAACTCCTTCTGCTTTTGCACCTGGAAAATCCAAAGTCTGGTTTCTCTGGCCATCAATTTTACCATCCATTTTCAGCTTCTAATTGACTGGTAAGTTCTTCCCAACTTAACCCTTTTCCACCACCTTGGATATATATATTCTGTCTTGCATTGTGTAATCCCTGCCCCCACCCCGCCCCCAGGGCTCTGCATTCCATTAGCCTGCCCTGATGAGCCACCTCCCTGCTTCTCTCCCTGGCCTGAAACATCACCCAGCTTATAATCAATCAGCTCCCCCAACCATCTCACCAGCCAACTCCAGGGCAGCCACATAGAAAATTCAGCAATCTGTTGGATCTTGTAATTGGGTGGACTTAAATCTATTCAGTTTAGGTTCCTTAAATTGTGTTACTACTCATTGGAAAAGAAAATACTCTATTATTTCTGCATTTTTAAATATGCCTGTGTGTAATAAATACTATAAATTTATCAATGTACTTGCAAAAACCTTTAGTGCTTTCCTTGGTTCAGAACTCTAAAATCCTTTCAAGAAACAGGTTCCTACTACCAAAGAGAAGAAGGTGAATTTTGTGTTAAGTATCTAAGGGAACCATACTAGTTAGAGGAAAAAAAAACAAAAACAAAAAACAAAGCCTGAAGTCTCCAGTAACATCAATATTTCTAGTTACATTTCATAATTAATCTTGATCTGCACATTATTAAGATGTATTTAGGCCGGGCGCGGTGGCTCACGCCTGTAATCCTAGCACTCTGGGAGGCCGAGGCGGGTGGATCGCTCAAGGTCAGGAGTTCGAGACCAGCCTGAGCAATGAGCGAGACCTCGTCTCTACTAAAAATAGAAAGAAATTATCTGGCCAACTAAAATATATATATAAAAAAAAAAAATTAGCCGGGCATGGTGGTGCATGCCTGTAGTCCCAGCTACTCGGGAGGCTGAGGCAGTAGGATTGCTTAAGCCCAGGCGTTTGAGGTTGCTGTGAGCTAGGCTGACGCAACGGCACTCACTCTAGCCTGGGCAACAAAGCGACACTCTGTCTCAAAAAAAAAAAAAAAGAAAAAAGAAAAAAAAAAAAAAGATGTATTTACATCTTCCTGAGTTAATTTACAGAAACATTCAGAGATAACTCCTTTTAGAATGGACAATCTCAAACAGATCCTTAATTGTGTATGTGAATTAACTACGGACACAATTTGCCTTACAAGTTGCCAAATAGGTTCTCTAACCAAAAACATTTGAGGGCTGAGTCCTTGAGATTTGCTAAAATCACTGTTGCTACTCATAAAAGGAACCAACATTTACTGAGTATTTTTACAATGTGCAGACCACTGTACTGATGAGATTAGAATACATTATCTCCTTTAATCCTGCCAATGGGCCTGTGAGAAAACCGATGCACAGAAAGGTTAACTTGTCCACATGCACCCAACTCGTAAGTCATCAAGTGGGATTTACTGTCTACTTTTTCATCTCCGGTTTTATTTATTTGGGTCTTTTCTCTTTTTTTCATAGTCAGGCAAAAGGTGTGTCTATTTTGTTTATCTTTTTAAAAAATCGAACTTATTGTCTCATTGACCTTTTGTAATGTTTTTCTGGCTTCAAATTCATTTATTTCTCCTCTGATATTTTTTATCTCTTTTCTTCTACTAATTTTAGCTTTGGTTTGCTCTTGTATTTCTAGTTCTTTGAGATGCATCATTGGGTTGTTTATTTAAAGCTTTTCTACTTTTTTGATATATGCACATATTACTATAAACTTTCCTCTTATTACTGATTTTTCTGTATCCCATAGGTTTTGATATGTTGTGTTTTCATTTTCATTTGTTTTGAGAAATTTTTTAATTTCCTTCTTAATCTCTTCATTGACCCCTTGATCATTCAGCAGTGTATTGTTTAATTTCCATGATTTTGTATAATTTCCAATATTCCTCTTGTTACTGATTTCTAGTTTTATTCTATTGTGGTCAGAGAAAATGTTTGGTATGATTTCAATTTTTTTGAGTTTTTGAAAACTTGTTTTGTGGCCCAGCATATAGTCTATCCTTGAGAATGATCCATGAGCTGTGGAGAACATTCTGCAGCTGTTGGATGAAACCTTCTATAAATATCTATTAGGTCCATTTGGTCTATAGTGCAGATTAAGTCCAATGTTTATTTATTGATTTTCTGTCTGGATGATCTGTCCAAGGCTGCAAGTGGAGGGAGTGTTGAGGTCTCCAGTGATTGTTGTGTTGGGGTCTATCACTGTCGTTGGCTCTGATACTATTTGCTTTATATACCTGGGTGTTCCAGTGTTGGGTATAACTCTATGTAATATTTAGAGATATAACATCCTCTTGCTGAAGTGACATCTTTATCATTATATAATGACCTCCTTTCTATATTTTTTGGTTTTTGTCTTGAAATCTATTTTATCTGATAGACTTATAGCTACTCCTGCTCCTTTTTGGCCTCGATTTGCATGGAATATCTTTTTTCCATTCCTTTATTTGCAGTCTACATATGTCTTTACAGGTGAAGTGTGTTTCTTACAGAGAATATACGGTTGGCTCTTGTTGTTTTAATCCATTCAGCCACTCTATGTGTCAAGTGGGATTTCAACCACTTTAAGTCTCTGAATGCAGAGCTATATTGCCTCGTGGATTTCCAGCAGCTTTGCTAATAATATTCCCTTTTGTTATTCAGCTGCCGGCATAAAGATTTGACTAGGTTATCTCATCCTTTTCATTCCCGGGACCTAGATACAGCAGTGTCTCCTTGACCAACCTATCTTTATGTTTGAAAGGGCATCATTTGGCAGTGCGTCAATACTCATCCACTTCCACACTCAGGAAATTTTTACTGAATGAATAATCCAGTTAGGAATTTCTTACAATAAATGACTCTTTTATTCCCATTAAAAACTTTTTTAAGAAGAGAGATTTTGATTGTCTCAAACTCTGCTCTCATTCCGTGCTCACACAGAAGTTCCATTTTGGTGATTCAGGAAGAAGAAATGACGGAAAACTTGGAGAGGGGAGATTATTTGATAAGAGGGCAAGGTGTCAGATCCAAAAAGATTTGGATATACACTTTCACCTCAATTTTTCATAACGAAAGGTCAGAAAATTCATTGACAGGGGCGACGCTAACATTGAGGAGACCCTCAGAGGGAGTCTTCAAAATTCGTTATGGGCGCTCCACCCACACTCTGCTCAGATCTGAGACAAAGTGATGTTGCACTTCAGCTGGGTCCCCTGGGTGACTTCCCAGGGTACTGTGTATGGTTTTATAAATGAAAGACAGAAACTCCACACCACAAGGGCAGGAGAGGCTACACGCACAGTCCCCGCCCATGAAGGCGCTGCAACGGCCCCAGCGGCCGCCAGGTGGGGCGCGAGGACCAGGATAGCGAGCAACTTCCGGTCGCCACCGGAAGCGCCGCCCACATCCTGGCTGGAGCCTGGGCCACTGAGGCCGCGGCGTGGAGGAGCGCGCAGCTGCGAGGTCAACAATCCAAGCAGCTTTGAATTGATTCAGACGCCGGTCTGGGGCTGCAAGTACCTCGCGATCGTGCCTGTCCCCGCACAACAAGGGCGAGGACACGGGACGGGGCGGCGCGCGCGGCTGGCGTCATGGGCCGAGGCACGGACCCTTCCTCAGCGAGGGGACGTTGCGGTCCGACCACCCTCCCAGGCCGCTCAGAACGCAGAGACCGAGCGCGGCCTACAGCCAGCGGGTTCGATGCGCCCCCGGGCCCGGCGCGCGGGAGCCGACGCGGCGCTGCCGAGCGCGGACTGAGCGGAACGTGACTGCGCTGTTTGGTTTTTCCAGCCCCGACCGCCGAGGAAGGCGCGTGCGTGGCTGTCGGAGACATGAATTACCCGCGGTTCATCACGGCAGCGAGCGCGGCCAGGAAGCCTTCTGCCATCCGAACCTTGAGTGAGAACCGGGCCCCACTCCCCTCCGGGGCGGGGTCCCACCAGGTGCCGCTGGGTCGCGTTCATCCATTCATTCATTCATTCACCTGCGAGCGCGCCCTGCGGGCCAGGCTGTGCGTGCAGAAATGAAATAGGCACAGCCCTTGTCCCCAAAGACCGGGGGCTGGGACGGAAGGCGGGTGTAGGGTATTCCTGCTGGGGCGCAGTAGGGGCAGGGGTAGAGAGAGGCCGGCGCTGCTGTGGGCACGTCCTGCTGCCCAGAGAGGCTCTTCCTGGGAGGTGGCGGTGGCACAGTGTGCAGGTTCTGTGCGGAGTGGGAGGGCCAGTAAATGGGAGGGAAAGGGGGAGCCCTGAGGCTCGACGGACAGGTGGGGGCTACCTGGAGGAGAATCTCCCGCTGTTTTGGCCCTTGCTGTTTTCCTGATGTCTAAGCTCTAGGTGCCAGCAGATTCTGTGTCTGGTTCTTATAGACAGAGCCTTCTTGCTGCCTAGTCACAAAGCAGAAGGGGTCAAAGGTGCTCCCTCCAGTCTCTTTTGTACGGGCACTAATCCCATTCAGGAGGGTGGAGCCCTCATGACCTAATCACCTCCTGAGGGCCCCACCTCTTGGTACTATCACATTGGGTATTAGGTTCCAACATAGGAATTTTGGAGGGGACACCCACATTTAGGCGATAGCACATTCTATCACTAGAAATTGTTCAACTTTACAGTTTTCTTGACTAAAATGCGTATAACTATCTTTATAACAATATTCAATGAAAGTGTTTCTTCTTTTCCATGTTTATCGTAGTTGATTTATATGGCAAGGACTTAAAATCGGCCATCTACATGGGTACTGGAGAACCAAATCCAAACATGTTCCCCTTTAAGACAGCTGTCATCACTGTGGAAGGTGGAAAGACCATCCAGTTTGAAGAAGAGATGATGAAGAGAGCACTTCAGTATTCTCAAAGTGCTGGGTATAATTTCATTGGCTCATTTTCGTGAGAAATAGTCTAAGGCCCATTGATATGGTGATTTTTGCCTTTTTTAACTGCATGTTCAATGGCTAGGAAGGTTTGGAGAAGAGTTTTCAAAGAATAATTAAGAGCAAGAGGAATATTTAATGCTCCTCAGTGATTACTTCTCAGCCTTCAGTGACTGGGAGAGTCAGAGAAGGCTTCTGCAAGGAAGGACCATTTGAGCTAAGTCTGAAACAGTGAGGAGACAGCTGGGTGGAGAAGCACATTGGGAGAAAGGCAATGTGTGATCCAGGAAGCAGAGATTTTTAAGTCCCCAGGCAATTTTTTAATAACTATGTTCTCTTTCTAAACAAGCAGGGATACACATACATTGCCCTCAGGTTCAAATGTCTTTAATTTATTAAAGGCAAGCTGAAATGCATACCTCGAGACTTTCTTTAGCTGCTCTTCTAATAATAAAGGATAGTTTATGGAAAGTCTATAAATTATACTTTATTAAAACTTTATTATGAGATTGAAAAATATATTGAAATATGTTATTTGCATATAAATTATATGATATGTAACATATACATAGGCTTCTCTTTCCATGATGCAAAGAACATATTGAGCCTGAACTTCTAGGTTGTCATAGAAATCTTCCGAGAAGGAACAAAGAATTGATTATGCAGTGAATGCTCTAGTGTAAAAGAAAGACTTCAGGTTTGGGATAAGAAACATATAACTCAAATCTCAGCTCATTCATTAAATGATTGCCTTTATGAGAATCTCTGGCTGATTGCCTTTATGTAAATTTCCTAATGTCTCAATCTATTGCCTGTCTTTTAAATGGGAATATTAATACTGGCAAAAAGCATTTAAGAGTTTTTTAATTGAATGTATAAAGTGCATGGTATAAAACTACCATTTATTTCCTGCCTACTCCTATGATTTTTACATTTTACATTTTATGCTTTAGAATTCCAGAGCTTTTGTGCTGGCTAAAACAGTTACAAGTAAAATTGCATAATCCTCCCACCGTCCACTATCCACCCAGTCAAGGACAAATGGACATATGTGTCATGACTGGCAGCCAAGAAGGAATTTGTAAGGTAAGACAGAAAGGAGGCCGGGCGCGGTGGCTCACGCCTGTAATCCTAGCACTCTGGGAGGCCGAGGTGGGCGGATCGTTTGAGCTCAGGAGTTCGAGACCAGCCTGAGCAAGAGCGAGACCCCACCTCTACTAAAAAAAATAGAAAGAAATTATATGGACAGCTAAAAATATATATAGAAAAAATTAGCCGGGCATGGTGGCGCATGCCTGTAGTCCCAGCTACTCGGGAGGCTGAGGCAGTAGGATCGCTTGAGCCCAGGAGTTTGAGGTTGCTGTGAGCTAGGCTGACGCCACGGCACTCACTCTAGCCTGGGCAACAGAGTGAGACTCTGTCTCAAAAAAAAAAAAAAGACAGACAGAAAGGAAAAGGTAGCCTATGTGTAGAATGAAATATGCTGGTAAATATACTCATCTCTTGCTTAGCCACAAGACGATCATGTTTTGTGGATTACTGGTAGTCTTTCTTATCACCTGGAATTATAAACAGGGAACTCCAAGACAAGACATAGGATGGGAGGAGTGTGTATGTGTTGGGGGGCCAGAGATGTTGACTGTTAGCAAAATGCAGGTAGAAATACTTTAGGTTAATCTATCAGTATTTCTCTCTACTTTCCCTCATTGTGAACACAAGGACTTTCAAAATTTATCTGTTCTTAATAGAACTCACCAGCCTGATATTTTTTTTTATTTCAATACTGATTTCAGTACTGATTTTTCTAAATACAGAGCATGTGGTCAAGACCCAGACCTATGAGTCATTAAAACAAGAGCCCCACTGAGGGAGTTCCAGCTCCTACGAGAAGCTTAGTGAGCACTGCTTAATTTCATCTTGATTAAAGATACAGGTTACATTTGTTTTCTGCCTGTAGTTATGAAATTTCAGTGCAATTTTTAAATTCTTGAAAGAGCATATCCTCACACTCCTGAGATGAACATGTTATTCTTTTGACTTGTCTGTGGAATCTGTGTTTGCCACTGTTGGTATCTTGTCCCCATCTTGGCTGTCCTTCTCGAGATCTGTTTACACGTCTCTGACTCTGACTTCTCTCTCTGGGCCAGTTCCCTTCCTCCCTCCCCATCACTTATTCCACCTGCCCCCCTTCTGGGCTGCAGAAAGTCCACAGAGGTAACCTCCACCAGGTAGTCTCCACAGTAAAGAGACCACACCTGTGGTCTTCCATTTTGTGTCATTTTTTCTTTTCTTTTTCAAGAATTACTACTCCTGGACAAAGATTCTCTATATGCACTCTCACATCTAGATTAAAATGTGGCTCTTATTTTCTTAAACCAGAGTAGCTTTCTTTTTCTTCTTTTTGATGGAAATGTGAAAACTATAATCTGCTTCACCTTAATGAATTTTAATTGAATTATTACTACAGAAATAATGAAGTATAGTAATAAAAATATTTTTCAAAGATTTTTAACGCTTGACATTTTCTTTATTCTTTCTGTATTACGAAAAGTAAAAGGATTAGCTACAGTTCAAGTTTTTGCTTGAAGAGAAACCTGTGATTCTATGAACTGATGGATAAAAGTCTTTTTCAATTAACTTATTTTCTTAGGAAAGGATACTATGAACTTTTCCTTCAGAAAGATGTTCCAGACATTTCCTTCTTTCTTTTTCATAACACCAGTCACATTAAAGAAGCAAATGAGCATAGATGGTAAACTACATCAGTAACTCATGACTTAGAGACGTGCTTAACAGAGGCCGTAGTAGGAATCTAGTTTATTAATTATATTTCTTCCCCTTTGTTCTCCAGGATGGATGTTATTTTAGGCTCCTGTGTTTCTGTCTTTAGTAAACAATGCTGCCAAATACCTTCCATTTTAATTTAGGATGTTTGAAATTAGTATGTCCCCTAGTTCATGAGGAAAATGTATTTCGAGTTGACCCTCAAACAGTGCAGGGCAGGCAGGGATAGTTAGAAGTGTCAACCCCAGACACTGGTGCAAATCTGCATATTACTTTTTGCTTCCCCTAAACGTGACTGCTAATAGCCCACTGTTGACTGGAAGCCTCATGGACAACATAAACAGTCGATTATCACGTATTTTGCATGTTATATGTATTATATGCTATGTTCTTATAGTAAAGTAAGCTAGACAAAAGAAAATATTATTAAGAAAATGAAAAGGAAGAGAAAATATATTTGCTATTTATTCGTGGAAGTGGATCACCCTTGTCATTTTCTAGTTCAAACCCCTGTTTTTACAGGGCAAACTGTAATTAGGTTTTCATTTGATCTGTTGATAAGGCATATGCCACGGTAGTGATTTCTTTGGTCCTAGGATATTCTGTATAACCTAAATCAATTATCTGCTTTACAAAGGAAGATACCATTTGTCATAAAATGCCGAAAGCTCATAAGGAAAAGGTAAATTGAACATCACAGGCCAAGTTGGGGGACAAAGTCAAATCTTTTATCTCAATTGATAATGGCTCTACTGTTTGTTGTGAGATGTAGGTTGTTTAAAATGATAGGAAGAAGAGCTCGAACTGAGTGTGGATTATAAAACATCGCTAGGTGAGAAGGGATTATTCTGTGACTTACGTACAATTTGGTAATAACAGGCCCCTTTGATTTAAGCTGGAGGAATCTATTGCCTAGCTATGTTGGTGTCAGTGGGCATCATACTATCCACACAATCTCCTACGCTGTGTCAAACCTTCTCTTACTCAACCTCCAACTATCCTTGAACACTGTTGACCTCCCCGCCCTTTTTGGAGCACTCTCCTCCTCCGGCTCTCAGCACCGGGCTGGCTGGCTGGCTCTCCTCCAGCCCCCCTGCCCTGCTTCCCTTGCAGTGCCCCTGCCCAGCCAGTATTTACTGGGGATCCTTCTGGCCCAGGCCTCAAACATCCTGCATCTGTAGACTTTGCCTGGGTACCTCATTGACACTCCTGTGATTAGCCATGTGCTAGCACCTTCCACACTCCTTCCAGATCTGTTTTTCCCTCTGACCACCTGACACCACCACAGGATGTTTCAAAGGCTCCTCACATAAAATAGCTCCTCATCATCTTGCTCAGATGTGGACTTTTTGTTTCTGAATTTCAGTGAATGGCAGTGGTACCTCACCATCTATCTGTTCTCAGTAGCCAGAAATCCAGCATCGTTCCTGACACCTGCTCTTCCTCACTCCCCTGTAGTCCATAATCATGTTCTGTTGGTTTTCATTTCCTAAATACCTCCCTGTTCTTCTCTAAAACTCCACCATCACAGCACTTGTTCAGATGACCCTTATCAAATGTCCCCAGGACTGTGGCAGTCACTTCCCAAACCTTCCATGTATAATCTTGCCGTTCTTTTAATCTTTCTTACTGCAGCCAGATTGATCTTTTCAAAATGCATGTCTGACAATGTGACCCCCTTCCCCACCTCCTTCTTAAAACTTTTGCTCGCCACCCTTGGCTCCAGTGCCCCACGGCACGGTCTCTGCCCTCTTCTGTCTGATCTCCCCACTCTCCTCTTTACACTCCACCTCAAGCCACAGAATTCTTTACGTGTCTCAAAATGTAACCATCGTCACCACTTACACCAAGGCATCCCTTCCTCAGGGAAGCCTTCCCTGAATCCCTGAATCCCCAGGTCTTCCTACAATGATGCACAATACCCTCGTGCGTCTATACTTAATAGCACTCGCCACTGCTTTTAATTTTATGTTTATTGGGTAGTTCTTTGATTAGTGTCTAGCTCTCACATGGACTGGTAGCTCCATGAGAGCATGAACTATGTCATTTTGCTTATCATTTTATCTCTAGTACGTATACAAGCCTGTCTTATAGTAGACATTTAAGCAGCAATAAAAGGAATAAATGAATTTTAGGAGCCAAACCAGTTGTGTTCTTTTTCTCCTTACCTAAGAACAAGTTGGAAAACTATGGCTTGAGAGCCAAAACCAGCTCTTTATCCAAGTTTGTCAGTAAAGTTTTATTGGAACCGAGTCATATTAATTTCTTCATTGTCTGTGGCTGCTTTCTCAGTGTAGAGGCAGAGATCAGTAGTTGCAACACAGACACTATGGCCTACAAACTATTCACTATTTGGCCCTTTAATGTAAATTTGCCAGCTCCTACTATAGAATCATATAAACTCAAAAAAAAAAAGGACTATGAGCATAAAGACTGTACAAACCTAGGTTTACTAACAAGCTGACCTGTTCTGCTTTTGTTAGGTGTTTGAAATGATCGTTAACCCTGGAGATAATATCCTTGTAAATGAACCTGTTTATTCAGGAACACTTAAAACTGTGAGTATACATTTTTATAAAAAGCAGCACTCATAATAAATAAGATTAAATCATTGCATCTTTAGATATCTATCCACTGAAAAATAAAATAGCATTGTTCATCTGTAAATAGGAGAATCTTAAATAATACATGCAAAATATGTAAACTGTACCCTCTGCTTTATACATTTCTTTTTTAAAGTCCAAATGTATAGACACTAAAATTAGGTTGTGCAAAATCATGTCCAGTACTCTTTAATATTTTACTTGAAATGTAACTTAAACTGCAAAAACTTATTTTTTCATTACCATCTTTCCTTACCATATGCCTAAGAATAACCATGTTATATGTCAATTTAATATAACTCTAAACTCATGTTGTATGATTAGGACTTTCCACTCCATTGTTAAATCAGTGGGTCCGTAATATCCAGAATGAGGAAGCTCATCATCCTCTCCTGCTGTGCTCTGCTCAGAACTCACCACTGGGAATTATGTTTGTCTGGGACATTCTGCTTTAGGATGGAAGTGTCCACAAACTACACCACATTCAGAGACATGTAGTCAGAGTGAATAGGGAACTGGAAGCTTCACCTTGTGATGAATGGTTATGTGAACTGCAGCTGTTTTCCTCAAATAGAAGAGACTCAACAAAAACATGAGAAATGTCCTCAAATATATAAAAGTTAGCCATGCGACAGAAGAATTAGATTTGTACATGACCTGAAGTTGATAGAACTGGAACCCAAGGAAAGCAGTTTTAACTCAGTAATAACTTTCTATCATTGGCCATACCTGACTTCATAAGGAGGCAAAGCCTGGCCCGTCACTGCGGGTGCTCAGAGTTGCTCCTGATTGCCTCTTAATACAAATACTGTAAAGGTAATTCTAGCTTAGTGTAGGGGGATTGAATGAGATGGCCTTTGTGCTCTGCTGATTCTAACTTCATGGATTCTTGTTATTTTCCAAGTTTTAGGTTACTTTTGTAAAATCAATTTATAAAGCAATATATGAGCAATTCCAGTTATAATAGCATCCAGAAGAATAAAATAGCTAGGAATAAATCTAACAAAGGAGGTGGAAGACTTGTACATTAAAAACTCTAAAACATTGCAGAAAGAAATTAAGAAGACCCAAATGAATGGAAAGACATGACTTATTCATGGATTGGAAGACTGAATATTGTTAAGATGGTCAATACTACCCTCAGCAATCTATAGATTTAATGCAATTCCTATCAAAATTCCAACAGCCTTTTTTTGCAGAAACAGAAAAGCTGATCCCCAAATTCATACTTGACATTAAGAGTCCCAAATAGCCAAAACAATCGTGAAAAATAACAAATATGGAGGACTCACTTCCCAATTTCAAAAGCTATATAAAGCTATAATAATCAAAATAGTGTGGTACTAGCAAAAGGAAAAACATATAGACCAATGGAATAGAATTGAGAGTCCAGAAATAAACCCATAAATCCAATGGATTTCGACAAGGGTGCCAAGTCCATTCAGTGGGAAAAGAATAGTCTCTTCAACAAATGCTGTTGAGAAAACTGGATTTCCACATGCAAAAGAAAGAAATGAGTCTCTTAACTTACACCATATAAAAATTTAACTCAAAATAGATGAAAGACCTAAATGTAAGAGCTAAAACTATAAACCCTTTGAAGAAAATATAAGGGCAAATCTTCATGACTTTGGATTTGGTGATGGATTCTTTTAGTTATGACAATGAAAAACATGAGCATCAACAACAAAAAATAGACAATTTGACTTCAAATTTGAGTCTTGTGTACATAAAAATACATTACAAAGAAACTGAAGAAACAGCTTACAGAATGGGAGAAAATATTTGCAGATCCTGTATCTGATAAGAGTTTAATATCAAGAATAGAAAAAGAACTCCTACAACTCAACAATAAAAAGACAACCCAATTAAAAAATGGAGAAGGATATAAATAGATGTTACTCCAAAGAAGACATGGAAATGCCCTGGAAGCACATGAAAAGATGCTCAACATCATTAGTCATTAGAAAAATGTAATCAACATAAGAAAGCTGTATGTGCGGTCTGGTTATTTTGTAAGACTGAGGCTTGGAGCAAAAAATGTTTATAAAATTAAAGAAATGCAAATTAAAACTACAGTGAAATACTGCTTTGCGCCTGCTAGGATGGCTACTATAAAAAAAAAAAAAAAGAAGAAGAAAAAAACAGGCAACAGCAAGTATTGGGGAATGTGTGATGAAATTAGAACTCTTATGATTGCCTGGTAGAAATGTAAAATGGTGCAGTCACTGCAGAAAACAGTTTGTCAATTCCTCAGAAAGTTAAACATAAAATTACCATACAACTTACAAT
Organism: Eulemur rufifrons; assembly: GCF_041146395.1. Classification (NCBI taxonomy): domain Eukaryota; kingdom Metazoa; phylum Chordata; class Mammalia; order Primates; family Lemuridae; genus Eulemur; species Eulemur rufifrons. The sequence goes on along the minus strand of NC_091000.1, from coordinate 3,004,404 downwards.
TCCACTCCTAGGTATGTACTGAAAACGAACTGAAAACTGGGATTCAAGCAGGTACTTGTATGTAAATGTGCGTCCCGGCATTATTCACAGTAGCCAAAAGGCAAAAACAAACCAATGCCCATCAGTAGATGAATGGATAACAAAATTGGCATCTTCATACAATAGCATTCATCCAGAAGAAGGAACACAGATCTGATACATATTACAGGGTGGATGAACCTTGAAAACATCATTTTAACTGAATGACACCAGAAACAAAAGGACAAATATTGTATTATTCCACCTACATGAAATATCCAGAATAGACAAATTTGTAGAGATAGAAAGTAGAGGTCACCAGGGCCTGTGGAGAATGAAGAGTTATTACTTAATGGGTACAGAGTTTCTGTTTGGGGTGATGAAAAAAATTTGGAAATAGAGGTGATGGATGTACCCACACACTGAATGTAATTAATGCTCCTGCGTTATACTCTTAAAAATAGTCAAAATGGCAAAATTTTTTGTTATATACATATTTACTACAATAAAAAAAAATTGCTTTTTCTTGATGGGATACTAATTATTTATGTTCCTAAACTCCTAAGATTGAGGGTTACATACTGCCTTTAAATTGCCAAATGGTGTCTGCAAAAACACACGCATGCACCCACCCACAAATGTCTTCACGTGCCCAAACAGAAACTGTACGCCAAGCTATGAGGAAATGTCCTAGTAAGAAATATCTCTTTATTTTATGGACCAGTATTGATCTGTTTTGTCCATGGTCAATATGCTTCATAAGTCTAGGACCTTTTAAATTGTCATAAGTAAGATCTGGAGTATTCCCACTTTATGCATAATTCTACATTTAACTGCTAAAAGAGTGTTTGCTTTTCCTTTGAAATTTTTTTCAGAGAACTTCACTCACTTTTTGTTATTTTTTTCCTTAATGTTCATCCATGAATGAGACTCCACAACATTTTTATAAAACTATGTCCACAAGCAACGCCAGTAGATGCCAGTCTGTGGTAGCAATTGGTAAAATATTGAAATACTTCTGTACCACTTGGCCAGCTGCCCATCTCCTTCATTGTCCCACCACCACCCTGTGTCCCTGGGCCCCCTCCTAGGACCACACTGAACCTCACATGACCCAGAGTAAGGCTGGCATAGCAGGGGGCCTCGAGGACCCTGTTCCACCTGTGTCCCTGTCCCTGATGTGCCCATGCTGTACTGCTTGCTAAATATTTTTAATATCACCCCTGCTTATAGTTATTTTATATAGGAGTACAACAGATGCATCATGTGATTCATTAATTCTGTCAAAAGACATTCATTAATAAACACCTGCTTTATGAACCAGTTCTTCTTATAATTGTAAAGAGAATTCAGTCAGAATAGGCTGGCGCATGCTGTGTAACAAATGACTCCAATACACTCAATGATTTGTAACTTACAGCTGCAAAGGTTTGTCTCTCCCACACGACACATCCACAAGACGGCTGCAGCTCTGTCCCGTGGCATCTTCGTTCCAAGCCCCAAGGTGACAGAAGCAGCCCCTATCTGGAGCCTTGCCAGTCTTAGAGCAGAGGGAAGAGAGAGAACCACAGCTGGGTGTTAAAGCTTCTGCTTGGCAGGAACACACATCACACTTCTGCCCAGCATGTATGGCCAGAGCCAGACACACGGCCAAGCCTGACAGAACCGGGGTGAGGAAGTGGCATCCGTCCTCTGGGAAGGGAGAGGAGCTGTTTCTGATCAATAACGTGATCCACCCCAGGGAACAACAGAGTTAAAATACATAATCTCACCCCTTAGGAGCTTACAGCTGAGTGCAGGTTGATATGTTTAAGGTATAAAAGGTCACATTCTTGGTTAGTATTTAAAAAAAAAAAGAAACAGTGGTGCTGCCATTTCGTGATGGTGTCGGCTCTTGTGCTTTCTTTTGGGCCCAACAGCTGCAGCCACTGGGCTGCAACATCATGACCGTTGCCAGTGATGAACACGGGATTATTCCAGACTCCCTCCGAGAAACACTTTCCCGATGGAAGCCAGAAGATTCAAGGAACCCCAAGAAAAACACCCCCAAATTTCTTTATACCGTCCCAAATGGCAACAACCCCTCTGGAACCTCATTGACAAGTGACCGCAAAAAGGAAATCTATGAGGTATTTTAAAAGAATGTGTTCATGTAGTTATGGGCCTGTTTCTTGCTGAGTTTTAGAAGAAATTAACTACCAGTTCCCTCTCTTATTGGCCTCTTGCTTTTAAGGAAGATAATTTATCATAAAAGGGATCATCTATGCCAATTTAGATGCAATAAATTTCTAATCTTTTGTTAATTATGAGATTTTTCTTTTCCCTTGATTTAATACCAAAAATAGCATTATCTATCTATTAAATTATGAAATTATTTAATACTTGACCCCAAGTTTGAGTTTCAAAATTTTATATTTGTAGTGTTAACTTGTCTCTTCTGCTCCCTACTCCATGTCATTTAGGTTACAAAGAATTCTTTAAAAATAAGAGACATGCTCCTCTTTTGTAAAATCCCATTGAGATACCTATAATGCCTAGTTTTTCACTACAAATGTTCTTTTAAAGTAAACATATATTGAGCTCTACAGAAATCTTTGAAAAATAAGAGAAATGTGCCTTTTGGAAAGGCTCTTCAATGTACCTAACTATCTTCTTTAACCTTTTACTACAAATAGCTTTATAAGTACCAAGCTTGTTAAACTTCATAGAATTTATTCATGTGCAGTGGGATCGCAAGGAAGATTTTATCCAGTGTCTTTTATTTGGAAAATTTATAGGTTCAAAATATTGTCTCATTCTTATTTTTTATACCCTCCTGGGCTCCGTCCTGAGTTCTCTATTTACATACCTGCCCTATTCCCTAGACAGCCTGGCCCAGTTTTGTGAGTGACGACTGCCGCGGTGCCTGGTCCCTGCCTCTTCCTCTTCCGTGAGCTCCAGACTTCTGTATCCAACTTTCTACTTCATGCCTCCACACAGATGTCTAATAGGCATTTCAAACTTAACGTGGCCAAAAGAGAACAGATTTTCTCCAGCCCACCCAAACCTCTAATCCACAACCCCTCATGTTCCCCAACCCCACAAACAGTGTGAGCGTGAGGAGCTCCCCTTTATTCCTCTCTTTCCCTTCTCTCCCCACCCCCTCCCCACATCTAGTTCACCCTGTGGACTCACCACGTTATCCAAATCCATCGTTTTTCTCCACCCCCATCACTGTCCCCATCTTCTAAGCTGCCACCCGCCCTCACTGGACTCCTACAGCACTGTGCCCACTGCACCCTGCTGCGTTTTGTCCTGGTCCCTAACCAGTCACATCCCTCCCCTGTTGAAATGTCAGAGTACGGCCAGGCTCATGGTTCTGTTACAGCCTTCCAGTGGCTTCCGCTTGGGGTTAAAACAAACTCCACATTCCTTTATCTGCCTCGCAGAGCTGTGTGACAAGGTCAGTCTGTTCTCAGGCCTTATCTCATATCCTTCATGCTGCAGCCCACTTAGGGCAGCCACACTGGCCTTTCTGGCCCTTAAACATGCCAGGTGGTTTGCTCACCCAAGAGCCTTTGCCCTCACTCGTCCCTCAGTCTAGGTTTCTCTTCCCTGGTATTTGCACAGCTGAATCGTTCCTGTCATTTTGATCTCTGGTATTGCCTGGTCAGGAAGGGCTTCCCATTAATTGGACCTAAAATAGCTCCCCTGCCACTCTCTGTCTCAGATGTCACCTGTCGTAGTGCTCTCCCCAGCACTTTAACCACCCATCTAATATTGCTTCTGCCCAGTGTCCACTGGCTTATGTCTATTCTGTCTTGCCCACTGGAGTGTTACGTTCCATGAGAACAAGGGCCTTAGTGCCTTGTTCACCTCTTTATCCTCTCGGTCTAGGATGGGAGACATTCAGTTCTTGAATCAATGAATAAGCACAATTATTATACTGTTAAAGAATTATGATTCCAAATGACTTTAATTTTGGATAGTTCTTAAGAAATATATTACTTTAAGAACTATATATATTGCTTTACCTTTTGTAGCTTGCAAGAAAATATGATTTCCTCATAATAGAAGATGATCCGTACTATTTTGTCCAGTTTGACAAGGTAAGCGATGATGTGAACTCATGTCACTATTAGAAGGTAAGTTGTTGAAAGTTTTTGCACTGCACTGGATATTAGCCTGGCTGCTCAGTCAGAGCTAATCCAATTTTACATTGAAACTAAGTGAATTAAGATTAATTTGCTGCCACTTCACATTTCAGTCTTCCAGTTTTGTCATGGGATTAATAGTTAGCATTTTTGGCATTGCTGCTTTTTCCAGAAATTACTTATCTTCAAAATAGTAGCTGTCTCTCTGTTCCACACATTTGGACAAAGAGAGTGACTCAGGGCTGATCGGTTTCTTGAACTCCACATCCTAGTTCGTAGCTCCTTCAGTGTCATCCGAGGGATGTTAAGTGAGTTTCATCTTGGGTGTCAACTTCAGTGTCTGGGTAGTGGTTACCTAGAGCAGTGTTTGAGAAGGATTAGGAAGCTGTGTTCGAGCTGAAGCAGAGGGCCAAGATGGCAAACTAGAAGCAGCCCACATATGCAGCTTTCTGGGAGAGAGTGAAAACTGCCAGTAGATGCCCACCTACTGATGGACCATCTTAGAGCATTCTAGATCATCAGCAAATCAATGGGAGACGGTCTGAGTTAAGGAAATGAGGGGAGGGAGTTCCACTCGCTAAGATCAGAAGGTACCTGGGGGAGACCACTACACATGGGGAAGGGATAATGGATGGAGCCCCGGGGCCCTGTGCTCCCTACACAGACACTGTGACTCGACCTGTGGGGGTCCCCAGCCCCCACTGAGCCTCCATGCTAATTGGGGAAGTGCTTCAAGACTGTGGTGAAGTTGCGCCATAGATCAGGTTCAGCAGTGTCCCATTGGCCTCAGTTTCTGGGTTGACACAGCTGACGCCACTGAGCTTTCCAGGAGAGAGAGCTCCACGTCTACATAGGGATCCGCTTTACTGCACCTGCCCTAACATCGCCCCTTGCCAGGCCATGGATGGGGCAGGGAGAGCAGACGCTCTCACACACCAGTAACTGGGAGCCAGCCACACCCCCAACCAGGGAATTTGAGCCAAGGAGCTTGAGTGATCCCATGGTAGCAGCTTCGGTGGGACCTGTGTGAGGAGAGAGTCCCAGCCATCCAGCAGCCCAGCCCCTGCAGCTCCACACACCAACCAATGGAGCAAGCCCTTGGGGCCCAGGCACCCCTGCACAAAGGCCCACCCCACCATGGACCAGACTCACACTCCCAGACCTGAATTCTGTGCAGATGCCCACATTCCTGTGGAACCATGTGCCTGAGGGCAGACCACGCCGTGGGATCCCACATGCCAACCAGTGGAACAAGCTCCTCAGTCCTCCATGCCACGCAGATGTCCACACTCCCATGGACCTACACTCCTTGCAAAAGGCCTCCAAGCCCTGCACACCGATAGGTGGGCCACATACCCCTGTAACCCATATGCCATGTGGTGGGCCACACACATTGGTTATGTGCACCAGCCAGAAGGTGGCTACCCAGAGCACCAACTGGCAGAACCAAAGATAAAACTGATAGACCACTAGCCAGATTAACAAGAAATAGAATAGAAAGGACTCAAATAAGTTCCATTAGAAGTGAAAAAGGAGACCTTACATCCGACACCACAGAAATACAAAATATCATGCCTAAACACTATGAAATCCTCTGTGCAAACAAACTAGAAAATGAAGAGGAAATGGATAAATTCCTGGAAACACACAATTCCTCAGCCTGATTTAGGCAGAAATAGAAATCCCAAACAGACCAATAACAAGCAGCAAAATTGCAATAATAAAAAAATCTCACAACCAAATAAAACCCCAGACCAAACGGATTCACAGCTGAATTCTACCAAACCAACAAAGAACAGGTACCTATCCTACAGAAACTATTCCTTAACATTGAGAAGGAGGAAATTCTCCTAACTCATTCTACGAAGGTAGTATCACCTTGATATCAAAACCAGAAAAGAACACAAAAAATAAAACTATAAGTCAATATTATTTATGAACATGGTGGAAAAAATCCTCAACAAAATACTGGCAAACCAAATTCAACATCATATCAAAAATATAATCCCCCATGATGAAGTCAGTTTCATCCCAGGGATTCAGGGATGGTTCAACATATGCAAATCAATAAATGTGATTCACTACATAAGCAGAACAAAAACAGACCATATGATCATCTCAGTAGATGCATAAAATCATTTGATACACTCTGTCACCCTTTCATGATAAAAAAAAAAACCTGAACAAACTAGGCATAAAAGAAACATACCTCAAAATTATAAAAAACATCTGTGACAAATCCACAGCCAACATCATACTGAATAGTATGATGTTTAAGCATTCCCCCTAAGAACTAGAAAGTTTAAAGCATTCCCCCTAAGAACTAAAACAAGACAAATGTGACTCCTGTCACCACTTTTATCCAACATACTATAGGAAGTCCTCGCCAGAGAAATCATGCAAGAAATCGAGAAAGAGTAAGTCAAACTATCCCCCTTTGCTGACGATATGATCTGATATCTAGAAAACCCTGTAGGCTCCACTGAAAGACTCCTGGAATTGATAAATAAATTCAGTAAAGTCTTAGATTAAAAAATCAGTGTACACAAATCAGTGGCATTTCTATATACCAATTAACAGTCAAGCTGAGAGTCAAATCCAGGACTCAATACCATTCCCAATAGCTACAAATAAAATACCTAGGAATAGGTTTACCCAAGCAGGTGAAAGATTGCTGCAAGTAGAATTACAAAACATTGATAAAAAAAATTTGCAAGCAACACTAACAAACCAAAAAACATCCCTTGCTCGTGAGTTGGCAGAATCAATGTCATTAAAATGTCCATATTGACTAAATCGATTTACAGATTCAGTGCAAGCCACATCAAAATACCAAAGTCTTATTTTACAGATCTAGAGAAAATCCTGACCTTCATTTAGAACCAAAAAAATAAAAGCCCAAATAGCCAAAGCAATCTTAAGCAAAAAGGACAAATCTGGAGGCATCACATTACCTGACTTCAAATTATACTGCAAGGTTATATTAATAATAACCAAAACAGCGTGGTACTGTATAAAAGTAGAGACATAGGCCAATGGAACAGAACAGAGAACCCAGATAAACCATCTACTACCTACAAGCAACTGATCTTTGGCAGAAAACAACTTACACTGGGGATAAGAATCCCTGTTCAATAAACGGTGCTGGGAAAATTGGATAGCAACATGCAGAAGAATGGAACAGGACCCCTGTCTCTCACCACTTAACAAATATTAATTCAAGATGTATAAAAGACTTAAATGTAAAGCATGAAACCATAAGAATTCTGAAGGAAAATGTAGAAGAAACTCTTCTCGGCATTGGCTTAGGCAAAGAATTTATGACTAAGACCCCAAAGACAATTACAGCCATAAAGAAAGTAAATAAATGACTTTGGTTAACTTAAAAAGCTTCTGCATAGCAAAGAAAGTAATCAACAGAGCAAATAGACAACCTACAGAATGGGAGAAAATATTTGTAAACTATATACATACAGTTTTTATATATGTATGTGTGTGTGTGTGTATACACACACATTAGCCCTTCATCAGATATGTCTGATGAAGGGCTAATGTCCAGAATCTACAAAGAACTCAAACAAATCGTAAGAAAAAAACAAATAACCCCATTAAAAACTAGGCAAAAGACACGAACAGAATTTTGTCAAAAAAGATAGACAAATGGCCAAGAAACATGAAAAAATGCTCAACATCACTAATCATCAGGTAAATGCAAATTAAAACTACAATGAGATACCATCTTACCCCTATAAGAATGTGCATTATTAAAAAGTCAACAAACAATAGATGCTGCCATGGATGCAGAGGGAAAGGAATCTTAGACACTGGTGGTAGGAATGCATATTATTACAACTTCTATGGAAAATAGTATGAAGATTTCTCAAAGATCTGTAGACCTACTGGTTGACCCAGCCATCTCATTGCTGGGTATCTACCCAAAGGAAAAGAAGTCATTTCATAGAAAAAGACACCTGCACTTAAATATTTATCATAGCACAATTCACAATTGCAACAATGTGGAATCAATCTAAGTACCCATCAATTCATGAGTAGATAAAGAAAATGTCATGTATATACCCTGGTATACTATTCAGCCGTAAAAAGGAATGAAATAATGTTGTTTGCAGCAACTTGGATGGAACTGGAGACCATTATCCTAAGTGAAGTATCTCAGGAATGGAAAACCGAACACCATATGTCCTTACTGTATAAGTGGGAACAAAATGATGGGCACATATGGGCACAAAGGGATATAAAGGACATGGAAAACCAGGAAGGTCGTAGGGTAGGGGAATGGGACAAAATCTTACCTATTGAGTACAATGAATACTATTCTGGTGATGCGCACCTCCAAAACCCTGATTCAAGCATTATGAAAGCTGTCTATATATCAAAAACATTTGTACCTCCTTAATATTTTGAAAAACAAACTGAAGAAGGAGGAGCCTGTGCTCAATTAGTGATGTCCACTTTGGACACAGGAGGAGGCATCACAGGCAGCGTGCCACATATTTGCCACCCTGTCATTTATGTCCTGGATCTTACCTGCAAAATAATGGGCTTTTAGATTCACTCTCACTGCATTTTACACACACACGCACACACACACACACGCTACTTTTCACAATTACTGTTTTCTAACAGTAGTAGCAATAAGACAATTAATACCCAATTCCTCAAAATCAACACTTTCTTGGTTCTCAGGGCTGCAGAGAACATATGCTTGGATTCAGTTCCCTCTTTAAATATACTGAGAAAAAATAAAAACTTTTTGTTTGTTTTGTTTTGAGATAGGGTCTCACTCTGTCATCCAGGCTGGAATACAGTGGTGTCGTTATAGCTCATTGCAATCTCAAACTGCTGTGCTCAAGCGATCCTCCTGCCTCAGCTTCCTGAGTGGCTGGGACTACAGGTGTGCGCCACAAAACCCAGCTAACTTTTTAATTGTTTGTAAAGACAAAGTCTCCCTCTGTCGCTCAGACTGTTCTCCAACTCCTGGGATCTAGTGATCCTCCCACCTCAGCCTCCCACGGTGCCAGGATTTCAGCTGTGAGCCACCACGCCCAGCCTGAAACTCTTGATTTCTTTATACTGTTTACCAGAACATCACTTCTTTCTACTCACACTCCCACTCTCACCATGCCCATAACCCCTGTTCTCGTTTGTACCTCCTCTTGAAGTAAATATTGAAGTCAGTATGTCCTGCTGACGCCATTTCTCGCCTTCATTCTCATCTTTCCCGTTCGCCCTAAGGATCAGCGTCTCTCCCTGCACAGTTGCGACTGCTCCTGGCCCTCCACGTTTTGGTCTTGTGCAAACTTGTCTTTCCTGACTTCTTCCTTTAAGTCTGTTAATCCTGGGTTTCAACCTCTGTGGCGAGGAGGGCCTGTTTGAGGTGTCTCTAAATGTCTAATAATGGAACTGGAGCCAATGAAGGAGCCTCGTGTGTGTGTGTGTTTGGCAAAAAAGCCATGGAGACAGGTAGGTGCTTATGAAAGAATATGGATCTCTGTTCCTGTCCCGTGTTAAAGGGTAGAAATAAAGGTGAGAGAACACTTGTGCTACTGTCATGCAAAAACATGCCCTGTCCCCTCGGTATGCGAAGTAATCATGCAGTGACTAACAGAGTTCCCAAACCAACAGTTGTGTTGTTGTTTGTTTGTGTTTTCATTTTAGCCCTGGGCACCAACATTTCTTTCCATGGATGTTGACGGGCGAGTCATCAGAGCTGACTCTTTCTCCAAAGTCCTTTCTGCCGGGTAAGGCCCATGTCTCTACCGTGAGGCTCCATCGAAATGAGCCAGACACTGTACCTCAGTATCTTTTGGTCCACACAGTTCTTTTCACTGAAGATGCTTCTGTTCCACTTGCCCTGAAACACTAGTTTGGTTATTAGTGTTAATATAGGCCTTTTCTCTCTCTATTGCCCTCCAGTGGTCAGACACTGGCCGTTAATCTAAAGTTGCAGTGGGACTGGCCGGGCTTTTGGTATCATCTGTGAGAGAGCACATTTGGAATGATGCCGTCACACTTGTTTTAAATGTACTCTTCTACTTAAATTTGTATTGGGAATAAAATGCAGTTTGTCTTTTTGGTTTTTTTTTAATTGTCTAGATATATTTCCCCTCAAGTCACAGCTCTCTTCCTAATGAAATCAAGACAGTGATATACATTAATTGTTAATGTGGGATTGGGACTGTGTCTTTTCTGTTTTTGTGTAGGTTGAGAATAGGGTTTTTAACTGGCCCAAAACCGCTGATAGAGAGAGTTGTTCTTCACACACAAGTGTCAACGTTGCACCCCAGCACTTTTAACCAGGTATGGACAATTTAGGATACAGATTTTTTTGATCCAATCAAAATAAAAAATAGATGATAGCACAGACTCCAAACCTGTTTAGTTTTCCTTCATTGAACATGTGCTAACCTCTCCTAAAGACATTGATTGGAATATATTTTTATTTAAATAAAGTAAAATTAATTTTCTTAATGTGTAAATGTTCTCACATACTTTGAGAAATTATTGGATCCATCCCAAACACAACCTTGTGAATTGTAAGAATATGAATAGAGAAGTTTGTACAGAATAGGACACTTGTTTGACATAGTACATTCCATAAAGTGCAGATGTCCCCTTGTTTTACCAAGTGGGGAGTTTTTTCCAGGTTTTTCGTATCTGTTATAAACAGAAGTTAACCATTGATTTATAACATCTAGAACTCTTATTTTAGAGATAGGATCTCCAGATACATAACTTTATTCATCTGCCATGTACATTTTGTAGAGAAAGAGGCATTGTAGTATTTTAACTCAGAGGCTGGATCTGTAGCTGGATAGTCTGACCTTGAGTCCAGGCTCTGTGACTGGCTGTGTGACTTAACAAAAGTTAACCTTTGTGATTTTCTCATTAGTAAAGTAGAAATTTATGAAGAATTGATTAGCTAAAATACATTATCTTACAGTAGTACCTGGCATATAACAAGTATGTTACGAATATTTATTATTTTGACTATTGTTCTCATCATTATTAATTAACATTTATTATAAATCATTGACTCTATAAGCTAGGTTCAGCTTGTTACATCCTCATGGTGGTTTACATGTAATCAGGACTGGTTTTATTTTACCTTTGAAAAACATCAAATTTTTAAGGTATGAACCATGACTTTTGTTATTGTTTTATTTACTCTAGCTCATGATATCACAGCTTCTACAGCAGTGGGGAGAAGAGGGCTTCCTGGCTCACGTACACAGGTATTGAATCAGCCGTTAAAACATTCATGAACAAAATAGGAGCCCAGTGGACATAGTACAAATCACTCAGAATGTTGGTTGTTTATTCTTCCTTCATAATCCTAAGACAGACGAGGAATAGTCTATCAGAAGTCAAAAGTCCACTCGCTTTATTCGCACTTCACCTAGAAAGCCTTTTCAGGAGCGTCCCAGGGATGGCTTGAAAGCAGTCCGCCCTCACTCAAGGCGATCCAAAATCCCCACAGCTTAGCATTCCCTTATTTAGCTGACTGAGAGGGTAAACTGTGCATACACATGAATGTTTTCTTTAATAGTCAACCATGAGGGACACATGACTCAGGATTTGGCTCAAGCACAGAGGACTGAAAACGTAATTTGCCTAAATGATGAGTATATTGGTGCAAGTGATGAGTTATTTTAGTTATGTAAATGTGGTACCTCCTAGGCCGTTCAGAAATAAGGAGAGATGGGGTATCCTCACTCCCAGACCAGTGACTCAT